>NC_059199.1:52235047-52835047 GCF_020615455.1 Coregonus clupeaformis | reverse complement strand
GGTAGAGCATGGCGCTTCCAACGCCAGGGTTGTGGGTTCGATTCCCACAGGGGGCCAGTATGAAAAAAATAAAAATAAAATAAAATAAAAGGATGCACTCACTAACTGTAAGTCGCTCTGGATAAGAGTGTCTGCTAAATGACTAAAATGTAAACAGTATGGAGACAACAGAGAGGAATGCTAGAGAAAAAGAGGGCAAAAGTGAAGGATTGAGATTCACATCAGGTGAAGTGTAGCCTCGTTCAACCAGCCGGATCTCGCAAGTTTATAGCGCAGCCGTTATCAGCTGTCATCAGTCTGGGAATACCAGGCTAGGTGATGTGTGTGTAGTGACTGTATTTTCTGTGTGTCTCCAGCAGGGGGAGCAGCGGCCTATAGAGATGAAACACTCTCGCAGTCGCAACCTGGAGGTAGAGGCACTCTCTGAGACGGACACACTGGTGAGATACGCTATAGGCTCTGCGTGCGTGTAGAAGTAGCGATCCACTTTGAGCTCAAGCTAATCTGTGTGTGTTCTGTGTGTAGGAGTTGACGGATCAGGAGATGTTTCCGGAGGGCCCCTCTATTACGGTGTCGGGGGCTGAGAAACCGCGTACGCCCCTGAAGAGCAGCAAGAGTGAAGGAGGACAGACCATGCCCTCCCCCAGGTAACCACACACACACACACACACACACTTGCCATAGTGACTCCAACAAAATTACACATGCCCGATACCAAACCAACCTCCCAGGTGCCTTTGCAGATGTGCATATTTTCCTCTGAAAGGTAGAATTGTTCCAATCCTTCAAACCTAGAGGTAAGGGTTTGGGGTCAATTTTGAGTTTTAACACAAACACGTAGCACCCTCCACACTGGTTGAACAGGGGATTTGTCTCTAAAAGATGTGTGTGTTTCACAGACTGGATGGCGGAGGCCACACCCCCAAACAGAAGAGACAGAGCAGTACTCCTATGAAAGAGAGACAGCTGTCTAAACCAATCAGTGAAGGGGGGAGGACCAACAGCTCTGACAGCGAGAGATCCCCCGAACTGGGACACAGCTCACAGGTAACTCACGTACACACACACACACACACACACACACACACACACGTTCTTAAAACTACTGTTAGCGCCAAAAGTATTGGGACAGTGACACATTCTGTTGTTGTTTTCACTCTATACTCCAGCACTTGAAATGATATAATGACTCTGAGGTTACAGTGCAGACTGCCAGCTTTAATTTGAGGGTATTTCATCCATATCGGGTGAACCGTTTAGATATTACAGCACTTTTTGTACATAGTCCCCCCATTTTTTGGGACAAATTCACTTATGTGTATTAAAGTAGTAAAAAGTTAAGTATTTGGTCCCACATTCATAGCACGCAATGACTACATCAATCTTTTGACTCTACACATTTGTTGGATGCTTTTGCTGTTTGTTTTGGTTGTGTTTCAGATTATTTTGTGCCCAATAGAAATCAAATGAAATTGTATTTGTCACATGCGCCGAATACAACAGGTGTAGACCTTACCGTGAAATGCTTACTTACAAGCCTTAACCAACAATGCAGTTCAAGAAATAGAGTTAAGAAAATATTTAAAATAATAATAATATGTAACACAATACAATAACAATAACGAGGCTATATACAGGGGATACCGGTACCGAGTCAATGTGCCGGGGGTACAGGGTAGTCAAGGTGAATGGAAATAATGTATTGTGTCATTTTGGAGTCACTTTTATTGTAAATAAGAATAGAAAATGTTTCTAAACATTTCTACATTAATGTGGATGCTACCATGGTTACGGATAATCCTGAATGAGTCGTGAATAATGATGAGTGAGAAAGTTACAGAGGCATAAATATCATATCCCCAAGACACACTAACCTCTCACCATTATAATAACAGGAGAGGTTAGCATTTTTGGGGGGGGTATGATATTTGTGCGCATGACACACACACACGTACACACACACACACACGTACACACGTACACACGTACACACACACACACACACACACACACACATACACACACACACACACACACACACACACACACACACACACACACACACACACACTCTCTTATAGCAGGGGGTCTTATAGATCCAGTTATCACATCTCATCCATCCAGAGCTAGCTTAAGGACTGCACAGCACATTTATATTGAAAACGCACAGCACATTATATGCCAAGAAAAAAATATTGTCTCTCTCCATCTTGATCTCTCCGTTCCTCTCCTCCTCCTGCTCCCTTCTTCTTGTCTAAATAAAGAACTTAAATGTACCCATGATGACGAGACCAAGAATAAATGATGTATATGTTGATGAGTCATCAAAAAAAAAACTGTTCCACTTGCTCCACTTTGTGTGCGTGTGTGTGTTTGTGTGCGTGTGTGTGTGTGTGCGTGCTGTGTGCGTGCTGTGTGTGTGTCTGTATGGGTGGGTGTGTAGGTCCTGAGGAAGGCGGTCTATGATCAGCTGAACCAGATCCTTCTGTCTGACGCGGCTCTGCCTGAGAGTCTCATCCTGGTCAATGGCACCGACTGGCAGGGCCAGGTAAGAACCATGAGTGTGTGCTAGTGGTGCACGGGTCAGCTGTTTGTTCACCCACGCCCGCAATTGCTAATAACCCATCCGCAACAGCCCGACTATATGTGATAAAGTTAAAATCTGAGGCCAGCACCCGTCCCTAACCGGCTAAATGCGCTGTAGGCTACAGTCAGAGACGGTGGAACAGTGGAGGCTGCTGAGGGGAGGACGGCTCATAAGAATGGCTGGAACGGAGCTAATGGAATGGCATCAACACCTGGAAACCATGGAAACCATGTGTTTGATGTATTTGATACCATTCCGCTCCAGCCATTCCCACAAGCCCGTTCTCCACAATTCAGGTGCCATCAACCTCCTGTGTGGCGAAAATATTTTTTAACAGATACTGTATGTTTCTGCTTATAATTTCCGACATTTTGGTAGGCTATTTGTTCGTCAACTTGTCTATAATTATATACATGCAGCTTCTCTTCTGTCATTATATGTTGCCCTAGAAGACTAAATAAACCCTTGCTCATCAGAATAGTGTCATAAATCAATAGAATTTATGCTTCAATCTACGGTAGTAGCAAAGACGTTTAGGGACCGGGGAGAAAATGCAGTAACTCAAATAAAACTGGAAAGATTTTCTGTGCAAAATGTCCAAATGACATCAGTTTGACCGGTTGTATGGAAAAAGAAAGCTGTGAAAACAACCCAACATGTTTCTGATAAGATTTCAGTTCGGTTTGGATGCATATTTTATGTGGTTGAAATACTATCAGCGTGTATGATACTGATAAAGATAGCAGCTCTACAGACGGTATCTGACTGCGCATTCACATTCTGTCAACATGCTGAAATAAATCATATTTCTCCACTAATATTAAGACTATGTGAGAGGTTATAGACCTACAGTCAGTGTCCAGATTTCAGTTTCCATTTAACCCATCTGAACAGTAGGCTACAGTTCCCTTGACGTGCCATAGGCCTATCTGAAATCCCCTGAATTCAACCCACGCATCACTAGTGTGTGCACACGTGTTTGTTGCGTCAGAACAAACCTGGATGTTGCTGCAGTTCTCTAAGTGTGTGTTCCAGTACGTTGGCGAGCAGCTGCAGGTACAGAGGCACCCGGTGGTGTGTACGTGTTCAGGAGCTGAGATCCAGGCGGTGCTGTCTGCTGTCCTCACACGCATCCAGAAGTTGTGAGTCGCACGCACACACACACACACACACACACACACATACACACATACACACACACACACACAGAGTTGTGAGTCTGTTGGTTTAACACATTATCTATGCTCTGTTAATCTCACTGTCTATGAAATATTTACACATCAGAACTCAGACAGTCACATACAATATTGAGTTGATTCAGAATTCTGTCTATTCTCTCATTTCCTTTCTGCTCTAGTTTCCTCTCTTCTCTCGTTTCCTCTCTTCTCTCGTTTCCTCTCTCGTTTCCTCTCTTGTTTCCTCTCTTCTCTCGTTTCCTCTCTTCTCTCGTTTCCTCTCTTCTCTCGTTTCTTCTCTTCTCTCGTTTCCTCTCTTCTCACATTTCCTCTCTTCTCTCGTTTCCTCTCTTCTCTCGTTTCCTCTCTTCTCTCGTTTCCTCTCTTCTCACATTTCCTTTCTTCTCTCGTTTCTTCTCTTCTCTCGTTTCCTCTCTTCTCACATTTCCTCTCTTCTCTCATTTCCTCTCTCTCTCATTTCCTCTCTCGTTTCCTCTCTTCTCTCGTTTCTTCTCTTCTCTCGTTTCCTCCCCTCTCACATTTTTGTTGATTTATTAAATTAAGTATTTCAAATGTCATGGTATATCCTTGTAGGTCACAATGTCACAAGGATAATCGAATTACATTTATAACAAAGCTTTTTCATTGTCAAAATAGGCCTAAAGAAAATCACAAAAAATTAACACTTACTCAAGTAATCGAATACTAATTTCCGTTCGAATATCTGGATATTCGATTAACCATGCTCATCGCTACTTGGTGGGTGTCATAGCTGTGTTATGCCAGTGATTATCTTTACCCCCCTCTCCCCTCTCTCTCTCTTTTCCCCTCTCTCACTCCCCACCCCTCTCCCCTCTCCCCTCTCTCTCTCTTTTCCCCTCTCTCACTCCCCACCCCTCTCCCTCTCCCTCTCTCTCTCTTTTCCCCTCTCTCACTCCCCCACCCCTCTCCCCTCTCCCCTCTCTCTCTCTTTTCCCTCTCTCACTCCCCCACCCCTCTCCCCTCTCTCCCTCTCTCTCTCTTTTCCCCTCTCTCACTCCCCACCCCTCTCCCCTCTCCCCTCTCTCTCTCTTTTCCCCTCTCTCACTCCCCCACCCCTCTCCTCTCTCCCCCTCTCTCTCTTTCCCTCTCTCCTCCCCCACCCCTCTCCTCTCTCCCTCTCTCTCTCTTTTCCCCTCTCTCACTCCCCACCCCTCTCCCCTCTCCCCTCTCTCTCTCTTTTCCCTCTCTCACTCCCCACCCCTCTCCCTCTCTCCCTCTCTCTCTCTTTTCCCCTCTCTCACTCCCCACCCCCTCTCCTCTCTCCCTCTCTCTCTCTTTCCCCTCTCTCACTCCCCACCCCTCTCCCTCTCTCCCCTCTCTCTCTCTTTTCCCCTCTCTCACTCCCCACCCCTCTCCCCTCTCCCCTCTCTCTCTCTTTTCCCCTCTCTCACTCCCCACCCCTCTCCTCTCTCCCCCTCTCTACTTTCCTCTCCAGTTGTAACTGTAACTCGTCAATGCCCAGGCCGGTCAAGGTGGCAGTCGTGGGTAGTCAGAGCTACCTTGGTGCCATCCTGCAGTTCTTTGTCACACAGCTGGCAAGCAAGACCTCTGATTGGCTCAACCACCTGAGGTTCCTGGTGGTTCCCCTGGGTGAGACAAAAACATGGGCGCCATCCGTCCGTATCCATGGTGACAGGCGTAGTGATGGGTTGATATTGGAAAGAGTTGTTGTTGTCAGGCTGATCACATACACTAAAAGATATTCTCTCCATCTCTCTCTCTCTCTCTCTCTCTCTCTCTCTCATGGTCTTATAGGCTCTCATCCTGTTGCTAAGCACCTGGGTGCCATAGACAACCGTTACAGCTCTGCGTTCTTAGACGGGGCGTGGAGAGACATGTTCAGCCGCTCTGAACCCCCACAGACAGGTACACACACACACACACACACACACTGGATCTGGATACATAAAGTTAGCACACAGAGCCTGACCTCTGACCTCTTACCAATGACCTCTAATTTTTTATCTGTGTTCCTGTCCCCTGTGCTGCAGACCTGTTGGACGTAGCCGGTAGGATCTCCCAGTACATCAGTGGAGCCACTGTCACACACCAGCTGCCCATCGCTGAGGCCATGCTTACCTGCAAACACAGGACGTGAGTGGGCACGCGCGCACACACACACACACACATACACAAACTGTCAGGGTGTAACACATACCTTAACCAGAGCAATAGCTACAAGATGGTATTTAATACAAAACCCATATAACTGGTCATAACTCATTATTTGTCTCTGTTCAGGCGTGATGAAGATTCCTACCAGAAGTTCATTCCCTTTATTGGGGTACGTATATAAAAAAACAGGTCTCTCTATAGCCTCTTCCATAGATCTACCCTTGAAAATGTTTGTATCTAGTTTGTATAGTAACTCTTCAGCTGATTTAGGGTGTTAGAATATGAGGTATTTTTCCTGATGTTGTAGCAACAGGATGTTGTCATGTGTTTCAGGTGGTGAAGGTTGGTCTGATTGAGCCGGGCCCTTCCTCTACAGGTAGGTGGTTTAAAATGTAGAACCAATGAAGAAATACACTCTCTTACTGCTAAATATGCATCTTCCAGGCCTATTTACTTGATAATATTACAAATAATGACATTAATCTCACCTCCATTCCTTGCCTCTGTGGTCGCCTAGGAGACGCAGAAGAGGGCGTGGCAGTGAGTTTAGCTGTTCCCTCTACATCCCCTCCCTCCCACGGCTCTCCCACCGGGCTGATCAAAGAGGCTGCCACTCCCCCCTCCTCTCCTTCTATGAGCAGTGTTCAGGCAGTACAGGGGTAAGTTTGCACCCACCGACTAGCTTGGGGACAGTCTTTTGTGTTGTTAAAATCTCTGGGCAATTCCAGTTCTCAGGAGCTGCTACGTTTTCTCTTCTCTTTCTGAGTAATCATTAGTGGATCAATTCAGTGCCAGAGAGTGTCTGCACACCTTTAATGTCTAAATCAGTCCCTGAAAGGAACGAGAACCAATAAACAATAGACACTGTGACCCCCATTGACCTGACAGAGTTGCCTACCCCTGTCTGAGAGAGAGGAAGGAAAGAGAAAGGGAGAAAGAGGAATGTTACCAACACACTGCTTCTCCTCAGATCAGCCATCTCAGGTTCATTATGTCCCCTTCATGTCTGTCCTGGTGAAACTCTAGAGCAGTGATCCTCTCTGTCCATCTAAAAATAACCACAGCAGCATCAGCAGCTTCTAGTGTTATAGCCCATCATTGTTTTGGGGTTTGGTGCTGTAACACACTTTCTTGTCCTCTGTATAGCCAAACTCAGGGTCAGGGTTGATGCACCGTATGAAATGTATGCCCCTGAATCCATAACCCTCTCTGTCGCTGAATACCTCATCCCTCCATCTCACAAATTAACACAGCTTTTTACACTTTTAACAAAGAACCTCCATAACTTTCCCTTTCCTGTATTGTATCCTAACCCCTCCTCGTCCTGTCTCTGGCCCCTCCCCTTCTTGTCCCAGGAGCCCCAGTATGTCCCATGGTGTGGACGCCATTGGGTTGCAGGTGGACTACTGGCTGGCGTCGCTGGCAGAGAAGCGTCGAGAGGGCGAGCGGCGTGACACAGGCTGTAAGAACACCCTGAAGAGTGCCTTCAGGTCCCTGCAGGTCAGCAGGCTACCAGAAGGGGGCAGCAGTGAAGCCCAGGCCCAGGTCAGCACCATGGCCATGACCGTGGTCACCAAGGAGAAGAACAAGAAGGGTAAAGAGTTTTAGAATACCACTGTTTTATATGGCACAAGCAAAGTAATAAGAAAAAACAGTTTTTAATGCTGAATGATCAGTGGAAAAGATGCATTCTTTCTAGTTGGGGTTTTCTTCTTTCTTCCTACAGTATGTGACTGTTATAGTTTGCCTGGTTGTGTAGTTATAGAGATCCTATTACATTATCTAATTCCCAATTATATGTGTATAGTAATGAAGGTTGACTCTCTATCCCACTCTCTCTCTCCCTCCCTCTCTCTCCCTCTGTAGTTCCCACCATATTCCTGGGTAAGAAGCCGAAGGAGAAGGATGTCGACTCTAAGAGCCAGGTCATTGAGGGCATCAGCAGACTCATCTGTTCTGCCAAGCAGCATCAGACCATCCTGAAAGGTACAGGAGCATGAGACAAGGAGGGAGGGAGAGCGGGAAAGAGAGATGACTAGTGAAAGTGAAGAGAAGGCTCAGAGAAGAAGAGGGAGGGAGGGAGGGAGGGAAATTATAGTGCTTCTCTAGATGCAAGATCTTTAGAAAGAGTAGACACATCAATAAAGATTTGAAGGAAGGGGAAATTATTTATTGGGGATGTTAGAGGAAAGAGAAAATGGAGAATGGGCTGTGTGAATGGACCTCTAAGTGTCTCTAAGACTGTGTCCGAAATAGAACCCTATTCCTTACACTGGACCAATAGGTCTCTGGTCCAATAGCGCTCTGGTCACTACTGTATATAGGGAGTAGAGAGCCATTTCAGACACCGCCGCATACTAGGTTCAAACATCTGTGCCCCTTAAAAGACCTTCGCTTGAAAAACTAGAAAAAAGCTGTTTGTCCCTCTTGAGACTGCGTATCAACAGTGTAGCCCGTATGCACTTCCTCAAAATAGTCAAGATAAATCAAGAAATCTGTCATTAATTTTGACATTTTTGCAGAGGGAGGTCTTAGTCGCGCATTTTTACATCTAACTAAGATGTTTGGTGCAGTATTTCTCAAGTGAAAAAATGTGCATGAAAACTAGTCGTCTCTCGTTGAATGACAACAAACACTTCATTGAAGAATCCTGTCCATAGTTCCCACTCCTACTAGGAGTAGTATTGTTGACCAATCACCAAAGGGGTGTAGACTTATGGTATCGAACTACGACTTGCCTCAACAATTTTTTTATGTGCGCAAATTTTGGCATAATATATGCGCAACTGTTTCTACTGGGAAGCATGCGACAGGCTTAAGTGTTCCCTGTCTGAACAACAGTCATACTTAACCAGTATCTCTGTGTCTCCTGTGTGTCTCTCAGTGTCCATAGACGGAGTGGAGTGGAATGACGTCAAGTTCTTCCAGCTGGCTGCCCAGTGGCCCACGCATGTCAAGTATCTCCCTGTTGGACTGTTTGGTTACAGCAAACCCACCTCCTAGGGTCCACCCTTTACCCCTCCCCCTCGCCCCACTCGCCTCGCCCAGTCCCGTCCCACCTACGCACACAGACCCCGCCTCTCGGAATGCCGTGGCGACTAATATTGGTCAATTATGATGAAGGGTTGAGGGGCCGGACGTTTTTGCTATGTTTGTCTTATTTCTCTATAAGGAGGGAGGGAGAGATGGGTTGGATGTGGGGTGCAACGCTACTAGTCACTTTAATGAATTGAAATGCCCCTCTCTCTGTGTAGAGTGGATGTATGAGGGGCCCACAGCACAAGATAACGGACTGCCGTTCAACCAACCCTAACAATGAGATGCAACTGCATGAATAACTCTCATTACGAGCCCTGACCCTTGACATCTGACCCATTAATCCTTAACCTTTAACCCTGACTAGGTCATTCTCTTATCACCTTGAACCTGCCCGGGTCACCAAAGGCCAACCTGCATGCTGTATACTACACCACCATGTGCCAGTTATAACAACAATATCATATTATGACATGTTATAACAGTAATGACATGGTTATTATGGGGTATGGAGGGGAACTTGGGATCCAAACATCCATGTGCATGAAATGGAATGAACAACAGACAACACCTACAGTAGCAATGCTTTTTCTGCTCCCTAAATACATGAAAATGCTTTTTTTCTCACCAATGATACAGTAAGTTGACATGTTATGCATAAGAAGAGCAGAACATATAAGAAAAGGCTCTAGTTTTTTATTGTAACGACATTTTAACTTTCTGTGCACAGAACAGCCCAGTATAGAGAGGGCGCCAACTTCAGAGCTCACTGTTTGCCCCAACTTTACTTAGTAGTGGCAACATTTCTGCTGTCTGTAAGGCTTGTCCCTTTATCAATCTCAGTTGTTGTTGTCAGCATTGCTCTCTTGATGCAACCTCCAATGTATAGTCCTCCTTCTGCTTGTGGACATACAGTATATCACCTGTGTGAGGATGTTGTATTCTGGGATTTGTGGTCTGGGGCTCGGGCTGAGGTTAAGTTGGGGAACAGGAGCTGTGACCGTCATCGCCATCTTTTGCGATGCACTTCCAGTAACTCCTCCCCCAACGCTATAGTAGCTAGGTGTCCTACTCCAAAGCACAATGTCGCACACTACTAGCGACTCTTCTCCCCAGTCTTTACCTGTCAAGGGTTGCAAAATTCTGGTAACTTTCCCAAAATTCCCAGGTTTTCCAGAAATCCTGTTTGGAAGGTTTCTGGAATTAGGAGGAAATAAGCAGGAAATCCGGAATCCCACAACCAGGATTTCTGGAAAACATGAATTTTCCAGCCCTGCCTGTGATAGATGGGCAGCGTTCACGCCATTGACATGGTGGTGTGTTGTGTCTAGGGTGTCGTGAGATGGCAAGTGAGTGTCCAGTGACAGGTGTGTTATTAAGTGTTATTATGTAATGTGGTAAAACAATATCGAAATATCTATGAAACCAATGTCATAAGTAACCCATGTGACACAGTATGATTGGTTTGTCTGTGGCCAAGTGTTTGTGTGGAGATGTGGTCAATATCACTTTATGAGTTCTCTAGGCTGCGGTATCAGTGTCCAGACGTTTGCCTTCTAGACTGACACAAAGAAAGGCGACACCAAATTACCTTTAGGAGCTACTAAGAGCTCTGCTGCTTTTAAGGAAAAACTGCAGACAATTCATTTGTATCCAAAGAATTAGACTTAAAGAATTGATTTTCAATTTAGTGGCAAAGTCTATGGTCTATAATGTACCTGCAAAGTACATTACAATTAGTATATTTTGAATGAAATGGCAATGTGTTGTAAGCAAAACACTAGTCCTCTTGCTTTCTAAAATGAAAGTTAACCAGTGTTGAGTAGCTTAGCCTTGTGTCACCTACAAAGTAACTTTTCCCCATCTGTGTAGAGTGAAGTATTATCACAAAAATCAAGTATTGCAATGCCAATGTCTCGATTTTTGCTGTTATTATGATGATTTTCAGGGTAACTTAGAGGTAGGTTTTTCAGCTTAGGTGTAACAGTGTTAAAAGTTGTGACGTCAACACCTTGTGCAACTCAAAGTCTGGCCCTGTTCTCTTTGGGGGGGGGCTCGTACGAAGGAAGGTTTTTGCACCAAGAGCTTCAAACTGATTGAGAGCATAAGTACACAGCTATGCATGTTCTACAAATAAGTCTGAATGATAGAATGTACAGATCTCAAACAACAAGGATGTATTTCCAACAATCATTGGAGATACAGTATCATCTGAACTTAATTTGAATGTGCAGATAATATTCATAGTTTGTGTTTTAGTTTCTATGATCTCTTCTCAGTCTTGTCGATTGTCGTCAAAAGCGTTATTGTTTAGTAAACATCAATTTTGGAAGTTTCAACACCATTTTATCAGTCCAGAATAGGGTTGCAAAGGGAGGGTATATTACTGGAAACTTTCTGAGTTTACCAGTAAACTACCACCATTTTGGTAACTTTCAAGGATTTTATGTAATTTATCACAACATCTAGTGGCCATTTTGGGTACTTCAGATTGTCACAGGTGTCTGTCATTATCTCTGGCCCTCTGTGTGGCCTAATCACATGTAAAATATATAATATAATCAAATAAGATGATTTTAAAATAAAAAACAGAATGAAAATGCTGTAAAACATTCCTAAATATAAACCATCAACTTAGTGAATACCATTGGTGTTTAATATGAGGGTTTCAGCATGAAATGTCCCCAAAAAAATAATACACACTTTTATTTATTTTATAATATGCCATTTAGCAGACGCTTCTATCCAAAGCGACTTACAGTCATGCGTTTTTTTTTTTTTTTGTGTATGGGTGGTCCCGGGGATCGAACCCACTACCTTGGCGTTACAAGCGCCGTGCTCTACCAGCTGAGCTACAGAGGACCACATGTCAATATGCCTTTGTTGTAAATGTGATGGCAGTTGTGAAAAAAGTCAATAGTTGGAAGAGTTGCAGAGTTAATTGAAAATAATGTCATTGTTGATTAGATGCTTCTTTCATTAATTTGGCTATTTTCTCTTGACCATAGGGTCTATCCACTTGAAACGAATGGACATTATGGACACAGATATAAAAAATGAATACTATATATGAATAAAAAAAGTTATTCAAGTATAAACTACCAAAGTTACCATAGATTGCTATAGATTCCGGTAACTTTTGTAAATTACTGGTAGCTTTGCAACCCTAGTCCATAACCAGCTGTTACTTCACTAGAAAGAAAAAAAAAATCTACAACACAAACACACCATAATAATCTCTCTCCGAACTCCATAGTCAGTTGACCTTGTAACCTCTGTGAGCTTGGATACTTTGTACAACTTCCCTGTGAGTATCAAAGAGAGATACGGCAAAGGCAGTGGCACTCTTGAAAGCAGACCATTAAACCCTGCTGCTCATAGCAAGTGTCACTGCCCACCAGTCAAGGGCTAGACCCAGACCCATACCATCATGTGGACTTGGACTCTTAATGCATATTTTAACTGAGACTGTATCTACTGTATGAATGTTATGTATAACATGGTTGTATCCATGGGAGGGATGTTTTTGCTTGAGGATAGTGAGCTCTACCTGTAGCTACGCTACTCCCTAACCACAGATCTAGGATCAGATTACAATTACCCCCCCAGTTCTAACCATAACCATTAGGGGGATTAAAAGATATCTGACCCTGTGTCAGTGGTTAGGGGAGATGTCTACCGTCTCTGCGCAGAACACAGAGGTCCAATTGCTCTATGCCTTGCAGCGTGTTATTAGCATAAGTTGTGTAAGATATGATTATATTTGAACTGCTGTCTCTTCATAGGGGGATCATAAGTATTCACTGAAGGGGACAAAAAAAGCACTGCCAAAATGTCAAATGTTACATGGATATAACACCAAGCTGAAGTGGGGGTGTAGCAGTGGCGGCTGCTGAGGGGAGGATGGCTCATAATAATAGCTGGAACGGAGTAAATGGAATGGTATCAAACACGTGTTTGATGTTTTTGATACCATTCCACCAATTCCACTCCAGCCATTCCCACGAGCCCATCCTCCCCAATTAAGGTGCCACCAACCTCCTGTGGGGTGTAGATGTAGGTGTTCAGTGTTTTGAAATGTTTTTGGTGATAACAAAACTTTGTTCCAAAGTAATCATTTTAATGTTGGAAACATTCTTTTTTCACTATACATTTCAAGGTATACTCCTCTGTCTCTCCTCACCGTTCCCAGTTCAGTCCCTTCTTTCACCTGTCTTACCATTAACATGTTTGTTGTTTTTCCTACCTTCTCTAGGCCTATTTTTCCTGTGTGACTGTCTCTCTAACTTGTACCTGATGTATGCGTACCTGTGTCTCTACCTGTATTGACCTGTGGTTGCTGTGATGGTCTTTATGTTCATGACTAATGACAGCAGTTTTTCCTGACCATGTGACCCCACCAGGAACAACTCTGGGCCCTAGTTATAGTCTATAGAGTACAGGGCCCAGACTGATCAGGTCATATGGTCCTGAAAAACATCTGTCCCGGAGGGGAAGAACAATATGATCTATTAATATGATCTTTGAATAAATCCATTTAGTGACCAATAATGTCCTTCCTCTCTGCTCTCATCACAATGTGTTCAGAACAAATGGAGTGAGAGATCTAGAACAAACCGTAAGCGATCTAGAGTCTCTGCCAGGATTCCACAAGCTTTGCTTCTAATAAAGCCCATTTGAAAGGATCCCTGCTTGTAACATAGCAGCCTATCACAGAAGAGATTCTGTTTTTGCGTAACACTGCATAGGCTA
Organism: Coregonus clupeaformis; assembly: GCF_020615455.1. Taxonomy (NCBI): domain Eukaryota; kingdom Metazoa; phylum Chordata; class Actinopteri; order Salmoniformes; family Salmonidae; genus Coregonus; species Coregonus clupeaformis. The sequence goes on along the minus strand of NC_059199.1, from coordinate 52,821,340 downwards.
CACTTATGCTTGGTAGTAGTTTGAGGGGAGGATTATAACACTTGTGGATTTGGAGAGTATTTTTGCACATACCATTGTTTCTTCAGCAGCTTTTTTGCCTTTTGTCTATAAACAGTAATAATGCTTGTACATATCAAAAAAGTACGTATGTATTGTATCGTAGTCCTTGTTTTTTATTTGAAATGTTTTGTAGTACTTCTTTTTCATGATTATGTTGTCAATTAAACTGATGTGGAATGGAAAAGTGGAACTGTTTTTCTTTATTTTATAAATACTCCTGAGTTGTATGTTTTCTGGTGCCTTTTCAGTTATTCATATGAATGGAATCAAGGAATTAATGTAGCCTATTTTTTAAAGTTCAAATTCAGTTTATTTAGGCATCTCTAGACTAGTTATTATAATACATAGGTCTACATTAGAATTACAAAATTAATTATTGTAAATGCTATGGTGATTAGCTATTGGAAATATCCACAAGCCTACAAATAAATGTTATTTGTGCATCATCCTTTATTTTGATCTCTCTGATGAACAGGGGTAGCGGTGACGTCGTAGCGGCCGCACTGGGCTGTGGATTGTGGGAGAATTCGGACAACAGCCATTTTCGGGTCGCGACTGTCATTCTTCGAACACGTTTCTCAAACTGAGAACGCGCCAGCGGTCCCGCACTCTCTCCAAAACAACTTCCGAGGATGGATCGGACGATGTCGACTCACATTGCAAACAGCGTTCCTGTATTTTGATCGCAACTCCTGTTGAAACCAACCGTCGCAAGACGAGAACATTGACTAGGCTAATTCGTGCCTGGCTCGAATTCATTAGCTAACCAGCATTGCTAACATCATTGGTTACAATGTATTTCTTGGAATTCGCAAGCTTTTAGATGGAAGCGACAATATACAACCGGATTTAAGCAAAGTGGTGTTTATTGGGCTATTTATATAGCTAGTTCAGAAGACTGAATAACGTGTTATCCGGATCTTACCGGTGGGGCAACAGCAGGGGAGAGAAGGTAAATAAAGAATGTTCTTTATCGTGATGTTATTACTTTTCTCACACCGACCTGAGAACATTTACAGTTTATGGTTTTAGAGATTCATGGTGATATAGCCTACCATATAGGCCTAGTTAAGTATTTTTTGTATAGGTGTAGGGTTATGTTATCCTCAGCCTTGACGTTGTCATTGCCGTGCACAAGCGTAGCTAGCCCACTGACAACAAGTGATTGAAGCAGAGCATCACAACAGTAGGTCGTGCTTTGTTTGAGCTCGAGATATCCGGCGGCAGCGCACTTGTCTTGGGAAAATAGAACCGTTTTGATGAAGGTAAGGTATGGCCAACACGAGGTCTTTGAGTGTATTTTTAAGTGTATGAGTTATATTGGAATATATTTTGACGTCCAACAAAGAGAGCTAGGCTAGTAAATCATTTGCTACGCGACGTACCAATGCCTCTCTCCATGTTAGGCTCGTGATATGTATCACTACCAACGTTCTATAATGTTGCCAATTGAGCTCGTCTTGGTTCTCGTCTTGGACATCGTTTCGACGAGTCATCGCTTAGTTTAAGTGCTGAGGAAATTGTTATTCTTAGTCATCATGAAACAGTCTAGAGACTTGCACCTGACGACCGCATCCATGCAGAAAGTCCTTAGAGCATCATCTTTCTGGCTGGGCCTCGCTCAAACCTTGTTTTGTAGGACATGTGCCTACGTGTGAGTGTGACAGTTAGACATACTATTATATATATACGATATAGATGTTATGATACATTAAGTCTCTCAAAATACTACATTTATTTTTATTTATGTGTAACGCTCTCCTCTATCGGTCACGTTCATTGATTCTCTGTCTCCCATTTCTTGTCATCCTGTGAGGGGGGGCGAATCCTAAAGTGTGTCGGCCCATATTTTACTACTAAACACTAATTGACAGTTAAATGGATCGATGATGACAACACTTACAAATTGCCAAACGTCCCATACAGCGTTTGAGAGATTTGTTAGCTGTGCCTGTGGCAATAGGATGGGAAATTACGGGATCGCTCATATTGGTGCATTGCGGTCAATGGATGGTGTGGGTGGGGGCCTCCTGGCGGCGCGAGAACAGAACAGGTGCTCCTCCAAAGCCGAGTAGAGCAGTTGAGGAGTAGCGCATTTCTGCTTGGTCCAGCTGCAACGATCAGTTTGTTTAGGTGAAGAATTCCATGATTCTATTAGTCAGAAAGACTGATTAAGGCAGTGCCACTCAAACTATGTATAGAATAGGTTCAGAACCGAAATGCTTACAGTTCCTTAATTTATTTTCTCAAGATCAAAAGATTAGAGTCCCATTGGAACAAAGGCAGAAGGTCCAGAGGAATGAGCTGTGCCTTGGTTGTTTTTTGGTAACAGACTGAACAGTTGTGTGAACAAAATCTCTCTTAATTTGGACATAATTTATTCGGAGGGATTTTCTTCCTCTAATCCTCAGACTTGTAATAATCTCATCAGGCATGAATTCTTGCTGTGTTGTAATTTTCACCTCTGTATTGTACATATGGCTCGTCCTCAAACTAGCATCGATTCCAAGCTCTCTGTACAAGATTAGGAGTATGGTAACATGAGTCCAGTCCCTATCTAACCCCTCTCCCTCTATCCCCTCCTACAGTGTGTGTGAACCCGGGTTATGTCCACCATGGTGTACCCACGCAGTGAGGAGGCCCTGGAGCGCCTGACCCAGGATGAGATAGTGCTCAACACCAAGGCCGTGATGCAGGGCCTGGAGACCCTCCGCGGGGAGCATGCCCAGCTCCTCACCTCCCTGCTGGACTGCACACAGCCACCTGCTGCCCAGGAGAAGTCAGGCCTGCTGCGTAAAAGCCTGGAGGCCATCGAACTTGGCCTGGGAGAGGCACAGGTAGGGAAGAAATGGGGGAAGAGGAGGGATGGGGAGTGAAAGGAAAGGAGGGGGAGAGGGAAGAGAAGAGGAAGAGAAATGGAAGAAGAGAGAGGGAAGGCAGAGTGGAGTGAAGGGGACAAAGAAAGTGGGTGAGTGGAAGATGCTCAGTTTTAGAGGTAAGGGATGATAATGAAATGATGAGAGAGGAGGTGAATGGAGAGGAGGAGGATGCTGGTGCTTGATGTGGGTTATTGCTAGTTCATACACTGTGACTAAGACTGAAGGAGAGGATGTATTTAGATTGATGCCTCATAGAGGGTGATTCATCAAGAGGAAATGAGTTGTTCCTGTAGAAAGGTGGTGGTGGGAATCTGGGTTGGATACAGATGGACTGATATAACATGAACGGCATAAAATAACGTCCCAAAAGACAACTCCCCACCCTCTTTTGAATAGTCCAGAATATAATAGAATGATATATTGTCCTCCAAGAAGGACATTATTTGCACTGGTTTTGGAACAGGTTACAACACACACATTACAAATCCCAGGTAAACATTCTACAATGCTCCACACTTCTTCCTAGCCTGGTATTCCACGCTAACGTACAATGTGGTCTGGCCCCCAAGCTAGCCGCTTCCCCCTTTGAAACTAAAACATTCTCGCAGCTTTCCTTCTTTATTTGAACCCCCTACATCCCTCTCTCGCTCCCTCTTGCCAGGTTGTCATTGAAAATAAGAGTTGGTTCTAACCCCTCCACCTCCCCTTGTCCAGGTGATCATTGCCCTGTCGGGCCACCTGAGTGCGGTGGAGTCTGAGAAGCAGAGGCTAAGAGCCCAGGTCAGACGACTGTGTCAGGAGAACCAGTGGTTACGAGACGAACTGGCAGGAACACAGGTAGACATACTACAGCCTAATCCGCCTTACGTATAGGTAGATGTATCCTAATTCTAACCCAGTTAGATATACAGCATAGAACACTGCATCATTCACGCCAATATCAAAATCTTTGTTTTCAGACCTCAAAAGAGGTTAAATGTTCTGGAGATGTTGGATTAGTCTATATATCAACGTATACAACCAACTGCATGGGGTGTTGGCTCATCTCAGTGTTACTTTTGAGGGCGGAAAACATTTGGCTAACATTTGAGGGGTTTTGGAGTATACGATCACTTGAATCCCTTCCAAAGCAAAACATTTCCAAAGCTTCCCCTGCCTCCCACTCACCTCACCTCTCCTCCTCCCCCACCCTCTCCCTCGCTCCTCACCTCCCCTCAGAACAAGCTGCAGTGTAGTGAGCAGAGTGTTGCCCAGCTGGAGGAGGAGAAGAAACACCTGGAGTTCATGAACCGGATTAAGAAGTTTGACGACGACGTGTCTCCGTCTGAGGAGAAGGCTGCAGGGGAGACGTCTAAAGACAGCCTGGACGACCTGTTCCCCAATGATGACGACCAGGGACAAGGTAGGACGATTGATTGGCCAAGAAGAAGCCCATTGAGGGGACAAGGTAGACATGGGGTTAGAGAGGGGTTAGATTGGTAATGTCGAAGACAATGGGTGTTAGATATGGGTGGGGTTAGACTTATGATAGATAGTTGATTTATTGATTTGATTATTTTATTGATTGAGTGAAGGTATGTTATAGCAGTCATTTTGGTTACAGACACTACCACCTCTTAAAATGATGTGAAATAAATTACATTTATCTTCGTCTCAGAGATTTCTTTCTGAAATAAGCATTGTATCTTAACATGCTACAGTTGTACCTCAGCAAGCTAGCCATTCTGTAGCAAGAATGAAAGCCCTTTTTTATTTGGAACCCCTGTTCTGTCAGCACAATGTATCAAGAATGAATCACTTTAACCCCCTCCACACCTCTCCTCCAGCCCAGCCCAGTGGAGAGGTGGCTGCCCAGCAGGGTGGCTATGAGATCCCAGCCCGCCTGAGGACCCTCCACAACCTGGTGATCCAGTACGCCTCCCAGGGGAGATACGAGGTGGCCGTGCCCCTCTGCAAACAAGCCCTGGAGGACCTGGAGAAGACCTCTGGACACGACCACCCCGACGTGGCCACCATGCTCAACATACTGGCCCTCGTCTACAGGTGAGAGGGGAATGAAGGGAGAAATGGAGTGAGGGAGGTGGATGGAGGGCTGGATGTATGAATGGGTGGATATGCTCATAGGAGATGGATGGGTCAAGGGATGGCTCGATGTACTCATAGTAGATTGGGTGCAGAGAGGATGTGTGGATAGCTGGGTGAAAATAATGAATTGAGACTTACTGCTTAATTATGGTGCTTGTACACATCTTCTTACCTGGCATTGTATTTGTGTTCCAGGGACCAGAACAAGTACAAAGAGGCAGCCCACCTGCTGAACGATGCCCTGGCCATCAGAGAGAAGACCCTGGGGAAGGACCACCCTGCGGTGGCCGCCACTCTCAACAACCTGGCCGTGCTCTACGGGAAGAGGGGCAAGTACAAGGAGGCTGAGCCCCTCTGTAAGAGAGCCCTGGAGATCAGAGAGAAGGTACACAAAATAACACTCATGATTTTAATTGCATCTATGACTCATCATGTGTAGTGCCCAGAGTTTTCCCTGGACTGTTGGTCAGTAAAATCTCCTTTCATTGTAGCTAAATTAAGTCTTGATGTGTGTCTCTGGTGTTCAGGTCCTGGGGAAGTACCACCCTGACGTGGCCAAGCAGCTGAACAACCTGGCCCTGCTGTGTCAGAACCAGGGAAAGTACGAGGAGGTGGAGTATTATTACAGACGAGCCCTGGAGATCTACCAGTCCAAACTAGGAGCTGACGACCCCAACGTAGCCAAGACCAAGAACAACCTGGTGAAGAGAGAGAGAGAATTCTGGATCTGAATTCTGGAATGCCTCTGTAGCTCAATTGGTAGAGCTTGTAACGCTTGTAACGCCAGGGTAGTGGGTTCGATCCCCGGGATCCCCGGGACCACCCATACGTAAAAATGTATGCACACATGACTGTAAGTCGCTTTGGATAAAAGCGTCTGCTAAATGGCATATTATTATTATATTATTATGAGCATTTAGCTGAATGTCCAGTCTAGGGCAGTACAAAGTAATGCAGTCTTAAAGAATGACCAGTTTTGGGAAACTTAAAACGTGATATTTTAATCCACTGTTTTGTTATAGATGTACATGCTTTTATGTGTTGATGTGAAATGTTTGTTATTAAACCTGTGTACATTTCATCTCTTCTCTTTAGGCTACATGCTACCTCAAACAGGGGAAGTTCAAGGATGCTGAGTCTCTGTACAAAGAGATCCTGACCCGAGCACACGAGAAGGAGTTTGGCTCAGTCAACAGTGAGTCTCCTACAACCAACGCATCACAATCGCTGACGGACCAGGGATGCGTCCCAAATGGCACCCTATTCCCTATATAGTGCACTTCTTTTGACCAGAGCCCTTTGGGAATGGGGTGCCATTTGGGACACAGCCTAGTTCTACATTTACCACCACACCAGACCTACCAACTCTATGAAGTCTTCATGTAGCATTAGGCGAGGTGTTGACTCTACAGTATGTCCATTTTGGCCATGACTGCCCAGTAAACCCTGTGGTCATTGGCTGGCCATGCGTGGCCGTGTCCTGACAGGTCAGTTCAGGGGATCAGGGCTATCTGTCTTGCGTGGAGCAGCTTAATTCACCACTGTGTCCAGATCACTGCCCTTAAGCCAATCAAACCCTTACACACTCACGCTCAGAACAGCACAGTAGAGGAGGGCTCTGGCGTGGGTTAGCTTGCATGGCACAGACCAGCACAACCCACTTTGTCCCCCCTTACACACGTTTTAAGTGTGTTGTGTTGATTATGGTTTAATTAGTGAAATGAACACACACAGACGGGTTAATGCATGGACAGGTTAAATTCTCTGAGTACAATGCCATAAATTAATCAATTTGATTTTAAATTCAAATACCTTATTTTTCCAGTGAGGGAACACTCATACCCCCCTCTCCCTCTCGTCTGTTCTCTTTCAGATGACAACAAACCTATCTGGATGCATGCAGAGGAGAGAGAGGAGAGCAAGGTAGTTACAGTATGAATCTGTTGTATGGCGTACTGAACCATGGTCCTCCTACTACTGACGTCACTGTCAGGCTATGAACTCAGATGGATAGGTGGACCTAGTAGGACTGAGAGGGAGAATGTTAATGTGATAATGGAGGCTTTATAATAAGGTTGTAATTTGTCTCTACTGCTGCTAATAGTCCAGCGGCTAAGCCTCAAATTTGCTGGTAATTGTGGACTTTGTGATAAAGGCACCAAATTACACAAACAGCTAGGACATGTGATTTTAGCTATAGTGCCATTGCAGTTTTTTTTTGTCATCACACAGGCATTTGGTTAAAATGGGTTACCGGTCTCACTACTGGACATAATGCATTAATATGGGATTTTACCTAGAGAGACGTGTGCAGTGCAGGTTTGGTGTCACATTTCTTGAAATTGACAGTCTGTTATATCATTGTGTCATTGTAAGCAGCAGACTTCAGGGAACACTTCTAACTTTTTTTTTGTTGTTGAGTATTTACATGTCAAATATGCACTTTTTGGCCATTTTTACATATACAGTTTATTAGGTACACCACCCCGTTCACGAAAATTGATCACTCCTACAGACAGTGAGTCAGGTGGTTGTGGCTTGCTATATAAAGCAGGCAGACAGTCATCGATGCATTCAGTTACTGTTCGATTGGACGTTAGAATGGGCAAAACGAGTAACCTAAGCGACTTTGAGCGTGGTATGATCGTCGGTGCCAGGCACACCGAATCCAGTACCTCAAACGGCCGCCCTCCTGGGCTTTTCACACGCTACAGTGTCTAGGGTTTACCAAAAATGGTGAGACAAAAAAAAACAGCTACAGTCGTGGTCAAACATTTTGAGAATGACACAAATATAAATTTTCACAAAGTCTGCTGCCTCAGTTTTTATGATGGCAATTTGCATATACTCCAGAATGTTATGAAGAGTGATCAGATGAATTGCAATTAATTGCAAAGTCACTCTTTGCCATGAAAATGAATTTAATCCCCAAAAAATATTTCCACTGCATTTCAGCCCTGCCACAAAAGGACCAGCTGACATCATGTCATTGATTCTCTTGTTAACACAGGTGAGAGTGTTGACGAGGACAAGGCTGGAGATCACTCTGTCATGCTGATTGAGTTAGAACAGACTGGAAGCTTTAAAAGGAGGGTGGTGCTTGAAATCATTGTTCTTCCTCTGTTAACCATGGTTACCTGCAAGGAAACACATGCCGTCATCCATTGCTTTGCACAAAAAGGGCTTCACAGGCAAGGATATTGCTGCTAGTAAGATTGCACCTAAATCAACCATTTATTGGATCATCAAGAACTTCAAGGAGAGAGGTTCAATTGTTGTGAAAAAGGCTTCAGGGCGCCCAAGAAAGTCCAGCAAGCGCCAGGACCGTCTCCTAAAGTTGATTCAGCTGCGGGATCGGGGCACCACCAATGCAGAGCTTGTTCAGGAATGGCAGCAGGCAGGTGTGAGTGCATCTGCACGCACAGTGAGGCGAAGACTTTTGGAGGATGGCCTGGTGTCAAGAAGGGCAGCGAGGAAGCCACTTCTCTCCAGGAAAAACATCAGAGACAGACTGATATTCTGCAAAAGGTACAGGGATTGGACTGCTGAGGACTGGGGTAAAATCATTTTCTCTGATGAATCCCCTTTCCGATTGTTTGGGGCATCTGGAAAAAAGCTTGTCCGTAGAAGATAAGGTGAGCGCTACCATCAGTCCTGTGTCATGCCAACAGTAAAGCATCCTGAGACCATTCATGTGTGGGGTTGCTTCTCAGCCAAGGGAGTGGGCTCATTCACAATTTTGCCTAAGAACACAGACATGAATAAAGATTTGTACCAACACATCCTCCGAGAGCAACTTCTCCCAACCATCCAAGAACAGTTTGGTGACGAACAATGCCTTTTTCAGCCTAATGGAGCACCTTGCCATAAGGCAAAAGTGATAACTAAGTGGCTCGGGGAACAAAACATATACATTTTCGGTCCATGGCCAGGAAACTCCCCAGACCTTAATCCCATTGAGAACTTGTGGTCAATCATAATAATAATAATAATAATAATAATATGCCATTTAGCAGACGCTTTTATCCAAAGCGACTTACAGTCATGCGTGCATACATTTTTGTGTATGGGTGGTCCCGGGGATCGAACCCACTACCTTGGCGTTACAAGCGCCGTGCTCTACCAGCTGAGCTACAGAGGACCAATCCTCAAGAGGCGGGTGGACAAACAAAAACCGACAAATTCTGACAAACTCCAAGCATTGATTATGCAAGAATGGGCTGCCATCAGTCAGGATGTGGTCCAGAAGTTAATTGACAGCATGCTAGGGCGGATTGCAGAGGTCTTGAAAAATAAGGGTCAACACTGCAAATATTGACTCTGCATAAACTTAATGTAATGGTCAATAAAAGCCTTTGACACTAATGTAATGCTTGTAATTATACTTCAGTATACCATAGTAACATCTGACAAAAATATCTAAAAACACTGAAGCAGCAAACTTTGTGAAGACCAATACTTGTGTCATTCTCAAAACGTTTGACCACGACTGTAGTCAGCAGCAGTCCTGTAGACAAAAACAGCTAATTGATGAGCGAGGTCGAAGGAGAATGGTAAGAATCGTGCAAGCTAACAGGAGGGCCACAAACAGACAAATAACAGCGGAGTAGAACTGTGGTGTGCAGAAACGGCATCTCGGAAAGCACAACTCGTCGATCCTTGTCACGGATGGGCTATTGCAGCAGACCGCCACACCGGGTTCCACTCCTATCAACTAAAAACAAAAAGAGGAGGCTCCAGTGGGCATGTGATCACCAACACTGGACAATTGAGACTGAAGCACAACATCTGTCTGATGCTCAGTAGAAATTACAATAAGAAGCATTTTAGATTTGCGTTCACAAAACGCAGCATGAGATTATTTACGCGTATTATAATTTTTTTCTGCGTGAAAAATGAAGAACTCTGCGTTAACGCGACCCCTAACTTTAATTAGCTAGTTATCTAAGTAAGTTACTGAATTAAAGTGACGGGGAATCATATTGTGTAAGCTTTCTGCCGTGTTTGAAAAGTCAAAGCCCGTTGGATGAGTTATCTGTACAGCTGCCACTGCAGTCTTTTGATTTCCCTTGCATTTTTCTCCTCTCTGCTCCCACATCTCTGAGCAAAGCAGGCCGGTTGCCCTAGTGACTCCAGACAGACACAACGTGTGCACATGCTGCTTCAGAGCAGAGAAGCATGCATCAACTTTGTTCATTTGCACGATGTATCTCGTTCACATTCACTTGTAAATGTCCAAACTAACCAAAACGACATTCGGTAGCTTCTACCTATATATGTATAACTTTATGAGCTGGATAGCCTGTCTTTGCAATTCGTGTATTTTCGTTTGCGCACGCTAGCATATTTAGCAAGCAGCCTCCATGGACATTCGCTATTTGTGCTAATGTTTTTAGCATTCTGGTAACAAATGCCAAATTGTATTTTTTGCGTTTTGGTGCTCCCTTGTGTACTAAACCGGTAATACCGTAAATGCCAGAATGAGAGAAGGACTGTATTACCATATGAAAATCTGGAAACCGCCCAACCCTAGTTAGGTCCCTTGATACCAATTGAGCAACGATTGAACGCCACACGTATCTGAACATTGTTGCTTCCCAACACCTTGTACAATCCATGCCCCAAAGAATTCAGGCTGTTCTGGAGCCAAAGGGGGGTCCGACCCGGTACTAGATGGGTGTACCTAATAAAGTGGCCGATGCATGTATATATGGCATGTTTGAGCCATTTTCTTGTGTTCTCCAGACTCCCTCAAACATGTTAAGCCGTCATTGGGCTGTACGTACCTATTATTTATGGAGATATGGCCCCATGGAGCTGATTGGTGGCCATAATGGAAATGGCGGCCAGTGGGGTAATATAAAAGATCTGCGGTGGCACTATAGCTAAAAACACTTTGAAGGACTTGCCCTAGTTGTGTTTGAAATGTTGTGGTTTTATCACAAAGTCCACAATTTTTTCCCTTAGCCGCTGGACTATAACTGCCTGCCCCCCCTCTCTCTCTCTCTCTCTCTCTCTCTCAATTCAATTCAATAGACTCTATTGACATGGCAAGTACAATTACTTACATTGTCAAAGTATAGATATAACAAAAATGGTGGGACCAACAGCAATAATAATAATAGTAGTATTGGAAATGGGATTACCATTAACAGCAACTCTCTCTCTCTCTCTCTCAGGGGAAGAGGAAGGATGCTGTGCCCTATGGAGAATATGGGAGCTGGTACAAGGCCTGCAAAGTTGACAGGTGAGTTAGTATTCCAAATTAATTGTAATTTTAACGTGAGATAAATACACAACTCCGTGCTCTAAATTATATTAATATTGTGCTTATAATAATATACGGAAGTCCATAAAGGACATATGAATACATTTTTAAAAATCCCTCATTTATGTCGCGATCACAACTTCTCATGATCACTACATAATAAAAGTTGTTTTGTCGAGATCACGAGATAATCACAAGTACCGCGCATCATTCATTCATTTGTTCAGATGCACGATAACCACCTCATCAAGGAGCCCACTGGCTGCGTTGATCGCAATGCGCTCGTGGGGGATTTAAGCCCTGAACGATGCATGACTGGCAGCGTGCCGCCCCCAAGACCACAGCCAATCCCATTCAAGGAATAATGCAGCTAAAATGGCTAGTCTTGTTACCTAGCCAGCTAGCAAGCTAGCTTGTTATCTATGCTGGTTGTTAGCTTGCATAACTGATATGTGTAAAATTATAAGGGACATATTTACAATAGGTGAGCTCCATTCCTGACAGGCTGATCAGATTCAATTTCAGCCTTAGAGGCTCATAAGTCAGGATGCTGCCTTTTTTATGCTGTTTTATAGGTAAGGCTCCTTGCAGGTAGATTAGCTGTCAAAGTGCTTTATAGGCAAATGCATATCTGATCCAGGGGGAGCTCTATTCCTGGCAGGCTGATCGGATTCAATAGCAGCCTCAGAGGCTGATATATCAGGATGATGCCTTGTAGGCTGTTTCATATGGAAGGCTCCTTGCAGACAGCCAACGAGGCAGCATCCTGAGACTGCTATTGAATCTGATCAGCCTGCCAGGAATAGAGCACACCCACTCTTGATCATATACATAATGCCCTGACTGTTAATATGCCTGTCATAAATGGGGCCCACCCACTCTGTAAATTTAAATATTATCCATAAAACATGAAGTTTCCTTTACAATTATACACATATCAGTTATGCAAGCTAACAACCAGCATAGATAACAAGCTAGCTATCTAGCTAACAAGACTAACTAGCTAGCTCGATCACGCACTCGCTTGCTCACAAGACTAGCCAAGTTAGCTGCGTTGTTGCTTGCATATGATTGGCTGTGGTCTTGGGGGTGGCACACAGCCTGGAAGACAATGCTGCCTGTCAGGCATCATTCAGGGCTTAAATGCCCCACAAGGGCTTAGCGCCCCTACGAGCTCTTAGCTCAAGGTAAGGGACATTTAGCTTGCTAACATTCTTATAAACTGTTAATGAGCTCCAAACACAGATGCAATTATGATGTTAGAATGAAATGCACCATCCCTTAGTGTAGCAATCAATAAAATCTATGCTCTGATCCACCGTGGGCTCTGCCGTCTCAGCCCATACTGGCAATCTATCATCCATTTATCCACTCCTATTTAGAGAGTTTATCTCGTGATCTCGACGAAACAACTTTTGTTATGTCGTGATCATGAGATAAATAAGTTGTGATCTCGACATTACGAGGGAATATATATTTTTATTCACAGTGTGTCCTCTCTTCCGTAATGATGACATGATATTGACATGTACTTAATTGCTGCTAGCCCAACGGTCAATACCACTCTGAAGAGCTTGGGGGCACTGTACCGCAGACAGGGTAAACTAGAGGCAGCGGAGACACTGGAGGAGTGTGCTACAAAGACACGCAAGCAGGTACTACACTATAACAAGCAGGTACTACACTCACTGACGCAAGCAGGTACTACACTATCACTGATGCAAGCAGGTACTACACTATCACTGACGCAAGCAGGTTCTAGACTATCACTGACGCAAGCAGGTACTAGACTATCACTGACACAAGCAGGTACTACACTATCACTGACGCAAGCAGGTACTACACTATCACTGACACAAGCAGGTACTACACTGACGCAAGCAGGTACTAGACTATCACTGACGCAAGCAGGTACTAGACTATCACTGACACAAGCAGGTACTACACTATCACTGACACAAGCAGGTACTACACTATCACTGACGCAACCATGTATTACATTATCACTGACGCAAGCAGGTACTACACTATCACTGACGCAAGCAGGTACTACACTATCACTGACGCAAGCAGGTACTAGATTATCACAACCAGGTACTACACTATCACAGACGCAAGCAGGTACTGCACTATCACAGACGCAAGCAGGTACTGCACGATCACTGACATAAGCAGGTACTGCACTATCACTGACGCGTAAGCAGGTACTGCACTATCACTGACGCAAGCAGGTACTATACAATCAGTAAAAAGGTAATTACTACACAATCATTGAAAAAGCAGGTAGAAGCACTCAGATACACTGGCAGTGCAATTACCCACGGCTGTGGTCTAGAGCCTTGAAGCTCTGATGCACTCTGTTTTAAACCAGCTGATATTTAGACTCTCTCTCTCTCTCTCTCTCTCTCTCTCTCTCTCTCTCTCTCTCTCTCTCTCTCTCTCTCTCTCTCTCTCTCTCTCTCTCTCTCTCTCTCTCTCTCTCTCTGCCTCCCCTCTCTTTCCCCCCCTCTCTCTCCCCTCCCCCCTCCTCCTCCCGCAGGGTATAGATGCCATTAACCAGAGTAAGGTTGTGGAGCTCCTGAAGGATGGGGTCCCTGGAGGGGGGGAGCGACGGCAGAGTCGGGAGGGTTTTAATGGTCCCCAGCGGGGGGACTGTGAGGGAGACGACGGAGCAGAGTGGAACGGGGTCTGTCATTGGGGGGTTGAGGGGGGTTGAGCCTTTTATGGGAGTGCACATACCGTCAAATGTATGACGAAAAGGCGTACAATCACATGTAATTTACTCCCAAAGTATCAAGAACTAGCAAAGACGGGTAAAATGATGAAACAATACAATTAACAAGCTGACATCGTGATTAAACCTGTATGCGTTCAGCAAAACTCTACACAAAAATGCTAAAAAGCTAAGATAAAAAATTTGGTGTGATGTTTGTCAAATACATTGATAGAAGAAATGATCAAGGTTTTGAAATAATAAATTACCTCAAATCACTTTTGATTTATGTTTCGAGGCCAATCCTTGACGGGGTATGTTGGTCTTGTTTTCTCAGGATGGTAATGGTTCGTTGCGTCGGAGCGGCTCCTTCGGGAAGATCCGTGACGCCCTGCGCAGGAGTAGTGAGATGCTGGTGAAGAAACTACAGGGCAGTGGCCCCCAGGAGCCCCGCAACCCAGGGTGAGAGAGAGACTGTGTATCCTTAGCCCATCACTGCTCATACTGTGCATGAATTTCAGTGTTTCCCTCAGGGTTTTTTCTTTTGTGGGGAGCCAACTAGGCACAGTAGTTAGTAAACTGATAACAATAAAGCAAAATCCAAGCAATTACATTTTTTTTTTATTGAAGCCTAAACGTTTGTCTGTGTCATCTTCAGGATGACGAGAGCCAGCTCTCTCAACTTCCTCAACAAGAGTGCAGAAGACCCCTCACAGGTACCAGCAGCACACAGTTAACCCCCTCACTGTCACATATAGTTATTAACCTGTTAGTTACGAGCCAAGGACTGCTGTCACAGACAGAGCACAAACAAGTCCTGAGGTATACATCTAGATGAAAGGAATAGACTTTTTCAGATTTAGTCTACATGATTCTAGTGTCTTTGTTTTTTTCTTTCTCCGTTATCACACTTGGAACATCCCTCCTAATCTCTCCAGGATGCCAACACAGGCCTATCGGAATGCAGAGGACTGAGCGCCAGCAACGTGGACTTGTCAAGACGCAGCTCCCTGATTGGTTAAACAGACAGGAGGTGGGACTAGGAGGAGGAAGGGCCAATGAGAAGAGACTGTTTTCCGTCCGATGCGATCAAAACACACTTCAGGTCCGACACTCGCATTCAAGACATATTTTCTGAAGAAAAATGATCGAGAAAGACACGACTTGACATGGCTTTTTGTGACACAGAAATCTCTGTGTCGATCTGCTTCACTGTATACTTCGCTGGCATCAAGCAAGTACAGAAAAATAATATTCAACACGGCATGCTGCTTACTAGAACATGGAATGTCTGCACTAATTATGGTGACTGAGGCATAGCATCGTAACAGAATAGCGAGTCATTATTATTGCAACATGACAAATGTCTATCTTAACTGCCTACTTGGTGCAGACACTCGACCTTAGGTAGGCTAGTTCTATTCTGATTTCTATCTTCGAGAAGCATCACACTCATAGATTACTAGTGGCATGATTACTGCAAATGCTAACAACCCATTCAATAGATATCACAGTGCTAGAGCGATAGAAATCATATAGGTTTTTAAGACGAGTTACAAGAGGTATGAACTACAGCTGTAAGAAGCTTCAGCAAGGACAAAGACGGTACACAATATTTTTGGGATGATGTAAATAATCAGAGGACGTCTGTGTTTTAAACATCAAATGGGAGAAAAACAGCACTGACCAGGTCAACCTCACTTTTTTGCCTTCTGAATTTTTGTTATGTATATACTGGCTTAAGTTATTTAATATGTCTTTCTTTGTATATAGCACACAGACAGTTTTTGTTTACACTTGTTAGAGCATAGGAGGACCTTCGTTGGGGAGACAGACGCTGGAAGAATGTAGTCAGACAAGTGAAGAGAAACAGGGAGAATATATACTCACTGGCCAGTTTATTAGATTACCCATCTAGTACTGTGTCGGACCCCCCCTTTGCCTCCAGAACAGCCTGAATTCTTCGGGGCATTCTACAAGGTGTCGGAAACGTTCCACAGGGATGTTGGTCCGTGCTGACACGATGGCATCATGCAGTTGCTGCAGATTGGACGGGGGTACATTCATGCTGCGAGCGGCCCGTTCCATCTCATCCCAAAGATGCTCTATTGCAGAGGTAGGCAACCCTGTTCCTGAAGTTCCTGAGGTACTGCAGGATTTTTATTCAACTAGGCACCACCCCTGACCAAGCTAATTGATCAGTTCAGTGATTGCCCAAATTCAACAGACCTGGTCTTCCAGGTCAGTTAAATCAAAATATAAAATGCCTGCGGCACTCCAGGACCAGGGTTGCCTAGCCCTGCTCTATTGGGTTGAGGTCTGGGGACTGCGTAGGCCACTCAAGTAAACTGAACTCACTGTCATGTTCCAGGCAATGTTTTTCCACTCTTCAATTGTCTAGTGTTGGTGATCACGGGCCCACTGGAGCCGCTGCACACCAGTACACCAGTTTGGGTCCATGGACCCATGCTGCTTACGCCAAAACCAGACCAGCCATCAGCATCACACAAAAGGAACTGGGATTCGTTGGACCAGCTGATAGGAGTGGAACCCTGTGTGGTCATCTGCTGCAATAGCCTATCCGTGACAAGGATCGAAGAGTTGTGCGTTCCGAGATGCCGTTCTGCACACCAGTGTTGTACAGCGCTGTTATTTGTCTGTTTGTAGCCCGCCTGTTAGCTTGCATGATTCTTGCCATTCTCCTGTCTCATCAATGAGCTCTTTTCGCCGCTGACTGACGATCATTCCACGCTCAGTCGCTTAGGTCACTCGTTTTGCCCATTCTAACGTTAATTCGAACAGTAACTGGATGCCTGTCTGCCTGCTTTATGTAGCAAGCCACAGCCACGTGATTCACTGTCTGTAGGAGCGATTCATTTTCGTGAACGGGTGGTGTACCTAATAAACTGGCCGGTGAGTGTAAAATAGTGAAGAGAAGTCAAACAGGGAATATAGACTAGTGAAGAGGAGATAAACGGGGGGAAATAACTTCTAGTCGAATGTATTACTTAGTCTCATTGACATCAAGTGAAAATGTTACTTAAGCCGAAGTTAGGATTTGCCCCTAAATCTATATCCTGATCTGTCCAGATTTGTTTGTACTCTAGCCAACTACACTATCATTTGTTGTCTTACCAGACAATTCTGAACGTGGTAAATAAGGCTGTGTTTACATAGGCAGCCCAATTCTGTTATTTCTTCCACCAATTGGTATTTTGACCAATCACATCAGATATTTTCACATCAGCTCTTTTTCAGAGCTGATCTGATTGGTCAAATGAACAATTAGTGAATAAAATATCAATTGGGCTGCCTGTGTGAACGCAGCCTAAGAGGTGGCAGAAGCACAAACAGATTTGAGACCAGGTTCGTATTCATTAGGCACCAAACTGAAGAAAATGGACTGAAACAGGGAGGGACAACCTGGACTTTTTCAATAAGAAATGCTCATTTTCTGTCGCTCCAAAAAGTTTTTCTACGATGTCCACTAAATGAATATGAGACTACACTCTAAAAAGTAAAGGTACCTGGAGGATCCTTTAGGGGTTCTTCAAATTGAAACTGGGGGGGAACCAGTTTCAGCCCCCCCCTATTATTATTATTATTATTATTATTAATAATAATACACTTAACAATAGCAACAATAACACAATATTTTAGTTGTCAGTGTTTATTAGGATTTTAGTGGCAAAGCTGAATAAAATAATCCAAATATAAGGTAAACTCCCAGCAGAGCCCCAAGTCCATGGGTATATCCTCTGGCATGTTGATGTTCTCTGTATCCATAGCCAGAATGATTTTGCAGTGCATGGTGATCGAACAGGTTTCCTGTTATATTCATCAGAGGTGTAGGGAGGGTGAAGTCTGTGAATCCAAACAATAGTAATTATATAGATGATTAACAAAACATGCACATGACAGTATTCATACCTTGGCTTTTGTGGTAAATGTGAATGAATAAAACTATTTTGATAATGGTTTTCATACACATACCTTGTCCATAATGTAGAGGCCTATGGGATTTTCCTTGAAGAGGTAAGGGAAGAGGATTGTACATGTGATCTGCATAACATACCAATACCAATTGACATACATTTGTATGCCTCCTCGTCTGTAAACCTACAGACACAAAAGTGAGCAGTTCAGTCATCTGCACCCAATACAGCTAGCCTTCAACATATACTAATTGCATACATATTCTTACCTCTGTTGATTGATATCTATTGAATTGTATCCATTTTATGTTTTAGAAAGATTTGCACAAATATGAAAAGAGAGATGGTATCATCATAAAACAATATCAATTTAGATCATACAAGGGACAAACCTTACCTTAAATTGTGGAGATCTTTAAATTTTTCAGTTAAGTGCCTGCACCTGCTGTCCTTTCAAATTCAAATCCAAATGTTTCAGTTGGGCAGTTAGGTTCTTGCAAGAACCCCCACCAACTAATGGGGTTCCTCGATGAACCCCACCTCCTATGGGGTTCTTGGAAGAACCTTTTGGGGGCAATTGTCAGTGCCAAGAACCCTAAGGTTCTTCAAAGAACTTTGAGGATCTTAGAAGAAGCTTTGTTGAATCCCCTCATTTTTAGAGTGTAGGCTAACTTAGTTCAGCTCAGTCCTGGGGGAAATGCTGACATGGGACAAACATTAACAGTGCATGTAGCCCTTAGGCACTGTGCAGTACAATCTCCAGACAGTATGGAATGCATGGACACCGCTACCACAGCACAATTTTACTCCAATCAAATTAGATCTCCACATAGTTGTACAGCTCTCTGATTAGTTTAGAGAGTTACAGTATCTGTTTCTTTAAGAGGTTAGCGTTGGGCAAACCGTAGGTAACTATCAATGCTTCTAGTTCTTGTAACTTCTGTTCTCTTTCCTTGGTTGGCGTTTACTGAATATGTGAGCATGATGTGTCCAACTCTTTTTATATAAAACAATGATCCCTTATTATCACTACTGTTGATTGGAATGAATCAGATTGGTTTACAGAAAACCGCTTTAGGATGAGCTAATCAATGACCGTCCTCTCACCAAACGTTGTCATCATTAGGTCTATTCTTGTCTGTGATTGGCTCCAACCTCAAGTGAAGATGTGCAGGGTAGTATTGTTGTACACTGAATGGTTGATGATTTAAATGTTGGGGTTTTACTTTTATCATGGGAGATGGGATGGAGGAACTGGAAGCAGGGGGTTGACAGTGCACTGTGTTGTGTTGGCTCTTTAATTGTTTTATTTGTAAGACTGATACCAAGAGACTTGGCCACAGAATGTATATTACTGTATGTCTTTGAGAAGGAGAGTGGTCTTAACGATTTGCAGCTTCTGATTGTGTTGCTAGTGCTTTGTGATGTGGGGAATGGGGATGGGACGTAATGTTGATTTTTACTGGGAGGAGAGAAATTATGGAACAAAACCTAAAGTGTGTGACATACAGACTAGCAGGGCTGAGGAAGAGAAGACTGAAGAATGATAAGCGGAAAGAGATGTGAAGTGCTGTTAGGTGACAAGTGAGAATCAGTGACTAAAAAGAAATGGTACATTGGAGAGAAGTATTGGGGAAAGTGCTTTGTTTCAATGCAGCAAATAATGTACAGAATTGCCAATGTATGACCTCTGTCGCTGTCACACACACTCAAACTTACTCTCAACATGTACAAACACATTATTTCAAACACACGCCTACATCCATCCCCACGCAGTCTAGATATGTAAAAGTCAGTGGACTGTAGTTTATAGATCTCTAAAGATGCTGTATTTATACACAAACGAATGTTTAAATGAAAAACACACATATACCTAAACGCAGTGCTTCTCTTCCAAATATATACCACATGTAGAAGTAAAAACACCGCTCACCATCTGTGAGTCAGTGTGTTACTATGGGAACTGTAGAACGTAGCCATGCGGTGGAGGGATAGGGGTATGTGATGCACTCGACTTCAGTATATCGTATCTCATTGTTAAGGGGCCAACAACCTTGTATATTTTATTAAAGGTTCAATAAAGAAAAACTTTTCAAACTGATCCTGATCTGTTTGTGTGGTGTCATTCTTTTGACACAATTAAACAGCTTGTTTGAAATGAGTTTGAAATGCACATCTTGCATGTATAACTAGGGGCATACTGGAACACGAGATCAAGTTGTACTCCACATAAACCAACAAACGAGTTTGACATTTATTGGATAAATGATAATGGTGGACCAGGCTTCTGGTAAGTATCAGGTTGACGTCTGTGTGTGTGCTCACATTCTGGGCTGAGGGTGTTACTCAGTGGTTTCCTGTCACTTATAAGCCTACAGCCTCACATGAGGAAACCAAATCCACCAGTGTGCTTCTGAAGAAATGGTTAAGAACAGTAACTACTGTTAATTTGTTAAGGTGTCTTTTGAACAAGGACAGGCGATCGGGCTGCTAAGATGGATCTTTTAATGCCCGGAAGGTGTAAACTAGACTGTATGGACTCTGAATTATCAAGTAAGGCGGTTTCCCTCACCAAAAGTACTGTGCAGTATCTCGGTAGCCATGTTAGTCTGATTGAACTTAGAACAGAAAATCTAGTACGTCAATATGCTCTGTTATTTTGTTCACTTATTGACAAGCTCAGTGCCTGTGAAGTACATTCAGTTGCTGTGTATGTAGGAAATGTGCTATATGAATAAATGTTATTTTTATATGAAGTGTACCTGTGCATCCATGAGCCATCAGTACTTCTATTCGTGACATATCTTTTAATTCTCTCCTATAAGTGCACCGCTGTATTTGTCATACCTCTCTAACGTTATCTCTATCTGCACCTATAGGTTCTCTCTCCAGCATGTCAGTGACCCCATCTAGCCCAGGTACCTCTGGTCGACCTCCCCACCCCGCCGCCCCCGGGCCCCTCCAGGCCCCTCTCGGCCCTGTCTTGGTCCAGTTCCAGCTAGGCCTCTTCAGGGAGGTGGTATGGGTGCATGGAGGACAGCTCAGCTTTCGCCACGCCAAGAGACTGGCGGCAGAGATCATAGAACGCAAGGTAAACATCCCCAGCCAGCCCCCCCCCAGTCTAGAGTAGTTTAGCCAATTCATTTAACTATTGGTGTGATGCAATACAGTAATTAAACATTTACATTTTAGTCATTTAGCAGACGCTCTTATCCAGAGCGACTTACAGTTAGTGAGTGCATACATTATTTTTTTTATACTGGCCCCCCGTGGGAATCAAACCCACAACCCTGGCTAAATCTGTCTTTCTCTGCCTCTATCTCTCTCGCTCCCTCTGTCTTTTGTGCTCTCTCTCTCTCTGTCTGTCTGTCTGTCCCTACCACACCTCAGTGAGAGATAGCCCTGTTACTGTGTCAGCCATCGGGGCTGCTGTGTGGTTTAGCTGTGTCTACAGCTTACTTTCCAACCACAGCCTCCCCTCCTGCATCACACACACATGCATGCACGTTCACACACACCTCTCCCTGCTCAAGCTAGGGTTAGGTTCACTGCCTGGTATGACAACTGCTCTGCCTCCGACCGCAAGGCACGAGGGTAGTGCGTACAGCCCAGTATATCACTGGGGCCAAGCTTCCTGCCATCCAGGACCTATATACCAGGCGGTGTCAGAGGAAGGCCCTAAAATTGTCAAAGACTCCAGCCACCCTAGTCATATACTTTTTTCTGATACCGCACGGCAAGTGGTACCGGAGCGCCAAGTCTAGGTCCAAAAGGCTTCTTATCAGCTTCTACCCCAAGCCATAAGACCCCTGAATAGCTAATCAAATGTCTACCCGGACTATTTGCATTGTCCCCCACCCACCCCCTCTTTTACGCTGCTGCTACTCTCTGTTTATTATCTATGCATAGTCACTTTAACTCTACCTACATGTACATATTACCTCAATTACCTCGACTAACCTGTGCCCCCACACATTGACTCTGTACTGGTACCCCCTGTATATAGCCTCGTTACTGTTATTTTACTGCTGCTCTTTCATTATTTGTTATTTCTTTATTATTTTACTTACCTTTTATTTACTTAACACTTATTTTTCTTAAAACGGCATTGTTGGTTAAGGGCTTGTAAGTAAGCATTTCACTGTAAGGTACACTACACCTGTTGTATTCAGCGCATGTGACAATTACAATTTGATTTGATTTAGAGTTAAGGTTAGGTTTAAAGTTAGTGCTAGGGTTATGGTAAGGGTACAGGTTAGGGGTTTGGGAAAATAGGATTTTGAATGGGACTGAATTGTGTGTCCCCACAAGGTTAGTTATACAAGTGTGTGTGTGTGTGTGTGTGTGTGTGTGTGTGTGTGCATACGTGCAATGTACTGTATGTGTGTGTCTGTGTCTGTGTAGGTGTCTTTGACCATGGTACTTCCCTGCGGAGCAGAAAGAGGAACTGTCCCTCCCTACCTTCAGGCTATGCTCAAACCCTACACCTCAACCCGAGCACTCTGTTCTGTCACCTCTGGTCTTTCAGCTCCCACTCAGCCCAATCCAAGCTCTTCTCTGTCCTGGCACCCCAATGGTGGAACCAGCTTCCCCTTGAAGCTAGGACAGCAGAGTCCCTGCCCATCTTCCGAAAACATCTGAACCCCTACCTCTTCAAAGAGTACAGTGCCTTTGGAAAGTATTCAGACCCCTTGACTTTTTCACATTTTGTTAGTTTACAGCCTCATTCTAAAATTAATTAAATCGGGTTTTTCCCTGATCAATCTACAGACAATACCCCATAATGACAAAGCAAAACGTTTTTATTTTTTTATTTTGGCTAATTTATATACTAAAGAAACAACTGAAATATCACATTTACTAAAGTATTCAGACCCTTTACTCAGTACTTTGTTGAAGCACCTTTGGCAGTGATTACAGACTCTAGTCTTCTTGGGTAAGATGCTACAAGCTTGGCACACCTGTATTTGGGGAGTTTCTCCCATTCTTCTCTGCTGATCCTCTAAAGCTCTGTCAGGTTGGATTGGGAGCGTTGGTGCACAGCTATTTTCAGGTCTCTCCAGAGATGTTCTATCAGGTTCAAGTCCGGGCTCTGGCTGGGCCACTCGAGCATTCAGAGACTTGTCCCGAAGACACTCCTGCGTTGTCTTGTTGGAAGGTGAACCTTTGCCCCAGTCTGAGGTCCTGAGTGCTCTGGAGCAGGTTTTCATCAAAGATCTCTCTGTACTTTGCTCCGTTCATCTTTGCCTCGATCCTGACTAGTCTCCCAGTCCCTGTCGCTGAAAAACATCCCCACAGCATGATGCTGCCACCACCATACTTCACCGTAGGGATGGTGCCAGGTTCCCTCCAGACATGACGCTTGGCATTCAGGCCAAAGAGTTCAATCTTGGTTTCATCAGACCAGAGAAACTTGTTTCTCATGGTCTGAGAGTCTTTAGGTGCCTTTTGGCAAACTCCAAGCGGGCTGTCATGTGCCTTTTATTGAGGAGTGGCTTCTGTCTGGCCACTCTACCCTAAAGACCTAATTGGTGGAGTGCTGCAGAGATGGTTGTCCTTCTGGAAGGTTCTCCCATCTCCACAGAGGAACTCTAGAGCTCAGTCAGAGTGACCATTGGGTTCTTGGTCACCTCCCTGACCAAGGCCCTTCTCCCCCGATTGCTTAGTTTGGCCGGGCTGCCAGCTCTAGGAAGAGACTGGGTGGTTCCAAACTTCTTCCATTGAAGAATGATGGAGGCCACTGTGTTCTTGGGGACCTTCAATGCTGCAGACATTTTTTGATACCCTTCCCCAGATCTGTGCCTTGACACAATCCTGTCTCGGAGCTTTACGGACAATTCCTTCAACCTCATGGCTTGGTTTTTGCTCTGACATGCACTGTCAACTGTGGGACCTTATATAGACAGGTGTGTGCCTTTCCAAATCATGTCCAATCAATTGAATTTACCACAGGTGGACTCCAATCAAAGTTGTAGAAACATCTCAAGGATGACCAATGGAACAGGGTGCACCTGAGCTCAATTTCGAGTCTCATAGCAAAGGGTCTGAATACTTATGTAAATAAAGTATTTCTATTTTTTATTTATAATACATTTGCAAAAATGTCTAAAAACCTGTTTTTCGCTTTGTCATTATGGGGTATAGTGTGTAGATTGCTGAGGAAATAGTTTTATTTAATCCATTTTAGAATAAGGCTGTAATGTAACAAAATGTGGAAAAGGTCAAGGGGTCTGAATACTTCACTGTGTGTGAACCTGTATGTGGTCTGTGTGAATAATCTGGAAATCCCCCCAGAGGTAATTGCACATTGCCTGTTTTTGGTAGCAAACATACAAACAAACGGTCAGAAAGCCTGAAAATGAACCCACACTCAAACTTGTTTCCATCACATTTGAATATCTAACGACATCGACGGTTGACATCCCTCACATTGTTCCATGACCATTCTCTCTCTATAATGGCCTCCTCCTCACTCAACGCCCACTTTCTGTCTGTCTAGTGCCTGTCTGTCTGCAAGCTTTTGATTATGCATATCAGGATGAAAAACCAGACAGAACCAGGTTCACCTTCCAACAAGACAACAACCCTAATTGATTGATTGATTGATTATGTCTGTGTATTTTAGGCTCCAGAATGCAGTGTGGTAGGTGTAGGGGAGAAGGTCCTCCTGTTCAGACACCAGCCTGGCTCAGAACCCCTCCTCCACAGACTCACGGACCAGGATGCACTGCAGGATGGCGACCAAATAGAGGTCATCCTCTCAGGTCAGACTGGGGTCGTGTCTTAAGTAGCATTCTATTCCCTTTATAGCGCACTACTTTTGACCGAGGCCCGCATAGTGAGTCTACTTACTTACTAGTTTAACGCCTCGATCAGACCGACAGCGTCATTGCATTTTTGTAATTATATATATTTTTTCTAACCAGAGCCTTGCAGCATTGTGTTGCAGAGGCGGTTGCAGTGTGTTCCGTGTTCTATGTGGTGCATACGTTGGATTTATCCAACGTATGCATCAAATTGTATGCGTAGACTTGACAGAAATAGTAGTAAAAGGTGAATGTTGAACATTTATTGCACACATATCCACAAACATTTTGGATTACATAATGAAAAAAGTTTGACTGCAGAAATTATTACACAGCATTGATGCAATGATGCTGTCGGTCTGATCAAAGCATTAGCGTCCTAGGTTATTGAGTCTATAGCGATAGAATATCTGCTTATTCTGATCTGACTCAGGATCAGCTGCTGTGACAGAGATGAAGATCCGCCCACACTCCCTGGCTGTCCAATCATATCGCACCCCCACCTTCTGTCACCACTGTGGGGAGATGCTGTGGGGACTGGTACGTCAAGGGTTAAAATGTGAAGGTAAGGAAGTGGATACAGTACAACTTTTTCCATATATCCTATCTTTAATCACAGTGTGCAACTTCAGTATTTGTTGAATTGCATTGAATTCTTAATCGTATCTATCTTTGTACCTCAATCTATTTTGCAATTCTCAGATTCTGTCTCAATTCTGTCTCACATCTCTCTCTCTCTCTCTCTCTCTCTCTCTCTCTCTCTCTCTCTCTCTCTCTCTCTCTCTCTCTCTCTCTCTCTCTCCGTCCTCCTCTCTCTGTAGGTTGTGGGTTAGACTTCCATAAGCGCTGTGCGCTGCAGTTGCCTAATGACTGTAGCCGTGCGCGGCGTCGTGTGTGTGGCCCCAGCCTGTCCCTGTTCCCCCCTGGCAGGCCCCGGACGCACTCCCTCTCCACACCTGCAGGTGGCAGTCTAGAGGAGGTCAGCATGCATAGAGATGCAGTGAGCTCCAAAAGTATCGAGACAGTGACAAATGTTTTGTTGTTTTGGCTCTGTACTCCAGCATTTTGGATTTGAAAGGATACAATGACTATGAGGTTAAAGGGCTGACTGTCAGCTTTAATTTGAGGGAATCTTCATCCATATCAGGTGAACCGTTTAGAAATTACAGCAGTTTTTGTACGTTGTCCCCCCATTTTAGTGGACCAAAAGTATTGGGACGAATTTCATCATGTGTATTAAAGTAGTCAAGTTTAGTATTTGGTCCCATATTCCTAGCATGCAATGATTACATCAATCTTGTCTCTACAAACTTGTTGGATGCATTTGCTGTTTGTTTTGGTTGTGTTTCAGATTATTTTGTACCCAATAGAAATTAGTGGTAAATAATGTATTGTGTCATTTTGGAGTCACTTTTATTGTAAATAAATAGAAAATGTTTCTAAACACTTCTACATTAATGTGGATGCTACCATGGTTACGAATAGTTCTGAATGAATTGTGAATAATGATGAGTGAGAAAGTTACAGACGCACAAATATCATACCCCCAAGACATGCTAACCTCTCACCATTACAATAACAGGAGAGGTTAGCATTTTTTGGGGGGGGGTATGATATTTATGCCTCTGTAACTTTCTCACTCATCATAATTCACGATTCATTCAGGATTATCCGTAATCATAGTAGCATCCACATTAATGTAGAAGTGTTTAGAAACATACACTGGAGTGGTTGATGTCATAGACTTGCATACATTCTATTTAATTCTACGTCAGCAACACTTATCATGTATTCAAATGGATGCACCTATTCAACTATTTTACAGGGCAATATTGGGTGATTCTAACAGCAACAAATCAAAAAAGACCTGAAATCTCTTATTATCTCTCTTATTATCTTTCTTTCTGCCCCAATCTTTTCCTTCCTCCCTTCCTTTCATCTCCCTCTCTTTTTTTTCTCCCTCACCCCCTCCTCCCTCTCTGCTCTCTTCCCCTCCCCCTCTAGATCAGTATGTCCAAGCCCAGGTCCAGACCCCCGTCATGGACAGATCACCAGGTGTGGCTTGGGGTGGGCCAGGGAAAGGGTGGTGAGGCGGGCAGGGCTAGGGTGCCCCACACCTTCCACATCCACAGCTACACCAAGCCCACCGTGTGCCAACACTGCCGCCACCTCCTCAAAGGCCTCTTCCGCCAGGGCCTACAGTGCTCTGGTGAGATGGGTCAGGGGGCATAGTTCAGATAGGGCGTGTGGTTATGGGAGCAGCTGATATATTTAGGTTTTATTTAGGGGTGATGCTTTCTCTAATCGTACGTTTCTGAAGCGGGTATGTCGATCACTTGGTCAGATTTCACATTTTGTGTTATTTCTGTGTCAGTAATCTTTATGTACTGAAGTTGACCTCTCTCTTTCTCACACTCCCTCTCCCTCTCGCTCTCTCTCGCTTTCTCTCTCCAGACTGTAAGCTGAACTGCCATCGTCGCTGTGAGTCCTCCCTGGTCCCCTCTGACTGTCCTGGAGAGAGGATGAACACCAATGGGGAAGGAGGTGAGAGACAAGGTCTCAGAGCAAGACAGGCCACTGAACGTATTAACCAATGGAGTCCATGTCGAACATGCTTAAAGGAAAAGTTTACTTTTTTTTAACCTAAACTCTATTTTTGAAGTAAATGGCATGCTATAGAAGTGTCCAGACACTTGTTTAGCGATTATTTCCGTTGGCGTTTATAATAGGACGTATTTGAGTGCTTTTGTTCATGTTTTTCTGTGCCCCTACAACTGCGGAACAAACATGAGGAAGTCTATCGCTGGTTGGGTAAGTTTCTCAAAACCGAGTAAAATAAATCACAAAAAAAGTGTCTGGACACTTCTATGACATTTACATCAAAAATAAAGATTTGGTTGATAAAAAGTGAAATTGTCCTTTAAATTATACATTCCATGTACATGCTTTGACAAGACAGTAGAACTGCCATTCTTCACATTGACTCAAACAGTGCCTCAGTAGCTTAATATTGATGTAGGAAGTGTTGTGACACACAGACTCAGTGTCCAGTCTCGGCTACAAGAACGAAACAGAGGACGATGAGGAGGATATGAGCTTGAGTATAACATCACTAGAAGACTATGACGACAAGCCATCTACTGAGGACCCATTTGCTGAGAACAAGCCACCAATCATGTAAGATATATTTTTTTAATGGCTATGATAGGATGTCAAGTTCAGTATGTTTCCATTATGAGTTTTGATGATAATAATAATTTGAGTATGTAGTACATGAGTGTCTGTCATTGAAGTTGTAGCTGAAGTTGTCAAAAGTGATCTCTTTCTCCATCTCTTCTTCCTTCCTTCCCTCCCTCTCAGTCCGTGTTTCAGTAGTTACATTCCTCTAATGCGGGTAGTCCAGTCTGTCCGTCACACTAAAAGACGGGCCAGTGGAGTACTGAGAGAGGGCTGGCTACTGCATCACACCAACACTGACACACTGGTGAGAACACGCACGCATGCATACACACACACACACACACACACACACACACACAGAGAAAACACTTACACTTTACTTTCCCGTTGTTTCTGTCAGAGGAAACGTCATTACTGGATATTGGACTGGAAGAGTATCACTCTGTACCAGAACGAGAGCAACACCAAGTACTACAAGGTAGGTTCAATGGGGAAGAAAGATCCATCTATCATTCTAGCATTTACCAAACCAAGGCCAGTCAGTCACCTCAACTCTACAGTACTGACCTCTTGTGGCCAAATAAAACATCAACAAAATGTTTTCTTCTTCCTCCCTCCTCTCTCACTCTTTCTCTCCCTTTTCTTCCCTTCTCCGCACCCTCTCCTATTTCCCTTTCTCTATCTTCATTCCTCCCCCCCTCTCTAGGAGCTTCCTCTTTCTGAGGTGCTGCAGGTACTAGGCCCCGCCCAGCTGTCTGTCCCCTTGTTGCCAGGCAACAGTGCCCACTCCTTCGAAGTGGTGACGGGCACGCTGGTATACTGTGTGTTGGCGGGCAGCGACGGACAGGCCTGGGAGACCGCCTTACGCCAGGCTCTGATGCCCCTACAGAACAGCGGGCAGGTGGGCAAACAGGGACAAGGTGAGTCAGAGAGGTAGCATGTTTGGACTGAGGTACTATAGTATTGTTCAGAGATATGCCAATGACTGACATCAGAGCCAAGTAATAAGAGAGTTTGGTCATTGCGGGTTCTGTGAACGTTCTGTGGGCCCACTCCCACGACTCACCTCCATGGTGTCCTGTGTCAGTTGGCCAAACTCTCTAGGGCTCTGAGTGAAATGCCAATGGATGGTCTCTCACATTGTTTTGCATAAAGGTTTTAAAGTAAAGTTGGCATCATCCTTATGCATGTTAGACTTAGTTCATGTCCATGGTCATGTTCTTTAACAATGGTGAGATTGACAATTGGTGACTGATAAAGAAAAAACTATTTCTGTTATAGACCATGGACCCCAGAATGGAAAAATACCGGTAAGTGTGTGGGGTGGGTGACTGATGGATATTGAGTATGAGCTCTTGAGTCTCATTGTCTGAAATGGATAGATGAGTAACTAACACTGTATTTGTTTGTATTGCGCAGATTTGTATTTATGTTTGTGTGTGTGTATTTATGTTTGTGTGTGTCATTCAGGATGTCAGCTCAGTGTATCAGATCTTCACTGATGAGGTGCTGGGTTCAGGACAGTTCGGAGTGGTGTATGGAGGTGGGTTTGACGTTACACTAGAATAAATACTTTCTCTACCATTACCTGTTAGGCGCAATGAGTTTCTTCTAGATTATATAGGGTATTATCATTGTATTACTTGGCTAGCTGAGATTCTGCTCACGTCCCCAGGCACCCACAGACAGTCTGGTCGGCCAGTGGCCATCAAGGTCATCGACAAAACCCGTTTCCCTACCAAACAGGAGAGACAGTTGAGGAACGAGCAGGCAATTCTACAGGTGAAGGTTCTGGATTTGTGTGTTTGTATTACATTTGTGTTACAGGGAGGTACAGTATTCGAAATGAACATCCCATTGTCATATTTGTTTCCCCTTCAATATGTGTGTGCGCGTGTGTCCAGAATCTGTCCCACCTCGGTATAGTTCTACTGAAGGGCATGTTTGAGACCATGGAACACGTCTTCATTGTCATGGAGAAGCTCCATGGCGATATGCTGGAGATGATTCTGTCCAATGAGAAGGGCCGACTGCCAGAGCGCACCACACGCTTCTTGGTTACACAGGTACTGGCCACATAGCGATAGAATATAGACTATTTCTTCAACAGTCTGCGGTATTCAAGTAGTGCCTCTACGGGGGAAAAGTAGTGCCTTTTATAATACATTTGATGCATACCTCAATATGTAAAATTCAGTTGATTTTGAATTTCTTGTTGACTCACAGACTAGTGTGTGTGTGTAGATTCTAGAGGCCCTGCGATACCTGCATTTCAAACACATCGCTCACTGTGACCTGAAACCTGAGAATGTACTGCTGGCCTCCCCAGACCCCTTCCCTCAGGTCAGTGTGTGTTTGTGTGTGCGTGCATGTGCATCAGTTTGTCTGTGAAGACTGTCTACTCCTTCCATCAGGCTTCACAGCAACTCCTCTCCCCTCAGGTAAAGCTGTGTGACTTTGGTTTTGCCCGCATCATCGGCGAGAAGTCATTCCGCCGGTCGGTTGTGGGCACGCCGGCCTACCTGGCACCCGAGGTCATCAGTAGCCATGGTTACAACCGCTCGCTGGACATGTGGGCGGTGGGTGTGGTCCTGTACGTCAGCCTGAGCGGAACATTCCCCTTCAACGAAGATGAGGACATCAGACAACAGATCACCAACGCTGCCTTCATGTACCCTCGCCTGCCCTGGTCTAACATCTCACTAGAGGGTAAGTTTATTCCCCTGGAAGGACCAATGCAAGCAAAAGAGCCCCATAATGATCATCAGTGATCCACCACCATATTTTACTGTTTTTTCTGGCAACCCTTCCAAAGAGCCTATTGGAATGGGGATGGTGTCTAATTGTAGTTTTGGAATCTTGGTGACCCCAAGATGCCACCAAGTTCTAGAATTCTCCAGCTGTGGCCCTTGGACTTTTCTTTGCCTCCCAAACCATCTTCCTCTACCAGGCAAGTTTACCACTGTTCCAGCGGTTTTAAACATCTTAATTATTGCCCTAATAGTGGTAAGTGGTATACTGTATTTTGTTTTTTAGCTGTTTGTACCTGATTTATGAAGGTCAACAACCATTTGTCTCTTTTCGTTTGTGAGTTCTTTGCCTTTCCCCATGGTGGTGGATGACAAATGGATTTTACATACGTATTACCTCATTTTTATACCCCAGTGAAACAGGAAGCCATGGAAGGCCACAATACAGTTCCTTAAGTTTATATGAACTTAAAGTTGAATGTTAATGCAGATTTCATTTTCGATAAGATTCTTAAGAAGTGCCAATCATTTTGAGACCTATCTTTTTGAGATATAACAATTATTACTTGTTAAAGAAAATCTCTTTCTCTGGGCAATTGTATTAGTATAAAATAATATCATTTTCAAATTGTTCTGAGCGTATAATATAGCTCAGTATTTTGATAATTTTTCGTTTATCTTTATCAAGGATGCCAATAATTTTGGAGGTGACTGTATGTATCAATTTTACTTCACGACCCCTCAACCCCCCTTCTCCTATGGGTATGGTGGCTCGCCCAGGGAGGTTGTTTCACAAAAGTGTCTCCCTCAGAAATATTAAGTAGGTCTGTACCCCCGCCTGCCTTGGGCTAACAAATCACTAGAGGATAAGTATGTACCCCCACCTGCCCTGGGCTAACATATCACTAGAGGATAATTATATTCTCGCCTGCACTGGGCTAACATCACACTAGAGGGTGAGCAGGGTTTCCCCCTAGTGTTTTGTCTAAGGCGGGGAGCAGAAACCAATCAGCATTCAAACATCATTTTCTTTCCATAGCCCTGGGCTAACATTTTATCTGTGAGGGGGTAGAATCAGTCTCTCATGACGTTCTCATCTCTCTCTCTCTAGCGGTGAGTCTGATCAACAACCTGCTCCAGGTTGCAGTAAGACGTAGGTTCAGTGTGGGAAAAGCAATGGGACACCCCTGGCTACAGGTAAGAGACCTCAACTTCTCCTAACATAAACACTTTAAGGCTCAGACACACCAAGGATATTGACTGCTGAGAGGTACTTAGCACCTCTTGTTGGCAGTTAACTTTTTGTTGTTCACAAATACGCCACCGATCCGATTGTCAAAATACTCCACACCACAAGCTTGTTGGGCTTGTACCTACTGTAGATAGCTAATGTTAGCCAACTAGCAAGATGCACTAATAATGTTGTTAGCTAGCTATAATTTGTAGTAATCAGGGACGGCTTGTTCAATAGGGCGATATGGGCGACGCACTGCCAAACGGGAAAAGGAAGGGATTTTTTTTCTAATCAATTATATCACGGCAACAGCAGTTATCAGTGTTCACGTCTGATCTGCCAGCCACTAAATGTCAAATCAGGCTAAAGTCGTGCTTCAAATGGCCCCGCCCGTTTTTTGGGCGATTTCAGTCAGGTTGAAAATCGCCCAGAAGTCTCTCATAGCCTGTCATGTAAAATCTATTTTTTTCACATTTCAAAGCTTTCAATACATTCTCTATGGGTGTCTGTGGGCATGCACTTACGCGCTTTCGTCATACGTGACGTAACGTTGAACGTAACTAAGACAATGGCGGCTAGCAGCGTCTATGTTGCGACCTGCAGTGTGGCGTTATTTTATGTTTTTAATTTGTAGACTTAGTTTACAAACATTCTGCAAACATTCTGCTTTGGACTGATCTTCGGTTTTGGACTGATCTTGTTGATCGTGTACATACCCGCTACGAACGGACTAAATAATGAAAACGCTGCTGGCAGCGGAATCCCAATACAGCTGGGAGACTTGGCTGGATGACAGAGTCCCGGACAGAGAGGTACAGAGTCCCGGACAGAGAGGTGGAGCCGGCCGGCTTCACCCTGGTCAGAGCGGACCGCGATCCTGGTAAGAGAGCGACTCTGTACCCCGACATTGAACTGCTTTCTGTGTCATTGAACCTTACTATTGTTGATAAAACAAGTTTACTGGAGAACGGAGACCAAGTAGAGACTTTTGGACAAGGTGGATAATTGTATAATATAAGGCAGTTTATTCAGAGGTAAAGATATCTGGAATCGCGTGCACGGACCCGTTCGTCAAACTCGTAGGGAGTTTATCAGAAGAGCCCCTAAACATTGTGTGCTGACATTTTATACAATAAAATGAAGTAGGTTGAATCTAGTAGTTCTGATCTTCTGATTGGTCCTGATGAGTTGGGCGAGGTCACCTCCAGGCTAGTGTCACTGTTGCATTGGCTCTGAGTCGGGTTCTCTGTCTTCAGATGTTCAGCCTAAGAGAAGAGGATTTGTGTGTGTGTGTGTGTGTTTGTTATCAGTGTGTGTGTGTGTGTGTGTGTGTGTGTTTGTTATCAGTGATGATGTGTGTGTGTGTGTGTGTGTGTTTATCAGTGATGATGTGTGTGTGTGTGTGTGTGTGTGGGTGTGTGTGTGTGTGTCCTCAGGGCAAGAACTCGTGAGTTGGAAGAACTGAGAGACCTATGGCGTGGGTGTTATCCTTAGCCACCTGCTGACAAGGCTGACAAGATAG
Source organism: Coregonus clupeaformis (assembly GCF_020615455.1). Lineage (NCBI taxonomy): Eukaryota > Metazoa > Chordata > Actinopteri > Salmoniformes > Salmonidae > Coregonus > Coregonus clupeaformis. Next base: position 52,787,908 of record NC_059199.1, on the reverse strand, counting down.
GACTCTTGTTCATTGTATTGAATACAAAGGCCCAACACAAAATGGGTCATGCACAAGATTTTAGTCAGACCAAGCTATAACATTATATATTTACTACGACAGTACATTCAACCAAAAGCTAATATAACAAAGGCATCAGAGATTATTTATAATCTGTCACAGAAACTGGAATCCATCTCCCCAGATCAGTCAATAAATGCTTCTGGTATTGACTTATATGCTGCCCCTGTCTTCATGTTGTTGCTGGACATATCTTTTTTAAAATGTGTGTAGGTCACCTAAATCATCAGAAAAATTGCCCCTCCTGAGAATTTTTTCAGGAGCCGCCACTGGTAGTAATCCCTTGTTGATATGAGCCAGATGGCCACAACTAGATAACTTGCAAAATTATAATTAAATCCCAATGGATTCGTTTTTGAATGAAGCAGCTGCCTGTAAGTCAGTGGAGAAGCTAGCTAGCTAGCTAGCTATGTTGTGCTACTGGAAAATAATGGCGATGCTAACGTTAGCTAGAATGCGAACTGGCACTGGCTGTGTGGGATAGTGGAGAGTGGATTAAATTATGTATTATTCATCTTGCTAGATAGCTAGCTTAGTAGAGCATTTAGTGTTGTGTGCATTGTGCTGCACTTACCACCCCATTCGTTTCATATGAAGTGTTTGTGACTGCCTTGGTCAGTTGGCAAGCTAACGTTAGCTAGCTAACTAATGAGCTAGTGCACATTATCAAGCCTAACAAAACAAAAAACACTACTTCAAGCACAAAACTCCTTAGCTAGATGTAAAAAATAAAAAAAGTTAACACTTACTCTAGAAAAAAACAAGTATTATGCAGCTTTAATGTCTTAGAACAATTCTAATGAAAAGGTGGAGGATTACACGGGATACCCTTAGGTTCTTTTTAGTTTTTCTTGTCACCAGTTGGCTCCCTGCCACGTGGAGGTTTGTGCTCTCTGATTGGCTTAAAGTCAAGTTGTTGGACACTGCTGAGCATTGCGATTCTACAAGTAGAAACGACAGATTCTTTGGCACCAGTATGCAGCAGGTAGCCTATGTCTTTTGTTCTAGCAAGAGAAGTAATGGCCTCCTACTGTGGTAAGCATAGCCGCGGGAAGTAGGGGTGCTGCAACACCCCCTGATAAATCACATTTGAAAAATATCTCTGTGTGTCTGACATATTAGACAAGAAACTGAAAACCACTCAGAGCAGTTTGTAAGGCAATGGGTATAGCCTATAACAAGTGAGAAGGGTAGCCAGTTTTGTAACCCATTATGAATGGCCAGTCATTGACAGGCCATCTCTACATTTCACACCTCTTTCTCTCTCCCTTTATGTCCTTTTCTACTCTCCCTCTTCCCTCTAACCCTAGCTCCATTCCAGCTCAACACCAACACCAACCCTAGCCATAACCATACCCTTCTAACTCGTAACCATAACCCTAACCTTAACTCCCCAGGACTTCCAGTTGTGGTGTGACCTGAGGGAGTTTGAGAAGAGGATGGGCTGCAGGTACCTGACCCACGAGGGGGACGAGGACCGCTGGAGATGCCACGCCCTGGAGAGGGGCCTGGTCTTCCCCTCTCACCTCACCTGGACCCCCGGGCACGACGACAGCCTGTGACCCTAGGCCCAAAGGTGAAGGGTCGGACAAGATGGCTACTGGACTACTGGTGTGTTTCAGTGGTCATCAGCAAAAACAACTGTCTGGACGCTGTTAGTGGAAGGTGGAGTGGTGAGTCTGTTTTTATAGCAGTCTCATATAAAGACATCACCAGAAGAGATTACGACTCCGAATTCGGACGCGGTGACAAGTCCTGGACTTTATGGTGCCCTAGTGATGCCAGCTCTGGTAGTGGTTATTGTTTAATGCATAATAATATTAGGACTAATGTTTCAGGCCCTCTGTGCCCCAGAGTAGGAGTTTACCTGGATCACAAGGCAGGTACTCTGTCCTTCTACAAAATGTATCCTTCTCTTACACTATGACCCTCCTCCACAGAGTCCAGACCACATTCACTCAGCCCCTCTATCCTGAGTTTGGGCGGTATTGGTACGGTACTGCAGAGATATGTAAACTGTGGTAGAGGTGATGGTCTACATACTCTATATATACAAAAGTATGTGGACACCCCTTCAAATTAGTGGATTCGGCTATTTCAGCCACACCCGTTGCTGACAGGTGTATAAAATCGAGCACACAGCCATGCAATCTCCATAGACAAACATTGGCAGTAGAATGGCCTTACTGTAGAGCTCAGTGACTTACATCGGGGCACCGTCATAGGATGCCACCTTTCCAAAAAGTCAGTTTGTCAAATTTCTGCCCTGCCAGAGCTGCCCCGGTCAACTGTAAGTGCTGTTATTGTGAAGTAGAAACATCTAGGACCAACAACGGCTCAGCCACGAAGTGTTAGGCCTCACAATCCCACAGAACGGGACCGCCGAGTGTTGAAGCGCATAGCGTGTAAAAATCGTCAGTCCTCAGTTGCAACACTAACTACCGCGTTCCAAACTGCCTCTGGAAACAACATCAGCACAATAACTGTTTGTCGGGAGCTTCATGAAATGGGTTTCCATGGCTGAACAGCCACACACAAGCTTAAGATCACCTTGCGCAATACCAAGTGTCGGCTGGAGTGATGTAAAGCTCGCCGCCATTGGACTCTGGAGCAGTGGAAACGCGTTCTCTGGAGTGATGAATCACGCTTCACCATCTGGCAGTCTGACGGCCGAATCTGGGTTTGGCGGGTACCAGAAGAACGCTACCTGTCCCAATGCATAGTGCCAACTGTAAAGTTTGGTGGAGGAGGAATAATGGTCTGGGGCTGTTTTTCATGGTTCGGGCTAGGCCCCTTAGTTCCAGGGAAGGGAAATCTTAACCCTACAGCATACAATGACATTCTAGACGATTCTGTCCTTCCAACTTTGTGGCATCAGTTTGGGGAAGGCCCTTTCCTGTTTCAGCATGACAATGCCCCCGTGCACAAAGTGAGGTCCATACAGAAATGGTTTGTCGAGATCTGTGTGGAAGAACTTGACTGGCCTGCACAGAGACCTGACCTCAACCACTTCGAACACCTTTGGGATGAATTGGAACGCAGACTGCGAGTCAGGCCTAATCGCCCAACATCATTGCCTGACCTCACTAATGCTCTTATGGCTGAATGGAAGCAAGTCCCCGCAGCAATGTTCCAACATCTAGTGGAAAGCCTTCCCAGAAGAGTGGAGGCTATTATAGTAGGAAAGGGGGGACCAACTCCATATTAATGCCCATGATTTTGGAATGAGATCTTCGACAAGCAGGTGTCCACATACTTTTGGTAATGTAGTGTATGTGATGCTTTATTATAACATTTTCCTCTGCATTTATTTTTCACAATGATTTGATCTTAAAACTGTCCACTTGATGACACTGTTTGCCAAACAAACAGCATTGCTAATCTACTCAGTAACTTGCTTAATTTTCCTATAAAATCTTTAGATAATGATGTATAGTGTTTAAGATCCACTATCTAGAGTGTAGAATAGATTAAACAAATGCTACTGTTTAGGGGGTTAATAAAGGTTTTAATCTGCTCTCTCTCTTTCAATGAACATGACAGATCTATAACACACATTTCTATGTGAATTTGGTCAGGTCGTCCAAGAAATTAAATATTGCAGCTTTAAGGGACAAATAAAGTAACAGGGTTGACCGTAACAGGGTTGACGACTTCATCTTAAATCAGCCATAAATCCCCTTGTGACTGGGGGATGGAATCTTGTTGTGTGCAACAGGGAGGGGCAATTGAATGTAAGCTTCACAAAAAAAAAGTTTGACGTGTTATACTCTAACCGCTCAGTCTTCCACCACTAAGCACCAGGAAATGGCTCACTTGCTTTTACACTGTGATTTGACTATTCAATGTCTCTTTTAAAAATATTTATATTTTAAAAGGAATAGTTTTACCATATTAAAATGAGAGTTCAGTTCACCGTAAAACAGGGTTGACCTTAAAATGAGGGACAGGTTTGTTTGTTTTTTACCTTAAATTTAATAACTAAAAACATGAAATGCATAATTATCTTCATAAATGACTTCGTCAAAGCAACAAAATAACTTTACAATGATGGTGAAAACGTGGAGAAATGTTGGGGTTAAGTGGGTTAAAATCTTCCTGGAAGTCACAGAGGATGCACAGAGGGACATGTCAATATGCGGAATTTTGGCACTTTAGCATGTCTTTATTCATAATAAAGGGCAATCCATTTAACATAACAGGCTTTTAAAATTCAATGTTTGTGCACAATTTCGACTTCGAATATCAAAAGGCACTCATTTTGTGGAATGACCCAGTTACTGTAGGGTCTGCATTGAGGGCTGCTGGGATCAGGATGAACAGAAGGCCGTCTACAGCTGCCCTCAGTGTAGACAGACGTTCACTCCGAGGCCTGCTCTGAGGAAAAATAACATGTTGGCTGAGGTGGTGCAGAAACTGAAGACAGGACTCCAGGCTGCTCTTCCTCCTGCTCCGTGTCATGCTGGACCTGGAGATGTGGCCTGTGATTTCTGCACTGGGACCAGAAAGCAGAAAGCCCTCGTCCTGTCTGGTGTCTTACTGCGAGACTCGCCTCCAACCTCACTATGAAATTCCAGGATTTAAGAAGCACAAGCTGGTCAAAGCCTCCACACAACTGCAGGAGCAGATCTGCTCTAGTCATGACAAACTGCTGGAGGTTTACTGTTATACTGATCAACAATGTATCTTTTATCTGTGTGTTATTTTATTTTAACAGGGATTTCCATTGTCCTTTTGCAATGGAGCCCTGCATCTTACAACTACACAACAATGTTATGGATGAACATAAAGGCCATGATACAGTGTCAGCTGCAGCATATAGGACTGAGGTAAAACTCATAATTAAAGACATGCTCTGGAACTTTGGTGACTATTAAGTATTTTTTAAACCTCCCACTTTGAGTGGGATGTGTCAATGTGTAGTTCATATATGCATAATTACTGTCTTACCTCAATTAGCCACGAACTCCCTAGTTTGATAGCGACTGTTTTTCTGGAAGATTTGCTGCGCCATTTTCCCCCATGTGGGCCAGTCCCCTAGCCATTCGAGTTCTAGCAAATGAGCTCCAGCCCCTCGCCAATTGAGTGACCGCTAGCCAGATGCACACACATCAAAGCGAGAGATGGAGCAATGACGTGGTGCACATATGTGACGTAGTACGCAATTTTCAGGGACCACTTCTGGCTCGTGAGTGCTACTTTCAGAACTACTGGCTAAAAAGTATACAAAAGTACCGGTGAATCTCTAAGTCTAAGCATGCTGATAAGTGTACTGTAAAAGCTATTGTAAGAGGGTGGAACTGTTGAGCTGGTGTGTAAGATTGATTGTAAATATGGGCGTGGCCTTGAGTATATAACCTGGCTGTTTCCTGTCATTCAAGATATTTCTATTACCATGAGAAGGCTGGCATGCACAGGGAGGACGGGACCGGCAACATTGGGGTAGTCCAAATTCAGAAGTGTACAGTGGCTAGCGAAAGTATTCACCCCCCTTGGCATTTTTCCTAGTTTGTTGCCTTACAACCTGGAATTAAAATGGATTTTTGGGGGTTTGTATCATTTGATTTACACAACATGCCTACCACTTTGAAGATGCAAAATATGTTATACTGTGAAACAAACAAAAAATAAGACAAAAAAACTGAAAACTTGAGCGTGCATAACTATTCACCCCCCCCAAAGTCAATAATTTGTAGAGACACACTTTGCAGCAATTACAGCTGCAGGTCTCTTGGGGTATGTCTCTATAAGCTTGGCACATCTAGCCACTGGGATTTTTTCCCATTCTTCAAGGCAAAACTGCTCCAGCTCCTTCAAGTTGGATGGGTTCTGCTGGTGTACAGCAATCTTTAAGTCATACCACAGATTCTCAATTGGATTGAGGTCTGGGCTTTGACTAGGCCATTCCAAGACATTTAAATGTTTCCCCTTAAACCACTTGAGTGTTGCTTTAGCAGTATGCCTAGGGTCATTGTCCTGCTGGAAGGTGAACCTCCGTCCCAGTCTTAAATCTCTGGAAGGCTGAAACAGGTTTCCCTCAAGAATTTCTCTGTATTTAGCGCCATCCATCATTCCTTCAATTCTGACCAGTTTCCCAGTCCCTGCCGATGAAAACATCCCCACAGCATGATGCTGCCACCACCATGCTTCACTGTGGGGATGGTGTTCTCGGGGTGATGAGAGGTGTTGGGTTTGCGCCAGACATAGCGTTTTCCTTGATGGCCAAAAAGCTCAATTTTAGTCTCATCTGACCAGAGTACCTTCTTCCATATGTTTGGGGAGTCTCCCACATGCCTTTTGGCGAACATCAAACATGTTTGCTTATTTTTTTCTTTAAGCAATGGCTTTTTTCTGGCCACTCTTCTGTAAAGCCCAGCTCTGTGGAGTGTATGGCTTAAAGTGGTCCTATGGACAGATACTCCAATCTCAGCTGTGGAGCTTTGCAGCTCCTTCAGGGTTATCTTTGGTCTCTTTGTTGCCTCTCTGATTAATGCCCTCCTTGCCTGGTCCGTGAGTTTTGGTGGGCGGCCCTCTCTTGGCAGGTTTGTTGTGGTGCCATATTCTTTCAATTTTTTAATAATGGATTTAATGGTGCTCCGTGGGATGTTCAAAGTTTCGGATATTTTTTTATAACCCAACCCTGATCTGTACTTCTCCACAACTTTGTCCCTGACCTGTTTGGAGAGCTCCTTGGTCTTCATGGTGCCGCTTGCTTTGTGGTGCCCCTTGCTTAGTGGTGTTGCAGACTCTGGGGCCTTTCAGAACAGGTGTATATATACTGAGATCATGTGACACTTAGAGTCCACACAGGTGGACTTTATTTAACTAATTATGTGACTTCTGAAGATAATTGGTTGCACCAGATCTTATTTAGGGGCTTCATAGCAATACATATGCATGCACCACTTTTCCGTTATTTATTTTTTAGATGTTTTTGAAACAAGTTATTTTTTTTCATTTCACTTCACCAATTTGGACTATTTTGTGTATGTCCATTACATGAAATCCAAATAAAAATCCATTAAAATTACCAGGTTGTAATGCAACAAAATAGGAAAAACGCCAAGGGGGATGAATACTTTTGCAAGGCACTGTATCTGTGGATTGTAAATGTGTTTATAGCAAATTGCCGGAATGCCAGTTGAACACTCTCTACTCCTCCCTGGGCCCGCCCTCCTCTTCCTAGGCCCGCCCTCCTGAGTGTCCACAACACATGTTCCTTGACTGTAACCAGGTCTCCATCTAACCTTTTTATGCGAGTAAAGTACAAAAAATACAGGCCTGATGGAAACAGTAAATTTTTTTGTCTGTAAACTTTCGAAATGTCGACAAAATAAAATACGCTAGACAAGGTTGGATCTATTTGTGTTGGTAAAATTACTTGTGGGAGAAATGGCAGTGGAAACCAATTATAATTATCATCATATTGAAGTAAACTTGGAGTCACGCGATGTTGTGCGGTCCTCCCACTACTACTCAGGAAAGCATATCGTTTATTAGGCTACAGATGAAAAAAATTATGAACTTCACAGGGTGGTGAAAGTGCACAGTGATGAGCTTGATGCTCCTTTCCAATAAATATAAAGGGTCTTATTCTGGTGACATGATGATCGATGCTTGGCTGCCGTTTGACAAATAATTTATAATTTCATCATGTAGGCAAGCCTACCCGCACTGGATCTGCAAGTTGGCACCTTCGCTATAAAGCATTTATTTTTTTGACAAACCATGAGTAGAGTTGAAAATGTGATGGAAACCCATTTAAATTCGGTACATGGGGAATTTATATCCCCTTGCATATAAAAAAAGGTGCTGCAATATTGGCTACAGGAAAGGTTATTTATGGTTAAATCATATATATATATATATATATATATACAGTGGGGAAAAAAAGTATTTAGTCAGCCACCAATTGTGCAAGTTCTCCCACTTAAAAAGATGAGAGAGGCCTGTAATTTTCATCATAGGTACACGTCAACTATGACAGACAAAATGAGAAAAGAAATTCCAGAAAATCACATTGTAGGATTTTTAATGAATTTATTTGCAAATTATGGTGGAAAATAAGTATTTGGTCAATAACAAAAAAGTTTCTCAATACTTTGTTATATATCCTTTGTTGGCAATGACACAGGTCAAACGTTTTCTGTAAGTCTTCACAAGGTTTTCACACACTGTTGCTGGTATTTTGGCCCATTCCTCCATGCAGATCTCCTCTAGAGCAGTGATGTTTTGGGGCTGTCGCTGGGCAACACGGATTTTCAACTCCCTCCAAAGATTTTCTATGGGGTTGAGATCTGGAGACTGGCTAGGCCACTCCAGGACCTTGAAATGCTTCTTACGAAGCCACTCCTTCGTTGCCCGGGCGGTGTGTTTGGGATCATTGTCATGCTGAAAGACCCAGCCACGTTTCATCTTCAATGCCCTTGCTGATGGAAGGAGGTTTTCACTCAAAATCTCACGATACATGGCCCCATTCATTCTTTCCTTTACACGGATCAGTCGTCCTGGTCCCTTTGCAGAAATACAGCCCCAAAGCATGATGTTTCCACCCCCATGCTTCACAGTAGGTATGGTGTTCTTTGGATGCAACTCAGCATTCTTTGTACTCCAAACACGACGAGTTGAGTTTTTACCAAAAAGTTATATTTTGGTTTCATCTGACCATATGACATTCTCCCAATCCTCTTCTGGATCATCCAAATGCACTCTAGCAAACTTCAGATGGGCCTGGACATGTACTGGCTTAAGCAGGGGGACACAGCAGGATTTGAGTCCCTGGCGGCGTAGTGTGTTACTGATGGTAGGCTTTGTTACTTTGGTCCCAGCTCTCTGCAGGTCATTCACTAGGTCCCCCCGTGTGGTTCTGGGATTTTTGCTCACCGTTCTTGTGATCATTTTGACCCCACGGCGTGAGATCTTGCGTGGAGCCCCAGATCGAGGGAGATTATCAGTGGTGTTGTATGTCTTCCATTTCCTAATAATTGCTCCCACAGTTGATTTCTTCAAACCAAGCTGCTTACCTATTGCAGATTCAGTCTTCCCAGCCTGGTGCAGGTCTACAATTTTGTTTCTGGTGTCCTTTGACAGCTCTTTGGTCTTGGCCATAGTGGAGTTTGGAGTGTGACTGGTTGAGGTTGTGGACAGGTGTATTTTATACTGATAACAAGTTCAAACAGGTGCCATTAATACAGGAAACGAGGGGAGGACAGAGGAGCCTCTTAAAGAAGAAGTTACAGGTCTGTGAGAGACAGAAATCTTGCTTGTTTGTAGGTGACCAAATACTTATTTTCCACCATAATTTGCAAATAAATTCATTAAAAATCCTACAATGTGATTTTCTGGATTTTTTTTCCTCAATTTGTCTGTCATAGTTGACGTGTACCTATGATGAAAATTACAGGCATCTCTCATCTTTTTAAGTGGGAGAACTTGCACAATTGGTGGTTGACTAAATACTTTTTTTCCCCACTGTATATATATATATATATATCATTTATGGTTAAAAACATGGGGATGTTACACTATAATCATTGACCTAACAATATAGATAGTATAATTTTGCAAATATATTTTCATATCTACCCTCTATGGGCCCTGTACCATTAGCTATATGTTTGTAAGAATATTACTACCCACTGGGCACAGACGTCAATTCAACGTCTATTCCACTTTGGTTCAACGTCATTTTATTTCAGTGTTTCTCCACAGAGGCAGCAGGGGATGAGTCAGCAGAAGGGGCTCTAACAGGTCTTGGACTCTCTCTCAAGATGAGTATTATTGACCAGGAGGCACCATTTCACTTCCCTCCTCCAGTCAGAGAGATAGCAGGCAGAGAGAGAAAGAGAGAGCAAAAGAGAAATAGACAGAGAGAAAGGGAGAGAGATTGAGAGAAAGGCAGACACAGGCAGAGACCGGCAAGACTTTGTGATAAAGCCACCACATTTCAAACAACTAGGGCAAGTCCTTAGAAGTGTTTTTAGCTATAGTGCCATCGCAGGCCACTCTCGCAGGCCACTGTCCAATCCCACTGAGGGGAACAGGGCTCCAAGTGAGAGGGAATAGACTGCCTAACTTCTGTCTCTCTCGCTCTTTCTTTTTCTCCAGACTTATCAGTCTCTCTCCAGTCCCAGTGTGTCTTCAGGCTTACCCAGTATCATTGTTCGTCATCTTCAGTACTTTGGAAAAATGAGTAAATCTGTGTGGGCGGAGAGAGAAACTAGAATGCCCCCTTAAATAAAAAGAGAATAGACCAAGATATCAACTACAGGTGGGTTGGAAATAATATGGCTAAATATTAAGTTATCTACTTAAAAAAGCCATACTTTTATACATGGGCAATATGGTATGGTGATTTTTAAAAATCCCTCTCTGTAAATGTGTGTGTGTCTGTAGTGAAAACAGTGGATGTTTTACTGCCTCCAGAACCCAAGACCACAGAAGAGTTCTTACCATGTGTCTCTTTATCACAGAGATGCATTCAATTGTTCTATTTAATTATGTGCTCTTTATCCTGAAGTAACTAAGTCTATATTTACTGACAATCCTAACAAACCCTAAGATAGAAACACATAGCAATAGTAAATATAGTCAAAGTCTAGTGAGACGCTTATCTGATTTTCATATTGCTATAAACTCTACTCTGCTACAATCAGACAGGGTAGATCCCCCCCCCAAAAAATAAATAAATAAATACATTGGTAAAGTGGTTATCCCACTGGCTATAGGGTGAATGCACCAATTTGTAAGTCGCTCTGGATAAGAGCGTCTGCTAAATGACGTAAATGTAATACAGTATCTGACTTAACTTATTGTTCCATCTCCCCTCATTGGTCTCTGCTTTGCTCTTCTCCTAGACTCCTGCCAGCTCACACTGGACCCAAACACAGCACACAACAAACTCATCCAGAAAGGTGACCTATACAACCCGAGCCCATCCATATACTGACCATCCAGAAAGGTTCACTACGTGGCCTCAGGTGCTGTGTAGAGAGGGTCTGTATGGATGCTGTTACTGGGAGGTGGAGTTGTCAGGGAAGTCTCATATAAAGACATCAGTAGAACAGCAGGCGATGCAGACTCTGGAGTTTAGAGTACTCTAGTGATAGTTATTGGAGTAGTTATAGTTTCAGACAGAAAATTGTGAAGTTGAAGTGTCAGGCCCTCAGTCCTCCAGAGTAGGAGTGTACCTGGATCACAAGGCAGGTCATCTGTCCTTTTACCGCGTCTTTTCTGATACAATGATCCTTCTCCACCGTGTCCAGACCACATTCACTCAGCCCCTCTATTATGGGTTTACACTTCTTGGTACTGCTGTGTAGACTGTGGTAGAAGTCCATACTAGAGCGATGCCTCATCAACTTCTGGCCGCGAAAACATTACAAAACATTAGGCACACATGCTCTAACCAGATAACTAATATCCTAGAATCACCCTATCAGGGAGCACCTCCAACTCAAAGCACAAAATCACGGCCCTCCTCCCTCTTCCTGCCTCGATTTCTGTTTATTTTTCGGGCTCCACACATGCCAGGAACCTTCTTACTGCACTTCCTGATTTAGGCCTAGTTTTTCATCAATGCTCATTAACAAATCTTACCGGCCATGACTGAGGGCAAACGAGAGTTGTCTTGGGGGTGTGGTTTGATGTTGGTGTTTCTTGGGTGTGTCTTTGCCGTTCAATCACAACAAACAAGGGCAGTAGTGAGTACAGCGAGGTAAGCTAATATAGCTTTGCTATGGAGAGAACAACGTTTTGAGGTTGAGGACTTCTCCCCTCCTGACTGACTCGCCATCTCAAGATGGTCAGCTAATTCAGTTCTATATGTAGGCTAAAGGTTACGCTGATCTTGTGTTTAGCCAAGCTGACAGCAGCTAGCTAGCATAGCTTGGTGCACTCAGGACCTCAGACTGAGTGCACTGATTTGGCTGTCTAACCACACACTGACATGCACAGCTCTCTGGGTGAGGTTCTGTCTTCAAGTGACAAGTGGGTGATGAAGTCCCTTCCATCTATGTAATGTATTGCAGGTTATGGACAGGTACAGTCACGTGGCAGGAGGGGTGGAGTGCATGACACTCCATCCTGGATATGACAGTTTGCCTCATGGGTCCAGCAGGCAGAGTTCAATAACTACAGGCAGATGTGAGATGTAGGAGGATGGCACTCTTCTCATACCCCTCTGTAGGCTTCAATTATAAACATAGCTTGAGAAATAACGTAATCTCGTTTGGAAGCTAATTCTACGCTTTACAGATTGACTGGCTCCAGATTAGATTCAGGCCAGTTACGCCTTTACACTTTGCAAGCAACTGTGACATGTTTTGCTATGGCCCTGGGTTGGTTTGGGTTTGTTGTACACTTTTGTAGTCAGACATGAGTTAGCTAGTACCGCCATAGCTGCATACAATATTTATTTGTGCCCTAGACATGGGTTGCCCTCAGAGGCTAATGTGACTGTTTTGTCTAAATTACACTAACTTATAGTGGCATGGAAATACGATGACATTGCTAAAGTAGGCAAATAATTAGTAGGAAACAACTTTGCCATATGATGTCGTCAAATTTACTTTCGAAAGATGGCAATGTTTGTCAAAAATAGCTAGTAATGTTAATTAGCTAAAATACAGTGGTCCCCTCAATCTTAATTAGCTGGCTAAAGTTACACTGCATCTAAAGTCAATCTAGTGACTTCACAATCATGACAAAAGGTTTCCCTACTACTTATTTACCTTTTTAAATGTTATCGTGTTTCCAAGCCAAATCCGAGTTTTATTGATGGAGGCTAACATTAGCTAGCTATCTATCTATCTATCTATCTATCTATCTATCTATCTATCTATCTATCTATCTATCTATCTATCTATCTATCTATCTATCTAGTTAGGTAGCTAGCTAGCTAGCTAGCTAATGTCAGCTATGCTAGCGATGATAGTGATAATGATTAAAATATACATAACCAGATACATATCCAGCAGTCTATCGTCTAGCTACCGGTATACTCACCACCATTGGGGACCAACAAACTCCTATTCAGAACTCAGACCACCTATTCAACATGGTAGGGTCCTTCGGCAGGGCATGCAAAGCTTAGTAAGCTGTGCATCCTGCTCGAAGCATGCATTGTCGAGCCGGAGGCATGGTTAATCCGTTTAGGGCTTTTCAGTCTCAAACGGCCGTGATCCTTTGAACGTGTTGCGTGCGAGGAAACAACGTAGCCCGATTCAATGAAGGGAAGCACCGGGCAATTTGCACTTCGAGCTTGGCAAAAGGGGGCATGAATTGTTGACATAATTGTAATCCAAACCAAACCTTAATTTACTCAGTTTTAGATGACTGACTTTATGAACAAAAGTATCCTTATTTACAATTTTGACACTAGAATAAATGTTTCTGACTCATAGATGCCACATAGGCTGTTTACAAAGGTATTAGTTGGTTTTTAGGGGCAGTCGCTCTTTAAGTTGCTCAACCTTGACACTTATCACCCCCCTTGAGAGGAGCTTTGCTCCGTAGACTGAAACACATTACTTCCCGTTCCCCCATTTGAACCTGGCTGCACCTTTCCTAGATTACTCTACACCCACCCTGATACCTCAAATGGATCAGACATAACTCCATGATTTACTTTTTCCTTGAATCGTACTCCAATCAGCAAAGGATAACAAGTTCAAACAGGTGCCATTAATACAATTAACGAGTGGAGGACAGAGGAGCCTCTTAAAGAAGAAGTTACAGGTCTGTGAGAGCCAGAAATCTTGCTTGTTTGTAGGTGACCAAATACTTATTTTCCACCATAATTTGCAAATAAATTCATAAAAAATCCTACAATGTGATTTTCTGTTTTTTTTTTTCTCAATTTGTCTGTCATAGTTGACGTGTACCTATGATGAAAATTACAGGCCTCTCTCATCTTTTTAAGTGGGAGAACATGCACAATTGGTGGCTGACTAAATACTTTTTTTCCCCACTGTAACATTGAAATGACTTGTTACATAGGCCTATGTAAACAAAATTCAAAGCACAGAAAACTTAAAAAAAAAACTAAATACATAGTAAATTAGCTATATAAAGTAATGAAAATAATTTACTTACAGATCTAAAAGTGGATCCAATCCTTCTAGAAAGCAATCTTCGTTGGCAGAGTAGAAATACCAAATCGCTACCCTGATCCGAGTCCGACCAGTATTTTTTTCAAATCTTCTATGTCGGTATACTTATTCATAGCTGCCTGTTCGATATTCTTCGTTTTTCCCTTCTTTCTTTTTTTCTTCTTGAGAAGCGAGCTTTTATGCTAAAGCAATTAAATCTGTTTACAATGTAATGTAGCGAGCGTCTAGTCTCTGAGCCAGGTAGCAATCGTTTGCATTATGCATAAAAGGTTCTAGGCCTTGCTTTGTCCCACCCAGGTCAACTGCATATCCCTGGAAAGCTTATCTCATTGGCTACAAGACTGTCAAGGTGTCATAGTAGCTAATTGCCTGTGTAATGGATGCGTGACGCGCGTAAGCAGGCGACGTCATATTTTTGATGCGCAAAGAAATAATCACTCGGTGGACATTCGATGTTGCCATTAAGTGATACATCATCAAATAACATTGGCAATATGTTAGATTTGTTCCTACCAACCTAAGGATTAATTTCATACCCCCCATGTAGCTATAGCTCAAACACAGACCAAATCGAAGCTTATCTTGTAAGATGTTTATTTTACACAACGTTTTCACCAAACATTTTGACTCTCGGGGCTGGTGATCAATAACGGTAGGTCACAGGCAGACAAATAAGACATCTTCATGATCTGTGGAGTCCCGGCTTTTGGTGTGTATCGATGTATTCAGTGTTTATTTCATTTATGATTCACAATGCTAACCGGAATGTACAGTGGGGAAAAAAAGTATTTAGTCAGCCACCAATTGTGCAAGTTCTCCCACTTAAAAAGATGAGAGAGGCCTGTAATTTTCATCATAGGTACACGTCAACTATGACAGACAAAATGAGAAAAAAAATCCAGAAAATCACATTGTAGGATTTTTAATGAATTTATTTGCAAATTTGGTGGAAAATAAGTATTTGGTCAATAACAAAAGTTTCTCAATACTTTGTTATATACCCTTTGTTTGCAATAACACAGGTCAAACGTTTTCTGTAAGTCTTCACAAGGTTTTCACACACTGTTGCTGGTATTTTGGCCCATTCTTCCATGCAGATCTCCTCTAGAGCTGTGATGTTTTGGGGCTGTCGCTGGGCAACACGGACTTTCAACTCCCTCCAAAGATTTTCTATGGGGTTGAGATCTGGAGACTGGCTAGGCCACTCCAGGACCTTGAAATGCTTCTTACGAAGCCACTCCTTCGTTGCCCGGGCGGTGTGTTTGGGATCATTGTCATGCTGAAAAACCCAGCCACGTTTCATCTTCAATGCCCTTGCTGATGGAAGGAGGTTTTCACTCAAAATCTCACGATACATAGCGCCATTCATTCTTTCCTTTACACGGATCAGTCGTCCTGGTCCCTTTGCAGAAAAACAGCCCCAAAGCATGATGTTTCCACCCCCATGCTTCACAGTAGGTATGGTGTTCTTTGGATGCAACTCAGCATTCTTTGTCCTCCAAACACGACGAGTTGAGTTTTGACCAAAAAGTTCTATTTTGGTTTCATCTGACCATATGACATTCTCCCAATCCTCTTCTGGATCATCCAAATGCACTCTAGCAAACTTCAGACGGGCCTGGACATGTACTGGCTTAAGCAGGAGGACACGTCTGGCACTGCAGGATTTGAGTCCCTGGCGGCGTAGTGTGTTACTGATGGTAGGCTTTGTTACTTTGGTACCAGCTCTCTGCAGGTCATTCACTAGGTCCCCCCGTGTGGTTCTGGGATTTTTGCTCACCGTTCTTGTGATCATTTTGACCCCACGGGGTGAGATCTTGCGTGGAGCCCCAGATCGAGGGAGATTATCAATGGTCTTGTATGTCTTCCATTTCCTAATAATTGCTCCCACAGTTGATTTCTTAAAACCAAGCTGCTTACCTATTGCAGATTCAGTCTTCCCAGCCTGGTGCAGGTCTACCATTTTGTTTCTGGTGTCCTTTGACAGCTCTTTGGTCTTGGCCATAGTGGAGTTTGGAGTGTGACTGTTTGAGGTTGTGGACAGGTGTCTTTTATACTGATAACAAGTTCAAACAGGTGCCATTAATACAGGTAACGAGTGGAGGACAGAGGAGCCTCTTAAAGAAGAAGTTACAGGTCTGTGAGAGCCAGAAATCTTGCTTGTTTGTAGGTGACCAAATACTTATTTTCCACCATAATTTGCAAATAAATTCATTAAAAATCCTACAATGTGATTTTCTGGAGAAAAAAAATCTCAATTTGTCTGTCATAGTTGACGTGTACCTATGATGAAAATTACAGGCCTCTCTCATCTTTTTAAGTGGGAGAACTTGCACAATTGGTGGCTGACTAAATACTTTTTTCCCCACTGTAGGTAACAGCCATCTTGAAATGAAGTCATAGGCTCGGCCTGCCCTTATACATTCATATGCCCATATATGGTAGTAAGTCACTGAGATTAAGGCACAGATCAATAGCCAAGATATTCAGCTTTCCGCAGACACCCTGCTTTTGCAGATAGCGGCTACCGTTCTAATACCAGACTGAATTGAATAAAACAAATCTAATAGGGTCCCCAAATATGGGGACTTTACATTTAAGAGGTTAAACGTCACTATCTAGAGTGAAAATAGATAAGGGAACTGATGTGACAGTTGAGGGTTAATAATAAATGGTTTAAATCACTTGTGCATTTCTCTCTTACCCTCTCAATTGATTGTTATCATCAATTGTTATTGATTATACGTACAACTCACTGTGATTGGCTCTTACATTATTTATTTACTCCTAGAATGTTTGTCATTTTTTAAAGTTCTCACTCATTCTTTCTCGCTCTCTATCTCAGGATTCGATGATAGATTGTGAAACGTGGGCATGGCATGTGACTAATTCACTTTTTTTTTTTTTACTGTGTGTGCATGTCTCTCACTCTCATCTTTACAGCCAGGAGGGGTCATACACACTACATTATACAACAATACATCCCTTTCCTTTTACTCTGCTATAGCATGCTACAGCAAGCATGACAGCTCAGTGAAAACACAGAGAAAGTGAGAGAGAAAGTAAGGGATAAGGAGGAGAGAAAGAGGAGTATCGAGAAAAGTAGGAAGAAGACTAAGAAATGAAATAAAGGAAGCCTCTACTCCATCTCTTTCCCAGGATAAGGACTATTTGGTGAGTATGTTTTCCCTCTTTTTTCCCCCACACCTCCCTCCTGACTCTGGTCCTGTCAGTCAATGGGAATAGTCAGTAAAGTTAACAAAAACAGGAGCTATTAGCATACCCTCGGATAACAAAATATATAGATATACACATCAGAAATATGAATGCAAATACATTGGTAGTCCTGGAGCCCTATGTATCCTATCAATTGTTTCAGAATAGAAGTTCTGATTTAGGATCAGTTTTGCCTTTTACACTGAGTGTACAAAACATTAAGAAAACCTGCTCTTTCCATGACAGACTGACCAGGTGAATCCAGGTGAAAGCTATGCTCCCTTATTGATGTCACTTGTTAATTCCACTTCAAATCAGTGTAGATGAAGGGGAGGAGACAGGTTAAAGAATGATTTTTAAGCAGTGAGACAAATGAGACATGGATTGTGTATGTGGGCCATTCAGAGGGTGACTGGGCAAGAAATAATATTTATGTGCCTTTGAACGGGGTATTGTAGTACGTGCCAGGCACACCGGTTTGTGTCAAAAACTGCAATGCTGCTGGGTTTTTCACGCTCAACAGTTTCCCGTGTGTATCAAGAATGGTCCACCACCCAAAGGACATCCAGCCAACTTGACACAACTGTGGGCCAGCATACCTGTGGAACGCTTTTTACACCTTGTAGAGTCGATGCCCAGACGAATTGAGGCTGTTCTGAAGGCAAAAGGGGGTGCAACTCAATATTAGGAAGGTGTTCCTAATGTTTTGTACACTCAGTGTAAGTAAATCTAAGTTCAAACGTTCTTGTCTTATAAAGTAATAACTTAATAAATAAGCTGCACACAGCAAGTCAATACATGTCGAACATATTTACACTATTACTCAGTAAAAGAACACACCTTATCTAGTACACACACACACACCAAACAAACCTCCTTGAACTTTCACAGTACTTTTTCCTTGTAATTCTGCCTAATAACCTAATTGTTTGGTATAATAATTGCAAATTAATAGTTGATAAAAAACAAGTTAGACAAGAAACAGACTCTTAGTAAGCCGTCTCAATGTGGGACAAATAAGGGCATACTACCTCAATTTGTGTTCCCTATTCCAAAGTTTGACCATATACAGTATCTCACAAAAGTGAGTACACCCCTCACATTTTTGTAAATATTTGAGTATATCTTTTCATGTGACAACACTGAAAAAATGACACTTTGCTACAATGTAGAGTAGTGAATGTACAGCTTGTATAACAGTGTACATTTGCTGTCCCCTCAAAATAATTAGCCATTTTCCCTCCCCGGTGTCATGTGACTCGTTAGTGTTACAAGGTCACACGTGTGAATGGGGAGCAGGTGTGTTAAATTTGGTGTCATCGCTCTCACACTCCCTCATACTGGTCACTGGAAGTTCAACATGGCACCTCATGGCAAAGAACTCTCTGAGGATCTGAAAAAAATAATTGTTGCTCTACATAAAGATGGCCTGGGCTATAAGAAGATTGCCAAGACCCTGAAACTGAGCTGCAGCACGGTGGCCAAGACCATACAGCGGTTTAACAGGACAAGTTCCACTCAGAACAGGCCTCGCCATGGTCGACCAAAGAAGTTGAGTGAACGTGCTCAGCGTCATATCCAGAGGTTGTCTTTGGGAAATAGACGTATGAGTGCTGCCAGCATTGCTGCAGCGGTTGAAGGGGTTGGGGGGGTCAGCCTGTCAGTGCTCAGACCATATGCTGCACACTGCATCAAATTGGTCTGCATGGCTGTCGTCCCAGAAGGAAGCCTCTTCTAAAGATGATGCACAAGAAAGCCCGCAAACAGTTTGCTGAAGACAAGCAGACTAAGGACATGGATTACTGAAACCATGTCCTGTGGTCTGATGAGACCAAGATAAACTTATTTGGTTCAGATGGTGTCAAGCGTGTGTGGCGGCAACCAGGTGAGGAGTACAAAGACAAGTGTGTCTTGCCTACAGTCAAACATGGTGGTGGGAGTGTCATGGTCTGGGGCTGCATGAGTGCTGCCGGCACTGGGGAGCTACAGTTCATTGAGGGAACCATGAATGCCAACATGTACTGTGACATACTGAAGCAGAGCATGATCCCCTCCCTTCGGAGACTGGGCCGCAGGGCAGTATTCCAACATGATAACGACCCCAAACACACCTCCAAGACGACCACTGCCTTGCTAAAGAAGCTGAGGGTAAAGGTGATGGACTGACCAAGCATGTCTCCAGACCTAAACCCTATTGAGCATCTGTGGGGCATCCTCAAACGGAAGGTGGAGGAGTGCAAGGTCTCTAACATCCACCAGCTCTGTGATGTCGTCATGGAGGAGTGGAAGAGAACTCCAGTGGCAACCTGTGAAGCTCTGGTGAACTCCATGCCCAAGAGAGTTAAGGCAGTGCTGGAAAATGATGGTGGCCACACAAAATATTGACACTTTTGCCCAATTTTGACATTTTCACTTAGGGGTGTACTCACTTTTGTTGCCAGCGATTTAGACATTAATGGCTGTTTGTTGTGTTATTTTGAGGGGACAGTAAATTTACACTGTTATACAAGCTGTACACACTACTTTACATTGTAGCAAAGTGTCATTTCTTCAGTGTTGTCATGAAAAGATATACTCAAATATTTACAAAAATGTGAGGGGTGTACTCACTTTTGTGAGATACTGTATTTACTTGCAGAACATTCTTCCAGAAATGACCACTTTGGACAGAAAGGGACACACCTCCCCTCAAATGCAATTCATCCATGATGTAAACAACTAAATTTCCATTTATAATTCCATATATATGAATGTTGACTGTATAAGATTAGATTATGAATCGCAAAAGGGCACGTCTGCCTGAAACTGAGGATTTGTGTAGTTTGACTACGTAGTAAATTGATTTATATACACTACCGGTCAAAAGTTTTAGAACACCTACTCATTCAAGGGTTTTTCTTTATTTTTCACTATTTTCTACATTGTAGAATAATAGTGAAGACATCAAAACTATTAAATAATGCATGGAATCATGTAGTAACCAAAATAGTGTTAAACAAATCAAAATATATTTTATTTTTGAGATTCTTCAAATAGCCACACTTTACCTTGATGACAACTTTGCACACTCTTGGCATTCTCTCAACCAGCTTCACCTGGAATGCTTTTCCAACAGTCTTGAAGGAGTTCCCACATATGCTGAGCTTTTCCTTCACTCTTCGGTGCAACTCATCCCAAACCATCTCAATTTGGTTGACGTCGAGGGATTGTGGAGGCCAGGTCATATGACGCAGCACTCCATCACTCTCCTTCTTGGTAAAATAGCCCGTACACAGCCTGGAGGTGTGTCGGGTTATTGTCCTGTTGAAAAACAAATTATAGTCCCACTAAGCCCAAACCAGATGGGATGGCATATTGCTGCAGAATGCTGTGGTAGCCATGCTGGTTAAGTGTGCCTTGAATTCTAAATAAATCACAGACAGTGTCACCAGCAGAGCACCCCAACACCATAACACCACCTCCTCCATGCTTCACGGTGGGAACTACACATACGGAGATCATACGTTCACCCACACCGCGTCTCACAAAGACTTGGCCCAAGCAATTATTTTCATTGGTGTCCTTTAGTAGTGGTTTATTTGCAGCAATTCGACCATGAAGGCCTGATTAACACAGTCCCCTCTGAACAGTTGATGTTGAGATGTGTCTGTGACTTGAACTCTGTGAAGCATTTATTTGGGCTGCAATTTCTGAGGCTGGTAACTCTAATGAACTTATCCTCTGCAGCAGAGGTAACTCTGGGTCTTCCATTCCCGTGGCAGTCCTCATGAGAGCCAGTTTCATCATAGCACTTGATGGTTTTTGCGACTGCACTTGAATAAACTTTCAAAGTTCTTGAAATGTTCCATATTGACTGACCATGTTTTAAAGTAATGATGGACTGTCATTTCTCTTTGCTTATTTGAGCTGTTCTTGCCATAATATGGACTTGGTCTTTTACCAAATAGGGCTATCTTCTGTATACCACCCCTACCTTGTCACAACACAACTGATTGGCTCAAACGCATTAAGATGGAAAGAAATTCCACAAATTTACTTTTAAAGAAGGCACACCTGTTAATTGAAATGCATTCCAGGTGACTACCTCATGAAGCTGGTTGAGAGAATGCCAAGAGTGTGCAAAGCTGTCATCAAGACAAAGGGTGGCTATTTGAAGAATCTCAAAAATAAAATATATTTTGATTAGTTTAACACTTTTTTGGTTACTACATGATTCCATATGTCTTATTTCATAGTTTTGATGTCTTCACTATTATTCTACAATGTAGAAAATAGTAAAAATAAAGAAAAACCCTTGAATGAGTAGGTGTTCTAAAACTTTTGACCGGTAGTGTTTCAAATAGCCAACATTAGTTTTGCTCGATTCACATTATATAATTAGTGAGGGAAAAAAGTATTTGATCCCCTGCTGATTTTGTACATTTGCCCACTGACAAAGAAATGATTAGTCTATAATTTTAATGGTAGATTTATTTTAACAGTGAGAGAATAACAACAACAAAATCCAGAAAAACGCATGTCAAAAATTGTATAAATTGATTTGCATTTTAATGAGGGAAATAAGTATTTGACCCCCTCTCAATCAGAAAAATGTCTGGCTCCCAGGTGTCTTTTTATACAGGTAACGAGCTGAGATTAGGAGCACACTCTTAAAGGGAGTGCTCCTAGTCTCAGTTTATTACCTGTATAAAAGACACCTGTCCACAGAAGCAATCAATCAATCAGATTCCAAACTCTCCACCATGGCGAAGACCAAAGAGCTCTCCAAGGATGTCAAGGACAAGATTGTAGACCTACACAAGGCTGGAATGGGCTACAAGACCATCGCCAAGCAGCTTGGTGAGAAGGTGACAACAGTTGGTGCGATTATTCGCAAATGGAAGAAACACAAAAGAACTGTCAATCTCCCTCGGCCTGGGGCTCCATGCAAGATCTCACCTCGTGGCGTTGCAATGATCATGAGAATGGTGACGAATCAGCCCAGAACTACACGGGAGGATCTTGTCAATTATCTCACGGCAGCTGGGACCATAGTCACCAAGAAAACAATTGGTAACACACTATGCCGTGAAGGACTGAAATCCTGCAGCGCCCGCAAGGTCCCCCTGCTCATGAAAGCACATACAGTTGAAGTCGGAAGTTTACATACACTTAGGTTGGAGTCATTAAAACTCGTTTTTCAACCACTCCACAAATTTCTTGTTAACAAACTATAGTTTTGGCAAGTTGGTTAGGATATCTACTTTGTGCATGACACAAGTCATTTTTCCAACAATTGTTTACAGACAGATTATTTCACTTATAATTCACTGGATCACAATTGGGTCTGAAGTTTACATACACTAAATTGATTGCGCCTTTAAACAGCTTGGACATTTTCAGAAAATGATGTCATGGCTTTAGAAGCTTCTGATAGGCTAAGTGACATAATTTGAGTCAATTGGAGGTGTACCTGTGGATGTATTTCAAGGCCTACCTTCAAACTCAGTGCCTCTTTGCTTGACATCATGGGAAAATCAAAAGAAATCAGCCAAGACCTCAGAAAAAGAATTGTAGACCTCCACATGTCTGGTTCATCCTTGGGAGCAATTTACAAACTCCTGAAGGTACCACGTTCATCTGTACAAACAATAGTATGCAAGTATAAACACCATGGGACCACGCAGCCGTCATACCGCTCAAGAAGGGACGCGTTCTGTCTCCTAGAGATGAAAGTACTTTGTGTGCGAAAAGTGCAAATCAATCCCAGAACAACAGCAAAGGACCTTGTGAAGATACTGGAGGAAACAGGTACAAAAGTATCTATATCCACAGTAAAACGAGTCCTATATCGACATAACCTGAAAGGCCGCTAAGCAAGGAAGAAGCCCCTGCTTCAAAACCGCCATAAAAAAGCAAGACTATGGTTTGCAACTGCACATGGTGACAAAGATCATACTTTTTGGAGAAATGTCCTCTGGTCTGATGAATCAAAAACAGAACTGTTTAGCCATAATGACCATCGTTATGTTTGGAGGAAAAAGGGGAAGGCTTGCAAGCCGAAGAACACCATCCCAACTGTGAAGCACGGGGGTGGCAGCATCATGATGTGGGGGTGCTTTGTTGCAGGAGGGACTGGTGCACTTCACAAAATAGATGGCATCATGAGGAAGGAAAATTATGTGGATATATTGAAGCAAAATCTCAAGACATCAGTCAGGAAGTTAAAGCTTGGTCGCAAATGGGTCTTCCAAATGGACAATGACCCCAAGCATACTTCCAAAGTTGTGCCAAAATGGCTTAAGGACAACAAAGTCAAGGTATTGGAGTGGCCATCACAAAGCCCTGACCTCAATCCTATAGAAAATGTGTGGGCAGAACTGAAAAAGCGTGTGCGAGCAAAGAGGCCTACAAACCTGACTCAGTTACACCAGCTCTGTCAGGAGGAATGGGCCAAAATTAACCCAACTTATTGTAGGAAGCTTGTGGAAGGCTACCCGAAACATTTGACCTAAGTTAAACAATTTAAAGGCAACGCTACCAAATACTAATTGAGTGTATGTAAACTTCTGTCCCACTGGGAATGCGATGAAAGAAATAAAAGCTGAAATAAATCATTCTCTCTGCTATTATTCTGACATTTCACATTCTTAAAATAAAGTGGTGATCCTAACTGACCTAAAACAGGGCATTTTTACTAGGATTAAATGTCAGGAATTGTTAAAAACTGAGTTTAAATGTATTTAGCTAAGGTGTATGTAAACTTCCGACTTCAACTGTATACAGGCCCGTCTGAAGTTTGCCAATGAACATCTGAATGATTCAGAGGAGAACTGGGTGAAAGTGTTGTGGTCAGATGAGACCAAAATTGAGCTCTTTGGCATCAACTCAACTCGCCGTGTTTGGAGGAGGAGGAATGCTGCCTATGACCCCAAGAACACCATCCCCACCGTCAAACATGGAGGTGGAAACATTATGCTTTGGGGGTGTTTTTCTTCTAAGGGGACAGGACAACTTCACCGCATCAAAGGGACGATGGACGGGGCCATGTACCGTCAAATCTTGGGTGAGAACCTCCTTCCCTCAGCCAGGGCATTGAAAATTGGTCGTGGATGGTTATTCCAGCATGACAATGACCCAAAACACACGGCCAAGGCAACAAAGGAGTGGCTCAAGAAGAAGCACATTAAGATTAAGTGGCCTAGCCAGTCTCCAGACCTTAATCCCATAGAAAATCTGTGGAGGGAGCTGAAGGTTCGAGTTGCCAAACGTCAGCCTCGAAACCTTAATGACTTGGAGAAGATCTGCAAAGAGGAGTGGGACAAAATCCCTCCTGAGATGTGTGCAAACCTGGTGGCCAACTACAAGAAACGTCTGACCTCAGATCGCCAACAAGGGTTTTGCCACCAAGTACTAAGTCATGTTTTGCACAAGGGTCAAATACTTATTTCCCTCATTAAAATGCAAATCAATTTATAACATTTTTTACATGCGTTTTTCTGGATTTTGTTGTTGTTATTCTGTCTCTCACTGTTCAAATAAACCTACCATTACAATTATAGACTGATTATGTCTTTGTCAGTGGGCAAACGTACAAAATCAGCAGGGGATCAAATACTTTTTTCCCTCACTGTATATGCTATACAGCCGACATTCATATATTGAAGTATAAATGGAAGTTTTGTTGCTAATTGTTTAGATCAAATTTGGACTTGAATGTTGGCTGTGTGGCATATGGTTGGAGGTGTGCCCCTTTGTCCAATTGGGTAATTTCTGGATTTAAAAAAATCAGCAATTCTTCTGCAAGTAAAATTATGGTCACACTTTACAATTGGGTACAAATATTGAGGTAGTATGCTCTTACTAGTCCCATTGAGACAGCTTACTAAGAATCTGTGTAATTTGCTTTTGATTATCTATGAATACATCTTTATTACAGCTAATAATTAGGATATTAAGGATTGGCCAGTAATACATGACTTATGTTTGAATTAGAAAACACTTAATTAAGGCCTAATATATGGCTAATAAGACATTATAAAGGCCTTAAACTACTTATCTACATACTTATACACTATAATGTGTGTACCTTAAAATTAAAAGTGTTACCCACGGTTCTAATCTAGACAGTTGCAAGGAAAACATAGGATATATTTGATTGTTATGTTTGCTTTGCCAGTCCCTTGGCGTTATTGTGTGTTCGTTTTGACTCACCTTAGATGTCCTACGGGAGCCACTGTACCTGGGCTAAACAGTGTTGTTATGCTAGCTCAAGAACTTGAGGATGTTAGTTGTAGCTTATATACCTGAGCCATTTATAAAGAACAAAGTATTGTTCTTTCAACGCAACACTGATGTTATATTAGACCTACATACTCAGACTATGGCCCTCTCTGGACCAAACACTAAGATGTAGGATTCATCCAACATGGCACCTTGTTCCCATAGCACCTTATCAAAAGTTGTGCACTACCACTTGTGCACCATTTCGAAAGCAGATATACTGATTTGAAACAGGCCTCGGAGGGAGGTAGAATGATTTCTCAAACAAACACTGTAGCTACAATACTTACTGTTTGCTTTACAACTCAAGTCTGGTCTTGCTGGTTAGGAATTAGTGTAGCAGAGAAACCTGTTACAATTCCTCAACATGTAGAAACTCGTCCCATTGTTTCAGCGAAAGCCTCGGACAAATACCTTTTGGAAGTAAGAACACATACGTTTCGGGGGATTTTTGTCTGATGCTTTGAAATGTAATGAGGTGCATAAAAGACGTAGGCATCAAAATAAAAGTTATTACTTCAAGAATTTGAAGTCAGGTAATGTAGAGTAGTAGGCGTGTGTACGCACATGCACGGACACGCACTGTAATGGAAAACTGTAAATGTTATGGTCATTTGGGGTATTATCACCTGTAAATTACTTAAACGTTTTACTGCAGCATACTGTAAATGCTGCTGCATTGTGGGAAAATGTTGCGGGCGCGGCAAACAATTGCTGTATTTCAAATGGTACTGTAATTCCACCCCACAGAATACAGTACCGTATCTTTGGAGCACCAAATACCTTTTGACCACTAGTGGGTGCATAGTGTTGTCTTTTTTTTTCTTTTTTCGGTAGATCAGCTTAATATTGCAGATAGATTGTAACTTCCATCAATGTACTGCATCACATCAATGTCTGCATCACTTCCAATCCCCCATGTTTTTTTATATATATATATAAATATAAAATATATACACATAAATATATACATATATATATATATATATATATATATATAAATATAAAATATATACACATAAATATATACATATATATATATATATATATATATATATATATATATATATATCACACACACACACACACACACACACACACACATACATATCCTTTAAAAAAAGATATATATTCCCCTTTATTACTTTCCAACCCCGCCACCCTTTCCCAACTCGGAGTAAACTAGTGAACAACAATGCTTAGGCCTCTACTTCCAGCTTATACTTACTATCTACATTTTATAGACAGTCAATTTTACAATAATTATATTTTGTTTGTTTTTTCTCCTGAACTTCTTCTACTCTCAACCTCTCCGATCATTTTCATGATGTCCATCCGGTGCATAGTATTGTTGTTTCTGGTGCATTAACATATGTTGAGGCGTGCCTTGTACAAGGCTATATTTGTTGCACCCGTGAGTGAGAATGCTGTACCAATTATTTGATTTTTTAATTATGTTTTTATTAGACATATAAATTGCAAATTTAACAGATACATCCTTTTATCCCCCTATACTTATTGAAACACCTCCCTCCCCTTAACGAAAGCAGCATACATACAAAAATTAAAACATACAATTGGAAATAATTTATAAATATACATATGTATGCACACATACATACAAAAATAAATAAAAAATATCACAACATACTATCCCTCCCACACCCTCTCATATCCCTTGATGGCCCAAATTCTTACTCCTGATCAATAGAAGGCAACTGTTCAAAAAAGGAAATTAAAGGCTGCCATCTCAAGAAAAAGTTATCAGTACAACCTCTCAAAGTATATAAAAAAAATTCTAAGTGTAGAAAATACATATTTCAACCAGGCTGATACAGTGGGAGGTTTGGAGGATTTCCAATTAAGCAAGATCTGCCGGCGGGCTATGAGGGAAGCAAACGCTACAACGTCTGCTTTACTTTTAGTGAGACTAGGTAACAAAGATGGAAGTCCAAATACAGCTATTATAGCACAAGGCTGCAGGTCAATATCTAGAATTTGAGAGTATTAAAAAAGGATGACCAATACTCAGACAGCTTAGAACATGAATAAAACATATGGGTGTGGTCTGCCGGAGTGATTGAACATCTATCACGTGTCATTTGTGTCTGGGAGGAATTTACAACGTTTTTCTTTGGTGTAGTGAATTCTGTGCAAGACCTTGAACTAAATTAATCTTAAACGAGCACATGAGGATGTGGAGTTAACCCTAAGAAGGGCCTCCCTCCCACCAGTCATCTGTAAGTTCAAGTTCACTACCCCAGTCGGTCTTGATTTTGTTGTTTGGAGAGGGTTCAGAGGAAAGCATAATGTCATATAATCTAGAAATCAGACCCTGCCGAATCCACGGCAGGGACAAAATCTATTCTAGCAACGTCTTGGGAGGTGGTTAAGGAAAGGTGGGAAAATGAGAGCAAACAAAAAGGTACGGGCTTGAAAATAGAGGAAAAGATTAGAATAAACCAGATTACATTTAGCTACGAGATCATTAAAAACTGGCAAACTTCCCATCTAAAAATAAATATTTGAAACATACCAAACCTCTCTCTCGCCACAACCAAAGCCTGGTGGAGTTTGGAGGGTAAAAATAGGTGGTTGTTACAAATACGGCTTAGAAAAGAAGGGGCAGAAAGTCTAAATGTTTACGAAATTGTCTCCAGATCTTCAAAGTAGAGAGCACAATGGGGTTTCCAGTATACTTTGAAGGACACAAGGATAGTGGGGCACAAGTATTGCAAAAAGGGAGGATGATTGGCAGGAGTGTGCTTTTAATGAGCACCAGTTGGTACTTGGAGCATTACACCAGACCATAACATTTTGAATATTGGCTGCCCAATAGTAAAGCAGTAAATTTGGACGTGCCAATCCTCCATCTTGTTTCCTCCGTTGAAGTATTGCTCTATGTATCCTAGGTGATTTGCCTGCCCAGATAAAATAACTGATGAGCCTATCCAACTTGGTAAAAAATGATTTCGGCAGAAAGATCGGAAGACATGTAGAAACCTAGGTAAAATGTTCATTTTAATAGATTGGATTCTGCCAGCTAAGGAGAGAGGCAAGCTATCCCAGCGTTGTAAATCTGCTTTAACTTGTGTGACTAGACTTGCAAAGTTAGTTTTATGGAGGGTAGCCAGAGAATGTGTTAGTCAGACCTAAATAGGAAAAACCAGAGGGCGACAGATGGAAAAGCAGGGCTCCAGGGGGAATTTGCTTGGCAGCGGGGTTGATCGGAAAACATTCACTTTTCTGAATGTTCAATTTGTAACCTGAGAATGATCCAAATGTGTTTAAAATATGCAGCATGTTATCAACAGAGTTCACAGGGTTAGTGATATATAATAGTAGATCATCTGCATACAGTGACACTGTGTTCACCAGCTCGGATTCCAGTGAATGATGATGATCATTTTAAGGCCAAGGAAAGCGGTTCTATCGCAAGTGCAAAAAGGAGCGGGGACATAGGACACCCTTGACGGGTCCCTCTGGAGAGGGCGAAGTATTTTGAATGTTAAGAGTTGGTGTGTACGCTAGCCATAGGAGCAGAATAGAGCAGACATAACCATGAGATGAAATTGGACCCAAAACCAAATCTTCCCAAAATATTAAATAATCCCTCTCCACCCGGTTGAAAACCTTCTCTGCATCAAGAAACAACAATTTCGGGGTCTGGAGAGACCGAAGGAGAGAGTATAATGTTCAAAAGACGCCGCACATTGGAAAACAGTTATCGCCCTTTGATTAAACCCGTTTGATCATCAGATATGACATCCTGAAGGCAGGGTTCCAACCGGCATGCTAGAACCTTAGCTAATAGTTTAACATCAGCGTTCAAAAGTTAAATGGGCCGAAAGCCACCACATTCCGCCGGATCTTTATCTTTCTTGAGTATAAGTGAGATGGAGGCTTGAGTTAGCGTGTGATAACGATTCAGTGAACATATCTAATAGGAATGGGGCGAGTTGATCTGAGAATGTTTTATAAAAATCGACGGGGAAGCCATCAGGGCCAGGGGCCTTGCCACTTTGCATTAATTTAGACCATTTGTTGTTTCATCTAGATGCAGAGGGTTATCCAGAACTTTACTCATGTCCATATCAATGGATGGAATATCCAAGTTATCTATAAAGTTGTCCATAGCCATATTATCTGATGGGGGTTCGGATTTATAGAGGTTAGAATAAAATGTCACAAAAGTTAAATTAATATTAGAGGAATCACTTGTAAGATTACAGGAAGAGTCATATACCTGAGAGATAAGATGAGATGCTGACTGGCGTTTAAGTTGGTGTGCCAAAAGGCGGCTGGCCTTGTCACCATATTCGTAGTACGTCCCCTTTGTTCGTTGCAACAGATACTCTGCTTTATCAGTGGAAAGCAGATTAAATTGAGTTTGAAGTTTAAGCCTCTCTGCGTATAATTCAGGGGATGGTGAAGTTGAATATTGGCGGTCTATTGCCAGGATTGAGTCCACCAGTTCTTGACATTTCAGTTTTTGTTTGACATGATGAGCATTGTAAGAAATGATCTTTCCCCGTAATACAGCTTTGAAAGTCTCCCAAAGAAGAGAGGGGGAGGTGTTGTCATTTTTATTCGTTTGAATGAATACATCTACAGTGGGGAAAAAAGTATTTAGTCAGCCACCAATTGTGCAAGTTCTCCCACTTAAAAAGATGAGAGAGGCCTGTAATTTTCATCATAGGTACATGTCAACTATAACAGACAAAATGAGAAAAATAAATCCAGAAAATCACATTGTAGGATTTTTTATGAATTTATTTGCAAATTATGGTGGAAAATAAGTATTTGGTCAATAACAAACGTTTCTCAATACTTTGTTATATACCCTTTGTTGGCAATGACACAGGTCAAACGTTTTCTGTAAGTCTTCACAAGGTTTTCACACACTGTTGCTGGTATTTTGGCCCATTCCTCCATGCAGATCTCCTCTAGAGCAGTGATGTTTTGGGGCTGTCACTGGGCAACACAGACTTTCAACTCCCTCCAAAGATTTTCTATGGGGTTGAGATCTGGAGACTGGCTAGGCCACTCCAGGACCTTGAAATGCTTCTTACGAAGCCACTCCTTCGTTGCCCGGGGCGGTGTGTTTGGGATCATTGTCATGCTGAAAGACCCAGCCACGTTTCATCTTCAATGCCCTTGCTGATGGAAGGAGGTTTTCACTCAAAATCTCACGATACATGGCCCCATTCATTCTTTCCTTTACACGGATCAGTCGTCCTGGTCCCTTTGCAGAAAAACAGCCCCAAAGCATGATGTTTCCACCCCCATGCTTCACAGTAGGTATGGTGTTCTTTGGATGCAACTCAGCATTCTTTGTCCTCCAAACACGACGAGTTGAGTTTTTACCAAAAAGTTATATTTTGGTTTCATCTGACCATATGACATTCTCCCAATCCTCTTCTGGATCATCCAAATGCACTCTAGCAAACTTCAGACGGGCCTGGACATGTACTGGCTTAAGCAGGGGGGACACGTCTGGCACTGCAGGATTTGAGTCCCTGGCGGCGTAGTGTGTTACTGATGGTAGGCTTTGTTACTTTGGTCCCAGCTCTCTGCAGGTCATTCACTAGGTCCCCCCGTGTGGTTCTGGGATTTTTGCTCACCGTTCTTGTGATCATTTTGACCCCATGGGGTGAGATCTTGCGTGCAGCCCCAGATCGAGGGAGATTATCAGTGGTCTTGTATGTCTTCCATTTCCTAATAATTGCTCCCACAGTTGATTTCTTCAAACCAAGCTGCTTAACTATTGCATATTCAGTCTTCCCAGCCTGGTGCAGGTCTACAATTTTGTTTCTGGTGTCCTTTGACAGCTCTTTGGTCTTGGCCATAGTGGAGTTTGGAGTGTGACTGTTTGAGGTTGTGGACAGGTGTCTTTTATACTGATAACAAGTTCAAACAGGTGCCATTAAAACAGGTAACGAGTGACCAAATACTTATTTTCCACCATAATTTGCAAATAAATTCATAAAAAATCCTACAATGTGATTTTCTGGATTTTTTTTCCTCAATTTGTCTGTCATAGTTGACGTGTACCTATGATGAAAATTACAGGCCTCTCTCATCTTTTTAAGTTGGAGAACTTGCACAATTGGTGGCTGACTAAATACTTTGTTTCCCCACTGTATGTTTGTTGAAATAGTCACAGAATTCTTTATTAGACAATAGGGCTGTGTTAAATCTCCAATTCGACCGTTTTTTTTTGCGTTCGGAGTAAGAGTCCAGAATGTAGGGGGAATGGTCCGAAATTACTATAGCAGAATATTCTGTCGTTTTAACTGAGGGGAGAAGCGCTCTATCTAAAAAAAAGTAGTCTATGCACGAGTAGGCTTGATGAACATGAGAAAAGTAGGAGAAGTCCTTTGTGACCGGGTGGAGGAAGCACCAAGAATCAACACAACCCATTTGGGTCATGAATGTAGAAAGAGCTTTTGCCATCCTGGAAGGAGTAAGTGTTCTGGGATTAGACTGGTCGAGTCTTGGTTCAACACATTTAAGGTCCCCCCGAAGATGAGGCGGTGGATGTCAAGATTAGGGAGAGAGGCTAAACGAGATGTCATAAATCTAGTGTCATCCCAGTTAGGGGTGTAAACATTCACAAGTACTACAGGGGTCTGGAAGAGGGTGCCACTAACTAAGGTATAATGTCGGCCAGGATCTGGAATGATCTGTGAGGGTGAAAACTGTACTCATTTGTGAATCACTATTGCTGTTCCCCTGGCATTGCCGTTAAAATTAGAATGAAAAACCTTTTCCAACCCATGCTTTACGCCAGGGGTCCCCAAACTTTTTCCTGTGAGGGCCACATAACTTTTCCCTTCTCTGATGGGGGGCCGGTGTCAGTTTGTAACAGAAAAAGTGTGACGATCGTAGGGGAGCTTAAAACATTTATTGTTTTCCAGAAAGCCACACATAACCAAATAACCCTTTCCAGGTTCTTTACAGAAAAAAAGTCAGGAAACAAATAACACTATTAATGAAATAAATAATAACTAAATAACCCTCTCTGAGTTCTTCACAGAAAAAACAGGAAATAAATAACACTATTTATGAAATAAATAATAACTAAATAACTCTCTCTGGGTTCTTCATAGAAAAAAAAGCCATGGAACATTAACTTTCTGTTGTGCCATGCACAATCTTAACAGATAAAAGTTCAGCTCAGTTGTCAGAGCAGAATCTCTCTGACACATAAGCAGTCTCTTAAAGTTCTTGTGTTCCTTCCTTATAATCCTTTTGTAGGTTCCAGTAGGCTTGTAGACACCGCTGTTTGCAGCTCTCTCTCATCAACTTCCCTGTGAAAACCACAAAGGAAGCAGGTTGAGAAACTGAACTAAGTGATACAGCACCTACACAGCACAATACATTTCACTACCAGTATGGTTGTAAAGATGGATTTTATCCCAGTAGATTTTATTATGATTATATTTGTTTATGCTCAGAATGACTCATTCAAGTCAGAAAAGTGAGCTTACCTATGTATGTTCATCAGTGTGAACTGTGGGCCTGCATCTGGCTGGTGAGAAGTTGAATATCAGGTTCCATTCTAGTTACAGCCAGTCTCAAGCACTGATGCAAATGTTCATCTGTCAATCTTGATCTCATCGGAGTTTTCAGCAGTTTCATGCGAGAAAAGGTTTTCTCGCAGATATACGTGCTGCCAAAAACTGTGGACATTTTCATTGCGTGTTTTTTGATGTTTGGATATGTGTCGTTTGGGAGGGCAGCATAGAAGTCAATGAGACTGTTGGGCTTGAATGCGTCTTTCAGAACATCACAGTTCTGTAACTCAGCCAACTCAAACTGATATGAAGGCTGGGCTTCATCAATGTCGGCAACAAAGGGGTTCTGAAAAAGACTGATTTCTTTTGCATGAACATGTAGTTCACTGAATCGCACACCGAACTCCGCCTTCAGCATTTCCAGTGCTTCCACGCACTTTTCAGCTGGGAACGGGACCGCTGGGTTCTCTGTCGACAGGTTTTGGGTAGCAGGAAGATGGACGAAGTTGCGCTTTTTCACTTGTTCCAAAAGCAGCGCTAATTTCACCTCAAATGCTTTTATGTGTGAATACATGTCGCAAATGAGTTTCCCCTCGCCTTGTAGCTGCAAGTTAAGGCTGTTAAGTATTTCTGTCACGTCTGTTAAAAATGCGAGGTGCCATTTCCATTCTGGGTCGATCAGCTCTGGGACCGTTTTGTCTTTTAAATGAAGAAATGCGTTAATTTCGGGTAGCAGCTCGTAAAAACGCCTCAAAACTCTGCCCCGGCTCAGCCATCGGACCTCTGTGTAGTACAGCACATCTCCGTGCGTAGACTCCAGTTCAGACAGGAATTCTTGGAACTGCCTGTGTTTAAGTCCCTTTGCTCTGATGAAGTTTATGCACGACACCACAACCTTCATTACAGAATCCCACGTCAACACTTTGCAGCACAGTGCTTGCTGGTGAATTAGGCAGTGGACTCGTGGCGGGGCGGTGAGACCCCTTTTTTCCAACTCCCGGTTCATGCGTCTTATTAGACCGCGAGTTTCGCCCACCATGCTAGGAGCCCCGTCAGTCGTGATGCTAGCTAGCTTTGACCAGTCCAGGTCCAACTTCTCCATGGTTTGGCACACTTTGTCAAAAATATCCTCTCCCGTTGTAGTCCCTTTGAGACTTTGGAGGGCTGCCAGCTCCTCGCATATCTCAAAGTTTGCGCTAACTCCACGAATAAAAATGAGCAGTTGCGCTGTGTCTTGCACGTCCGTGCTCTCATCCAGTGCTAATGAAAAAAGTCAAATTCTTTCGTCTTCTGCTGCAGCTGGGCATATACATTACTCCCGATTTCTTCAACGCGTCTGGTGATTGTACTCGCCGACAGACTTACGGCATTAAATGCATCTTTCTTCTCGGGACACACCTCCTCCGCGACAGCATCCATACATTTCTTAACAAACTCTCCGTCAGTGAAAGGCTTACCGCTGCTTGCTATCAGTTTAGCAACCCGAAAGCTGGCCCGAACGGATGCCTGGTTCAGCTGAGCTTGGCGTACAAATGTATTCTGCTGAGATAGTAGTCCACTTTTTAGCTTTGAGAGTTTGTCTGCTCGTATTTGGCCTTGCAAGCTATCGTACTTGTCTTTGTGACGGGATTCATAGTGTCGGCGAAGATTGTATTCTTTGAATACCGCCACCGTCTCTTGACAGATGAGACAAACAGCCTTTTCTTTGCATTGAACAAAAAAATAATCGTTTGTCCACTGCAGGTTAAATACCCTGCATTCTGAATCAATTTTTCTCTTACCTAACCTTTTCGCCATTATTCCGTTCTCTCTTTGACAGGGCCGGGCCTAGGATTTTTTTTCTGGAGGCCAAATAGGAAAAAAATCCGATAGCGTCTCTGGTATTGTTCAGAGGGCCGGGCCAAATGTGCTGACGGGCCGTATCCGGCCCGCAGGCCGTAGTTTGGTGACCACTGCTTTACGCAATCTAGTATGGTCATTAACGCGTAGGTGCGTTTCTTGAAGAAATGCGATTAAGTATTCAGGCTCTTCAGATGTGAAAATACTCTGGAGAGCTTAATTTGCCCCCCACAACCACAAATGTTCCATGTCACCAGTCTGACTGGAAGCCCCCAAATACCATCATGACTTGTTGAACTAGACATGAACCCTTATAAGAGAAGTCAAATGAAAAATACAGGAAAAGAGATTGAGGAGCAGCATGAAACAAATCATTTAAAGAAACAGAAATAGAGCACAATAATCTTTGGATAATGCCAACATAACCCCAACATTCATAAAAAATGTGATAGTACAATACCATTCAAATAAAAAAAATAGGTAAAAAATACAAATCTAATCTCTTCATTATGAACGAGAGGAGCAGTAGGAATTATTTTACTCAGCATCCGTTGATTACCCTAAACACGTGCAGTGAGGTCAAACCGACCTAGGAAAGAAGTTACATACGCCCTTAAAATAAAAAAAAAGTCATATGGCAGTAGGCAAGTGCACAATTTCGGTTTCGGTCACACTTTAAACAAAGAGTATAACCTTCAGCCTCAGTTATTGACAAACGTTTACAGCGATCGGTGGCATTTCAATGGCCATAATATGAATGTAGTCCACTAGGTGTGGCCACAGGGCAGAGTAATGAGAAACATTCGTAATGAGACACATTTTAAATTAAAAAGGGTCAGCCCCTGTCTTGGTAAATTGTTACAAACATCCTTTAGGCCGCAGGGTTCTTCAATCCTGGTCCTGGAGGGCCGAAACACCTCTGTTTTTCATCCTCTCCTTCTAATCAGGGGCTAATTCAGACCTGGGAAAACCAGGTGAGTGCAATTAACTACCAGGTAGAAATAAAAAACAGAAGTGTTTCGGCCCTCCAGGACCAGGATTGAAGAACCCTGCTTTAGGGGGAAACAATTAAATAACAGTATACGAACGGACAACTAGCAATTTGGATATGTACAATTAAGCAAACGAACCATGGGTCTAAACTCTTCAGCTAGTGTAACCATTAAACATGAGTAAAATAAGAAGAGAATAGCAATTAAGGACAACGTAAACCATGGTAGTTCAGAATGTCCATTAAAAAAAGAATAAAAAAATACAATTAAAAAAAATGGTATACATCAAGCAGACCCCCAATGAAAAATGTCTATATATACACACACACAAATATCCGTAGACAGGATCGGTGTTTAACTAGCGAGTAACATTTGTATCCGAAATGACCAGGCTAAAGGCGGCCAAACTACCATGTGGGCTATAGATTGCCATAAGTGGAGCAGCAAGTTCAAAGCCTTAGTAAAAACAAATAAATAAAAACGCTGCTCTTAACAGCGACTATCTTTTATTAAGAAACTAAACAAGATCAAATGAAAGTTTAAAGAGCAGTGAGACAGCATAGTATGTCATTGTCAACAAACTATTAATGTGCTGCCTCAAACATACCTACTGTAGCCAGCAAGTTTTAGCATAGGATTATTTCACGAGAAACGGATCGATAGATAGCCATAGATGTATGTAGCCTACTGTCCACACAGTCACTAGGACTAACGTTACTCACATAATACAGGCAGGTGAGAAATCATCGTAATCCAGGCATTCAATGTATGCGCTGTCGGTAGAGGAACTCAGCTTCTTCAGGAGTTTCGAAACAATTGACCTCGCCGTCAAAGGTGACATGGAGACGGGCAGGATAAATCAGCCCAAAGCGGATTCCCTTCTTGTACAGAGTGGACTTGATTTCGTCGATTTCTTTGCCAGGCTAAAACTGAAATCCTGGTAGAACTTGATCTTGTGGGCCTTGGAAAGTGATGTTGCCGTTTTCCCTTGCCCACCGAAGGACGAGCTCCTTTTCTTTGTATCGATGGGTTCCATCGGTTGCCTGAATTGGAGCCAGAGCAGCCGCCAGTGAATTATTCAGCAATTCGGTGAGTTCTGCTGCCAAACTTTTACGTTATTTCGCCAGCTCTCTGACAAGGATCTCCAGTGTTATCGGGTTAGCCGTATCGCCCGGAGTGGCTATTGAAGCCTTCAATGAAGGTGGGATGGTAGCCATTTTAGCTGAAGTTGATTTGGTGGAATGTGAGTTTTTTTTCCGTCAATTTTCCAAAGCGTGTGACTGGTTTGCTCTTGCTAATTTAGGTACACTCTATTACTGGGTAATTAAAATAACTTTTGAGGTCATGAGAAGTATGAATGTAGCTGAAATTGAGGATTATTTACAAAAAGTTGTCGGAGGAGAAATCGCGCGCGACTTCTTTCTACTTCGCTCAACCGGAAGGCCATGTTGTACCAATTTAACTCCTGTGGTTATAGTGCCCAATCAATTTGTATAGGGGACAGATTGGAGTGGCAGCAAGTCTTAAACCCTATTTGCACAGGACTAGTATTACTAGAGAAAGTTGGTTATGTAATTTTTTACCCAGAATGTCCGTTACGCTGGCGCTGCAGACGGATATATCCACTAATACAGGACTATTAAAGGCCCAGTGCACAACATTTGTGAGACATTTTTTGGGTACCTCTTAAGGATCGGAACCTTTTTTTTAAATTTTAGCCTAAAATGACATACCCAAATCTAACTGCCTGTAGGTCAGGACCTGAAAAAGGATATGCATTTAGATTAACAAGAATTTAAGCTCTCTGCCCATATAAGACATGTCTATGTCCTGGAAAGTTTGCTGTTACTTACAACAGTCATGCTAATCACATTAGCGCACTTTAGCTCAACCGTCCCGTATACCGGACACTGATCCCGTAGTGGTTAACAATATTTAACAAATATAAATACATTAAATTCTGATTTTTCAGAACCCCTACTTCCGCTGCTATGTCTCCTGCCATGTAAAAATGACTGCAATGGCATATTCGGAGTGGACTAAAATTACACATGTGGTGCTTTGGTAAAACTAATCCCGTCCAAATAGGGCTTTAAACTTTAAATGGTTGAGCATTTTGCCATCTCCTTTTGATCTGTTTTGCCCTGTAGTCACTGCCAGTTTGGAATCCTTTGTTAAGGCTTCTAGAAGTGCAAGTGATATAAAACACCAAATATTCATTAATATGTTGTAATGTGTATGTAGTAGGAGCCAACCTGCTATACCAATCCCTTGTAATTGCAGTAAAATACTGTGAAATACAAACCCCTCTCAGCAATGAATTTTATTCATCCATTCATTAATTCCGATTACAGTAGAATATATATATATATATATACAGTGGGGAAAAAAAGTATTTAGTCAGCCACCAATTGTGCAAGTTCTCCCACTTAAAAAGATGAGAGAGGCCTGTAATTTTCATCATAGGTACACGTCAACTATGACAGACAAATTGAGATTTTTTTTTCTCCAGAAAATCACATTGTAGGATTTTTAATGAATTTATTTGCAAATTATGGTGGAAAATAAGAATTTGGTCACCTACAAACAAGCAAGATTTCTGGCTCTCACAGACCTGTAACTTCTTCTTTAAGAGGCTCCTCTGTCCTCCACTCGTTACCTGTATTAATGGCACCTGTTTGAACTTGTTATCAGTATAAAAGACACCTGTCCACAACCTCAAAAAGTCACACTCCAAACTCCACTATGGCCAAGACCAAAGAGCTGTCAAAGGACACCAGAAACAAAATTGTAGACCTGCACCAGGCTGGGAAGACTGAATCTGCAATAGGTAAGCAGCTTGGTTTGAAGAAATCAACTGTGGGAGCAATTATTAGGAAATGGAAGACATACAAGACCACTGATAATCTCCCTCGATCTGGGGCTCCACGCAAGATCTCACCCCGTGGGGTCAAAATGATCACATGAACGGTGAGCAAAAATCCCAGAACCACACAGGGGGACCTAGTGAATGACCTGCAGAGAGCTGGGACCAAAGTAACAAAGCCTACCATCAGTAACACACTACGCCGCCAGGGACTCAAATCCTGCAGTGCAAGACGTGTCCCCCTGCTTAAGCCAGTACATTTCCAGGCCCGTCTGAAGTTTGCTAGAGTGCATTTGGATGATCCAGAAGAGGATTGGGAGAATGTCATATGGTCAGATGAAACCAAAATATAACTTTTTTGGTAAAAACTCAACTCGTCGTGTTTGG
Source organism: Coregonus clupeaformis (assembly GCF_020615455.1). NCBI lineage: Eukaryota > Metazoa > Chordata > Actinopteri > Salmoniformes > Salmonidae > Coregonus > Coregonus clupeaformis. Next base: position 52,748,655 of record NC_059199.1, on the reverse strand, counting down.
AGGACAAAGAATGCTGAGTTGCATCCAAAGAACACCATACCTACTGTGAAGCATGGGGGTGGAAACATCATGCTTTGGGGCTGTTTTTCTGCAAAGGGACCAGGACGACTGATCCGTGTAAAGGAAAGAATGAATGGGGCCATGTATCGTGAGATTTTGAGTGAAAACCTCCTTCCATCAGCAAGGGCATTGAAGATGAAACGTGGCTGGGTCTTTCAGCATGACAATGATCCCAAACACACCGCCCAGGGAACGAAGGAGTGGCTTCGTAAGAAGCATTTCGAGGTCCTGGAGTAGCCTAGCCAGTCTCCAGATCTCAACCCCATAGAAAATCTTTGGAGGGAGTTGAATGTCCGTGTTGCCCAGCGACAGCCCCAAAACATCACTGCTCTAGAGGAGATCTGCATGGAGGAATGGGCCAAAATACCAGCAACAGTGTGTGAAAACCTTGTGAAGACTTACAGAAAATGTTTGACCTGTGTCATTGCCAACAAAGGGTATATATCAAAGTATTGAGAAACTTTTGTTTTTGACCAAATACTTATTTTCCACCATAATTTGCAAATAAATTCATAAAAAATCCTACAATGTGATTTTCTGGAATTTTTTTCCTCATTTTGTCTGTCATAGTTGACGTGTACCTATGATGAAAATTACAGGCCTCTCTCATCTTTTTAAGTGGGAGAACTTGCACAATTGGTGGCTGACTAAATACTTTTTTCCCCCACTGTATATATATATATATATATATACAGTTGAAGTCGGAAGTTTACATTCACTTAGGTTGGAGTCATTAAAACTCGTTTTTCAACCACTGTGCATGACACAAGTAATTTTTCCAACAATTGTTTACAGACAGATTATTTCACTTATAATTCACTGTATCACAATTCCAGTGGGTCAGAAGTTTACATACACTAACTTGACTGTGCCTTTAAACAGCTTGGAAAATTCCAGAAAATGATGTCATGGCTTTAGAATCTTCTGATAGGCTAATTGACATCATTTGAGTCAATTGGAGGTGTACCTGTGGATGTATTTCAAGGCCTACCTTCAAACTCAGTGCCTCTTTGCCTGACATCATGGGAAAATCAAAAGAAATCAGCCAAGACCTCAGAAAAAAAATTGTAGACCTCCACAAGTCTGGTTCATCCTTGGGAAAAATGTCAAAACGCCTGAAGGTACCACGTTCATCTATACAATCAATTGTACGCATGTATAAACACCATGGGACCACGCAGCCGTCATACCACTCAGGGAGGAGATGCGTTCTGTCTCCTAGAGATGAAGGTACTTTGGTGCGAAAAGTGCAAATCAATCCCAGAACAACAGCAAAGGACCTTGTGAAGATTCTGGAGGAAACAGGTACAAAAGTATCTATATCCACAGTAAAACGTGTCCTATATCGACATAACCTGAAAGGCCGCTCAGCAGGGAAGAAGCCACTGCTCCAAAACCGCCATAAAAAAGCCAGACTACGGTTTGCAAATACACATGGGGACAAAGATCGTACTTTTTGGAGAAATGTCCTCTGGTCTGATGAAACAAAAATAGAACTGTTTGGCCATAATGACCATCGTTATGTTTGGAGGGAAAAGGGGGTGGCTTGCAAGCTGAAGAACACCATCCCAACCGTGAAGCACGGGGGTGGCAGCATCATGCTGTGGGGGTGCTTTGCTGCAGGAGGGACTGGTGCACTTCACAAAATAGATGGCATCATGAGGAAGGAAAAGTATGTGGATATATTGAAGCAACATCTCAAGACATCAGTCAGGATGTTAAAGCTTGGTCGCAAATAGGTCTTCCAAATGGACAATGACCTTAAGCATACTTCCAAAGTTGTGGCAAAATGGCTTAAGGACAACAAAGCCAAGGTATTGTAGTGGCCAGCACAAAGCTCTGACCTCAATCCTATAGAACATTTGTGGGCAGAACTGAAAAAGCGTGTGCGAGCAAGGAGGCCTACAAACCTGACTCAGTTACACCAGCTCTGTCAGGAGGAATGGGCCAAAATTCACCCAACTTATTGTGGGAAACTTGTGGAAGGCTACCTGAAACGTTTGACCCAAGTTAAACAATTTAAAGGCAATGCTACCAAATACTAATTGAGTGTATGTAAACTTCTGACCCACTGGGAATGCGATGAAAGAAATAAAAGCTTAAATAAATCATTCTCTCTACTATTATTCTGACATTTCACATTCTTAAAATAAAGTGGTGATCCTAACTGACCTAAGACAGGGAATTTTTACTAGGATTATATGTCAGGAATTGTGAAAAAATGAGTTTAAATGAGCCTTGCTGATATGTCAGGACATTGTTTCTTATGAAGCTCATTCTAAAATACAGACCTGATTTCTATCCCAGGGGATTGCACTGTATGCAAGTCTTCAATTTAGACCACAATTAGTTGAATGAGGTGTTTTCATTTATTTACTTATTTAACCTTTATTTAACTAGGCAAGTCAGTTAAGAACAAATTCTTATTTACAATGACGGCCTACCAAAAGGCAAAAGGCCTCCTGGGGGCTGGGATTAAAAATAAAAATACAGGACAAAACACACATTACGACAAGAGAGATACCACAACACTACATAAAGAGAGACCTAAGACAACAACAACACACGACAACAGCATGGCAGCAGCACAACATGGTAGCAGCACAAAACATGGTACAAACATTATTGGGCGCAGACAACAGCACAAAGGCAAGAAGGTAGAGACAACAATACATCACGCGAAGCAGCCACAACTGTCAGCAAGAGTGTCCATGATTGAATCTTTGAATGAAGAGATGGAGATAAAACTGTCCAGTTTGAGTGTTTTTTACAGCTCGTTCCAGTCACTAGCTTCAGCGAACTGAAAAGAGTGTTAGTGAAGGCCAGGAACAAAAACCTGTAAACTCCTGTCCTTTGTATAAAAAAAAACTGTGGCTGTCATGACTAAATTTGTCCTCATGTACTGAACAAGCTTATGAATGTTGGCAGGTTATTCTCCTTGAGATGTCCCTCACTTGGGAATTACTTATTTTGAGCAATGGACTGTGTTTTTTGGGGACTATCTGTTTTTCCATGTAGTGAATCTGTTATTCAATGTGTTTGTGTGGGCTAATAGCAGTAAGGACTATCTGATGTTCCATGTAGTGAATCTGTTATTCAATGTGTTTCTATGGACTAATAGCAGTAAGGACTATCTGTTGTTCCATGTAGTGAATCTGTTATTCAATGTGTTTGTATGGGCTAATAGCAGGACATTGTTTCTTATGAAGCTCATTCTAAAATACAGATGTGATTGAGTGTATGTAAACTTCTGACCCACTGGGAATGTGATTAAAGAAATAAAAACTGAAATAAATCATTCTCTCTAATATTATTCGGACATTTCACATTCTTAAAATAAAGTGGTTATCCTAACTGACCTAAGACATGGAATTTTTATTAGGAATAAATGTCAGGAAATTTGAAAAACTGAGTTTAAATGTATTTGGCTAAGGTGTATGTAAACTTCCGACTTCAAATGTGTATATATATATATATATATACACAGTGGGGAGAACAAGTATTTGATACATTGCCAATTTTGCAGGTTTTCCTACTTACAAAGCATGTAGAGGTCTGTAATTTTTATCATAGGTACACTTCAAATGTGAGAGACAGAATCTAAAACAAAAATCCAGAAAATCACATTGTATGATTTTTAAGTAATTAATTTGCATTTTATTGCATGACATAAGTATTTGATCACCTACCAACCAGTAAGAATTCCGGCTCTCACAGACCTGTTAGTTTTTCTTTAAGAAGCCCTCCTGTTCTCCACTCATTACCTGTATTAACTGCACCTGTTTGAACTCATTACCTGTATAAAAGACACCTGTCCACACACTCAATCAAACAGACTCCAACCTCTGCACAATGGCCAAGACCAGAGAGCTGTGTAAGGACATCAGGGATAAAATTGTAGACCTGCACAATGCTGGGATGGGCTACAGGACAATAGGCAAGCAGCTTGGTGAGAAGGCAACAACTGTTGGCGCAATTATTAGAAAATGGAAGAAGTTCAAGATGACGGTCAATCACCCTCGGTCTGGGGCTCCGTGCAAGATCTCACCTCATGGGGCATCAATGATCATGAGGAAGGTGAGGGATCAGCCCAGAACTACACGGCAGGACCTGGTCAATGACCTGAAGAGAGCTGGGACCACAGTCTCAAAGAAAACCATTAGTAACACACTACGCCGTCATGGATTAAAATCCTGCAGCGCACGCAAGGTCCCCCTGCTCAAGCCAGCGCATGTCCCGTCTGAAGTTTACCATCTGGATGATCCATAGGAGGAATGGGAGTAGGTCATGTGGTCTGATTAGACAAAAATAGAGCTTTTTGGTCTAAACTCCACTCGCCGTGTTTGGAGGAAGAAGAAGGATGAGTACAACCCCAAGAACACCATCCCAACCATGAAGCATGGAGGTGGAAACATCATTCTTTGGGGATGCTTTTCTGCAAAGGGGACAGGACGACTGCACCGTATTGAGGGGAGGATGGATGGGGCCATGTATCGCGAGATCTTGGCCAACAACCTCCTTTCCTCAGTAAGAGCATTGAAGATGGGTCATGGCTGGGTCTTCCAGCATGACAACGACCCGAAACACACAGCCAGGGCTACTAAGGAGTGGCTCCGTAAGAAGCATCTCAAGGTCCTGGATTGGCCTAGCCAGTCTCCAGACCTGAACCCAATAGAAAATCTTTGGAGGGAGCTGAAAGTCCGTATTGCCCAGCGATAGCCCCGAAACCTGAAGGACCTGGAGAAGGTCTGTATGGAGGAGTGGGCCAAAATCCCTGCTGCAGTGTGTGCAAACCTGGTCAAGACCTACAGGAAACGTATGATCTCTGTAATTGCAAACAAAGGTTTCTGTACCAAATATTAAGTTCTGCTTTTCTGATGTATCAAATACTTATGTCATGCAATAAAATGCAAATGAATTACTTAAAAATCATACAATGTGATTTTCTGGATTTTTGTTTTAGATTCCGTCTCTCACAGTTGAAGTGTGCCTATGATAAAAAATTACAGACCTCCACATGCTTTGTAAGTAGGAAAACCTGCAAAATCGGCAGTGTATCAAATACTTGTTCTCCCCACTGTGTGTATATATATATATATATATATATATATATATATATATATATATATATATACACACACACACACACACTAATGGTCAAAAGTTGAAGTCTACCTACTCATTCAAGGGATTTTCTTTATTTTTACTTTTTTCAACATTGTAGAATAATAGTGAAGACATAAAAACTGTGAAATAACACATATGGAATCATGTAGTAACCAAAAAAGTGTTAAACAAATCTAAATATATTTTATATTTGAGATTCTTCAATGTAGCCACCCTTTGCCTTGAAGACAGCTTTGCACACTCTTGGCATTCTCTCAACCAGCTTCATGAGGAAAGCTTTTCCAACAGTCTTGAAGGAGTTCCCACATATGCTGAACACTTGTTGGCTGCTTTTCCTTCTAACTCATCCCAAACCATCTCAATTGGGTTGAGGTCGGGTGATTGTGGAGGCCAGGTCATCTGATGCAGCACTCCATCACTCTCCTTCTTGGTCAAATAGCCCTTACACAGCCTGGAGGTGTGTTTTTGATCATTGTCCTGTTGAAAAATAAATTATAGTCCCACTAAGCACAAACCAGATGGGATGGCATATCGCTGCAGAATGCTGTGGTAGCCATGCTGGTTAAGTGTGCCTTGAATTCTAAATAAATCACTGACAGTGTCACCAGCAAAGCACCCTCACACCATCACACCTGCTCCTCCATGCTTCACGGTGGGAACCACACATCACCTACTCTGCGTCTCACAAAGACACGGCGGTTGGAACCAAAAATCTCAAATTTGGACTCATCAGACCAAAGGACAGATTTTCACCGGTCTAATGTCCATTGCTCGTGTTTCTTGGCACAAGCAAGTCTCTTCTTCTTATTGGTGTCCTTTAGTGGTGGTTTCTTTGCAGCATTTCGACCATGAAGGCCTGATTCACACAGTCTCCTCTGAACAGTTGATGTTGAGATGTGCCTGTTACTTGAACTCTGTGAAGCATACCTCATGAAGCTGGTTGAGAGAATGCCAAGAGTGTGCAAAGCTGTCATCAAGGCAAAGGGTGGCTTCTATGAAGAATCTCAAATATAAAATATATTTTGATTTGTTTATCACTTTTTGGGTTACTACATGATTCCATATGTGTTACTTCATAGTTTTGATGTCTTCACTATTATTCTACAATGTAAAACATTGTAAAATAAAGAAAAACCCTGGAATGAGTAGGTGTGTCCAAACTTTTGACTGGTACTGTATATATATAGGATTTTTACATTTTACGCTATTGTACTGTGTGTCATTACACAGTACTTGCTTTGATACCGTATTTATATAACAGTATGTGTACAGTGCATTCGGAAAGTATTCAGACCCCTTGACTTTTTCAATGTTGTTACGTTACAGCCCCCCCATCAATCTACACACAATACCCCATAATGACAAAGCGGAAACAGGTTTTGAGAATTTTTTGCAAATGTATTAAAAATAGAAAACGGATATCACATTTACCTAAGTATTCAGACCCTTTACTCAGTACTTTGTTGAAGCACCTTTGGCAGCGATTACAGCCTTGAGTCTTCTTGGGTATGACGCTACAAGCTTAGCACACCTGTATTTGGGGAGTTTCTCCCTTTCTTCTCTGCGGATCCTCTCAAGCTCTGTCAGGTTGGATGGGGAGCGTCGTTGCACAGCTATTTTCAGGTCTCTCCAGAGATGTTCGATCGGGTTCAAGTCCGGGCTCTGGCTGGGCCACTCAAGGACATTCAGAGACTTGTCCCGAATCCATTCCTGCGTTGTCTTGAACCTTCAAGCTATAAAAAAAAAATGAGAGTCGCACAACTTCCAGTAAGTCATTGGGTAAAAAAAAAAAACGTTTCGGTGTCACTGTACCTTCTTCTGAAGGAGAACCTTCACCCCAGTTTGAGGTCCTGAGAGCTCTGGAGCAGGTTTTCATCAAGTATCTCTCTGTACTTTGCTCTGTTCATCTTTCCCTCGATCCTGACTTTTCTCCCAGTCACTGCCGCTGAAAAACATCCCCACAGCATGACGCTTCCTCCAACATGCTTCACCGTAGGGATGGTGCCAGGTTTCCTCCAGATGTGATGCTTGGCCTTCAGGCCAAAGAGTTCAATCTTGGTTTCATCAGACCAGAGAATATTGTTTCTCATGGTCTGAGAGTCTTTAGGTGCCTTTTGGCAAACTCCAAGCGGGCTGTCATGTGCCTTTTACTGAGGAGTGGCTTCTGTCTGGCCACTCTACCATAAAGGCCAGATTGGTGGAGTGCTGCAGAGATGGTTGTCCTTCTGGAAGGTTCTCCCATCTCCACAGAGGAACTCTGGAGCTCTGTCAGAGTGACCATCGGGTTCTTGGTCACCTCCCTGACCAAGGCCCTTCTCCCCCGATTGCTCAGTTTGGCCGGGCGGCCAGCTCTAGTAAGAGTCTTGGTGGTTCCAAACGTCTTCCATTTAAGAATGATGGAGGCCACTGTGTTATTGGGGACCTTTAAAGCTGCAGAGATGTTGGTGCCCTTCCCCAGATCTGTGCCTCGACACAATCCTGTCTCGGAGCTCTACGGACAATTCCTTCGACCTCATGGCTTGGTTTTTGCTCTGATATGCACTGTCAACTATGGGACCTTCTATAGACAGGTGTGTGCCTTTCAAATCATGTCCAATCAATTGAATTTACCACAGGTGGACTCCAATCAAGTTGCAGAAACGGGATGCACCTGGATCAATGGAAACAGGATGCACCTCTCCCTCCTATCCCGGAGGACCTGAGCCCTAGGACCATGCCTCAGGACTACCTGGCCTGATGACTCCTTGTTGTCCCCAGTCCACCTGGTCGTGCTGCTGCTCCAGTTTCCACTCTTCTGCCTGCAGCTATGGAACCCTGACCTGTTCAACGGATGTGCTACCTTGTCCCAGACCTGCTGTTTTCAACTCTCTCTCTCTACCGCACCTGCTATTTCAACCTCTAAATGCCCGGCTATGAAAAGCCAAGTGACATTTACTCCTGATGTACTGACTTGTTGCAACCTCTACAACCATTGTGATTATTATTTGACCCTGCTGGTCATCTATGAACGTTTGAACATCTTGGAGAAAAATCTGGCCTTAATGACCATGTACTGTTATAATCTCCACCAGGCACAGCCAGAAGGGGACTGGCCACCCCTCAGAGCCTATTTCCTCTCTAGGTTTCTTACTAGGTTTATGCCTTTCTAGGGAGTTTTTCCTAGCCACCGTGCTTCTACATCTGCATTGCTTGCTGTTTGGGGTTTTAGGCTGGGTTTCTGTATAGCACTTTGTGACATCTGCTGATGTCAAAAGGGCTTTATAAATACAATTTGATTGATTGATTGACCTGAGCTCAATTTCGAGTCTCACAGCAAAGGGTATGAATACTTATGTAAATAAGGTATTTCTTTTTTTTTCTTTTTTATAAATTTGTTTAAAAAAATCAAAATATCTGTTTTCGCTTTGTCATTATGGGGTATTGTGTGTAGATTGATGAGGAAAAACATTAATTTAATCAATTTTAGAATAAGGCTGTAACGTAATAAAATGTGGAAAAAGTCAAGGGGTCTGAATACTTTCAGAATGCATTGTACTGTAATATAAAATACAGAATTGTACTTGCCTCCGAGCTGTCTGTAAGCTACTGTCAAATTCACAGTGACCCCTTTACAGTTCACACCAGCCAGTTGCTACACAACAATGGAATGTATTCTCCATTAGCGAGTCACTCACAGCTATCAGTTAATCCCAAATCAATTCCACATTAATCCTTTGGTGTTTACACTTCTCCTCTACATGATCTTCTCTCCTCTGCCTGGCTTTGTTCAACCCTGGTGTTGTACAACTGATGTGCAATGCATTCAACATATCAGTTGTGATACAAAGATCATTGCACTATCATTGTTCTGTGCCAGAGCCTGATAGTTGTGATGCAAATACATTTGTCTGCACACAAATATTTATACAACCGTTGTGTGGGAAACTAGGCTGGTAGACACACACCAGCCTCACTGTCCATTGGCTATGTTTAATAGTGAGTGTGATACACCTAGTCAACTGCTGGCTGCACTCCAGTGGGCTAAGCCAGTGGTTCCCAACCAGGGGTATTATGACCCCTGGGGTTGCTTGGCCTATCTAGAGGGGGTACTTGAGAAGACTGATGAGACCATAGGTATATTGGTAAAATGCACATGAGGGGGTACTTCAGGGGTACTCCGGGCAGAGCAAAATTCAGTTGGTGGTACAGTAACTGGAAAAACATTGGGAACCACTGGCCTAAACTATACATGTTTGACTTGCAATTAGAACCACCACAGTGTTCGCATGAATTATGGCACTGCACACTCTCCAATGCAAATACGTTCTCTGTATCTTTACCATGTAAAGTAATACGTTCATAGCCTCTCATACATCTAAGCTTGTTTCATATCCTATCAGACCTGGGTTCAAATTTGAAGTATTTTTTTGTTCTAACCTGCCTGGAGTGCCATATGGGTGGGATTTGACTATTCTATTGGTTTACTAAATCAGGCAAGCTGGTTTAGTAAACCAATAAAGTATTTGAAATAATTTCAAATAGTATTTGAACCAATGTCTGTATCCTATTATCACATTTTTGTCATTTAGCAGACGACTTACAGGAGCAATTAGGGTTAAGTGCCTTGCTCAAGGGCACATCGACAGATTTTTCACCTAGTCGGCTCAGCTATTCAGCATTGCTGCTTATACAAGTTAGTAAAACATGCCACACTGTTTTGAAATCAATAACCTTTGACCTTTCTGTCCCTTGCAGGTCATCGCAATGGCCCACAACCAAACCATTCCCCTTCGTCTCCTGTCCAACTTCTCCCTTCCCCAAATCATCCCTCCATCCCTCACAAACCCCTCCTCGTCCCTCTCTCCGTTCTCCTCCTCTACACCCCCTTCCCTGTTCCTGTCCGCCTCCATCCACATCCTGAACACCACCAACCCGTCTGTTTCCGGGGAGAACCAAAGCATTGTGGGTAATACCACCTCCACGACAGTAGGGGCTCTCATCCTGTGTCTGGTCTTGCTGCTGGGCCTCCCTGGCAACCTCTTCATCATCTGGAGTATCCTGGCGCGTGCCCGTCGCCGCTCCGTCACCACCCTCCTCATTCTCAATCTAGCGGTGGCCGACGGCTCGCTCATGGCGCTCACGCCCTTCTTCGTGATCTACCTGGTCAAGAAGACCTGGGTTTTTGGCAACATCATGTGCAAGGTTGGGGCTCTTATTGATTGTTGATATAATGGCTGCATTCCAGGCTGACTACATTGCAGCCAGTGCTAGATATCACAACGCCTGGATAGGTGTTAAGCATATCCACTAACCTCATCATATGATATAGCAATCTGATGCCCGACTGTGCAGTTGATGACGTGGCAAGTAACCATGCATCGCAATGACTGCAATGTAGTCGGCCTGGAACGTGACCAATGTCAATAGACCAATGCCATCATTTTATGCCCAAAGACGGACATATTTGAAAACACCTTTGTTACTTAACATGCAGTGAGTACTTTACTTTTTCATTGAATCCTTATCCTTTTGAAATGCTAACAATATGCTCTCCCTTTTCGTCTTCATCAGATACTCTTCTACCTGTGCCTCGCCAACATGTACGCCTCCATCCAACTGATCATGCTGATGAGCCTGCACAGGCTGGTGGCCGTGGTGTGGCCTCGGCGCGTCGCTGCCCTCGCTGGACGGAAGGCGGTGCAGCGTGGGGTGCTGGTACTGTGGACCCTGGTGCTGGTCGCATCCATCCCTGCGTTGCTGTTCAGGGACGAGCGGAAGACAGAGCACCCCAACGGGAAGAGACGCGTAGTGTGTGAGTCGTTCCACAAGCAGCGAAGTCATGTGAGTGACACTTAATTATTTACTGACTGACTGACTTAATCCTAATCTACATTCCTGGAGGACCATAGGGCTTTATTATTATTATTATTATTATTATTAATATTATTAATATTATTAATATATTTTAAAAATTTTAAATTCTAACCCTACCACCCCTCCCCTAATTGGAGTAAACTAATGGACAACAACACTTAGGCTTCTACTTCCATCTTATACATACTATATACATTTTACGGACACAATCTATTTTACAATAGTTATATCTTGTTATTAGTCCCACCCTTCATATAGATCGCAAAATAGTTGGGAAGAGATTTTCGATGTACCGATTCCATGGCACATGGTTTATGAACTGATACGCAAAACGTCGCCGGATTCAAAACTTTTTCCATTTAAATTATTATACAAAATTCTTGCAACCAATATAATGTATATATATATGGGGGATACAACCTTCCCAGCTCTGCAGATGTTGCTACAAAGAGACAGAGTCATTAGATCATTTATTTTGGTACTATCCATATGTAGCTTGTTTTTGCTCACAGGTCCAGGAATGGTTGAAGAATTGCAACATTTACCAGGAGCTAACTCTGCAGATAGCACTACTGGGTGATTTGAAAAGTCATAGTCAATCGGTCAATAACATAATAATACTTTTAGGAAAAATTGTCATCTTTAATTTACAATCTGTAGAAACTATGAGAATAGAAAGGTTCTGAACTTTTGTGAAACATCACAGCACAGTTGAAAAATATATGGCAAATATAAATCCAATATGGATGGTGTTAAGAGATAGATGGGAGGGGTTGAGTGGAGCTGAAGGGTGAGACTAAGAACCATAGAGATAGATGGGAGGGGTTGAGTGGAGCTAAAGGGTGGGACTAAGGACCATAGGGCTAGATGGGAGGGGTTGAGTGGAGCTGAAGGGTTGGACTAAGGACCATAGGGCTAGATGGGAGGGGTTGAGTGGAGCTGAAGGGTTGGACTAAGGACCATAGGGCTTGCATGTGAGTGATGGGAGAAGGAAAATAGCATTTAATCAACAATTAAAGACTTGTATGTCAGTTGAGGGAAGAAGAAAGTACTTACTTTTCATGACGGCTTTCTATCACCGTAGCAATGTCTTATCTGTCTTACCTTATTATGTGGTCCTCTGTAGCTCAATTGGTAGAGCATGGCGCTTGTAACGCCAGGGTAGTGGGTTCGATCCCCGGGACCACCCATACGTAAAAATGTATGCACACATGACTGTAAGTCGCTTTGGATAAAAGCGTCTGCTAAATGGCATATTATTATATTATTATTATTATTATTATCTGTAGTCAGATCATCCATAAAAACTTTGTTAGGTATGGAGTGTAAATGTTACATTGCTTTTGTGTATATAGTGTCACTGACACTAAACAATCAAGCTGTCAATCAAGGTGATCTCTATGCTGATACAGTAGGCTACTCGCCCTGTTCCCTCAGTGCAGGTGGTGCTCCAGTACACGTTGGAGACAGTGCTGGGATTTGTAGTTCCTTACGGAGTGATTGTAGGCAGCTACATCTGCATCCTGCGGAGGATCAGGCAGACCAGGTCCACTGTTGTTTTACTATCTTCATTTATCGATCATCTTAATTACAATTTTCTCTATCTTCATTTCATATTTGTCTAGAATGTATTCTTTTGCCTCATCTTTCTCACTTTATTTTATTTTATTTTGTTAAGCACTTTGAGATGTGTTTTTATAAGATGTGCTATAGAAATAATGTTTGATTTGATTTGACCAGATTCAGGAGGAGGATCCGCAGTGAGAAGCTCATCCTGGCCATCGTGGTCACCTTTGGTGTCTTCTGGTTGCCCTACCATGTCATCAACATTGTGCAGGTACTGTGTGTTTGTGTTTGTTTGTGTGTGTGTGTGTGTGTGTGTGTGTGTGTTTGTGTGTGTGTGAGAGTTATAGCCAGGGCCTCAAACTCCCTATTGGGGCTAAAACTAAAGGTGCTGCTGTAACACGAATGTCTATTATGATGAAATCTGTTCTCATAGATTAAATATGTCCTTACAGGTTGCTGCAGCACTTTCTCCAAATGATTCAGCTCTAAAAGCAAGGTAGGCTTTCTCAATGACTGTGTCATAAGATCCTCACCCCCTTTTTATTTGTAGTGTCATAATAACCTTTACTTAATTGAATTATTATCAAATCCCTAACTAAATTTTCATTAAAAGAAAGAACAACCATGTTTTCCTATTCTCCCTCCCTCACTGTAATGGAAAACTGTAATTTCTACTGTAATTTTAGGTATTATCAACAGTAAAAAACTCTGAAACATTTAACTGCAGCATACTGTAAATGATGGTGCATTGTGGGATATTGCTGTTTTTCGAATGGTACTGTAATTCCACCCCACAGAATACAGTACCATACCGTATCTTTGGAGTCCCAAAAACCTTTTGAACACTAGTGGTTGCATGGTATTGTTGTCTCTGGCTCATTAACATATTTTGAGGCGTGCCTTGTAAGAGGCTATATTTGTTCCACCCGTGAGTGAGAATGCTGTATCAATTTAACTCTTATGTGATTATAGTGCCCCATCAATTTGAAATGTATAGGGGACAGATGTATTCTTGCAACAATCCCTTGTAATTACAGTAAAATACTGTGAAATAGAAATGTAATTCATCCATCCATTCATTCTGATTACGGTAGCATTTACTTTTTTACAGTATATTACAGTACATTTTACGGTATTATACTGTGTGTCATTGCACAATACTTGCTTTGATACCGCATTTATGTTACACTAGGTGTACTGTAATATACTGTAGTCTCTGCTAATGCAAGGCAAGCGGTAGCGATGCACCAAGTCTGGAACAAACAGGAATCAACAGCTTCTACTCTCAAGCCATAAGACTGCTAAATAGTTAGTTAAATAGTTACATAGACTATCTGCATTTACCCTTTCTGCACTAACCTTTTTGACTCACCACGTATGCTGCTGCTACTGTTTACTATCTTTCTTCCTAGTTATATCTACATACATTATCTACCTCAATTACCATGTACCCCTTCACATTGACTCGGTACTGGTACCCCGTGTATAAAGCCAGGTTATCGTTACTCATTGTGTATCTATTATTACTTTTATTATTATGTGTTTTACTTTTTCTATTATTTCTCTATGTTCTTTCACTCTGCATTGTTGGGAAGGGCCCGTGAGTAAGCATTTCACTGTTAGTTTACACCTGTTGTTTACGAAGCATGTGACGAATGAAATTTGACTTTAAAAAAATACATAATTTTACTTGCCACCGAGTTGCCTGTAAATTACTGTCAAATTCATAGCAACCCGTTTACAGTCCTCCGTATCTCTCTCCCTCCCTCCCCCCCTCCGTATCTCACTCCCTCCCTCCCTTCCTTCCTCTCACTCCCTCCCCCAGGCTTGACACTATTTGGCAGACCAGCCGTGCGGTCACCTCAGCCCTGGCCTTCATCAGCAGCTGTGCCAACCCTGTCCTCTACACTTTCGTTGGCATGTCGTACATCCGGCGGGATGGCTTTGCCTTCATGGCCCGCCTGTTCGAGGGCACGGCGCAGGACTCTGGGACCAGGAAGAGCCGACAGAACAGCCAGAATAGCCGAGAGAGAGACAGGGATGCAGAGGAGGTCGGACTGAAGGAAAAGGAGGGAGATCTAGAGTCGACAACCAGCACCAATGTCACGAGTCCCATCAAAGTGAAACCTGGGAAGAATGGCAAACAGGGCCCGATTCCGACTTAGGAAAGGATGTCTTTCTCATGCTCACATTTCCTACACATTTCTCAGTAGTTGGCATTCAGACTTACCTTATAAAGGTGTGTAACGGGCTTCGCAGGCGTGGTTCCCTTATGCGCACGGAATAAATGTCATTCATCTGCTGAAAACCCTCTCACTTGCTGGCCAACAGATTTTCTCGTGGAGTTTTCATTCAGTAGGCTTTTCAGTACATTTATTTAGCTATCCTTTAAATATGGTGTACCTTTTAGTTTGAATTTTGTCAACAGACTCAATAGAATATATAGAGAGAATCGGTTCAGAATATTAGGGGTCAATTAAAGAAAGCCATCTAAATATACACTACCAGTAAAAAGTTTGGACACACCTACTCATTCAAGGGTTTTTCTTTATTTTTTACATTGTAGAATAATAGTGAAGACATCAAAACTATGAAATAACACATATGGAATCATGTAGTAACCAAAAAAGTGTTAAACAAATCAAAATATATTTGAGATATATGAGATTCTTCAAATAGCCACCCTTTGCCTTGATGACAGCTTTTCACACTCTTGGCATTCTCTCAACCAGCTTCATGAGGTAGTCACTTGGAATGCATTTCAACTAACAGGTGTGCCTTCTTAAAAGTTAATTTGTGGAATTTCTTTCCTTCTTAATGCGTTTGAGCCAATCAGTTGTGTTGTGACAAGGTAGGGGTGGTATACAGAAGATAGCCCTACTTGGTAAAAGACCAAGTCCATATTATGGCAAGACAGCTCAAATAAGCAAAGAGAAACGACAGTCCATCATTACTTTAAGACACGAAGGTCAGTCAATACGTACCATTTCAAGAACTTTGAAAGTTTATTCAAGTGCAGTCGCAAAAACCATCAAGCGCTATGATGAAACTGGGTCTCATGAGGACCGCCACAGGAATGGAAGACCCAGAGTTACCTCTGCTGCAGAGGATAAGTTCATTAGAGTTACCAGCCTCAGAAATTGCAGCCCAAATAAATGCTTCACAGAGTTCAAGTCACAGACACATCTCAACATCAACTGTTCAGAGGGGACTGTGTGAATCAGGCCTTCATGATCGAATTGCTGCAAAGAAACCACTACTAAAGGAAACCAATAATAAGAATAGACCTGCTTGGGCCAAGAAACACGAGCAATGGACATTAGACCGGTGGAAATGTGTCCTTTGGTCTGGAGTCCAAATTTGAGATTTTGGGTTCCAACCGCCGTGTCTTTGTGAGACGCGGTGTGGGTGAACGGATGATCTCAGCATGTGTAGTTCCCACCATAAAGCATGGAGGAGGAGGTGTTATGTTGTGGGGGTGCTTTGCTGGTGACACTGTCTGTGTTTTATTTAGAATTCAAGACTCACTTAACCAGAATGGCTACCACAGCATTCTGCAGCGATACGCCATCCCATCTGGTTTGGGCTTAGTGGGACAATCATTTGTTTTTCAACAGGACAATGACCCAACACACCTGCAGGCTGTGTAGGGACTATTTTACCAAGAAGGAGAGTGATGGAGTGCTGCATCAGATGACCTGGCCTCCACAATCCCCCGACCTCAACCCAATTGAGATGGTTTTGGATGAGTCGGACGGCAGAGTGAAGGAAAAGCAGCCAACAAGTGCTCAGCATATGTGGGAACTCCTTCAAGACTGTTGGAAAAGCATTCCAGGTGAAGCTGGTTGAGATAATGCTAAGAGTGTGCAAAGCTGCCATCAAGGCAAAGGGTGGCTATTTGAAGAATCTCAAATCTAAAAATCTAAAATAGATTTGTTTAACACTTTTTTGGTTACTACATGATTCCATATGTGTTATTTCATAGTTTGTAGAAAATAGTAAAAATAAAGAAAAACCCTTAAATGAGTAGGTGTGTCCAAACTTTTGACTGGTACTGTGTATATGCATATTCATCTCGGTTTCAGCACCAATTGGTAGATTTTAAAATCTTGTAGATTGTTTAGGGCTAGGAAAGTATTTATGAATCATAAAAAACTGGTTTGGATAGCATTTACGCACAAAAGAAAGAAAACGTGGGTTTGATTCATTCAGAAAATTGCCACATTCAGTTCTTTAACTCATGGTAATGTTGGATGATTAGTGTACATAGAATTTTATAATAGGGAGAATAGTGTACAATAGTAGGCTATACCCTCCTCTATTGCCAGCACTAACCATAGAACTGTGTGATGACACAGCCAAGTTTTGCACCATACGTCGGGTTCAAACTGTTATGCTTGGTCTGTGCTCCGCTCCATAACGATTTAATTAACTATGTCTAATTAAATATGATCAACTGTTACTAATGATCTTCAGCAACAACCACATGGCCGTGTTTGCGTTTACAGAGGAAGCAAATGAAGGTTAACAAAATCATGTACTTAAATGGAATGATAATGTAGGCTGTACCAACTGAAGGGAACTAACTAACAGTAAATTGGCAGTTGAATATGTGTTGTTATTAGGCCTACTGACGGTCGATACTGATAGTGGTTAATATTTAACATGATAGAAATAGTAAACAGAGAAAGTCGGGGTAGCCTATAATCAAGACATTTGAGAGTGCCCATCCCAGCAAGGTAAGGCCGTACAATTTAAATTCTGCCTAATGGCACAGCATTTCACTGTGGGAAATGTATATGTTGATATGCTTCAGTTTTCTACCATATGATTGGTTTCACATTTGCCTCCAGCGATTATAAGGTAAAATATATCTAAAACAAGTATCATTTATATGTACAATTCCCTTATCCAAATGGATTACTCATTTACCTAGCTCTTCCTAATAGCTATTATCAAGTTGTACATTTGACCAAAATTAAGTAGATGCTTTTTCCACTTGGATCGGATAGGTTCGCTAGACCTTATTCATGGTAGGTGAATAGCACGCTATTCTTATGATTAAGTTCAAGGTCAGACTATGCATAGAGAGAAAAGTGCATAAAAAAAGGAATTACATTCAATTTACAAATGCTTAACTATGGTTCCGATTCTGACTTAGGAATTTATGCCTTTCCTATGCACTTTTCAGTATTTGGCATTCAAACTTATTTAGACTACTGACACTACTGATACTACTGATACTTTCGCTACGAGATTTGACGAGATTTGACGTGACTTCCGTCTCGCTTCCGCATTGTCTCCGTACTGCTGTGCTGTTTGTTGCTACTTGGCTACCTGCCAAACTTCACGTTTTACTTTTAATAAACGTTTAATCAATCTTTGTGTTCAACAAATTTACCAACTTTTTAGTTTTGTCCTCACTCATCTTTTTTCGTTAAACTTTTTCACCCCGGACGTTTATCCCGAGACAGAAGAGTCATTTTCCTGTGCGTTTTAGCTGCCAACTTTACGTTATTTTCCTTTTTTCCATCGCAACTTTTTTCCCTTATTCAACTTTTTCACTCCGGACGCTTTATCTGGACATGGTTCATCAACATCTTCAACAGCCGAAGCTAAGTAGTAACATTAACATGATGTCTTCTAATTGCAGTCGCTGTACTCATAATATACAGGAGAACGATCGCCTTACGGCGAAAATAGCTGTGCTACAAGCCCAGCTTCAGACGCAATCGTTAGGCAAGGGTAATCTCAGTGTAGGAAAGGAAGAAACAGCGTCTGTGCCACCAGTAAGTACAGACAGTAACGTTAGTATAAATCCCCCCGCACAGTCCCCGCAGCCGGACAACTTTCTCATGGCTTCTGGAGGGAAATACTGTTGGAATACTCAACCGGTGTCGCTCATTCAGCCGACAGAAACCTTCAACCGGTTTTCCCCATTATGTAGCGAGTCGGAGTCTGAGTCTGAGTCTTCTCTAGTCTCTACTCCTCCCGTTACGGGGTCTGAGACGCCGAAGGCTCCCACCATTAGCTCTGACAAATTGAAAACCCTAGTCATTGGCGACTCCATTACCCGCAGTATTAGACTTAAAACGAATCACCCAGCGATCATACACTGTTTACCAGGGGGCAGGGCTACCGACGTTAAGGCTAATCTAAAGATGGTGCTGGCTAAAGCTAAAACTGGCGAGTGTAGAGAGTATAGAGATATTGTTATCCACGTCGGCACCAACGATGTTAGGATGAAACAGTCAGAGGTCACCAAGTGCAACATAGCTTCAGCTTGTAAATCAGCTAGAAAGATGTGTCGGCATCGAGTAATTGTCTCTGGCCCCCTCCCAGTTAGGGGAAGTGACGAGCTCTACAGCAGAGTCTCAGCACTTAATCGCTGGTTGAAAACTGTTTTCTGCCCCTCCCAAAAGATAACATTTGTGGATAATTGGCCCTCTTTCTGGGACTCACCCACAAACAGGACCAAGCCTGACCTGCTGAGGAGTGACGGACTCCATCCTAGCTGGAGGGGGTGCTCTCCTCTTATCTACCAACATAGATAGGGCTCTAACTCCTCTAGCCCCACAGTGAAATAGGGTGCAGGCCAGGCAGCAGGCTGTTAGCCAACCTGCCAGCTTAGTGGAGTCTGCCAATAGCACAGTCAGTGTAGTCAGCTCAGCCATACCCATTGAGACTGTGTCTGTGCCTCGACCTAGGTTGGGCAAAACTAAACATGGCGGTGTTCACCCTAGCAATCTTATTAGGATAAAGACCTCCTCCATTCCTGCCATTATTGAAAGAGATCGTGATACCTCACATCTCAAAATAGGGTTACTTAATGTTAGATCCCTCACTTCAAAGGCAGTCATAGTCAATGAACTAATCACTGATCATAATCTCGATGTGATTGGCCTGACTGAAACATGGCTTAAGCCTGATGAATTTGCTGTGTTAAATGAGGCCTCACCTCCTGGTTACACTAGTGACCATATTCCCCGTGCATCCCGCAAAGGCGGAGGTGTTGCTAACATTTACGATAGCAAATTTCAATTTACAAAAAAAAAAATGGCGTTTTCATCTTTTGAGCTTCTAGTCATGAAATCTATGCAGCCTACTCAATCACTTTTTATAGCTACTGTTTACAGGCCTCCTGGGCCATATACAGCGTTCCTCTCTGAGTTTCCTGAATTCCTATCAGACCTTGTAGTCATAGCAGATCATATTCTAATTTTTGGTGATTTTAATATTCACATGGAGAAGTCCACAGACCCACTCCAAAAGTCTTTCGGAGCCATTATCGACTCAGTGGGTTTTGTCCAACATGTCTCTGGACCTACTCACTGCCACAGTCATACTCTGGACCTAGTTTTGTCCCATGGAATAAATGTTGTAGATCTTAATGTTTTTTCCACAAAATCCTGGACTATCGGACCACCATTTTATTACATTTGCAATCGCAACAAATAATCTGCTCAGACCCCAACCAAGGAGCATCAAAAGTCGTGCTATAAATTCTCAAACAACACAAAAATTCATTGATGCCCTTCCAGACTCCTTCTGCCTACCCAAGGACGTCAGAGGACAAAAATCAGTTAACCACTTAACTGAGGAACTCAATTTAACCTTGCGCAATACCCTAGATGCAGTTGCACCCCTAAAAACGAAAAACATTTGTCATAAGAAACTAGCTCCCTGGTATACAGAAAATACCCGAGCTTTGAAGCAAGCTTCCAGGAAATTGGAACGGAAATGGCGCCACACCAAACTGGAAGTCTTCCGACTAGCTTGGAAAGACAGTACCGTGCAGTACCGAAGAGCCCTCACTGCTGCTCGATCATCCTACTTTTCCAACTTAATTGAGGAAAATAAGAACAATCCAAAATTTCTTTTTGATACTGTTGCAAAGCTAACTAAAAAGCAGCATTCCCCAAGAGAGGATGGCTTTCACTTCAGCAGTGATAAATTCATGAACTTCTTTGAGGAAAAGATCATGACCATTAGAAAGCAAATTACGGACTCCTCTTTGAATCTGCGTATTCCTCCAGGGCTTAGCTGTCCTGGATCTGCACAGCCTGCGAGGGCCTGGGATCGGGAGAGACACTTAAGTGTTTTAGTACTATATCTCTTGACACAATGATGAAAATAATCATGGCCTCTAAACCTTCAAGCTGCATACTGGATCCTATTCCTACTAAACTGCTGAAGGAGCTGCTTCCTGTGCTTGGCCCTCCTATGTTGAACATAATAAACAGCTCTCTATCCACCGGATGTGTACCAAACTCACTAAAAGTGGCAGTGATAAAGCCTCTCTTGAAAAAGCCAAACCTTGACCCGGAAAATATAAAAAACTATCGGCCTATATCGAATCTTCCATTCCTCTCAAAAATTTTAGAAAAAGCTGTTGCGCAGCAACTCACTGCCTTTCTGAAGACAAACAATGTATACGAAATGCTTCAGTCTGGTTTTAGACCCCATCATAGCACTGAGACTGCACTTGTGAAGGTGGTAAATGACCTTTTAATGGCGTCAGACCGAGGCTCTGCATCTGTCCTCGTGCTACTAGACCTTAGTGCTGCCTTTGACACCATCGATCACCACATTCTTTTGGAGAGACTGGAAACCCAAATTGGTCTACACGGACAAGTTCTGGCCTGGTTTAGATCCTACCTGTCGGAAAGATATCAGTTTGTCTCTGTGAATGGTCTGTCCTCCGACAAATCAACTGTACATTTCGGTGTTCCTCAAGGTTCCGTTTTAGGACCACTATTGTTTTCACTATATATTTTACCTCTTGGGGATGTTATTCGAAAACATAATGTTAACTTTCACTGCTATGCGGATGACACACAGCTGTACATTTCAATGAAACATGGTGAAGCCCCAAAATTGCCCTCGCTAGAAGCCTGTGTTTCAGACATAAGGAAGTGGATGGCTGAAAACTTTTTACTTTTAAACTCGGACAAAACAGAGATGCTTGTTCTAGGTCCCAAGAAACAAAGAGATCTTCTGTTAAATCTGACAATTCATCTAGATGGTTGTAAAGTCGTCTCAAATAAAACTGTGAAGGACCTCGGTGTTACTCTTGACCCTGATCTCTCTTTTGACGAACATATCAAGACTGTTTCAAGGACAGCTTTTTTCCATCTACGTAACATTGCAAAAATCAGAAATTTTCTGTCCAAAAATGATGCAGAAAAATTAATCCATGCATTTGTTACTTCTAGGTTAGACTACTGCAATGCTCTATTTTCCGGCTACCCGGATAAAGCACTAAATAAACTTCAGTTAGTGCTAAATACGGCTGCTAGAATCCTGACTAGAACCAAGAAATTTGATCATATTACTCCAGTGCTAGCTTCCCTACACTGGCTTCCTGTTAAGGCAAGGGCTGATTTCAAGGTTTTACTGTTAACCTATAAAGCGTTACATGGGCTTGCTCCTACCTATCTTTCCGAGTTGGTCCTGCCGTACATACCAATACGTACGCTACGGTCACAAGACGCAGGCCTCCTAATTGTCCCTAGAATTTCTAAGCAAACAGCGGGAGGCAGGGCTTTCTCCTATAGATCTCCATTTTTATGGAACAGTCTGCCTACCCATGTGAGAGACGCAGACTCGGTCTCAACCTTTAAGTCTTTACTGAAGACTTATCTCTTCAGTAGGTCATATGATTGAGTGTAGTCTGGCCCAGGAGTGTGAAGGTGAACGGAAAGGCTGGAGCAACGAACAGCCCTTGCTGTCTCTGCCGGGCCGGTTCCCCTCTCCACTGGGGTTCTCTGCCTCTAACCCTGTTGCAGGGGCTGAGTCACTGGCTTGCTGGTGCTCTTTCATGCCGTCCCTGGGAGGGGTGCGTCACTTGAGTGGGTTGAGTTACTGACGTGATCTTCCTGTCTGGGTTGGCGCCCCCCTTGGTTTGTGCTGTGGTGGAGACCTCTGTGGGCTATACTCGGCCTTGTCTCAGGATTGTAAGTTGGTGGTTGGGGATATCCCTCTAGTGGTGCGGGGGCTGTGCTTTGGCGGAGTGGGTGGGGTTATATCCTTCCTGTTTGGCCCTGTCCGGGGTTTCTTCGGATGGGGCCACAGTGTCTCCGGACCGCTCCTGTCTCAGCCTCCAGTATTTATGCTGCAGTAGTTTATGTGTCGGGGGGCTGGGGTTAGTTGGTTATACCTGGAGTACTTCTCCTGTCTTATCCAGTGTCCTGTGTGAATTTAAGTATGCTCTCTCTAATTCTCTCGTTCTCTCTTTCTCTCTGAGAACCTGAGCCCTAGGACCATACGTCAGGACTACCGGGCATGATGACACCTTGCTGTCCCCAGTCCGCCTGGCCTTGCTGCTATTCCAGTTTCAACTGTTCTGCCTGCGGCTACGAAACCCCCTACCTGTCCCAGACCTGCTGTTTTCAACTCTTTAATGATCGGCTATGAAAAGCCAACTGAGAGACCTGAGCCCTAGGACCATACGTCGGGACTACCGGCCGTGGTGACTCCTTGCTGTCCCCAGTCCGCCTGGCCTTGCTGCTATTCCAGTTTCAACTGTTCTGCCTGCGGTTATGGAACCCCTACCTGTCCCAGACCTGCTGTTTTCAACTCTTAATGATCGGCTATGAAAAGCCAACTGAGATTTATTCCTGATTATTATTTGACCATGCTTGTCACTTATGAACATTTTTGAACATCTTGGCATGGTTCTGTTATAATCTCCACCCGGCACAGCCAGAAGAGGACTGGCCACCCCTCATAGCCTGGTTCCTCTCTAGGTTTCTTCCTAGGCTTTCGCCTTTCTAGGGAGTTTTTCCTAGCCACCGTGCTTCTACACCTGCATTACTAGCTGTTTGGGGTTTTAGGCTGGGTTTCTGTACAGCACTTCGAGATATTAGCTGATGTAAGAAGGGCTATATAAAATAAAATTGATTGATTGATTGATTGATTGAGTCGTGTAAAGCACTCTGCAGGTGTGGTTACCTTGCGCACTCCGAATAAATGTAATTCAACTGCTGAAAACCCTCCCATATCCTGGACAACAGATTTTCTCTTGGAGTTTTCATTCAATGTGGTTTTCCTATAGCTCTGGTCTCCGATTTTCATCAACAGAAAATAATGAGGGCACACAATTAGAATTCTGAATAACGGCATGGCTATTTATATCCTATTTTACTGTGCAATACAGTACATGTCATGTTGAGATGATTTTCAGTTTGCTTCGTCTCCAGAGATCATAGAGGGAAATTATCTAAAACAATTACTATGTGTATTTACAATCCCCTTCTCCAAACGGATTACTCATTTACCTAGCTCTTATCAATAGATCTAATCAAGTTGTAAATTACAGTGCATGGAGAATGGTGTTATTTCTATTGGAACAAATTAAGTAGATGCTTTTTCCACTTTGAACTGGTAGGTTCGCTAGACCTTATTCATGGTTTCCTCGCGTAAAGGTGGTGGAATTATTAGGGAATTAAGTCAAGGTCAGAATATGACGTATCCGCCACACCTTCATTTATTCGGTCTCCACCTCGAACGAATAGTGGATGAATAGCATACTATTCTCATGCTTAAATTTAAGGTCAGAATGAAAATGAATAAAGTTCTATTTACACGCGCTTAACACGAGTCGGAATCTGGGCCATAGTGACTGGAAGATGAATGAGTTGGACACTATTGCAGAAGCTGTTTTGGAGGGAATGTAGTTTCCTGCAGTTCGCAGGTTGGCCACTAGATGTAGAAGTCATGTTTCCAAATGGTTCATGACTGACTTAATGACTGACTGAACCATATCTCTGTTTTTAGAGGTGGTGATTCAAGCTCAGTGGGTGTGGGTTGAATTTAGTCAATTATCTTTACAGTATGTTTTGTCTGTCTGACTTTCTCTCCCTCTCTCCATTTGTGTGTGTGCATGCGTGTGTGCATGTGATTTAATGCTGTAAGTACAGTGCAATACCAAATTGTTAGAGTAAAAAGAGCACTGTATAATGTAAAGTGTTACCAATATTTGTATAATTGTTTACCACATTTATTTGATCAAAAGCATTAAGACATGTCATGTTTTTGTGCCAGTGCATGAAAATTAAAAACACTTTTCTCAGAGAAGATATGGCTGCCGTTGATTGACTAGGAAACTCTTAGAGGTGAGATCAACATTCACAACAAGACAGCTATCAGAAGAGTCATATCCGGCTGGCAAGCAGGTCCTCCAGTCATTTCGTTGCCTTCAGGAAATTTTTTCCCTCCTCCTCCTTTTTCCTGGAACTTGTCCTCTCTTTTTCTTGTTCTTCCTCCTCGTCCTTTGCCTCCTTGTCCTCCTTCTCCACCTCTCTTTTCCCTGGAACCATTGTCATCTCTTCTACCTCTCCCTCTTGTTTCCCACCTCCCCAGTCCTCCTTCTCTTTCTCTCTACCGCTACCATCATGCTTTGCTCTCATGCTGGGCGTGTCCATGTTGGAGGCCTTCCCCTCAAGCAGCAGTGCCACGCCCCCCACACCATTGGGGGAGGAGCCAGAGCGTGTGAGGGAGGAGCCAGAGCAGGAGCTGGCCATGGTATAGAGCAAAGGGTTGACAGCACTGCTGAGGTAAGCTAAGGCTATGACCACCGTCCTGGCTCGCAGACAGAACCCCAGCAAATCCGTGGACCCGGAAAGAATGGCCCCCACCTGAAACAAGGAATCATACGTTTCATTATGAACTCGAACTATGTCAATCTTTTTTTTTTTTTTACAAACTTTGGGGAAATACATTTACATTTGCATTTTAGTCATTTAGCAGACGCTCTTATCCAGAGCGACTTACAGTTAATGAATACATATTTTTTTATACTGGCCCCCCGTGGGAATCGAACCCACAACCTCTACAAGCTCTATCAACTGAGCTACATCCCTGCCGGCCATTCCCTCCCTTACCCTGGACGACGCTGGGCCAATTGTGCGCCGCCCATGAGTCTCCCGGTCGCGGCCGGCGGCGACAGAGCCTGGATTCGAACCAGGATCTCTAGTGGCACAGTTAGCACTGCGATGCAGTGCCTTAGACCACTGCGATGCAGTGCCTTAGACCACTGCGCCACTCAGGAGATTTGTGTTTTAATGCAATGTTTTACCACCCTGAACTGGATTTCACCATATGAGGCCAATGGTGACTTTAGAACAGTTACAGAGTTTAATGGCTGTAATACAATAAAACTGAGGATGGATCAACAACATTGTAGTTACTCAACAATACTAACCTAATTGACGAAATGAAAAGAAGGAAGCCTGTACAAAACATGCATCCTGTTTGCAAGAAGGCACTAAAGTAATACAGCAAAAAATGTGGCAAAGCAATTCACTTTTTGTCCTGAATACAAAGTGTTATGTTTGGGACAAATCCAATACGACACATTACTTAGTACCACTCTCCATAATTTCAACATAGTGGTGGCTGCATCATGTTATGGGTATCCTTGTAATTGTTAAGGACTGGGGAGTTTTTCAGTATAAAAAATTAACTGAATGGCACTAAGCACAGGCAAAATCCTAGAGGAAAACCTGGTTTAGTCTGCTTTCTACCAGACACTGGGAGATTAATTCACCTTTCAGCAGGACAATAACCTAAAATACAAGTCTAAATCACACTGGAGTTGCTTACCAAGAAGACAGTGAATGTTCCTGAATGACCGAGTTACAGTTTTGACTTAAATCTACTTGAAAATCAATGGGACGACCTGAAAATTGTTGCCTAGCAATGATCAACAACCAATTTGACAGAGCTTGAAGAATTTTAAAAAGAAAATAATAATGGGAAAATGTTGTACAATAGATAAGAGCTGGGACCGGGGCTAAGCGGGAGGGCCAATAGACCAGAGGTGGTAGAACGGAATGCCTGGGTTGGGGTGTAGGATTTGAGCATAGCCTGAAGGTAGGGAGGAACGGGCAGTTCATCTTGCTGCTACGTAGGCAAGTACCATGGTTCTGTAGTTGATGCGAGCTTCAACTGGAAGCCAGGTGTGGAAAACTCTTAAAGACTTACCCAGAAAGACTCACAGATGTAATCGCTGCCAACGGTCCTTCTACAAAGTATTGACTCAGGGGTGTGAATACTTATGTAGATATTTCTGTATTTAATTTTCAATAAATTTGCTAAACATTTCTAAAAGCATTTTTTCACTTTGTCATTATTGGGTATTGTGCGTAGATGGGTGATTATTTATTTTTTTAATCCATTTTGAATTCAGGCTGTAAAACAACAAACTGTGGAATAAGTCAAGGGGTATGGATAATTTCTGAAGGCACTGTATGTACTGTATACATTCGGTGCATTCGGAAAGTATCAGACCCCTTTACTTTTTCCACATTTTGTTACGTTATAGCCTTATTCTAAAATGGGTTAAATTAAAAATTTTCCTCATCAATCTACACACAATACCCCATAATGACAAAACAAAAACAGGTTTTTAGAAATGTTTGCTAATTTATTACAAATTAAAAAAACTGATACCTTATTTACATAAGTATTCAGACCCTTTGTATATATATGCCCACCTGCAGGATGTTGACCAGGTGGTACGGAGCCCACAAGAGGGCGAAAGCCAAGACTATCAGTGCGATGAAGCGGTTGGTCTTCCTGTAGGAGCGGTGGTGCCAGTGGGCGCAGCTGGATGCTAAGGTACGAGCGATACGCAAGTAGCAGACCGTCACGATGCTGAAGGGGACCAGGAACGCAGTAACTGTCTCTAGGGAATAGTGGAACACCTGGTAGAGAGGATAGGACCAGAAACGATTTGATTTCATTTGATTTCATGCGTTTTAGTAAGAGTGTCTTTAAATGAGTGTAATTACATATTTTATCTATTTAAATTTCAGTACTTGTCTGTTACAAATAAATGCATCAAAAACAATGTTGACAGATTGATCGATTGTTTTAGCTATATACACATCTATTTAGAATAAATATGGATATAGAATTTAAAAAATCTGCAACATGTTTTATGGAAAACGGATAACACAATATGAAATAATGTGGTGTACAATACTAATATACTGTACAACACTAAAATTACAAAATAGAATATTCTGTCAGTAAAGTTACCTGGTGGGCGGGCCCGGGGTAATGCGTGGTACACTCCCCCTTTCGGACCTGGCGGTACACAAGCAGAGGAGTGGGCAGCACTATAGCCAGCGCCCACACCCCGCCCATGATAGGGAACAGCCTCGACTTCGTCCGGACGCGCTGGGACAGGAAGGGACATACCACGCCAAGGTGTCGGTCGACGCCCATCAAGGTAATCAACAGGACGCTGAGGTACATGCTGATGCCGCAGACGTAGTGCAGGAACTTACACACTCCCTCTCCGAACTCCCAGACTCTGCCCATGAAGAGCTGGTGAATGAAGAAGGGAGCGGAGAGCAGCACAAGTGCGTCAGCAGCCGCTAGCTGGAGGATGAGGAGGGACGTGATGGAATGGCGATTCAGGCGGAATAGTATGGTCCAAACCACAAGGAGGTTTCCGGGGAGACCCATGGCCATAGCAACCAGGAGAAATGAGATTTCAACATAATAAGGGATGGATGGGTTTGGAGGGGATGAGTTGGTAGAGAAGTAGCTGGTGTTATTCCATGCTGTGGTTTCCATCCTGAGAGTTGGAAGCGAGAAAGAGAGAGCGAGACAGACAGACAGACAGGTAAATAAAGTGGTGAGGAAATACAGGATTTTGTCATCGAAACAGAGGAAGTTGCTTGAAACACGTTGTTTAGCAACCCGGTGTCACAGATTATTGTGAAATGTATTTGTGTGCAGTATACCATTTTTTAAGAGAATTTCAATCACAGATAAAGACAGGAGGTTACTTAAGACAGAAACGAAAGGAGGGAGGTTGGTATGTATAACGTGAACGAATACATTTCACAACAGTATAACGTGAACGTCTAGCAACCCAAAGGTTACGTGATCGAATCTCATCACAGACAACTTTTAAATTTTAGGTAATTTTGCAACTTTGCAACTACTTACTACTTTTTAGCTACTTTGCAACTACTTAGCGTGTTAGCTAACCCTTCCCCTAACCTGAACCTAACCTTAACCCTAACCTTAACCCTTTAACAACTTAGCTATCATGTTACCTGACCCCAACCCCTAACCTTAACCCCTAACCCTAACCTTAACACCTAGCCTAGCTAACGTTAGCCACCTAGCTAGCCTAGCTAACATTACCTACAACACATGCGTTATGAAAAAATAAAATTGTGTAACACACACGAAAAAGTGGACTTTTTCTTTTTGTGTACCTTGTCATGAATTTTGAATAAGTAATTTGTGTCTGTTCCACAATAAGCTGTGATAGTGTGTTTGCATACACTTATGCAAAATAACATTGAAATTAATCAATATGCATAAAGAAACATCAGCGACACACAATCCATGCTGTTAAATACCTTAAAACTTCAAAGTCCCATTCTACAACATTTTAAGCATTCAAAAAATACAAGATATAATTCATAAAAATGCTTCGAATAATGTATCTCTTCAGCGTCCCATTTGTGTGTAATATTGGGCCTATTTGGCCTCATGTTGTAACCTGTCATGTTGTAACCTGTCATGTTGTAACCTGTCATGTTGTAACTGGTGTTCTCACAGTTCCAAACTATCACACACTAACAGCTAACTGGCCACTGCATGCATGAAAGTATCTGATGAGTCAAACAGCAACCAGATTATATATATATACACACTACTTTTCAAAAGTTTGGGGTCACTTAGAAATGTCCTTGTTTTCGAAAGAAAAGCTATTGTTTTGTCCATTAAAATAACATCAAATTGATCAGAAATACAGTGTAGACATTGTTAATGTTGTAAATGGCTATTGTAGCTGGAAACAGCTGATTTTTAATGGAATATCTACATAAGCGTACAGAGGCCCATTATCAGCAACCATCAATCCTGTGTTCCAATGGCACATTGTGTTTGCTAATCTCTCTCTCTCTTGCTCTCTCTCTCTCTCTCCCGCGTGCCTCTTTTCTCTCTCTCCCTCCCTCCTTCCTCTCTCTCTCTCTCTCTCTCTCTCTCTCTCTCTTTCGCATGCTGTCACAGATCCATGGTGATCAATTTGATGTTATTTTAATGGACAAAAAAATTGCTTTTCTTTCGAAAACAAGGAAATGTCTAAGTGACCCCAAACTTTTGAACGGTAGTGTATATATACACAACATAAATATACACAATACTCTGTGTCTTCTAGTGTCTCTCTCTCTCTCTCTCTCTCTCTCTCTCTCTCTCTCGCTCCCTCCCTCCTTCCCCTCGCTCTCTCTCTCTCTCTTGCTCTCTCTCTCTCTCTCTCTCTCTCTCTCCCTCCCACCTTCCCCTCGCTCTCTCTCTCTCTCTTGCTCTCTATCTCTCTCTCTTTCATGCCTTTCTCTTGTGACTCTTCTCTCCTTCTCTCTCTCCCTCTCGCTCTCTCGCGTGCCTCTCCTTCCTCTCTCTTTTTCTCTCTCTCTCTCTCTCTCTCTCTCTCTCTCTCTCTCTCTCTCTCTCTCTCTCTCTCTCTTTCGCATGCTGTCACAGATCCATGGTGGTCAGAGAAAAAGGGGAAGATGTGGGACAAAACAGTGTCTTGATCCTAAATGATCAGGTGACTCAAACGTAGTGTGCTATGGACGATATGTCGTCATTTGAGAAATAGACAGAGTTGTCATATATTGGCTACATTTACAAATTTACATAGCATCAACATCCTATGAATATTTAACTCTACTTCAGTTCTAGTTCAACCAAATAGACAGCACACAGATTTCAATAATAAACTGTGTTTGTATAAAATCTGATGTCGGATCACAACACAACACGCTATTTCCTCCCTAAACCTTTAATGTGTGTGTGACACATTAAGAATCAGCACATAGGGGAAAAGGAGAAGACTGTCAGAAAGATTACGTGATGATGGAGAGATATGATTTTTAAAAACCTTTTTTGTCACCATTTAGCTATTTGCTATACATAGCAAAAAATCAAAATGCCAACAAAGTAAAACATCTCAGTGCATAGCAGTATCTACAGTGGGGGAAAAAAGTATTTAGTCAAATCAAATCAAATCAAATTTTATTGGTCACATGCGCCGAATACAACAGGTGCAGACATTACAGTGAAATGCTTACTTACAGCCCTTAACCAACAGTGCATTTATTTTAAACAAAAAAAGTAAAAATAAACCAACAACAAAAAAAGTGTTGAGAAAAAAAAAGAGCAGAAGAAAAATAAAGTGACAGTAGGGAGGCTATATACAGGGGGGTACCGTTGCAGAGTCAATGTGCGGGGGCACCGGCTAGTTGAGGTAGTTGAGGTAATATGTACATGTGGGTAGAGTTAAAGTGACTATGCATAAATACTTAACAGAGTAGCAGCAGCGTAAAAAGGATGGGGTGGGGGGGCAGTGCAAATAGTCCGGGTAGCCATGATTAGCTGTTCAGTAGTCTTATGGCTTGGGGGTAGAAGCTGTTGAGAAGTCTTTTGGACCTAGACTTGGCACTCCGGTACCGCTTGCCGTGCGGTAGCAGAGAGAACAGTCTATGAATAGGGTGGCTGGAGTCTTTGACAATTTTGAGGGCCTTCCTCTGACACCGCCTGGTATAGAGGTCCTGGATGGCAGGAAGCTTTGCCCCAGTGATGTACTGGGCCGTACGCACTACCCTCTGTAGTGCCTTGCGGTCGGAGGCCAAGCAGTTGCCATACCAGGCGGTGATGCAACCAGTCAGGATGCTCTCGATGGTGCAGCTGTATAATTTTTTTGAGGATCTGAGGACCCATGCCAAATCTTTTTAGTCTCCTGAGGGGGAATAGGCTTTGTCGTGCCCTCTTCACGACTGTCTTGGTGTGTTGGGACCATGATAGTTCGTTGGTGATGTGGACACCAAGGAACTTGAAGCTCTCAACCTGTTCCACTACAGCCCTGTCGATGAGAATGGGGGCGTGCTCAGTCCTCTTTTTTTTCCTGTAGTCCACAATCATCTCCTTTGTCTTGGTCACGTTGAGGGAGAGGTTGTTGTCCTGGCACCACACGGCCAGATCTCTGACCTCCTCCCTATAGGCTGTCTCATCGTTGTCGGTGATCAGGCCTACCACTGTTGTGTCGTCGGCAAACTTAATGATGGTGTTGGAGTCGTGCCTGGCCATGCAGTCATGGGTGAACAGAGAGTACAGGAGGGGACTGAGCACGCACCCCTGAGGGCCCCCGTGTTGAGGATCAGTGTGGCAGATGTGTTGTTACCTACCCTTACCACCTGGGGGCGGCCCGTCAGGAAGTCCAGGATCCAGTTGCAGAGGGAGGTGTTTAGTCCCAGGATCCTTAGCTTAGTGATGAGCTTAGAGGGCACTATGGTGTTGAATGCTGAGCTGTAGTCAATGAATAGCATTCTCACGTAGGTGTTCCTCTTGTCCAGGTGGGAAAGCGCAGTGTGGAGTGCAATAGAGATTGCATCATCTGTGGATCTGTTGGGGCGGTATGCAAATTGGAGTGGGTCTAGGGTTTCTGGGATAATGCTGTTGATGTGAGCCATGACCAGCCTTTCAAAGCACTTCATGGCTACAGACGTCAGTGCTACGGGTCGGTAGTCATTTAGGCAGGTTATCTTAGAGTCCTTGGGCACGGGGACTATGGTGGTCTGCTTGAAACATGTTGGTATTACAGACTCAGTCAGGGACATGTTGAAAATGTCAGTGAAGACACTTGCCAGTTGGTCAGCACATGCTCGGAGTACACGTCCTGGTAATCCGTCTGGCCCTGCGGCCTTGTGAATGTTGACCTGCTTAAAAGTCTTACTCACATCGGCTACGGAGAGCGTGATCACATAGTCATCCGGAACAGCTGGTGCTCTCATGCATGCTTCAGTGTTGCTTGCCTCGAGCGAGCATAGAAGTGGTTTAGCTCGTCTGGTAGGCTTGTGTCACTGGGCAGCTCGCGGCTGTGCTTCCCTTTGTAGTCTGTAATAGTTTTCAAGCCCTGCCACATCTGACGAGCGTCAGAGCCAGTGTAGTACGATTCAATCTTAGACCTGTATTGACTCTTTGCCTGTTTGATGGTTCGTCGGAGGTCATAGCGGGATTTCTTATAAGCGTCCGGGTTAGAGTCCCGTTCCTTGAATGCGGCAGCTCTACCCTTTAGCTCAGTGCGGATGTTTCCTGTAATCCATGGCTTCTGGTTGGGGTATGTACGTACGGTCACTGTGGGGACGACATCATCGATGCACTTATTGATGAAGCCAGTGACTGATGTGGTGTACTCCTCAATGCTGTCTGAAGAATCCCGGAACATGTTCCAGTCTGTGCTAGCAAAACAGTCCTGTAGCTTAGCATCTGCATCATCTGACCACTTTTTTATTAACCGAGTCACTGGTGCTTCCTGCTTTAGTTTTTGCTTATAAGCAGGAATCAGGAGGATAGAGTTATGGTCAGATATGCCAAATGGAGGGCGAGGGAGAGCTTTGTATGTGTCTCTGTGTGTGGAGTAAAGGTGGTCTAGAGTTTTTTTCCCTCTGGTTGCACATTTAACATGCTGGTAGAAATTAGGTAGAACGGATTTAAGTTTCCCTGCATTAAAGTCTCCGGCCACTAGGAGCGCTGCATCTGGATGAGAGTTTTCCTGTTGATTAATGGCCTTGTACAACTCATTCAGTGCAATCTTAATGCCAGCATTGGTTTGTGGTGGTAAATAGACAGCTATGAAAAATATAGATGAAAACTCTCTTGGTATATAGTGTGGTCTACAGCTTATCATAAGATGTTCTACCTCAGGCGAGCAAAACCTCGAGACTTCCTTAGTATTTGGTTTTGTGCACCAGCTGTTGTTTACAAATATACACAGACCGCCACCCCTTGTCTTACCGGAGTCAGCCGTTCTGTCCTGCCGATGTAGCGTATAGCCTGCTAGCTGAATGTTATCATTGTCGTCGTTCAGCCACGACTCGGTGAAACATAATATATTACAGTTTTTAATGACCCGTTGGTAGGATAACCGTAATCTTAAGTCGTCCACTTTATTTTCAAAAGATTGAACGTTGGCTAATAGGATTGATGGAAGAGGCAGTTTACTCGCTCGCCGTCGGATCCTTACAAGGCACCCCGATCTGCGTCCACGATATCTCTGTCTCTTCTTCACGGGAATGACGGGGATTTGGGCCTTGTCGGGTGTCTGTATGATATCCTTCGCGGCCGCCTCGTTGAAGAAAAAATCTTCGTCCAATACGAGGTGAGTAATCGCTGTCCTGATATCCAGAAGCTCTTTTTGGTGATAAGAGACGATGGCAGAAACATTATGTACAAAATAAATTACAAATAACGCGGAAAAACACACATAATAGTACAATTGGTTAGAGGGCTGTAAAACGGCAGCCATCTTCTCCGGCGCTGTTCACTAATACCAATTGTGCATGTTCTCCCACTTAAAAAGATGAGAGAGGCCTGTAATTTTCATCATAGGTACACGTCAACTATGACAGACAAATAGAGGAAAAAAATCCAGAAAATCACATTGTAGGATTTTTTATGAATTTATTTGCAAATTATGGTGGAAAATAAGTATTTGGTCACCTACAAACAAGCAAGATTTCTGGCTCTCACAGACCTATAACTTCTTCTTTAAGAGGCTCCTCTGTCCTCCACTCGTTACCTGTATTAATGGCACCTGTTTGAACTTGTTATCAGTATAAAAGACACCTGTCCACAACCTCAAACAGTCACACTCCAAACTCCACTATGGCCAAGACCAAAGAGCTGTCAAAGGACACCAGAAACAAAATTGTAGACCTGCACCAGGCTGGGAAGACTGAATCTGCAATAGGTAAGCAGCTTGGTTTGAAGAAATCAACTGTGGGAGCAATTATTAGGAAATGGAAGACATACAAGACCACTGATAATCTCCCTCGATCTGGGGCTCCACGCAAGATCTCACCCCGTGGGGTCAAAATGATCACAAGAACAGTGAGCAAAAATCCCAGAACCACACGGGGGACCTAGTGAATGACCTGCAGAGAGCTGGGACCAAAGTAACAAAGCCTACCATCAGTAACACACTACGCCGCCAGGGACTCAAATCCTGCAGTGCCAGACGTATCCCCCTGCTTAAGCCAGTACATGTCCAGGCCCGTCTGAAGTTTGCTAGAGTGCATTTGGATGATCCAGAAGAGGATTGGGAGAATGTCATATGGTCAGATGAAACCAAAATAGAACGTTTTGGTAAAAACTCGTCGTGTTTGGAGGACAAAGAATGCTGAGTTGCATCCAAAGAACACCATACCTACTGTGAAGCATGGGGGTGGAAACATCATGCTTTGGGGCTGTTTTTCTGCAAAGGGACCAGGACGACTGATCCGTGTAAAGGAAAGAATGAATGGGGCCATGTATCGTGAGATTTTGAGTGAAAACCTCCTTCCATCAGCAAGGGCATTGAAGATGAAACGTGGCTGGGTCTTTCAGCATGACAATGATCCCAAACACACCGCCCGGGCAACGAAGGAGTGGCTTCGTAAGAAGCATTTCAAGGTCCTGGAGTGGCCTAGCCAGTCTCCAGATCTCAACCCCATAAAAAATCTTTGGAGGGGAGTTGAAAGTCTGTGTTGCCCAGCGACAGCCCCAAAACATCACTGCTCTAGAGGAGATCTGCATGGAGGAATGGGCCAAAATACCAGCAACAGTGTGTGAAAACCTTGTGAAGACTTACAGAAAACGTTTGACCTGTGTCATTGCCAACAAAGGGTATATAACAAAGTATTGAGAAACTTTTGTTATTGACCAAATACTTATTTTCCACCATAATTTGCAAATAAATTCATTAAAAATCCTACAATGTGATTTTCTGAAAATTACAGGCCTCTCTCATCTTTTTAAGTGGGAGAACTTGCACAATTGGTGGCTGACTAAATACTTTTTTCCCCACTGTACAAATGTGAAAGCAGGTCCCCCTCTCTCCCACCACACAGGAAACCCCAAATTATTCTAAATTCCCACCAACTGTAAATATCCTACTGGGCACAGACATCAATTCAACGTCTATTTCACGTTGGTTCAATGTAATTTAATTGAAATGACGTGGAATTTTTTTTTTCTTCACCAGTGTGTGCCCGGTGGGATGGTGATGGGAAATAATGAGAGCAAGCAGGTGAGTAAGGCAGACAAACAGACTAGAAAGATAGTGCATGCAGTCATTTATTATTATTATTATTTTTTAACCTTTATTTATACAGGTTTTTCTCATTGAGATAAAACAGTGATATAAAGTTTATTTTATTTTTATTGGCCAGCCTGAGATACGGCATTTTCTTTGCAACTCTGCCTAGAAGGTCAGCATCCGGGAGTTGCCTCTTTACTGTTGACGTTGAGACTGGTGTTTTGCGGGTACTATTTATTGAAGCTTCCAATTGAGGACCTGTGAGGCGTCTGTTTCTCAAACTAGACACTCTAATGTATTTGTCCTCTTGCTCAGTTGTGCACCGGGGCCTCCCCCTCCTCTTTCTATTCTGGTTAGAGACAGTTTGCACTGTTCTGTGAAGGGAGTAGTACACAGCGTTGTACGATATCATCAGTTTCTTGGCAATTTCTCGCATGGAATAGCCTTCATTTCTCAGAACAAGAATAGACTGATGAGTTTCAGAAGAAAGTTCTTTGTTTCTGGCCATTTGTAGCCTGTAATCAAACCCACAATTGCTGATGCTCCAGATACTCAACTAGTCTCAAGAAGGCTAGTTGTATTGCTTCTTTAATCAGCACAACAGTTTTCAGCTGTGCTAACATAATTGCAAAAGGGTTTTCGAATGATCAATTAGCATTTTACAGTTTTTCTCCATTGGTTTGGCTCATTTCTTGAAACAGAAATTACATTCTCAAAACTCTAAGATCATTTGGCAAAACAGTCTTACAGTTCAGCACAACACTATAGCTCACTTGCAAAAGCTCATATCTCTCCCAAAACAGTTCACGCATGTGTCAAAACTAAATTTCCTTCTCATTTAAACAGTCAGTGCCCCCAAAATGCTTCGTCCCTTTGGCATTGTGTAAGCACTGCAAGTCAAAATGTTTAGATGTTTTGTCACTATGGCAGAGGACCATTGAAATATCCCTCATGTCCACCTTTCAGTCTTAGCCCAGTCCTTCATTGACAATGGTTACTGTACTGTTTTTTGTCTAGCTAACAGAATACAATTGTGTATAAAACTGAAAAAAATAAATAGGATTTTAGGGTAAGAGTAGCCTCCAAGGTTTGACATCACACATTGCACTCATACTGCCAAGGAAATTGTAACCATTATCATTCACACACATAAAGTAACTTCCATACATCAGAGTAAAAAGAAAATGTATACAGCATAATATACTGTAATATAAACACACAAACAAAAAACAATGAAAATTATATGCAGCCTACAGTGCTGTAATAAATTTATCAAATGTTCCAAGGGATTCATATATGGTATTCATGGTATTATGTTCTTGACTAATTTTGACAATTGAACAGACTATTGTGCATGTGATGATTTATACAATGAAATGACGCTGACACGTTTTGGAGCGAACAACCATTAGACTGAGAATCAACAATCAGTTTAGATCAACAAGATCTATTCACTTGGAAATTGTGCTAAATGTAGGCTACCTGTACTTAATCATTTGCAAAGATGTACTGAGACATTGAGACATGTACTTAGACATTTGCAATTTGATGAAATGAATGAGAAATTCAATTCTGTTGTGAACAATTGCCAAGTGGTTTGGAGGTTTGTCCATGTAGTTTTGAGAATGTAATTTCTGTTTCAAGAAATGAGCCAAACCAATGGAGAAAAACTGTAAAATGATAAACTTGGATTAGCAAACACAACGTGCCATTGGAACACAGGATTGATGGTTGCTGATAATGGGCCTCTGTATGCCTATGTAGATATTCCATAAAAAATCAGCTGTTTCCAGCTACAATAGCCATTTACAACATTAACAATGTCTATACTGTATTTCTGATCAATTTGATGTTATTTTAATGGACAAAAAAATTGCTTTTCTTTCGAAAACAAGGAAATGTCTAAGTGACCCCAAACTTTTGAACGGTAGTGTATATATACACAACATAAATATACACAATACTCTGTGTCTTCTAGTGTCTCTCTCTCTCTCTCTCTCTCTCTCTCTCTCTCTCTCGCTCCCTCCCTCCTTCCCCTCGCTCTCTCTCTCTCTCTTGCTCTCTCTCTCTCTCTCTCTCTCTCTCTCTCCCTCCCACCTTCCCCTCGCTCTCTCTCTCTCTCTTGCTCTCTATCTCTCTCTCTTTCATGCCTTTCTCTTGTGACTCTTCTCTCCTTCTCTCTCTCCCTCTCGCTCTCTCGCGTGCCTCTCCTTCCTCTCTCTTTTCTCTCTCTCTCTCTCTCTCTCTCTCTCTCTCTCTCTCTCTCTCTCTCTCTCTCTCTCTCTCTCTCTCTCTCTTTCGCATGCTGTCACAGATCCATGGTGGTCAGAGAAAAAGGGGAAGATGTGGGACAAAACAGTGTCTTGATCCTAAATGATCAGGTGCCTCAAACGTAGTGTGCTATGGACGATATGTCGTCATTTGAGAAATAGACAGAGTTGTCATATATTGGCTACATTTACAAATTTACATAGCATCAACATCCTATAAAGATTTAACTCTACTTCAGTTCTAGTTCAACCAAATAGACAGCACACAGATTTCAATAATAAACTGTGTTTGTATAAAATCTGATGTCGGATCACAACACAACACGCTATTTCCTCCCTAAACCTTTAATGTGTGTGTGACGCATTAAGAATCAGCTCATAGGGGAAAAGGAGAAGACTGTCAGAAAGATTACGTGATGATGGAGAGATATGATTTTTAGAAAACTTCTTTGTCACCACTTAGCTATTTGCTATACATAGCAAAAAATCAAAATGCCAACAAAGTAAAACATCTCAGTGCATAGCAGTATCTACAAATGTGAAAGCAGGTCCCCCTCTCTCCCACCACACAGGAAACCCCAAATTATTCTAAATTCCCACCAACTGTAAATATCCTACTGGGCACAGACATCAATTCAACGTCAATTTCACGTTGGTTCAATGTAATTTAATTGAAATGACGTGGATTTTTTTTTTGATTCACCAGTGTGTGCCCGGTGGGATGGTGATGGGAAATAAGGAGAGCAAGCAGGTGAGTAAGGCAGACAAACAGACTAGAAAGACAGTGCATGCAGTCATTTTGATGTTATTTTAATGGACAAAAAGATTGCTTTTCTTTCGAAAACAAGGAAATGTCTAAGTGACCCCAAACTTTTGAACGGTAGTGTATATATACACTGCTCAAAAAAATAAAGGGAACACTAAAATAACACATCCTAGATCTGAATGAATGAAATAATCTCATTAAATACTTTTTTCTTTACATAGTTGAATGTGCTGACAACAAAATCACACAAAAATTATCAATGGAA
The DNA here is from genome assembly GCF_020615455.1 of Coregonus clupeaformis. Classification (NCBI taxonomy): domain Eukaryota; kingdom Metazoa; phylum Chordata; class Actinopteri; order Salmoniformes; family Salmonidae; genus Coregonus; species Coregonus clupeaformis. The sequence continues at coordinate 52,709,641 of NC_059199.1, read as the reverse complement.
ATCAAATTTATCAACCCATGGAGGTCTGGATTTGGAGTCACCCTCAAAATTAAAGTGGAAAACCACACTACAGGCTGATCCAACTTTGATGTAATGTCCTTAAAACAAGTCAAAATGAGGCTCAGTAGTGTGTGTGGCCTCCACGTGCCTGTATGACCTCCCTACAACGCCTGGGCATGCTCCTGATGAGGTGGCGGATGGTCTCCTGAGGGATCTCCTCCCAGACCTGGAATAAAGCATCCGCCAACTCCTGGACAGTCTGTGGTGCAACGTGGCGTTGGTGGATGGAGCGAGACATGATGTCCCAGATGTGCTCAATTGGATTCAGGTCTGGGGAACGGGCGGGCCAGTCCATAGCATCAATGCCTTCCTCTTGCAGGAACTGCTGACACACTCCAGCCACATGAGGTCTAGCATTGTCTTGCATTAGGAGGAACCCAGGGCCAACCGCACCAGCATATGGTCTCACAAGGGGTCTGAGGATCTCATCTCGGTACCTAATGGCAGTCAGGCTACCTCTGGCGAGCACATGGAGGGCTGTGCGGCCCGCCAAAGAAATGCCACCCCACACCATGACTGACCCACCGCCAAACCGGTCATGCTGGAGGATGTTGCAGGCAGCAGAACGTTCTCCACGGCGTCTCCAGACTCTGTCACGTCTGTCACATGTGCTCAGTGTGAACCTGCTTTCATCTGTGAAGAGCACAGGGCGCCAGTGGCGAATTTGCCAATCTTGGTGTTCTCTGGCAAATGCCAAACGTCCTGCACGGTGTTGGGCTGTAAGCACAACCCCCACCTGTGGACGTGGGGCCCTCATACCACCCTCATGGAGTCTGTTTCTGACCGTTTGAGCAGACACATGCACATTTGTGGCCTGCTGGAGGTCATTTTGCAGGGCTCTGGCAGTGCTCCTCCTGCTCCTCCTTGCACAAAGGCAGAGGTAGCAGTCCTGCTGCTGGGTTGTTGCCCTCCTACGGCCTCCTCCACGTCTCCTGATGTACTGGCCTTTCTCCTGGTAGCGCCTCCATGCTCTGGACACTACGCTGATAGACACAGCAAACCTTCTTGCCACAGCTCGCATTGATGTGCCATCCTGGATGAGCTGCACTACCTGAGCCACTTCTGTGGGTTGTAGACTCCGTCTCATGCTACCACTAGAGTGAAAGCACCGCCAGCATTCAAAAGTGACCAAAACATCAGCCAGGAAGCATAGGAACTGAGAAGTGGTCTGTGGTCACCACCTGCAAAACCAGTCCTTTATTGGGGGTGTCTTGCCAATTGCCTATAATTTCCACCTGTTGTCTATTCCATTTGCACAACAGCATGTGAAATGTATTGTCAATCAGTGTTGCTTCCTAAGTGGACAGTTTGATTTCACAGAAGTGTGATTGACTTGGAGTTACATTGTGTTGTTTAAGTGTTCCCTTTATATTTTTGAGCAGTGTGTATATATATATATATATACATAAATATACACAATACTCTGTGTCTTCTAGTGTCTCTCTCTCGACACTCTTTTCTCTCTCTCTCTCGCTCCCTCCCTCCTTCCTCTCTCTCTCTCTCTCTCTCTCTCTCTCTCTTGCTCTCTCTTTCTCTTTCTCTCTCTCGTGCCTCACTCTTTTCTCTCTCTCTCTCTCTCTCTCTCTCTCTCTCTCTCTCTCTCTCTCTCTCTCTCTCTTTCGCATGCTGTCACAGATCCATGGTGGTCAGAGAAAAAGGGGAAGATGTGGGACAAAACAGTGTCTTGATCCTAAATGATCAGGTGCCTCAAACGTAGTGTGCTATGGATGATATGTCGTCATTTGAGAAATAGACAGAGTTGTCATATATTGGCTACATTTACAAATTCACATATCATCAACATCCTGTAAATATTTAACTCTACTTCAGTTCTAGTTCAACCAAATAGACAGCACACAGATTTCAATAATAAACTGTGATTGTATAAAATCTGATGCCGGATCACAACACAACACGCTATTTCCTCCCTAAAACTTTAATGTGTGTGTGACTCATCATGAATCAGCTCAAAGGGGAAATGGAGAAGACTGTCAGAAAGATTACATGATGATGGAGAGATATGATTTAAAAAAACCTTTTTTGTCACCATTTAGCTATTTACTATACATAGCAAAATTCCAAATGCCAACAAAGTAAAACATATCATTGCATAGCAGTATCTACAAATGTGAAAGCAGGTCCCCCTCTCCCACACACAGGGAACCCCAAATTCTTCTAAGTTCCCTCCACAGACATCAATTCAACGTCTATTTCATGTTGGTTCAATGTAATTTAATTGAAATGACGTGGAAAAAAACGTTGATTCACCAGTGTGTGCCCGGTGGGATGGTGATGGTAAATAATGAGAGCAAGCAGGTGAGTAAGGCAGACAAACAGACTAGAAAGACAGTGCATGCAGTCATTTTATTTTATTTTATTTAACCTTTATTTATACAGGTTTTTCTCATTGAGATAAAACAGTCATATAAAGTATGATGGAAATGTTGCAGTATGATGGATATGTGACAACTTATTGCGTAATGCGTAATGCAATAGGATGAGTCATCATAAATGATCAGGTTGAAACAGTTTGAACAGCGTCAAATTCGATTAGCACAGACTTCCTTCCTGATTTGTGACGATATCATGTCCCCTGTGCTTCCCCTCTCTTGTGTTCAAAAACATGAAGCAATAATCACAGCTGGCATGAGTACAAGAGTGAGGAAGGAAAGAGGAGAGAAGGAAGACAGACGTGGAGACATGAATGGACGGACGGTCAGATAGACAGACAGACAGACGACGGACAGACAAAACATTTACAAAATAGCTAACAAATGCACTTCCTGTGGATTAGCCTCTGAGAAGATCAATGGTAAAACGAGGATAACTCCACAAGTGAACCAGCTCATAAAGGTCAGCGTTATGAAATGTAAAGCTCCTTCAGCCGATATAAATTTTTTGATATTTGTTGATACAAACATTGTGTATGGTGTCCAGAATGAAAAGTTTCGGAGGGGAGGTGTGTTTTATTTTCCCTTGTTTGTAAACAAGATGTCTTGTAAGTGATGATGTCTATGTGCATGTATGACTGTATGTGATGATGTGTTGAAGATAAGTACATGATCTATGGGCGGCAGGTAGCTTAGTGGTTAAGAGCGTTGTGCCAGTAACCGAAAGGTTGCTGGTTCTAATCCCCGAGCCGACTAGGTGAAAAATCTGTCGATGTGCCCTTGAGCAAGGCACTTAACCCTAATTGCTCCTGTAAGTCGCTCTGGATAAGAGCGTCTGCTAAATGACTAAAATGTAAATGTAAATCTATGCATGCTTATCAGTGCTTAATGGAAATACAGCCACAGGGACCCAGCTGTAAACAAGTCACTCTGGCCTTTGTCCAGTTCTTAATTTGAGCAGGATCCTGCCGGAACAGGATCCGGCACCTCTCAATTTGGGACTGTTTCATTCCGGTACCCATTTGCAAAGATCTCTCATGGGCAAAAATAACTTAAGAAATAGGTTAAATTACCAAAGATTCCCTTACATTGTATTACTGGGCTATATCAGCCAATATGCTAAATGTAGTTTGCAGAGTTGGAGAGACTTGCACTGTCTCTTGAGCTATTTTTATAGCCTACCTTTTAGGAGTGGGAAGATTTTCAGAACTGGAGGTAGCAAGAATGATGACAGCGACACTTGCTATGTTTTGCATAGTCCTATAGGATATAGCCTACCTTTAAGGAGGATGATTTAAGGTAGAGACAAATAAATGGGTAATCTATACTTAATGAAAATTAAAAGGCGCAACGCTCGCTCACCATAGTAGCCTAACCTATGTGCACGTTGTGTCTTTCCTTTTCAATGATGATTACATTTTTTATTGCACTTTGACTCACGTTGGTTGAGCACCCTCCACTTCTTTATATTTATTTACAGACACTGAAGTAAGCTACAGTCTAATCATATTTAAGTTAATTTCATATTCAAGTTAACTGCCACGTGATTCTCCGCCCATGTAGACAGCCTACTCTATTTCAGTGAGACCACACAATCTAGGCGCACTTGAACTCTCACGCCCAACTAGGAGAGGTAGGCTACTGAAGTCGAAGCAGCAAATTCTGAGTGTGTGAATAATGCAAAAAATATGTGTTTTTAATACAATAGGTAGGCTAACGCATACAGAGCAGAAAGATGACCGTTTCAAAATAATCTGTGGGACAACTACAATATTTTCATCCAAAGTCGTCTGTCTGACCGCCCGCTCCCGCCTGCAGCATGAAGAATGCAGACCGTGCCGCAATGATCTCTGTCGGGACCCGCAGGCATCCCACAGGAATGTAGCCCTCTAGTGCAGTCAGTACACAACACTATGCTCATCATGTCTTAGCAGTATCAGATGGTGACAGGGGTCCCATCAGGGTCAGACAGCCAGGGAAGACCAGTCTACAGAGCGCAGGTGAATTTTGCAGTATATTCAGTGAATGATACAAAGTTCCATCTTGAATTGATGGGTAAACCTACAGTAGCTACAGGACAGCAGCTTAAGCTTAAAGCTACAGTCTGGGATCTGGGAATAATGGTCATTTCAATTATTGAATCTTGGATAATATAATGTATAAATGTACACCAAGGTAATTATTTGTCATGCCTCATTTTAGGAGGATCAGATGGTGAAAGCAGTCTCAGCAGTCAGGCAGCCAGGGAAGACCAGTTTGTGACAGAGGTGAGGTGAATTGTTGCAGATACAACACTTTATTCTCTCTGTCCAGCAAACACTGGACAAGCCAGATGCTATTTTAAGGCAGTCTGACAAACCTCCAAAGTTGATTTCCAAACTGTATCAAGGGTTGATAGAGGCTTTTCCCGATGACACAAAACATGTCAAACAAAAATGTGAGGAAGAACTGGGAGACGCTATGATGATGAATGGATACAGATATGTTGGAATGCCCAGTCATGTTCATATAATCTCAGACATACATTTCTGCATTTTAAAACCATCCATACAACGTACTATATGCCAGTGAAACTGAATATCATGCACTCAGAAATTGTATTATTCTGCTGGAGGTGTAAAGCACAAAAGGGGTCATATTTGCTTATGTTGTGGTCTTGTGAAGGTTGGCTAAATTCTGGCGAAGAGTATATTATTTTATCTCAGCATGTCTACAGATTCTCCCTTCCCACTGTTTTTGTTCGCTTGGAAATGTTGATACTGGAGACTGTTATCAGAAGAAACTGTGTAACCTAGCATCTATAGTGGCTAATAAATGCATTGCCATTAATTGTAAGGTTGGTTATCCTTCCACAGTGTATGGAATACATTTCAAGTTATGTACAGTATCACTAGATTTGTTTTAAGATTAAGGGTATACTGGGCAACTTTCATAAGGTCTGGATGCCTTATATGGAATGCTGTATGACCAAAGGAGTCTGTATTGAAAACATGCCCACGTCAGGGGAGATTTAGGCAATCTCTAGTTGCTGGGCCGCTCAGTCCTGGCCCTGGGGGTCTGCTGTACAGTTGTCACGCTGGCCTCGGCCTAACACACAATAATGAATGTTTCACTAAGATCCTAAAGCTGAGTGGGGTGTGTTGGGTAGGGGCGCTACAGGGCTGTGGACCCGTAGGGGCAGGACGGGGTGACCCAGCTATGTTGTTTGCAAGTAAAAAGAGCTCTACAGTACTATTAGGCCTATGATATGAATTATATGGAGGGTGTACTGTTTATGTGTGTTAATGTATATGTGTATGTGTGTTTTCATGCAACTTTTGTTTTCCAAACCTTTCCCTTGAGACATAAAAAAAAGATGGGAAGGAAGTTGTGTTGGGGAGAGAGTTGAGTTATTGACTAGACCGGTAGTGGTCGGGCGTGTAGGCGGCTCGGGTTGGATGGGCGGTCTGGCTGAAAAGTTGTCTTTGTACATTATTTGTAAGAGTTGTTCATTTGTTAGGCTATTGGTTAAAGGTGCAACACAATATTGATTATTGAATTATCATCTAGTTCAGTCTTATCAATCACTTAAACATATGTAATAATCTCTTATCTAGCTTGATGACTGTGGGCATTTTTGCTTACTTTCTGTTGTTCTAAATAGAGACGGCTAGAAAGGCCATGGGTCATATTAGATTGTGTAGAAATGCAGGAAATGTGCTTCAGATGCCCTCAAAAAATGGGAGGACCCCCAGACCCCCTGCCAAGTTATGTCCCCCTCTGCAAATAGCACTGCTGGATGATTTAAAAAGTCATAGTCAATCGATTAATAATACTCTTAGCAAAAATGTTTATTTTTAATTTACAATATGTAGAATCTATGAGAATTTAAAGGTTCAGTACTTTTTATAAATATCACAGCACAGTTGAAAAATATATGGCAAATATAAATTAAAACTGGATGGTGTTCAGAGATAGATGGGAGGGGTTGAAGGATGGGACTAAAAACAAACAAAAGATGACTATTGTAAAATATATTGTGTCCGTAAAATGTATATAGTACAGTTGAAGTCGGAAGTTTACATACACTTAGGTTGGAGTCATTAAAACTCGTTTTTCAACCACTCCACAAATTTCTTGTTAACAAACTATAGTTTTGGCAAGTCGGTTAGGACATCTACTTTGTGCATGACACAAGTAGTTTTTCCAACAATTGTTTACAGACAGATTATTTCACTTATAATTCACTGTATCACAATTCAAGTGGGTCAGAAGTTTACATACACTAAGTTGACTGTGCCTTTAAACAGCTTGGAAAATTCCAGAAAATTATGTAATGGCTTTAGAAGCTTCTGATAGGCTAATTGACATAATTTGAGTCAATTGGAGGTGTACCTGTGGATGTATTTCAAGGCCTACCTTCAAACTCAGTGCCTCTTTGCTTGACATCATGGGAAAATGAAAAGAAATCAGCCAAGACCTCAGAAAAAACAGTGTAGACCTCCACAAGTCTGGTTCATCCTTGGGAGCAATTTCCAAACGCCTGAAGGTACCACGTTCATCTGTACAAACAATAGTACGCAAGTATAAACACCATGGGACCACGCAGCCGTCATACCGCTCAGGAAGGAGACGCGTTCTGTCTCCTAGAACAACAGCAAAGGACCTTGTGAAGATGCTGGAGGAAACAGGTACAAAAGTATCTATATCCACAGTAAAACAAGTCCTATATCGACATAACCTGAAAGGCCACTCAGCAAGGAAGAAGCCACTGCTCCAAAACCGTCATAAAAAAGCCAGACTACGGTTTGCAACTACACATGGGGACAAAGATCGTACTTTTTGGAGAAATGTCCTCTGGTCTGATGAAACAAAAATAGAACTGTTTGGCGATAATGACCATTGTTATGTTTGGAGGAAAAAGGGTGTTGCTTGCAAGCCGAAGAACACCATCCCAACCGTGAAGCACGGGGGTGGCAGCATCATGCTGTGGGGGTGCATTGCTGCAGGAGGGACTGGTGTACTTCACAAAATAGATGGCATCATGAGGAAGGAAAATTATGTGGATATATTGAAGCAATATCTCAAGACATCAGTCAGGAAGTTAAAGCTTGGTCGCAAATGGGTCTTCCAAATGGACAGTGACCCCAAGCATACTTCCAAAGTTGTGGCAAAATGACTTAAGGACAACAAAGTCAAGTTATTGGAGTGGCCATCACAAAGCCCTGACCTCAAGCCTATAGAAAATGTGTGGGCAGAACTGAAAAAGCGTGTGCGAGCAAGGAGGCCTACAAACCTGACTCAGTTACACCAGCTCTGTCAGGAGGAATGGTCAAAAATTCACCCAACTTATTGTGGGAAGCTTGTGGAAGGCTACCCAAAACGTTTGACCCAAGTTAAACAATTTAAAGGCAATGCTACCAAATACTAATTGAGTGTACAGTGGGGCAAAAAAGTATTTAGTCAGCCACCAATTGTGCAAGTTCTCCCACTTAAAAGGATGAGAGAGGCCTGTAATTTTCATCATAGGTACATGTCAACTATGACAGACAAAATGAGGAAAAAAAATCCAGAAAATCACATTGTAGGATTTTTTATGAATTTATTTGCAAATTATGGTGGAAAATAAGTATTTGGTCAATAACAAAAGTTTCTCAATACTTTGTTATATACCCCTTGTTGGCAATGACACAGGTCAAACGTTTTCTGTAAGTCTTCACAAGGTTTTCACACACTGTTGCTGGTATTTTGGCCCATTCCTCCATGCAGATCTCCTCTAGAGCAGTGATGTTTTGGGGCTGTCGCTGGGCAACACGGACTTTCAACTCCCTCCAAAGATTTTCTATGGGGTTGAGATCTGGAGACTGGCTAGGCCACTCCAGGACCTTGAAATGCTTCTTACGAAGCCACTCCTTCGTTGCCCGGGGTGTGTGTTTGGGATCATTGTCATGCTAAAAGACCCAGCCACGTTTAATCTTCAATGCCCTTGCTGATGGAAGGAGGTTTTCACTCAAAATCTCCACGATACATGGCCCCATTCATTCTTTCCTTTACACGGATCAGTCGTCCTGGTCCCTTTGCAGAAAAAACAGCCCCAAAGCATGAAGTTTCCACCCCCCATGCTTCACAGTAGGTATGGTGTTCTTTGGAGGCAACTCAGCATTCTTTGTCCTCCAAACACGATGAGTTGAGTTTTTACCAAAAAGTTATATTTTGGTTTCATCTGACCATATGACATTCTCCCAATCCTCTTCTGGATCATCCAAATGCACTCTAGCAAACTTCAGACGGGCCTGGACATGTACTGGCTTAAGCAGGGGGACAGGTCTGGCAATGCAGGATTTGAGTCCCTGGCGGAGTAGTGTGTTACTGATGTTAGGCTTTGTTACTTTGGTCCCAGCTCTCTGCAGGTCATTCACTAGGTCCCCCGTGTGGTTCTGGGATTTTTGCTCACCGCTCTTGTGATCATTTTGACCCCACGGGGTGAGATCTTGCGTGGAGCCCCAGATCGAGGGAGATTATCAGTGGTCTTGTATGTCTTCCATTTCCTAATAATTGCTCCCACAGTTGATTTCTTCAAACCAAGCTGCTTACCTATTGCAGATTCAGTCTTCCCAGCCTGGTGCAGGTCTACAATTTTGTTTCTGGTGTCCTTTGACAGCTCTTTGGTCTTGACCATAGTGGAGTTTGGAGTGTGACTGTTTGAGGTTGTGGACAGGTGTCTTTTATACTGATAACAAGTTCAAACAGGTGCCATTAATACAGGTAACGAGTGGAGGACAGAGGAGCCTCTTAAAGAAGAAGTTACAGGTCTGTGAGAGCCAGAAATCTTGCTTGTTTGTAGGTGACCAAATACTTATTTTCCACCATAATTTGCAAATAAATTCATTAAAAATCCTACAATGTGATTTTCTGGAATTTTTTTTCTCAATTTGTCTGTCATAGTTGACGTGTACATATGATGAAAATGACAGGCCTCTCTCATCTTTTTAAGTGGGAGAACTTGCACAATTGGTGGCTGACTAAATACTTTTTTTCCCCACTGTATGTACATTTCTGACCCACTGGGAATGTGATGAAAGAAATAAAAGCTGAAATAAATCATTCTCTCTACTATTATTCTGACATTTTACATTCTTAAAATAAAGTGGTGATCCTAACTGACCTAAAACAGGGAATTTTTACTAGGATTAAATGTCAGGAATTGTGAAAAACTGAGTTTAAATGTATTTGGCTAAGGTGTATGTAAACTTCCGACTTCAACTGTAGTAACCAAAAAAGTGTTAAACAAATCGAAATACATTTTATATTTGAGATTCTTCCTGTGGCGGTCCTCATGAGAGCCAGTTTCATCATAGGGCTTGATGGTTTTTGCAACTGCACTTGAAAAAACTTTAAAAAGTTATTGAAATAATGATGGACTGTCGTTTCTCTTTGCTTATTTGAGCTGTTCTTGCCATAATATGGACTTGGTCTTTAACCAAATAGGTATATCTTCTGTATAGCCCCCCCCACACCTTGTCACAACACAACTGAAAGGCTCAAACGCATTAAGAAGGAAAGAAATTCCACAAATTAACTTTTATGAAGGCACACCTGTTAATTGAAATGCATTCCTGGTGACTACATCATGAAGCTGGTTGAGAGAATGCCAAGCGTGTGCAAAGCTGTCATCAAGGCAAAGGGTGGCTATTTGAAGAATCTAAAATCTAAAATACATTTCGATTTGTCTAACACTTTTTTGGTTACTACATGATTCCATATGTGTTATTTCATAGTTTTGATGTCTATACTATTATTCTACAATGTAGAAAATAGTAAAAAATAAAGTAAAACCCTTGAATGAGTAGGTGTGTCCAAACCTTTGACTGGTACTGTACTTGAACAATATTATTTAAAGTTTTCCACAATTTTTTTTGACATTTCATTGAAAATATGAGTAGAGAGATCCAAACTACATTCCAAGTTATAATTTGGTCCTTACCTGCCGCATGTCCATTCCAGAGAAGAAAGATCAAGACTACGTCTGTTGAACTGTTCCAAGCACAATTTACGTTCAGAACTAGATCTAGTTATTCTAGCATGTCAGTCCAACATAATAAGGATAATTTGAATATAATATTTTTAAGTTGTTGGTTGTTCAGATTTAACAGCATATTACTTTGGATTTTTATTTGCAAATGTCAGTATTTTTCAACACATATAAATTAAGTACTATATTCAAAAATGTAAGTAAAAATCATTACATTTCTTTTGCAATATTTACTAAACCCGTGGGTAATTTTTTACAGTGTAATTCTCTGGTCATTCTATCCAACAGTAGTGAGGACTGCTAATCCCAAAGTTCCAGAAACCACCGATTCTTCAGTTCCCTCTCAAAATGGCGTCAGACCTCTCCATCTCCACTGCCTCCCCCCAGCTCCCCTCCATGTCTCCTCTCGCCTCCTCTTCCTCTCCTCTCTCTATATCACACCAGATCGGCATCTCTATCCTGGTCCTAGCATTCGTCTTCGGTTTCCCCGGCAACCTGTTTGTTGTGTGGTCGGTGCTGTGCCGTGTGAGGCATCGGTCGGTTACCTGCCTGCTGGTCTTAAACCTCGCTGTGGCCGACGCATTGGTGTTGCTAAGCGCCCCGCTTTTCCTGCGCTTCCTAGCAGGCAGGCGAGGCTGGGAGTTCGGGGCGGCGGCCTGTAAGACGGTGCACTACCTGTGCTGTGTTAACATGAACGTGTCCATCTACCTGATCTGCCTGATGAGCATGGATCGCTGGCTGGCCGTGGCAAGGCCCTTCCTGGCTCAGAGGATGAGGACCAAGAAAACCCTGATGGCTGTTCTACTGGGGATCTGGGTGCTGGCGTTCGTCTTGGCACTGCCCATGGCCTTCTACCGCAGGTGGGGCTGTGTGTATGGGTTGTGTGTATGGGGTGTGTGTGTATGTGTTTGTGTGTGTGTGTGTGAGAGAGAGAGAGAGAGAGAGAGAGAGAGAGAGAGAGAGAGAGAAGGCATGAGAGAGAGGACATATTCAAATACACTTACACTAACAAAAAGGCGGTTATCATTCTTCAATACTGATCTGAAGATTTTGGTTTGCATTACAGGCCGCCTATTTGTAGTTCCTAAGCTGTTAAACACTTCTCTAATAATCTGTGAAGTATGACTGCAATAAAGAACCTGGAACACTCATTGTCTCAATCAAACAATCTCTCTCTCTCTGTCTCTCTGTCTTTGTCTCTCTCTGTCTCTCTCTCTCTCTCTCTCTCTCTCTCTCTCTCTCTCTCTCTCTCTCTCTCTCTCTGTCTCTCTCTCTCTCTCTCTCTCTCTCTCTATATATATATATATATATATATATAATTTAGTAACCTGAAGCTGCACATGAACAGCTCCGTGACCGTCTGCATATCGTATCATTGGGGCAGTGTGGGTCACCAGGTGTTCCAGTACCTGTTTGAGACCGTCCTGGGCTTCTTCCTCCCCTTCATCTTCATCATTGTCTGCTACACCTTTGTCATCTGCGGACTACGCAGGGCCATGTTCCAGCACAAGGGACGGGGAAACCGTCTCATCCTCCTCATCATCGGTGCTTTCGCTCTGTTCTGGCTGCCCTACCACCTGGTCAACATTTTACAGGTATGGGAGTTGGCCAATGTATTTCAAGGTACTGCACATTATTTAGCAGTTAATTTGTTGTGTGTCGTACAGGTTTAATAACAGGTATAAGCCCTATATCTGTCTCTCTTGTATCTATCTGTCTCCTCTCAACTCTTCGCCTCTTCCTTTTTCTCTCTCTCCTCTTTCCCTCTCTCTCTCTCTCTCTCTCTCTCTTTCCCTCTCTCTCTCAGGTGATTGGTCTGCTGGGTGGTAACGACACTCTGTTGAAAGTGGCCAAGGCGGCCCGTCCCAACGTCACAGCGTTTGCTTTCCTGAGCAGCAGTGTGAACCCTGTGCTGTATGTGTTCGCCGGCAGCTCCCACATCCGCCAGGCCGGCCTCAGCTTCATGGCCAAGCTCTTTGAGGGCACCAACTCTGAGGGAGGGACCTCTGCCTCCTTTACCCGCAGTTCAAAGTCCAGCCGGAGTGGTTCCTCAGCCCCACTGTCACTCAAGCTGGGGTGGTCGGGGAAGGAGAAGGAGAGGGGTGGGAATAGTGTGACGGAGCTGCGGGGAGTTGAGGTCAAGGCCAAGTCCAAGCCGGAGCTCAAGACTTTGACCTCCAGTGATCAGTTGGAGTAGTGTTACTTTTTGTGGCCTAGTGTACTAGTCATAGGTTAACCGTATTTAATGTATTTCACAGATCTTTGCTACAATTTGTGGTTTATAGCGAGTGTTTGTGGTTGCCTCCATGCAATTTCGGAATAAAAATATTATAAAATGTCCTTAATAAAGTTTTAACCTGTTGACAAATCGAGTAGTATAGCGATTTCTTAAAGGAAGGGGAAGGAATTGTTCTAGAGACTTACATGCAACCTATAGAGGAGAGTGGGGTAAGTTGAGCCAAAGGGGGACATTTATCCACCCTTGTTTCTAGGAAACCATACACAAAATTAATAATTTGACCCAATATTTAGAAAGAGGAAGAAACCACATGGAAAAAGTGGTATGCAATTTAGGTCCAAAACACAGATTTTCACCAAGTCAAATTAATTTATTGTGTTAGAGGTTTCATGATGCTTGTATCTAAACCAAAGTAGAGAATTTTAAGATTGTTCTATACATCAGTTATGGTCTCTATAAGCTTTAATATAAGGTCTTAAACCTAGCATGAAAGTGCATCCTTGTTGCTGTGTGGGCTAAGATAGTCCAAATGTTTGCCTTGGGGTAAGTTGAGCCAACGGTTGAGCCAATGGAAAGTTGAGCAAATTAAAGTGTTTTCTTCTCATGCGTAATGCAAGGCATTATCGCTAGCATATGATGTAACAACAGGGCCTGGCCTATGTTAAAAGTGTTTTAAAAAGTACAAAAGTGTTTGTTAGGCGTTTAGCCTGTGTTAAAAGATGCTTAAATGATTAAAAGAGAAAAAAGTGATTGTAATTGTGTTGATATGTGTTTGTGAAATAAAGAAAGACATGGTTTTATTTTATTCAGTACAGAATTTTGTAACTTACCACTTCCAGCGGTTCAACTTACCCCATACATACCCTGGGTAAGTTATGCCAGAGACCACTTTTTTTTGGACAAGCTATGTTTTCAAAACTATAATATTGACATGGATTCTGATTATTTCCAGGGATATACAACATCCTGAAATATATTGTGATATCTTTGTTAGAAAGAATATTATATTTACCTTGAAGGAGTGATGCTGAATGTAAAAAATGGCTCAATTTACCCCACTCTCCCCTAGCCAAATTACCTCAATGACTGGAGCTGTATTTGGAAACTTACATTTGCATGATGATCTCATTATTATAATTGTGGTTAATTATTACAAAATGTTCTGCGCAGGCGAAGCAGTGTGGAACAGTGTCCAGCTATTGATGCAACATTATTCAAATGCTTTCAATACACAGATGCAAAACATCACATACAGTGACTCTAACTTGACCAAACATAGCATACTGTAACAAACAAAAAGGGGATGCATTAGATAACTTGGAATTTTAGGTGTCAATAGTAAGGGTGAGTGGGGTAATTGAGCAAGTCTTTACATTCAGCTTCACTACATCAAGGGAAATATAGTATTATTTCTAACAAAGATATTTACATATATTTCAGGATGTTTTGTATCCTATACAGAAGATAGCCCTATTTGGTAAAATTTGGTAAAAGACCAAGTCCATATTATAGCAAGAAAAGCTCAAATAAGCGAAGCAAAGAGAAACGACAGTCCATCATTACTTTAAGACATGAAGGTCAGTCAATACAGAACATTTCAAGAACTTTGAAAGTTTCTTCAAGTGCAGTCGCAAAAACCATCAGGCGCTATGATGAAACTGGCTCTCATGAGGACCGCCACAGGAATGGAAGACCCAGAGTTACCAGTTGAAGCTGGTTGAGAGAATGCCAAGAGTGTGCAAAGCTGTCATCAAGGCAAAGGGTGGCTATTTGAAGAATCTCAAATATAAAATATATTTTGATTTGTTTAACACTTTTTTGGTTACTACATGATTTCATATGTGTCATTTCATAGTTTTGATGTCTTCACTGTAAAAATAAAGAAAAACCCTTGAATGAGTAGGTGTTCTAAAACTTTGACAGGTAGTGTACTGTACATCCAAGCCGAACTGAAATCTTATGAGAAACATGTTGGGTCGTTTTCACAGTTTTCTATTTCCTTACAATTGGTCAAACTGATGTCATTAGGAAATTTTGCACAGAAAATCTTTTTTGTTGTTGTTGTAGTTATTGCATGTTCTCCCCGGTCCCTAAATGTCTTTGTTCTCCAAAAGAAACAGAGATGAAAGATAATATTTTACTGATGTGAACTACACTGAACAAAAATATAAACAATACTGTATCAGTCAATTGAAATAAATTCATTAGGCCCTAATCTATGGATTTCACCACTGGGAATACAGATACTATATGCATCTGTTGGTCACAGGTACCTTAAAAAAAGGTACCGGCATGGATCAGAAAATCAGTCAGTATCTTGTGTGACCACCATTTTTACCTCATGCAGCGCGACTCATCTCCTTCGCATAGAGTTGATCCGGCTGTTGATTGTGGCCTGTGGAATGTTGTCCTACTTCTCTTCAATGGCTGTGCAAAGTTCCTGGATATTTGCGGCAACTGGAACACGCTATCGTACAGAGCATCCCAAACATGCTCAATGGGTAACATGTCTGGTGAGTATGCAGGCGATGGAAGAACTGGAACATTTTCAGCTTCCAGGAATTGTGTACAGATCCTTGCGTCATGTGGATGCTGAAACATGAGGTGATGGCGGCGGATTAATTGCACGACAATGGGCCTCAGGATCTTGTCATGGTATCTCTGCATTCAAATTGCCATCGATAAAATGCATTTGTGTTTGTTGTCCGTAGCGTCACCGCCAACATGGGGCACTCTGTTCACAATGTTGACATCAGCAAACCGCTCGCCCACACAACGCCATACACGCTGTCTATGGTGTCAATTCCTATTCAAAAGTCAAACTGGCGCGAGATGGTGCACGAGCAAGATGAAAAATCATTGCGCAAACAAACACTTGAGTCGAGAAAGAACAACTGTGGTCGAGCGAGCAGAGCACGGGTGCAGCAAATGCAGGCCAGCGTGGTGCGCGCAAATTAAACTTGAGAGTTGCGAGTGTGACTTTGAGCGAGCAGAACTGCATTTCCGCACGCAGTAAATTAATTTGAGAGCAGAGATCGGTAACCACTAGTCTAGAGAACAGCCAGCGGGTGGTCAAGACATCTGCGGCAACTTCATCTTTAGTGTGTCAGCTCTGCTGCACCTGGGAGCTAAAGGAATAGCACCGCACTCCTAATAGTCATGTATGCTTAAACATACTTGTATGCTCATTTATGTGTTTCTTCAATCGGCAATCAGCAGATGAAACAACAACAAAGCGTTCTCCTCGCCCGTGTTTCGTAAAAAGCTGAGGGATGGGGATGGAGAAATGTAACCACTCTCAAATTCATAGACAAAGCTATGGATGCAAGGACTAACCATCGTGCCTCCTAAAACCCCATTGGAGACAACCCAAGGTTCCTCAGGGTTTTGAGAAGGATGCGAGTAGAGAGGAAGTGAGGAGTTGAGCAGAGATTCATTGGGAAAGAGCTCATGTCATTGTTTTAGGTGGAGTCTTATATTGAATGATACATTTATTCTGTTTGCACTTATATCTTTGTTCTATCTGTGGTCTTTCCACAGATGGCTCTGGCTTGCTGATAACATCTGATCTGATGAGACTCCTCTTTCCACAGATGGCTCTGGCTTGCTGATAACATCTGATCTGAAGAGACTCCCTATGCAATTTGACACCTATATTACTGACTCTATTCAATAAAACTTCCAATGTCAAATATAAATAATTTGGGATTCTGTAATTGATAGATGATGGTAGTTCCCAATCAGACATTGACTATAAAAATACATGTTTTCCTCAGTGCAATGTTTGGTGAATGCATGTGGAATGTTTGGTGAATGCATGGTGTTGTTTTGTCCTCAGTCCTCCTTTGTGTACAGATTCAGTTCTAAATTACCATCATCGAGTCCATCCTCACCTCCTCCATCACTGCAACGGATTGTCCGGTCTACTGAGAGGATCATTGGCTGCCACCTGCCCTCCATCGAGGTCCTGCACGACTCCAGTGCAAGGAAGCGTGCAGGAATTATCATTGCCCCCTCTTCCAAAGACTCCCCTCTGGCAAACGGTTCAGGTCAATCACGACCAAAACCTCCCGTGGCCCTCACCAACCGTCCACGATGATCCGCTCATCCATGGACTTTGCACTCTGTAGCCACAGACTATGCACCCTGCACATACATCCCAGAACTGCACATTGCTCTTTGGACTCTCTTACAGTATATACATGTATATATATATATATAGACTTTTTCCACATTTTGTTGTGTTAGAAAGTGAGATTAAAATGGATTTAATTGTCATTTCTTGTCAACGATCTACACAAAACACAAATATATCTTGATTAGATAAGTATTCAACCCCCTGAGTCAATACATATTAGAATCACCTTTGGCAGCGATTACAGCTTTGAGTCTTTCTGGATAAATCTCTAAGAGCTTTGCACACCTGGATTGAACAATATTTGCCCGTTATTCTTTTAAAAATTCTTCAAGCTCTATCAAGTTGCTTGTTGATAATTTTTAAAGTGGCAATATATAACTTTTTGGGCGACCCAACCAAATTCACATAGAAATGTGAGTTATAGATCTATCATTCTACTTGAATGCAAGTCTAAGAAGCAGTAGATCTGTTCTATGTGCTCGATTTTCTGAAAATGTTCTCTCTCTCTCTCTCACTCTCTCTCCCCCCCACACTCGCTCGCTCGCACATACACACACACACACACACACACACACACACACACACACGACAGCTGGCAGTGAGGTTGGCATGCAGGAGTACAGGAGTAACTTCACGGTGGTGGTACGAGGTGATCGTCTCTACGCCATCAGAGGAGACATGGACATCAACACCAACCTGGACAGTGTTGAGGTCTAAAGCCCTGTCTCTGACACCTGGCGGTAAGGTAGAAGACAGAGACTCCATGAAAGTATTATTAAACAGACTTTCAAAACGTGGGTCTGCTAAAGGTGCTTTCCTCACCTCACAAATAATTGTAACTCATTTCAAAATAAAAGTCCCATAGAAGGCTATTTGACATTGTTTGCTCATGCTCATATGGTGCACATGCAGGACTTTTATTTTGACATGAGGCGAAGTGATTTGTGAGGTGAAGAAAGCACCTGCAGAGCTATAAGAAGAATCTAGTGTGAATCTCTGGTTTACCCTTACTATAGTTGAAAGATTAGTCTATAGTGCAAGGTGAACTGAACAAAGATCATCACGGTGACATCTAGTGGTATTTAAGAGTATAGCGCTATGTTTGAGTTGGTTTACATAAGAACGAACAAGAGCGCAGATTTTGGACACATGCAGAAGCATTTAAGCGCAGCATATAATTCTGACTCAATTCAACCATACTACTCTCAATTTGAACCATTCATATACAGTGGCTTGCGAAAGTATTCATCCCCTCTTGGCATTTTTCCTATTTTGTTGCCTTACAACCTGGAATTTAAAAATGATTTTTTGGGAGGTTTGTATCATTTGATTTACACAACATGCCACTTTGAAGATGCAAAATATGTTTGGGGTGAAACAAACAACAAATAAGCTAAATAACAGAAAACTTGAGCGTGCATAACTATTCACCCCCCCCAAATCAATACTCTGTAGAGCCACCTTTTGCAGCAATTAAAGCTGCAACTCTCTTGGGGTATGTCTCTATAAGCTTGGCACATCTAGCCACTGGGATTTTTGCCCATTCTTCAAGGCAAAACTGCTCCAGCTCCTTCAAGTTGGATGGGTTCCGCTGGTGTACAACAATCTTTAAGTCATACCACAGATTCTCAATTGGATTGAGGTCTGGGCTTTGACTAGGCCATTACAAGACATTTAAATGTTTCCCCTTAAACCACTTGAGTGTTGCTTTAGCAGTATGCTTAGGGTCATTGTCCTACTGGAAGGTGAACCTCTGTCCAAGTCTCAAACAGGTTTCCCTCAATAATTTCCCTGTATTTAGCGCCATCAATCATTCCTTCAATTCTGACCAGTTTCCCAGTTCCTGCCGATGAAAAACATCCCCACAGCATGATGCTGCCACCACCATGCTTCACTGTGGGGATGGTGTTCTTGGGGTGATGAGAGGTGTTGGGTTTGTGCCTGACATAGCGTTTTCCTTGATGGCCAAAAAGCTCAATTTTAGTCTCATCTGACCAGAGTACCTTCTTCCATATGTTTTTGGAGTCTTTCCCATTCCTTTTGGCTAACACCAAACATTCTGGCCACTCTTCTGTAAAGCCCAGCTCTGTGGAGTGTACAGCTTAAAGTGGTCCTATGGACAGATACTCTCTCCGCTGTGGAGCTTTGCAGCTCCTTCAGGGTTATCTTTGGTCTCTTTGTTGCCTCTCTGATTAATGCCCTTCTTGCCTGGTCCGTGAGTTTTGTTGGGCGGCCCTCTTTTGGCAGGTTTGTTGGCTGATCTGTACTTCTCCACAACTTTGTCCTTGACCTGTTTGGAGAGCTCCTTGGCCTTCATGGTGCCGCTTGCTTGGTGGTTCCCCATGCTTAGTGGTGTTGCAGACTCTGGGGCCTTTCAGAACAGGTGTATATATACTGAGATCATGTGACAGATCATGTGACACTTAGATTACACACAGGTGGACTTTATTTAACTAATTATGTGACTTCTGAAAGTAATTGGTTGCACCAGATCTTATTTAGGGGCTTCATAGCAAAGGGTGTGAATACATATGCACGCACCACTTTTCCGTTATTTATTTTTTAGAATTTTTTGAAACAAGTTATTTTTTTCATTTCACTTCACCAATTTGGACTATTTTGTGTATGTCCATTACATGAAATCAAAATAAAAATCTATTTAAATTTCAGGTTGTAATCCAACAATATAGGAAAATGCCAAGGGGGATGATACTTTTGCAAGGCACTGTATGTTCTTAATCTGTAACATTGCCAACCTCTTGCCAACCATTGCCAATCTCCAGCTTTGCCAAGCCTCTGGACCAGGCCCTGAGTGGCGACGCTGCCACAGTAGGAGGGAGATATAATATCTTCATCTCAGGGGGGTTCGACTGCAGGTACCAGTGTCTGACCTCCTTGTTCCTGTACCACCCTGAGAGAGGAACCACCTACCTGGCAGAGATGAGCCAGGATCGGGCCCAACACTGTATGGAGGTCCTGCATGGTGGTGGTAGTCTCTGCTTTGTAAGAGGGGTGTGTAACCTACATACCGTCTACACCAATTAGTTGGCCTGTGAACCCGTTATGGACATCCTTGAGTGCTTTCACGCCCCTGGCCATCCCCCATGTTGGAGCAGCCTCTGTGGTTCTGGAGGGGAAGCTCTATGTGCTGGGAGGATACTGCCAAGAGGATGACAGGGAGACCAGACTGGTTAACCGTTATGAACCCATTACCCAATGTTGAGAGAATACGGGCAAGATGCCCGGACCCAGCATGGACATACGAGCCTGTCTGCTCCGCCTGCCCAACCACTTAAGACAATGAGAAAGGGAACTTTAGAGTGTGAGAAAGAGGTTGGGGTCCAATTTAATTTATCATTCCAAATTAAATTCTGGAATTCAAGCAGGAAGTGGAGAATTTACTTGGAATTTAATTGGAATTGCAGCAATCTTCAAAAAAACGTAATTGGAATTGAATTGGAATTTAGGCTGTCTGAATTGGAATTGAATTGGAATTGATGTCACGAATTCCGCCGAGGCTGCTCCTCCTCCTTGTTCGGGCAGGCTTCGGCGTTCGTCGTCCCCGGAGTACTAGCTACCACCGTTTGATGTTATCTATGTTTGTTTGGTTTTGTCTGTTTAGTGCACCTGTTCCTTATCACGTCTTGATTATGTCACCTATAAGTTTCCTTTGGTTTTGTTTGTAGTTGTGTGTCGTTGTACGCCTGTCGTTTGGTGTAGGTTGTTTGTTTGCTTATTGTTAGTGCTGTTCGCACTTTACGCACTGTTTTGCGTATTCGCTCGCCTCCTGTTTATGAGGCCTGTATGGATTGTTCTTTGCTCCTGTGACTATTAAAAGTCGGATCGACTAAGCTTCTGTGTCCTGCGCCTGACTCCAACACCACATCCACATCAGCCCTTGACAATTGAAGAAGAAAACCATCATTGGAATGGAATTGAAATTTGTGGAATTGACCCCAAACCTTTTTATGACTGTACAACAAAGAGAAAAAGCTAGGCTGCCATTAATCTACAGGTGAGTAAAAATGTATTGTATGCCAGAAATTATAATCTAATTCTTTGTCATTGATAGAATGTTTTGACAGAAAAATGAATGCATATGTGTTGATATTATTAAATACCTTATGCCCTTACAAAGAACATGATTTGCTTTAAGAATTAAATACATTGTAATATTATTCTGCTTATGTAATCTTATGCATTTATTAGGTCTTATACTCTTTCTTACAGCGACGAGATCATGAACAAAATTGGGAAAAGCCTGAATTTGGAAACAAATGAAACTCCAACAGGAGAGAGAGACAGTGAGAGCAAAAATGCACGTGCAAGCCAGCCAGCCAGCCAATGAGCACCAATATCTGTGTGTCTAGCATTAATGATCAACTGTAGCCCTATTCACTCAGTATTTACAAAGCTTCTCAGAGTAGGAGTGCTGAACAAGGGTCGTTTTTCCCTCTTAGATCATAGTGAATAAGATTACTAAGGGAACGTTGAGAGCTACTCCACCCTGTCTCTCCCAAGACGATGATGAAGAGGACGGCTACTGTCTGGCTGGCCTGGCTGGGCTACATGTGTCTGGCTCAGGAAGAGGAGGTCTTGGGTTCTGTGGTGAACGTCTACACTGAACTGAAGGAGCTTAGGTCTTTGGTGGGAGAGCTGAGTACTAAGCTCCATACAGCAGAAGCAGACCTGAAAGAGCAGAGAGCTATGGTGGAGGAGCTGAAGAAAGAGAGAGAAGGTACAGTAAATTGTAAATATAAATTCATTAGTATTTATAAGCAGACATTTATGAAGCATTTATAAACATGTATTCAGTTTATTATCATGAAAATGTATATAAAGTGTTACCCAATGCTTTACAGGTCAATAATGCTCACAAATGAAAGTCCTCTTCTTGCTCCTCCCTTTGGTCCTTTTTTTCTACCAATGGGCAAGTTTGTTTTGCATCGGGTGGGCGGAGTTTGCTCATTTTAGACCATTCCATTGGTCCTAAAGTGAAATCTCCACCCACCTGGCGCACCAGGCCATGCAAAACGAACTCGCCCGTTGTTAGGGATGATGATGTTCTCATTGCTGTGTTGTTGTTGATTGATGTTGTTGTTGTTGTTGCTACTATCTTTGCTGGCAGAGCAACCCAAGGTAGCCTTCTCAGCAGCCTTGCTGTCGTCTGAAAGTAAACACCATGGGCCCATCGACACAGAGACTAACCTCATTTTTGGAAAAGTCCTGACCAACATTGGCAGTGCATACAACCCAATCACAGGTCTCGCACTGAACATGCTGTATCTACATCATTATTTATAGCAGGGATGGTCGAAAACTGCCAGTGAGGTGCATGATTTTTTTCCCAGCCAGTCAGTAACACATCCCATTCAACTAATCAACTATTTTCAATAGCAATACTGCTTGGCTAGAACAAAAGCCTGCACCAATAGCATTCCTTTGTGCATACGACTGGTCCATCTGATATAAGCCTCTAGTAGCAATGGCTAAATGCTAGATGCAACCACTATTTATCGACTCCTTCCATGTCTCAGGTGTCTTCACAGCGCCAGTGAGAGGGGTCTACTACTTCAGGTTTTCTGGAAACGGCTTTGCAGGCCATGACATGGGTCTGAGCATATTCAAGGATAGCCAAAGAATGATGTCTGTGTATGAATACCATTCCAGTGGAGAACAGAATGACCATGCGTCCAATGGAGTCACACTGCAGTTGGAGAAGGGAGGAGTGGTCTACATGCGTCTCTGGATCAACACATGGGTCTTCATCGACGGGCGATATGACTACTGCTCCTTCAGTGGCTTCCTGCTCTTTCCTATGTGAAGCATACAGCACAATGTCACATTTTCCTCTGTCATGAGATAAAACCCTGATGCAGGAAAATATATAATAAATAGCCTGTTTTGAAGATGTTTATATTGGTCCACTAATACAGGACTAGTAAAGGCCCAGTGCACTACTTTTATGATTTTGTTTTTACTACATGTATTTGAGTATTTACCAGCATTTGTAACTTGAGTCCGATAATTATCTGTACAAAACAGTTAATCTGATAATACTTGTGGAATATAAATATACTTGCTTGGTATATGTTTTCCAGTTTCTTGAAATACTTGCAAATGCAACTTATTTCTATCTGAAAACTGAAACGGTCTATTCATTTCTATGGAAAACATTCCTTTTCAGTAGACACTTTCATCCAGAGCAATTTACAGTAGTGACTGCATACATTTACATACTTTTTCGTACTGGTCCCCCATTGGAATTGAACCCACAGCCATAGTATTGCAAGCGCCATTCTTTACCAACTGAGCTACATCATCACAAAACACTTGATGTCTCAATGTTCTCAATTACCGTATTGTGCATTGTTTTTCTTCATGGTGATGGAAAGTCTACAGGCACAAACCTAGATGAACAGCCTATGTACAATACAGTAATGCACATTTACATTAAGTGGTTTTTAAGGATGGTAAATTAATACTGCACAAAAAGTGGTTGTTTTCCATGTTATTTGATCAAGAAAAATATTTAGTTTGATGTGGATGTTTTGTGTCATTGCCCATAACTTTGCACCTTTTGATGTAAATGTTTGAGGACAGGGTTTTGTTCTTTATGGTTTCCATTAGAATGACAATCGCAGAGAAGGGGACAGGGCAACAACTCTTACAATTCCAGCTATTGAATCCAGCAAGATACTGTTCTTAATTATATAACTACCTTCTTTGCCAAAGCAGAGATGCTGAAAAAATTCCTGCGCTACAGATGTCTATATTGGTCTGCTAATACTAGTTAAGGCCCAATGCATTACTTTTGTGTTGTTTGTTTTTCTTTTAAATATATACAGTACCAGTCAAAAGTTTGGACACACCTACTCATTCAAGGGTTGTTATTTATTTTTGCTATTTTCTACATTGTAGAATAATAGTGAAGACATCAAAACTATGAAATAACCAAAATGTAGTAACCAAAAAAGTGTTAAACAAATCAAAATATATTTTATATTTGAGATTCTTCAAAGTAGCCACCCTTTGCCTTGATGACAGCTTTACACACTTTTGGCATTCTGTCTTTACTGCACTATTACTTCACCTTCAGTACGTTCGGCTCCAACTCCCACCTTACGGGGCCATCTTGATTAAGGGTAGAGAGTCTTCTGATTCCAGTGACAGTGACAGCACCAGCAACGCTGTCGTCCTACAACTGGTCGCTGGGGAACAGGTCCACGTAGAACTGTGGGAACACTCCAGAGTGTTTGATAGCCTGAATGGACACACCACCTTCAGTGGCTTCCTGCTCTTCCCTTTGTAATAGATGCTTCAGCGTGAAATTTCCCCTAGGTACAGATCCAGGATCAGCTTCCCCTCTCCCAATACTACCCTTAACCATTAGTGTGGAAAATGGAAAACTGACCTAAGATCAGCATCTAGGGGCAACTTCTCCCTGTAATAAACAGGAAGTGATGCTGGAATCAGTGTGATGTAATTAGTGTGAACAACCTCCACATTATACACTGCATATCAATAGTGTTGTCAACACTGTTAAAAAAGTATTATAAAGTGTTCCCCGCTATTTTAGAGAACATTTATGATCTCCCTTAGTATCTTATCTCTTTATACAGTAGTCTACGGATATTATGAACATTTGGGTTAATACCTTACTTGAACTGTTATTGGAGAAGTTTGAGAGTAGTTTTTACTTGATTTTCAAGCTCTTTTGATATTATATTCTTGTAAACTGTACATAAGAATCTCTTAATGGATGTATTGTTTTAATAAAAGGTTATAGAATTGCATATTTATTTATTAGTATGCTCTCTTGAATGTTAGATCCAGTTTCCATACTACCACAGTGTGGGAAGGGCAGGGGCAGCTACCTAGCAAACATGAGCAAGGACTGGCACCAGCACAGCATGTTAAAAATGTAAAAAATGGCTTCCTTGTTCCTGGTTACCTCCTCACTTGTTACGCGACGGTGCGGTGCTTTCCTCTCTGTATTTAAAACAACAAATGCTGTTATATTGGCATGATAAGGCACTTCACCGCTAAGAGTCAATCCAAAAGAGTTCCTTGTCCCCCCCTTTTCTGCTAGCACAGGAAACTCTCACGAAAAGGGAGAGTAGCATATGCAAACATTTCCAGGATTTCCCCAGCTCGCTATCTTAATGCCAGTGAGTTGTATCTAGTCTACTGCTTTGCCATCACAAGATAAAAACAAATCACAAACCCCTTGAGGTCGATGTACGCACCCGCATGGTTATCGGTGACACCATCACATTTTATTAAATAAAACCCTGTGTGTTTACATTAGAGATGTCCGTTTTTTTGCATGGGCTGCATCTCATTTCAATGAATCCGCCGGTGTCGGCCATTCGCCTATGTGGTAGACATCCGCTTCCCAAAAACGGTGTTTGTCAGACATGAGAGGATGCTGAAAGTTACTTTTCACAAAAACGTCTGTAAAGTCTGAACAGCTATTTGGACCCCACTATCGGAAGCCGAGACTCTCACACGGACATGTCAGCTCTTCTGCTCTACGACGTCTACAAGCTTCACAGGACTCGTCTCAATTTGATGCTGCTGACGTCCCATCTCCGAACAGGTCTTCTCACAAAAACTTCTGTAAAGTCTGAGCTACAAACTATTTTCATGTCATCCAACAATTATAAGCACCTGGGGGCCATACTTGCAAACATTAGAAAAAGTTCAGGGTTAAGTTTCAGCATCAGCCAATTAAAATCGTTGACTTAGTTGCACGTGATCAAAAGCTACATGATAGCTGTTGCCATTACATAAGCTTGCACATTTAGTCCTCAGCAGGTGGCCATGATTATTTCCTGTAACAAATTGCCCCTCCCCCCTAACTTTTTCTCGACAAACCAATAGCATTTCAGAAAATAGGTCAACTTGGCCACCAGAGGGATACATTCAAACCTCCAAATTCAAGGTTTACTTTTGTTCCCCTCCACTTGGTCTGTCTCAAGTGTAGAGTGCCAATGTTGCATGACTATCTTTGCATAGGATACTTACTAATGTTACGTTTTCACGTATATGACGTTTTTGCTTCTCCGTTTCACATACATCCATGTATTGTTAACGGTGGGTCAAGACATGTCAGGGTAAAAAAAATTATAACAAAATATACTGAACAAAAATATAAATGCAACTTGCAACAATTTCTAAGATTTGACTGAGTTACAGTTCATATGAGGAAATCAGTAAATTGAAATACATTCATTAGGCGCTAATCTATGGATTTCACATGACTGGGAATACAGATATGCATCTGTTGGTCGCAGATACCTTAAAAGAAATGGGCCTCACAATGGGCCTCAGGATCTCGTCACGGTATTTCTGTGCATCCAAATTGCCATTGATAAAATGCAATTGTGTTCGTTGTCCGTCGCTTATGCCTGCCCATACCATAACCCCAATACCACCATGGGCCATACACGTGGTCTGCGGTTATGAGGCCGGTTGGACGTACTGCCAAATTCTCTAAAACGACGTTGGAGGAGGCTTACAGTATAGTAGAGAAATGAACCATTCAATTCTCTGGCAAAAGCTCTGGTGGACATTCCTGCAGTCAGCATGCCAATTGCATGCTCCCTCAATACTTGAGACATCTGTGGCATTGTGTTGTGTGACAAAACTGCACATTTTAGAGTGGCCTTTTATTTGTAGAATTGCTGAAAACTTGCTTTAAAACTGTAATATTTTCTCTACGCCAAATGGAAAAATGTGTAGAATTTCAGGAAATTAATTTTAGAACTTCAATTTCTCTCTCTGCCATCAAGAAGGGGGGCCACAAAATTCACCTACCGCCCTGACAGATCCACGGACGACGCAATCGCCATTACACTGCACACTGCCCTCACCCACCTGGACAAAAGGAATGCATATGTGAGGCTGCTGTTCATTGACTACAGCTCGGCCTTCTATACCATAGTGCCCTCTAAGCTCACCACAAAGCTCACGGCCCTGGGACTGAACTCCTCCCTATGCAACTGGGTCCTAGACTTCCTGAAAGGCCGCCCCAACGTGGTGAAAGTAGGCAACATTACCACCTCAACACTGATTCTCAACACGGGGGCCCCACAAGGGTCCGTCCTCAGTTCCCTCCTGTACTCCCTGTATACCCACGACTGCGTGGCCTCACACAGTTCCAACTCCATCATCAAGTTCGCTGATGACACGACAGTAGTAGGCCTGATTACCAATAACAACGAGATGGCCTACAGGGAGAAGGTAGGCACTCTGACGGCGTGGTGCCAGGTAAACAACCTCTTCCTCAATATCGGCAAAACAAAGGAGCTGATTGTGGACTTCAGGAGGAACCAGGCTGGGCTTCCCCATCCTCATCAACGGGGCTTCCGTGGAGACAGTCAAACACTTCAAGTTCCTCGGCGTACACATCTCTGAGGAGCTGAAATGGTCAAACCACACGGACACCGTGGTGAAGAAGGCACAACAGCGACTCTTCAACCTCAGGATGCTGAAGAAATCTGGCCTGTTGCCGAGGGCCCTCAAAGTGAGCACCATCGAGAACATACTGTCGGGCTTTACCACAGCCTGGTACGGCAACTCCACCACTGTGGACTGCAAGGCGCTACAGAGGGTGGTACGCTCAGTTGAATGCACCATTGGGTGCACACTGCCTGCCCTCCAGGACACCTACAACACCAGGTGTCGCAGGAAAGCCAAGAAGATCATCAGCGATCCCAGCCACCCGATCCATGGCCTGTTCTCCCCATTTCCATCACTCAGACGTGGGCAGTATAGAAGCATCATGACAAAAACTGTAAGACTGGCCAATAGCTTCTACCCCCAGACCATCAGGCTTCTGAATAGCCACCACTAGTCAGTTACCTGCTCCTGCAGTCCCCCACCCCCACGGACATTTACCCTGAACCCACCCCAATGGACATTTATCATTGCCACAGTTGTTAATATGTATATATTATTATTTCAATTTGTATTATTATCTATTTATATGGTTTTATTTAAATTTGTCCTGCATTTCATTGTACCCTGTAATTACACCTGTAACACTGTACATGTGACTATTAAACTCTCTAATCTAATCTAATGTTAAGGAATCTTCCATGTAAAAGTGTTGGAACACGTACAACGACTTCTACAATTTTACTTGGCTGATACAGAATTTGTTACAGGAAATATTAATGGCCAGCTACTGAGGTTAGTATATGGCTAAATGTGCAATCTTATGTAATGGGAACCGCTAAAATGATCACTTGCAACTACGTCAATAATTTTAATTGGCTGATGCTTAAACTTAACCTAAAAAATCTAATGTTTGATAGGACTGGCCCCCTGGAGTTTATTAAATGGCATTGTCACTTGGATTGGAACCGGTGCTATGGTCAGATGACATGAATGAAATAGAGAGCTTTGGCCACACACACCCAGTGGTGGGTTTGGCGTCGAAATAAGGATATGGATCAATCTCATTGAATGCAATGTATTCACTTAGGCATAAAGACTCTGACGCTTATCTCTAGACATCAATACTGTGACACTAATCTTCCCCCCATTGAATCCAATGTATTACATTAGGCATCATGTTTCTTGATCAAATCTTTTTGCAAAAACTTACCAGATTGATGCTTTTCTGCCGATACCAGGCTGAGCTGTCAAAGGGAATGCGCTTGCTGGCCAATGTGACACAAAATGCTGCAAAAGTAATATCAAAAAGTGCAATCTACAGTTCAGGTAAAGTTGTAAGGACATAATTATGTTATAATTAGCTAGCTTGCTTGCTTTCAAAATTGAGAGAAGGGTGTCAGTTTGTAATGTATGTACAATAGCTAGTGAAATTAGTTAATCCCTCAATTTAGCACTTCTGTGTTTAGCAGAGTAACATTTGTCCTATCCAACAGGCATCAAATGTGAGAAGTAATATTGTAGTTGCCTTTTTTCTTAGGCTACCAATCCCAGCCCACCTCTGCTCTGACCACAGAAGTAAAACCATGGTCAGTCAGATGCTTTCCTCTCCATGGAGAATGCTTGGGTATGTCATTGTCAAGTTCATAGAAATTAAGCTATACATTGATCCAAGGTGACCCACTAACACCAACTCTGTGTCTATGGGTGTTTTCTCAATATGCATGCTAAAGTGCTCCACGCTCTCATGCTCCAAGTGCAATCTCCGAGGACGTTCTCTTGAGTACGTTCTTGTGAGGACGAGAGTGTGGAGAACGCATAAAACATTACAATTGAGAAGCACTCCCCCCTACTGTATTACCTCACGCTGCACCTCCCCATTCACTGAACCTTCTTCCAGCCAGGACAACGGCAACGATAGAGACGAAACAAGATATACACAAAGCAAACGTTTTACTTCATAATTATCAGCTAACTATATGTGAATCGTAATAATGTAGCTAACCAGATAGTTTAACAGGCAAAAATGAACTAAAATAATGTTATGCAAGGTAGATGTATATGCTTTGTGGGTAGCTAGCTAGCTAACAGTAGTAGCTTCAGCTCAAATACATTTAGCGTAATTTTTTACGTGGTTGCGTCAAATTTCTGTGCATACTTTCCATTGAAGCTTGCATCGATGCATGTTTCAAAATATCCTCCTGAGAACCAAGGAAAATATTGTTTTTCCTAATCATATTTTTTGTGATTGAATAACTGTTTAGGGTTTAAAAAAAGCATCCTACAATTTCCACATTTTAATTTTAATTTTAATTTTTTATTTTACAGCATGTCCACTGTAGTGGACAACAGGATCATTTGAGTACGAAAAGAGACACATTTGGTAGATACAAATTTTTACAGAGTTCTTACAGATTACAGAGTTTTTATGAACTAAGAATACATACATTTTGGGCTGTAGATTGATTATTATCCAAGAATACAGACATTTTGATTATACAATACACATGAATCATTCTTGAATCCTTTTCCTTACATTTCGAAGGATAGCTTTACTATTAAAGCTTAACACTTTGTTATGTCCATATCCTTTGATTGGTCCCCTTGAATCCTTTCAGTGTTATTTGAACAATGAACATATAACTAATGTGTAACAGATTTATTTTGGATTTTTTCCTTCTGTCAAACTGAATCCAATCTAGCTTTTTCCTTCACTCTTCATTTTGTTCTTAGTATTTTCTTTTTGGTAATGCAGAGGAACATCTTGCATTTGGTACATCTCATGTACGTCTTGCTCTTGCAGCCCTTATTTCTGCATCTTTCTGCATGCTTGGTATCCATCATCTCAGGCATGTGCATGGCTCCTAGTCTGCGCACAGATGGCTCTGGTTGTGGGATCCTCATTTTAGATGGTGGCTCATACTCATCCTCACTCTCTTCACAGCTGTTTTCCAGTTCCGGACTCTCCAACAGCTCCTCAGCTAGGAGTAGTTTGAAGTCCAGGTACTGATGTGTGTTCTTTGATGGTCTGTGCAGAGCTTTGCTGTCAGACTGGTATTGTATCCAGGAGTTGGTGATGGCAACATCAAAGAAGTGACTGATCACGCGCGATGTCCACTTCTTGGTCCTGCTTGACATACGATAGAAGCTAAGCATGCGATCACAAAGATCTACGCCACCCATGTTATCATTATACTGCTTAATTACTGCTGGTCTTTTAACCTGGACCAGGTGCTTTTCTTTCTGGGACCATCTGGTACAGATGTCTTCTGGGTCTTTCCCATGTACAGTGGATGCCATGAGCACTGGTTTGTTGTCGAACCATTTTGTGATGGCCAGCTCAGGACTCTTTCTGGCCACTGACACTGATGTTCCTCTCCCCTCTTTTTTCAACTGTTTGTCTACTGGCAGCTGGCACAGCTTTGGGACACGGTTCTTCATTATAGTTCCAGTTGCAGGAAGGCCCTTTGCCAGCAATGCATCCAATAGATCTATGGTTGTGAAGTACCTGTCAAAGAATATGTGGCTTCCTGTTGGAACAGATTCAACCATGCGTAGAACTGCTGCAGCTCCAACTCCTAACCTTTGGACTGTAAAGGTATTCTTCCCTTGGTAGACTTCAAAATCAAGCATCAGACCATTTGGGGATGCAAGGACAAAGACCTTTAGGCCAGTAGGGTTTGGCTTGCCGGGAACATATTGCCTGACTGGACAACGGCCTGTGAATGGGATGATTTGCTCATCAATGCAGACCCTTTCTGGCTTTGCAAGGCTGAGACAGCCTTGGCGCACACGATCGAGTATTGGCCTGACTTTCCAAAGAATATCTGCCTTCTTTGTTTCCTCTGTTACAGCCAGGTCATTGACAATCTTGAGGGAATTTCTTATCCTGAAGAATCTATCCCTAGTCATTTTGCTACTTATGACTGGCACTTTAGTTTTGTTGGCCCAAAACATTTTAATTCTGGGATAGCCAAGGCAGGCCATGTGGACTGAAATGCCCAAGAAGATTTTTATTTCTTGTGGCGTGGTGTTCATGCACACTCCTTTGATTTGCAGCTCTCTTTGATTTGTGTATGTTGCCAAATCTTCAAAGACCTTGTTGTCAATGTACTGTGAAAAGTATTCAATTGGACTCCAGTCTGCACGTGTTGTAGGGTCATCTTGACACACAGGAAGCCCAGGTAACACAGGTGCAAATCTGATATGAAGGAAAAAATAATAATAAATGATAAGTAATAACAGTTTAAATACTCAATGCAGCTGAATTTAAAATTGTGGAACTGCATCAAACATACATGTTACTCCTGGCCCACAGAGGGCGACGAGTTTCCTGTTCATCCCTGTCTGTATCTGTGTCTGTGTCTGCATCTGTCCCTTCAACTGAGCCTTCTGCATTGTCTTCCTCTTCTTCATCACCGTTTTGTATCACTGGTTGAAACTTATCCTCATCTCTCTCATCATCTGACAACTCCAAATCTGAATCTCCCTCAACTATTCGGTCTGCTTCAGTTCTGTTTCCTACGACAATGTGGAGTCATTATTTACATGAAGATAGTCCTGATGTCCACTATAATTGACATTCATAAAATGGCAAATCTTTCAAAAGATACATAATTTAGTTGCTATCAGAACTAAATATATGATTCCTAACACCTTCATGAACAAGAAAATATATGATTATCATAGTAACAAAACCATAGACAAACAATATTTGACTTACCTCTCATCTTTCCATAAAATGTGCTTGTTCCTATGCCGTCCATTTTGAAAGGAAAGATAGAGGCGGTTCCCGGCCTCCCAGCCAATCAAATGACATATCACTGAAAAGCCCAGGATGTCCTCTGTACAGTACATCAGGAATTAAGAGACTTGCACAAAAGATTCCAAGAAGAGGGATGAAACTCAAATGTCCACTACAGTGGACATAAGTCAATGGGCTGGGTCTCAGGATTATGTACAAACGGAGTACGCATTCGAGAAGTTCCCTCCCTGCTCCGTTTCGTTACTTTGATTTGGACTCATACTCCGACCCTCCCGTGCTCCAATTTGCGTGCTCGGAGCACGGTAGAATGCATTTTGAGAAACACCCTATGTGTTTCAGGAGTCAACAGACAACAGCAATTCAGCCTGACTGAAGTTTGTCCAGAAAAATGCATAGTACACATTCATTTGAGTAGCCTGTAAAGGTATGTCACTGTAAATCACATAACTCACACAAGCCGAGAAACAGATATGTTTTTTTTTCTCTCTCAAAAAACTGCTAGTCAGATCCGAAATGGACCCCAGTTTCATCCATCCATGATTGTTTGTCCATCCGCCTAAAATCCCTCCCCCACCTAGGTGAAGTAGAGTAAAGGATGTCAGGACTACAAGGCTGGACCGCACGGCAAGCGGTACCGAAGCGCCAAGTCTAGGTCCAAAAGGCTTCTTAACAGCTTCTACCCCCAAGCCATAAGACTCCTGAACAGCTAATCATGGCTACCTGGACTATTTGCATTGTCCCCCACCCCACCCCCTCTTTTACGCTGCTGCAACTCTCTCTTTATTATTTATGCATAGTCACTTTAACTCTACCCACATGTACATATTACCTCAATTACCTCGACTAACCTGTGCCCCCTCACATTGACTCTGTACCGGTACCCCCTGTATATAGCCTCCCTAGTGTTATTTTATTTTACTGCTGCTCTTTAATTATTTTTATTTTTTACTTAACACTTATTTTTCTTAAAACTGCATTGTTGGTTAAGGGCTTGTAAGTAAGCATTTCACTGTAAGGTCTACACCTGTTGTATTCGGCGCATGTGGCAAATACAATTTGATTTGATATTCTCTGGGCTAAACTTAGAACAATAACATTGTAATGAATGGACTGAATGCGTGACAGACATAATGATAAATTCAACAACCTACCTATGTGTTTCATGTGTCTTACAGGACCGAGGATTCCCCAGGCTGAGTGATGCAGACCATGGACAGGCTGAGCCAGCAGCGATATTGTTATATTGACATAAAGTGCGATGTGGATGACATTGTAAAAAAATGATCCCAAAATGGGTTCATGTTTTGTTCTGTTTATCATTCGATGCCTGTTCTGATAATGTTTACACAACCAACTTCAATTACAATCTGAGCAAACAATGAAATGGAAAATAAATTATTACAATGAATATCCCAATGTTAGAATCTTTTTGAGGGTTATGTTATAATAAGCTAGTGTAAGGCCGATGAAAAAGGACTCTGTGATTTCAGACTCAATGTTTAAAGCCCCCATACACTCTTTTTAATTGTATTTTTTTTAAATCATCACTATATGTCTAATAAATCACTGTGTGTGTTTATTTCATTAAAATAAATGAAAAAATATATATTTTTTAAACATTTCTTTCCCTGAGTATCCTTTTGCCATTGAAATGCTCAGTCTGATCGTGTGGGTGTGGCGATACACATTTGTATATATTTACATACACAGCCCTAATTGGCGGATAGGATCGTAGACCCTGGAGCCTACCCCACTTACCTCTTCAAAGTAGGAGGCAAATAAAAGATGACTGGTCATTGGTCAGAATAATCATAACAGATTGTGATGTCATAATCTGGGCCAAAAACTCCATCCTACCAGAACAGGCTGAAATTCCAGACATTTTCTTCAAGCAACTCTTACACAAAAAAGGGCATTATCATAATTTTCACAATTTCAGGGTGTTATTTCGACCTCATAACGTGGATGTATCATCAAAGAAACTGGGAAAGCACGTTTTTAACTGCACTGCCCCTTTAATGTCAGAGTGGTAAACAACTTAACAGGGACAAAATAATAACGTCAGCCAAGAGCGTGGCTGCTTGTGCTACTCCAAACTCTAGACCAGGGTTGCTCAACCCTGTTCCTGGAGAGCTACCCTGCTGTAGGTTTTCGCTCCAAGCAAAAACCAGGAACAGGGGTGGCTCTCAAGGAACAGGGTTGGGCAGTCCTGCGCTAGACTGAGGTATATTACCCATGACCCTCTGTTTTTCTCCCCAGAGCCAGAATACCCTTTAAAAATAAGAGTCCCTCACATTATATTATCACAATAAAGGTCACACACTAGCTTGCTTTCAAAGTGGACCCGTTATGGGAGTCCTCATGAACACCACTGTAATTAGAACCATGTCTGTGCTCTAACAATCCACCACTTCCTCCTTTGTTGGCAATAACCTACAGTACCAGTCAAAAGTTTGGACACACCTACTCATTCATGTCACGGATTTTGCCGAGGCTGCTCCTCCTCCTTGCTCGGGCAGGCTTCGGCGTTTGTCGTCCCCGGAGTACTAGCTACCACCGTTGGATGTTTCGATGTTTGTTTGGTTTGGTCTGTCTGTTGCACATGTGTCCGTTTGTGTCTAATTATGTGTCCTATAAGTTTTCTGCTTTGTGTATGTGAGTTTGTGTGTTGTTGTCCGCCTGTCCGTTGATGTCAGTGTTGTGTGCTCATTTAGTTAGTGTTTTACGCACTGCTTGCAAAATCTCTCGCCTCCAGTGTTTGAGGCCCGTTTATTTTTGTATTGTATATTTGACTAGTAAAGTCTGTTTGACTGAGCTTCTGTGTCCTGCGCCTGACTCCGACTCCACATCCACATCAGCCCCATTGACAGAACAACACACCATTCATGGAGTCAGCAGGAGCAGCGGCTGCACCCAAGTCGCCGGAGGATCGGATCAGCGAGCAAGACGCCATGATCCGGCAACTCGGGTCCGCCATGAATGAGGTGACGAACACTCTGCGCCGATTGGTAACTAGAGAGGTGCCCACACCTCCGCCCACCTTACCATCACCATCGGCCAGTCCTCCCATCCCAGCACCGGAACCCAGTGGAATTAGGCTCTCGCTCCCGAGGGCGTATGATGGCACCGCAGCCGGGTGTCAGGGGTTCCTCCTGCAGGTGGAACTCTACCTGGCCACCATACACCCGGCGCCCTCGGGATACGAGAGCGTCTCCGCCCTCATCTCCTGTCTCTCCGGCAAGGCGTTGGAGTGGGCCAACGCCGAATGGAGGGGAATAGACACCGCCACCATCACCTACGCGGAGTTCTCCCGCCGCTTCAGGGCAGTTTTTGACCATCCACCTGAGGGGAAAGCGGCGGGGGAGCGTCTGTTCCACCTCCGACAGGGGAAGAGGAGCGCACAGGAGTTCGCCCTGGAGTTCCGGACTCTAGCGGCGGATGCAGGGTGGAATGAGAGGGCCCTCATCGACCACTATCGATGCAGTCTTAGTGAGGTCGTGAGCTGGCCTGCAGGGACACCAACCTATCTTTCGACCAGTTGGTGGACATGTCCATCCGTCTCGATACCCTGCTGGCTACCCGCGGACGTCCCGAATGGGGGTCGTCCATTCCATCCTCCAGCACCTCCGAGCCGATCCCTATGGAGCTCGGGGGTGCTGGCGCTAGAGAGAGGAGGAGAGAGAACCCGAGGGGGGCCGTCCCCTGCACCAACTGTGGCCGTGGAGGGCACACTGCGGCTAGGTGCTGGGGAGGGTCTCCAGGGAGAGGGAACAACAGGTCACGCACTGGGGAGTCATTTCAGGTGAGTAGGCGCCCCACTTACCCAGAGCTCTCTGTTGTTCACATGTGTATACCTGTAAGATTTCCACACGTGGCACCTCATTCCCAGCATAAGGCGCTAGTCGATTCAGGCGCAGCTGGGAATTTTGTTGATCGTACATTTTGTTTAAGGTTAGGGATTCCCCTCCTGCCTGTTGATGCTCCCTTCCCTGTCCATGCCCTAGATAGCCAGCCGCTGGGATCGGGGTTGCTTAGAGAAGTCACAGCACCACTTAAGATGAATACGCAGGGGGGTCATGAGGAGACCATTCAGTTATATCTGATCGACTCTCCTGCGTATCCCGTGGTGCTGGGGCTTCCCTGGTTAATCGCCCATGATCCTACCATTTCGTGGCAACAGAGGGCTCTCATGGAGTGGTCTGCCCAGTGTGTAGGGAGATGTCTAGGTGTTTCCGTGGGGGCGACCTCGGTGGAGAGTCCGAACCAAGTGCCTGCAATGCACATTCCCCCTGAGTATGAGGATTTAGCACTCGTGTTCAGCAAAACAAGGGCGACACGGTTGCCACCTCATAGACAGGGGGATTGTGCGATAGACCTCCAAACAGGAGCAGCACTCCCGCGGAGCCATGTGTATCCTCTGTCTCAAGAGGAGACAGCGGCTATGGAGACTTACATAGCCGAGTCCTTGAGACAGGGATACATACGGACCTCCACTTCCCCGGTGTCCTCGAGTTTCTTCTTTGTGAAGAAGAAGGATGGGGGTTTGCGCCCGTGTATTGATTACCGTAGTCTCAATCAGATCACGGTTAAATACAGTTATCCTCTTCCTCTGATTGCGAGTATGACTGAATCATTACGCGGAGCGCGGTTCTTCACAAAGTTGGATCTCAGGAGCGCGTACAACCTGGTGCGCATTAGGGAGGGAGATGAATGGAAAACAGCATTTAGCACCACCTCGGGTCATTACGAGTATCTCGTCATGCCATACGGGTTAATGAATGCTCCTTCAGTCTTCCAATCCTTTGTGGACGAGATCTTCCGGGACATGCATGGGCAGGGTGTTGTGGTGTACATCGACGACATTCTAGTGTACTCTTCTACACGAGCCGAGCATGTAGCCCTGGTGCACCGAGTGTTGGGGAGGCTGTTGGAGCATGACTTGTATGTCAAGGCAGAGAAATGTTTGTTTTTCCAGGAGTCCATCTCCTTTTTGGGTTATCTGTTTTCCGCGTCAGGGGTGAAGATTGAGGTTGACCGTGTGTCTGCCGTGCGTAATTGGCAAACTCCAACCACTGTTAAAGAGGTGCAGCAGTTTTTGGGTTTTGCTAATTACTACCGGAGGTTTATCCGGGGCTTTGGACAGGTGGCAGCTCCCATTACGTCCCTGCTGAAGGGGGGTCCGGTGCGTTTGCAGTGGTCAGCTGAAGCGGACAAGGCATTTGTTAAACTGAAGAACCTGTTCACTTCGGCTCCGGTGCTGGCGCATCCGGACCCCACTTTACCATTCCAAGTAGAGGTGGACGCGTCAGAGGCCGGTATTGGGGCAGTACTGTCGCAACGGTCCGGCACGCCACCTAAACTCCGCCCCTGTGCGTTCTATTCTAAGAAGCTCAGCCCGGCGGAGCGAAATTATGACGTAGGGGACAGGGAGCTGTTAGCCGTGGTTCAGGCCCTAAAGGTGTGGAGGCATTGACTTGAGGGGGCTCAACACCCTTTCCTCATTCTGACTGACCACCGTAACCTGGAGTACATCCGGGCAGCTAGGAGATTAAACCCTCGTCAGGCTAGGTGGAATATGTTTCTAACCCGGTTCATTTTTAAAATAACGTACATCCCAGGGTCCCAGAACGGTAAGGCAGACGCCCTGTCCCGGCGGTATGACACAGAGGAGAGGTCCATTGAGCCCACTCCCATACTGCCGGAGTCTTGTCTGGTGGCTCCGGTGGTGTGGGAGGTCGATGCGGAGATCGAGCGGGCGTTACGTACCAACCCTACTCCCCCAGAGTGTCCTGTGGGGCGGACGTACGTTCCGCTCGAGGTTCGTGATCGGCTTATTTATTGGGCTCATATGTCACCCTCCTCTGGACATCCAGGTATTGGCCGGACAGTGCACTGCCTTAGCGTGAAATACTGGTGGCCAACGTTAGCTAGGGATGTGAGGGTTTATGTCTCCTCCTGCTCGGTGTGCGCCCAGTGTAAGGCACCTAGACACCTGGCCAGGGGGAAGTTACATCCCCTGCCCGTTCCACAACGACCATGGTCTCACCTCTCGGTGGACTTTGTGACCGACCTTCCTCCCTCCCAGGGGAATACCACCATTTTGGTCGTTGTGGATCGGTTTTCTAAGGCCTGTCGTCTCCTCCCAATGCCGGGTCTTCCTACTGCCCTACAGACCGCTGAGGCACTATTTACCCACGTCTTCCGGCACTACGGGGTTCCCGAGGATATAGTGTCTGACCGAGGTCCCCAGTTCACCTCCAGAGTCTGGAGGGCGTTCATGGAACGCTTGGGGGTCTCGGTGAGCCTTACCTCGGGTTACCACCCAGAGAGCAATGGGCAGGTAGAACGAGTTAACCAGGATGTGGGTAGGTTTCTGAGGTCCTATTGCCAGGGCCGGCCGGAGGAGTGGTCAAGGTATATCCCCTGGGCAGAGATGGCACAGAACTCTCTTCTCCACTCCTCCACCAATCTAACCCCTTTCCAGTGTGTGTTAGGGTATCAGCTGGTTCTGGCACCATGGCACCAGAGCCAGATCGAGGCTCCTGCGGTGGATGAGTGGGTTCGGCGCTCGGAGGAGACGTGGAACGCTGCACACGTCCACCTGCAGCGGGCCATCCGTCGACAGAAGGCGAGCGCTGATCTCCACCGCAGTGAGGACCCGGTGTACGCACCGGGAGATCGAGTCTGGCTCTCGACTCGAAACCTGCCCCTCCGCCTGCCCTGCCGGAAGCTGGGTCGGCGGTTTGTGGGGCCTTTTAAAGTCCTGAGGAGATTGAACGAGGTGTGTTACAGGTTACAACTGCCTATTGATTATAAGAATATTAACCCCTCGTTCCATGTGTCTCTTCTCAGGCCGGTGGTAGCTGGTCCACTCCAGGAAGGTGAGATAGGAGAGACCCCCCCTGCCCCCACTGGACATCGAGGGAGCTCCGGCGTACACGGTCCGGACCATCTTGGATTCGAGACGTCGGATGGGGGGTCTCCAGTATCTCGTGGAGTGGGAGGGGTACGGCCCGGAGGAACGGTGCTGGGTGCCTAGGAGGGATATTCTAGATCCATCCCTCCTGACTGAGTTCCACCGTGGTCATCCCACGCGCCCTGCTCCGCGTCCTCCTGGTCGTCCCCGAGGCCGGGGTCGGCGCACGGCTGGAGCCGCGCGTCAAGGGGGGGGTACTGTCACGGATTCTGCCGAGGCAGCTCCTCCTCCTTGCTCGGGCAGGCTTCGGCGTTCGTCGTCCCCGGAGTACTAGCTACCACCGTTGGATGATTCGATGTTTGTTTGGTTTGGTCTGTCTGTTGCACCTGTGTCCGTTTGTGTCTAGTTTTCTGCTTTGTGTATGTGAGTTTGTGTGTTGTTGTCCGCCTGTCCGTTGATGTCAGAGTTGTGTGCTCATTTAGTTAGTGTTTTACGCACTGCTTGCGTAATCTCTCGCCTCCAGTGTTTGAGGCCCGTTTATTTTTGTATTGTATATTTGACTAGTAAAGTCTGTTTGACTGAGCTTCTGTGTCCTGCGCCTGACTCCGACTCCGCATCCACATCAGCCCCATTGACACTGGACATGTACTGGCTTAAGCAGGAGGACACGTCTGGCACTGCAGGATTTGAGTCCCTGGCAGCGTAGTGTGTTTCTGATGGTAGGCTTTGTTACTTTGGTCCCAGCTCTCTGCAGGTCATTCACTAGGTCCCCACCGTGTGGTTCTGGGATTTTTGCTCACCGTTCTTGTGATCATTTTGACCCCACGGGGTGAGATCTTGCGTGGAGCCCCAGATCGAGGGAGATTATCAGTGGTCTTGTATGTCTTCCATTTCCTAATAATTGCTCCCACAGTTGATTTCCTCAAACCAAGCTGCTTACCTATTGCAGATTCAGTCTTCCCAGCCTGGTGCAGGTCTACAATTTTGTTTCTGGTGTCCTTTGACAGCTCTTTGGTCTTGGCCATAGTGGAGTTTGGAGTGTGACTGTTTGAGGTTGTGGACAGGTGTCTTTTATACTGATAACAAGTTCAAACAGGTGCCATTAATAAAGGTAACGAGTGGAGGACAGAGGAGCCTCTTAAATAAGAAGTTACAGGTCTGTGAGAGCCAGAAATCTTGCTTGTTTGTAGGTGACCAAATACTTATTTTCCACCATAATTTGCAAATAAATTCATAAAAAATCCTACAATGTGATTTTCTGGAGAAGTTCTGTCATAGTTGACGTGTACCTATGATGGAAATTACAGGCCTCTCTCATCTTTTTAAGTGGGAGAACTTGCACAATTGGTGGCTGACTAAATGCTTTTTTCCCCCACTGTACGTGTTAAGTTGTGTCAATTCAAATCTGGTATTAGGAACAAAAGAGGTCAATACACGTCTTCTAAAATAGACTAGTATTTTAATTAATGCAAACCACTTCAATGGTAAATATGATGTTCGTATATACGGGTCCACTGAAATACCACGCAGGGCACTCAGAGAACTGATCCATTGTTCTAAGTTCTTCTTCAAATACTCTGACAGAGATAGTTCCCGCTCCCTGCTGGCCAATCAGAGTAGAGACTGAGCATGGTTTAGACTTACTCAGCCTATCCGTTGGCGCACAGGCTGGTCCCAGTCCCTTGGCGCTCCACTGTTGCACACTGTTGCCAGGCATAAGTTTGTTATCATCACAATCTGTCCAGAGAGTCGGCACTTTTGCAATACACATGTCC
Source organism: Coregonus clupeaformis (assembly GCF_020615455.1). Classification (NCBI taxonomy): domain Eukaryota; kingdom Metazoa; phylum Chordata; class Actinopteri; order Salmoniformes; family Salmonidae; genus Coregonus; species Coregonus clupeaformis. Next base: position 52,668,943 of record NC_059199.1, on the reverse strand, counting down.
TTGAGCGTTCTAACAAAGAGGCAGTGTTCGTGTATGTGAGACACAAATTCTTATCTCCCCCTACTCCATAACGTTCCTCACATGAATCACAGCTTGTTATGTGAAACAATTTATATCAGTACAGTACAAACCCATTATGTTTAATCATTAATGCATTCCTTCTAAGCTAGGCATCACATCCAGCCATAAGAAAATAGATCCCAACATACGCATTAAGAAGGAAAGAAATTCCACAAATTAACTTTTAAGAAGGCACACCTGTTAATTGAAATGCATTCCTGTCACGCCCTGACTCAGAGGACGCTTATATGTTGAGTCAGGGTGTATATATTCATTGTTGTGATGTTCTATGTTGTATTTTCTATGTTTAGATCTAGGATGTCTAGATCTATGTTGGCCGGTGTGGTTCCCAATCAGAGACAGCTGTCGCTCGTTGTCTCTGATTGGGGACCATACTTAGGCAGCCTATTGGCACTAGTGGGTTGTGGGATCTTGTTCCGTGTGAGGTATGTTGTTTGTCTACCTAGGACTTCACGTTTCGTGTTCCTCCCAGCCTGGACCTGGGAGGAGATCCTGGACGGTAAGGGATCCTGGACTTGGGAGGAGATTCAGGCCGGGATGGATCGCCGTCCTTGGGAGGAGACAGTGGAGGCGCGGTATAGAGAGGAGCAGCGGCAACGCAGAAGGTGCCGGCCGAGGAAGAAGCCCGAGAGACAGCCCCAAGAAAAATGTTGGGGGGGGCTAAAAGGGTGGTTGGCGGAGCCTAGTGTTAGAGCAGAGCCAACTCCCCGTACTCACGCGAGGAAGCGTGTGACTGGGCAGGCTCCGTGTTATGCGGAGATACGTACTGTGTCGCCAGTGTGTCGGCACAGTCCTGTACGTCCTGTGCTAGCACCACGCACGTCTCGTGCGAAGATGGGCATTCAGCCAGGACGGGGTGTGCCGGCTCAACGCTCCTGGTCTCCAGTACGCCTCCTCGGTCCCGCATATCCTGTTCCTGTTCTACGAGCTGCATCGCCAGTGCGCGTGCACAGCCCAGTGCGTCCTGTGCCAGCGCTCCGCATGTGTAATGCGAAAGTGGGCAGCCAGCCAGGACGGGTTGTGCCAGCTCTCCGCTCCAGACCTCCAGTCCGCCTTCGCAATCTGGTCCGGCCCGTTCCTGCTCCTCGCACCAAACCAGCGGTGCGTGTTCCCAGCACCGGCCCGGCCCGTTCATGCTCCCCGCACTAAGCCAGTGGTGCGTGTTCCCAGTACGGCCCGACCCGTTCCTGCTCCCCGCACTAAGCCAGTGGTGCGTGTTCCCAGTACGGTCCGGCCCATTCCTGCTCCTCGCATCAAGCCAGTGGTGCGCGTCGCCAGCCCGGCATCGGCCTGTTCCTGCCCCTCGCACCAAGCCAGTGGTGCGCGTCGCCAGCCCGGTCCGGCCTGTTCCTGTCCCTCGCACCAAGCCAGTGGTGCGCGTCGCCAGCCCGGTCCGGCCTGTTCCTGTCTCTCGCACCAAGCCAGTGGTGCGCGTTGCCAGCCCGGCCTGGCCTGTTCCTGCTCCCTCGCACCAAGCCAGTGGTGCGTGTTCCTAGTCCGGTCCGGCCCGTGCCTGCTCCTCGCACCAGACCAGTGGTGCGGGTGTCCAGTCCGTCACGGCCCATGCCTGCTCCACTCCGGAGCCAGAGCAGTCCGCTCCACCGGGGTCCAGTCCAGATCCGGTCAGCGGATCCACTCCGGAGCCAGAGCAGTCCGCTCCACCGGTGCCTAGTTCAGCTCCGGTCAGCTGCTTCACTCCGGAGCCAGAGCAATCCGCTCCACCGGGGTCCAGTCCAGCTCCGGTCAGCGGCTCCACTCCGGAGCCAGAGCAGTCCGCTCCACCGGTGCCTGATCCAGCTCCGGTCAGCGGCTCCACTCTGGAGTCAGAGCAGTTCGCTCCACCGTCGTCGGGTCCAGCTCCAGTCAGCGGTTCCAGTCCAGACCCAGACGTCAGCCCCTCTCCAGGTTCAGGGTCTCCCACACCAGGGTCCAGACAGGGCTTGGTACTTCGTGGGAGGAAGGAGAGGGGAAGCAGCGCGCCGAGGTCCAGACCAGACCAAGGGCGCAACAGGGAGGCGGAAAATAGGTGGTGGTCACGCCCGGAGCCGGATCCGCCTCCGAGGCGGAATGCCCAAGTCTAGGTCCAAGAGGCTTCTAAACAGCTTCTACCCCCAAACCATAAGACATCTAATCAAATGGCTACCCAGTCCATTTGCCCCCCCCTATTTTTTTACGCTGCTGCTACTCTCTATTTATTATCTATGCATAGTCTCTTTAATAACTCTACCTACATGTACATATTACCTCAATTACCTCGACAAACCGGTGCCCCCGCACATTGACTCGGTACCGGTACCCCCTGTATTTAGCCTCGCTATTGTTAATTTTACTGCTGCTCTTTAATTATTTGTTACTTTTATTTCGTATTATTCACCACAACGTTCACACTAAGGTTATTATAGAAAACTAAAACTAATCATGAAAAAACATTTTAGTAAACTGAAATAAAAGTATTAACAAACCTGTTTGAAAAACTAAAACTATACTGAAACTATTATCTTTGACTCAAAAAAATCGAAATAAAATAAAATAAAAGCCATCATGAATTATGTTCAGTTTGAGTTATTTTTCTCTTAATTTTGGGCAAAAATAGAATGGGGTTTTCAAGCTTTTTTCTCTAGTGAGGTTTGGCGGGTCAGACTGGGTGCGTTTGAGTGGTAAAGGCTCAAGCAACCAACTGTAGACAAAATTCGAGGAATGAAGTCGGGGGAGGTGCAACTGTGACAGCCAAAAGTCGGTACGCTAATGTAGTTTTCCAGCAGCAAGGTTCAACTCAACATGGCAATATTGCCATTGTTTATCAAAGTTTTCTTTCTATGTCTGCAACCCCCATATCCCACTCTCAAACTGAAATATTGAGGAGTACACCACATCAGTCACTGGCTTCATCAATAAGTGCATCGATGATGTCGTCCCCACAGTGACCGTACGTACATACCCCAACCAGAAGCCATGGATTACAGGAAACATCCGCACTGAGCTAAAGGGTAGAGCTGCCGCTTTCAAGGAACGGGACTCTAACCCGGACGCTTATAAGAAATCCCGCTATGACCTCCGACGAACCATCAAACAGGCAAAGAGTCAATACAGGACTAAGATTGAATCGTACTACACTGGCTCTGACGCTCGTCGGATGTGGCAGGGCTTGAAAACTATTACAGACTACAAAGGGAAGCACAGCCGCGAGCTGCCCAGTGACACAAGCCTACCAGATGAGCTAAACCACTTCTATGCTTGCTTCGAGGCAAGCAACACTGAAGCATGCATGAGAGCACCAGCTGTTCCGGATGACTATGTGATCACGCTCTCCGTAGCCGATGTGAGTAAGACTTTTAAGCAGGTCAACATTCACAAGGCCGCAGGGCCAGACGGATTACCAGGACGTGTACTCCGAGCATGTGCTGACCAACTGGTAAGTGTCTTCACTGACATTTTCAAAATGTCCCTGACTGAGTCTGTAATACCAACATGTTTCAAGCAGACCACCATAGTCCCCGTGCCCAAGGACTCTAAGATAACCTGCCTAAATGACTACCGACCCGTAGCACTGACGTCTGTAGCCATGATGTGCTTTGAAAGGCTGGTCATGGCTCACATCAACAGCATTATCCCAGAAACCCTAGACCCACTCCAATTTGCATACCGCCCCAACAGATCCACAGATGATGCAATCTCTATTGCACTCCACACTGCCCTTTCCCACCTGGACAAGAGGAACACCTACGTGAGAATGCTATTCATTGACTACAGCTCAGCATTCAACACCATAGTGCCCTCTAAGCTCATCACTAAGCTAAGGATCCTGGGACTAAACACCTCCCTCTGCAACTGGATCCTGGACTTCCTGACGGGCCGCCCCCAGGTGGTAAGGGTAGGTAACAACACATCTGCCACACTGATCCTCAACACAGGGGCCCCTCAGGGGTGCGTGCTCAGTCCCCTCCTGTACTCTCTGTTCACCCATGACTGCATGGCCAGGCACGACTCCAACACCATCATTAAGTTTGCCGACGACACAACAGTGGTAGGCCTGATCACCGACAACGATGAGACAGCCTATAGGGAGGAGGTCAGAGACCTGGCCGTGTGGTGCCAGGACAACAACCTCTCCCTCAACGTGACCAAGACAAAGGAGATGATTGTGGACTACAGGAAAAAAAAGAGGACTGAGCACGCCCCATTCTCATCGACGGGGCTGTAGTGGAACAGGTTGAGAGCTTCAAGTTCCTTGGTGTCCACATCACCAACGAACTATCATGGTCCAAACACACCAAGACAGTCGTGAAGAGGGCACGACAAAGCCTATTCCCCTCAGGAGACTGAAAAGATTTGGCATGGGTCCTCAGATCCTCAAAAATTCTACAGCTGCACCATCGAGAGCATCCTGACTGGTTGCATCACCGCCTGGTATGGCAACTGCTTGGCCTCTGACCGCAAGGCACTACAGAGGGTAGTGCGTACGGCCCAGTACATCACTGGGGCCAAGCTTCCTGCCATCCAGGACCTCTATACCAGGCGGTGTCAGAGGAAGGCCCTCAAAATTGTCAAAGACTCCAGCCACCCTAGTCATAGACTGTTCTCTCTGCTACCGCACGGCAAGCGGTACCGGAGTGCCAAGTCTAGATCCAAAAGACTTCTCAACAGCTTCTACCCCCAAGCCATAAGACTCCTGAACAGCTAATCATGGCTACCCGAACTATTTGCACTGCCCCCCCACCCCATCCTTTTTACGCTGCTGCTACTCTGTTAATTATTTATGCATAGTCACTTTAACTCTACCCACATGTACATATTACATCAACTACCTCAACTAGCCGGTGCCCCCGCACATTGACTCTGCAACGGTACCCCCCTGTATATATAGCCTCCCTACTGTCACTTTATTTTACTTCTGCTCTTTTTTTTCTCAACACTTTTTTTGTTGTTGTTTTATTTTTACATTTTTTGTTAAAAATAAATGCACTGTTGGTTAAGGGCTGTAAGTAAGCATTTCACTGTAATGTCTGCACCTGTTGTATTCGGCGCATGTGACCAATAAAATTTGATTTGATTTGATTTGAAATAATATGTGTGTACATTGAATTACTGAGAGAGAGAGGCTCAAATATCACATTTATTTGTATATATCAGGCCCAATCCCAAATGGACTCCCTATGCACATGGAGATCTGAGATGATTTGAATGGTATAAGCAACACGATGAAAATTCCACATAGTCTTTCAGAGGGCAAGATGGAGCTATTACCATATTGCTTACACCTGTCAAATCCTCTCCATTCTCCACAAGTGTGTAGGGCTTAGGGGTCCATTTGGGATTGGGCCCCACTGTATACAAGTTTTTTCCTGTTTCGGTCATGTCTTTGATAACGTTTGCATGGGTAAAAAAAAAAAAAAATGATTTGTTGACAATAGAACCTCCCACAATGCACACACTTGGAGGTGGAACCTAAACGAGGATTTCCACTCAAGGATCAGAATTATGTTGAAATAGGGGCGGCATTTCCCTCTGGTGGGGGCCTTTAAGCTAGTTAGCTAAAATCTTGTTGGTTGAAGAATTATTCCGACCATAAAGCACATGAATGAAACAAAGTCGTATTTCCGACATCACAACTAGGAAACAGCAAACTCACTGTGGCTAACTGTACACTACATCTACATTGAAATTCCCTTTTGAAAATTATCAATTCCGACAGCTAGTTCAGTGAGCTGTAAGCCAGTAGAGAACATATATATATACTTTTTATTCATTTTGAAATGGTGTGAGCAAAATATATACAACATAAATGGTTTGCAAAACTGAAAATATAAACTTAATCTATGTAAATATAGCTTGGTGTTAGCTAGATGGGTATTATACTTACAAATGGGGTTGGAACTGAAATTATTTTCCTATCATATCGTTTTGAACAGAACCACCATTTTTGTTTGTTCGTTTCCACTGTTCCGACCAGCAAAAGAAAGTTCTGAACTGGTTCGAACCCAAAAAAAGTAACGGTTGATATATTTCCTTTCTGTTCCTTTTTCAACCAGTGAAATCAACAGTTTTAGCTCATTAAATTACTTCAGCAATCAGCGATGATAGAGCAGGCAAGCTAGTTGTTTACATGCGTGATGGACAGACAAGTGGAACCTATGGTGCAAGATGCGACTGAAATTTTGCGGGTGGAGCGAGAGATGGTTGAGGAGGAGGCTTGAAGTGCTGGAAATCTTGTTATGACATACATGATCTTAATTAGGTCCACATAATTATACCTAGGAGGAGCGGCTTCTATGAAGGAACTTTGAATGTCCTTTGAGCTAACTAGCTAACAAGCTTGTGTGTGCACAGCGGCACCAGAATTAAAAACACACTTTGTTGCGTATTTTTGTGGGACTACAAAAGAATGCCTGGAAAATAAACAAATGTTATTAACCGGTCCCATGCTTTTAAAATAACAGTTATGTTCCAGAACAGTATGGATCACTTTCATTCCCGGTTCCGTTTCTGTTCCCTGAAAAATGTAGTGTAGTCTTATGGGATATATAGTGATGTTTCATTGTCTTAAGTGGTTGGGCAGGTGGAGCAAACAGGCTCGTATGTCAGTGTTGGGTCCTGGCATCTCGCCCATATTCTCCCAAAGTTGGTTGGTGGGATCATAACGATGAACCAATCTGGTATCCCTGTAGTCCTCTTGGCAGTATCCTCCTAGCACATAGAGCATCCCCTCTAGAACCACAGAGGCTGCTCCGACATGGGGGACGGCCAGGGGTGTGAGGGCGCTCCAAGAGTCACTAACCGAGTCATAAACCTCACAGGCCAGCTGGTCGATAGACATGACGTTTTCATCAACAGTGACTCCTCCTGCCACGTAAAGATGGCCGTTTAAAGTCTCCATGCAGTGATGGGCTCGAGGTTGGCTCATCTCGGCCAGGTAGGTGGTTCCTCTCTCAGGGTGGTACAGGAACATAGACACCAGACACTGGTGCCTGCAGTCGAACCCCCCTGAGATGAAAATCTTTCCATCCAACATTGTGGCAGCATGGCAACTCAAAGTCATATCCAAGGGTCGGGCAAAGCTAGAAGGGAAGGCCAAAGTTGGTAATGATAGCAACAAAGAAACAACGTTTTACTTAAGTTATATACAATCTCCAACGGAACCATTAACTACCGCAAGCAATGCTGTGTTACCATTCCCTTTTGAGCTACCAAAAAAAAAACGTACCTCCAGAAATCTGTGTTTGGACAGTAGCGCTCCACACTATCCAGGTTAGTTTTTGGATCAATGTCCCCTCCAATGGCATATATCATCCCGTCCAGCACAACCATGGAAAAGTTACACCTTGTCTTCTGCAAGTCAGCCAATCTCTCCCAGAGGTTCTGAAGCGGATCATATCTGAAAGACAATAAAGAATGTGAAAATTGTGTAAAAACATAAATATGTAAAAAATGTCATACCTAAAGGACTAATTGGTTAGTAGATACAAACCCAAAGCATCTTATCTCACCTGTAGACCGAGTTGAAAATGTCAAGCATGCCTTCATAATTCTGTCCCCCGACCACATACAACTTCCCTGTGAGTACCGCCACCTCGTGACTTAACCTTGGTGGCTTTGGCATCTCTCCAAGCAACCTCCATTCCACATTCTTTACAACACCTGTGTAGTTCCTCAGAGAGTTCCCGTACCACAGTTCTCGGCTGGGAGATCGCCGGGTAAAATCAGCAGAGATCTGATCTCCACCCACCAAGACTAGACTGTCCTTCGGCAAGTAGACTCTGCACAGGGTCCGAGGTGCAACGTGATGGGAGTAGAAGTCCTTCAGTATAGTCAGGTAGAGACCTTCCATGTTGCATTCAGACCACAGTTTTGCCATTTTAACTTCATTGAACTCTTTGAAGTTCATGAGGGGAAAGTGGACTTTCTTCATCAGCTTTTTGGTGAGTCTAAGCCTTTTGCTGGGACACGCCTCGATCCAAGCCACCACAGCCTTGAAGACGACAAGCTCAGAGGGCACAAAGAGGGAGTTGCTTTTCAGGTATCTTCTTAGCTTATTGGCTGGCAGGTCTTGAAATTTAGGGGTGTTTGCCACGTTTTGGAAGTGTCTCAGGACAAAACTATTGGCCACATCGAGGAGTTCCGGCATCCCATAAGCCTCAGCGAAGGAGGCCACATCCAGGCAGGAGTGGGCATCCATTTCCTGTTCCAGGAAGTCGAGGCACAGCGAGAGGGCGGGCTGGAACTGGAGCTGGAAGGCGGTGCAGGTGATCTCAAAGATATGCCCCCAGCTGAGGGGGAGGGACCCACTGTAGGAGCAGCCAATCAGGGCCTCCAGCTCAGCAGCCTCCAGGAAGGGAAGGGCCACACAGAGCTGCTGGGATTCCTTCATCCCGCTGGTGAACATTCCCCGGAAGTAGTCACTACTGGCAGCCAGGAGCACTCTGTGGACTTGGAGATAGGAGAGAGAAGAGGAAATGGATTATTGCTGTTATCATCATTATTATAATCAGGTAGCTCATAAATAGACTACTTCCCCATCTGGTTTATCATGACTCTTATGAATTCAGATGTAAGACAGAAAGTCAGAATATTATAAGTTAACATAATAAAATTTTGTTGATCCCGGACGAGTCCCCAACAATGAATACAAAAATATACAAAAATATAAATCAAATTAATATTTAATGTATATATTTTCTCATTATAACATCATATAATAATATATTAATATATTAGTAATATTAATATCTTATATATCATCCGATTATTATTCAAAATTATATTATTATATGCTCAAAATCAATATTATTACCATCATAAGCATGCATGGGTTATTTAGCTTGATCTCGGATGCTCCCAACTAAAAATATATGAATTGTCTTCTCTATCATTGTACAGTACATAGTCATGATGTATTTTGACACCAGTTTACTGACCATGGAATGATGTCCCACCAACCTCCAGCTCCACATCACAGCCTACTCCCTCTTTCCACAGCTGTCTGATTGACTGAAGACTGCACTTCATCTGTTCTTCAGCAGACACCTTATTTTCTTCTGCCCTCTTCTCTACTCCCTTCTTCATCTTCCCCTCCTCTTTCCTGCAGAGTTCTAGAACTCTGGGGACCCCTAGTGTTTTAGCTGCAGTCTGTATCTGGGCCAGTGAGTCTCTGTTCAGAGCTGATATGGCACCAGTGTAGGCAAACTCAGTCACCCCTGCCAGCCCTGCACGCCTCACCTCAGGACCCAGACTGATGGATATCTCTGTCTGTATGTTCATGTCAAAATCTCTCCTCTCCCTCCTCTTCTCCATGTCTTCATCCCACTTGGGCAGCCTCTGGTGTATTAGGGTGTGGTGTACTAGGGAGCTGACAGCAGCCAGGACAAGGGAGTGTGCGTGGAGACACTGCCCATTCTCAGTGCTCAGAGTCAGGTCAGTGAGGAGAGACGAGTCCCTGAGCTGCTCCAGGGCTTTGAACATTTCTCTGGCATATGAGTCTCTGCTGTATACCCTTGTTGTATCCACATCCACTATCACCCCTTTCTGCTCTCTAACAACTGCCCACTGTTCTTTTACTTCTTGAACCTCATTGTCCTCTTCTTCAGCTAGCTCTCTCTGTAGATCTATCTTACTGTTTTCGAGCCTTCTAAATTCTTTATCATCTTTTTTTGTGTTCACCTGATTCTCAAAATCATTTTCTTTCCCCTCCCCTGCATGCCTCATTCCCTCTCGATTTGCCTCTGTGTTGTGCTCTTCCCCCATCAATTCTTTATCTTGTCTCCATAGAGTCTCCAAGCCCCCCTGGAAGCTTGATCCCGCTAAAGCCATCGCTTCCAATGATAACAGTCTGTATGTCAACAAATGTCCAACAGTCTCCCAACCTACAGCTTACCAATAAATCTAGGAAAAAATACCCAATAAAAACACTGTAAAAAAAATCTCTTATGAAGTCACTTACTTGACACAGGTTTTTGTGGAGAAATACAACAGAAAAGAATAGTCGTATCAGTGTTCAATCATCTGCAGTGGCTCTTAGCTGTAGACTGTATGTGATCTTTATACTGCAGTCTTTTCTTCCACCCTCCCTACAGGGTCAGGCATCTCTGTTGTCTCCTCTTCCTCTTCCCTCTCCTTGTGTGTATTTACCCCTATTTGACAGAACCCTTTATAAATCCACAAACAAGCAGCTATATATATATACTCATAGTCATACGGATCAGATTGCACAGTAAACTATTAATAATTGTCTGTTTCTGGTCCAGGTTCTCATCCCTCAAAGTCTTTCCAGAGTACTAACTAAACAATAATAACTAAAAAAAGGTTTGGGTTTCAGAGTGGCAATGTCCACAATTTTACCATGTGATAGATTGACGGTTGTGTTAGTGATGGGGAGATGTCTTACAGTAACATACACAAGACTGCATCTTGCCATTCTCACAGTTCCTCTTTATCATTTCCCCACACACTTTTCTCATCCTTCATTATTTCCTCATGTTTTCTCAATTAATTTCTCACCGTTTTTAATAATTTCTCTGCAGTTTTTACTATGTATTGCACTTGAAGCATAGACGATCAGACCCTGGAACCGTAAAAAGGGGAATGTTTTAGGCTTATAGCCTGTTTGAGCTCCTCCAATCCCAAGGCTTCTCCTAGACATCCCAAAGCCTTGGCCGCCACCTCCCAGTGTATTCTGGGGCATGTGACTTGGGGATCAGTAGGGGTATGGCATGCTTAGAGGGTCATCGGGATTGTGTTGCTCCTCCACAAACAAACACTGGGGAATCTGGGTCAAGGAGGTAGGAAAAAGGAGTGTGAAGGGCAAGGAATAGGACATTTACACCTCATTATTGAGCCTATACATCTTTTATTTTAAAAAACAGTTTACCCTTATTTTAACCCTGGCCCTTTACAGCACACCCTGCTCATTACTGTCAGTTACGCCTTGATAATGCTCACTCAAATGATTACATTACCACTATATATGTTGTTCATGTTGCTTTGCTCTTTTAATTGCTCTTGGTGTGGTTTTGGGGTTAACGTTTTCATAACCTTGTTGAAGGTTGTAGGTTGAAGGTTGTAGCCGCTACGCCACCTTGTTTAACGGGGTGAGGACCTCGGATAAATACTAAATACAACTAAACATTATCAAAACACAGGTTCTTCACATCAAGGGTGGAGCATGGAAATGCTAAGACACATAGAAATATTATTTGTATTTTCTGTAGCAGCAAGCAGCAATGATCTCAATATCACCATAAATAATAATCAACAATCAATATTCGGAGCGGTCTGCACATACAGGGAGGGAAAAAAGTTTTTGATCCCCTGCTGATTTTGTACGTTTGCCCACTGACAAAGAAATGATCAGTCTATAATTTTAATGCTAGGTTTATTTGAACAGTGAGAGACAGAATAACAACCAAAAAATCCAGAAAAACGCATGTCAAAAATGTTATAAATTGATTTGCATTTTAATGAGGGAAATACGTATTTGACCCCCTCTCAATCAGAAAGATTTCTGGCTCCCAGGTGTCTTTTATACAGGTAACGAGCTGAGATTAGGAGCACACTCTTAAAGGGAGTGCTCCTAATCTCAGTTTGTTACCTATATAAAAGACACCTGTCCACAGAAGCAATCGATCAATCAGATTCCAAACTCTCCACCATGGCCAAGACCAAAGAGCTCTCCAAGGATGTCAGGGACAAGATTGTAGACCTACACAAGGCTGGAATGGGCTACAAGACCATCGCCAAGCAACTTGGTGAGAAGGTGACAACAGTTGGTGTGATTATTCGCAAATGGAAGAAACACAAAACAACTGTCAATCTCCCTCGGCCTGGGGCTCCATGCAAGATCTCACCTCGTGGAGTTGCAATGATCATGAGAACAGTGAGGAATCAGCCCAGAACTACACGGGAGGATCTTGTCAATGATCTCAAGGCAGCTGGGACCATAGTCACCAAGAAAACAATTGGTAACACACTACGCCTTGAAGGACTGAAATCCTGCAGCGCCCGCAAGGTCCCCCTGCTCAAGAAAGCACATATACAGGCCCGTCTGAAGTTTGCCAATGAACATCTGAATGATTCAGAGGAGAACTGGGTGAATGTGTTGTGGTCAGATGAGACCGAAATCGAGCTCTTTGGAATCAACTCAACTCGCCGTGTTTGGAGGAGGAGGAATGCTGCCTATGACCCCAAGAACACCATCCCCACTATCAAACATGGAGGTGGAAACATTATGCTTTGGGGGTGTTTTTCTGCTAAGGGGCAGGACAACTTCACTGCATCAAAGGGATGATGGACGGGGCCATGTACCTTCAAATCTTGGGTGAGAGCCTCCTTCCCTCAGCCAGGGCATTGAAAATGGGTTGTGGATGGGTATTCCACCATGACAATGACCCAAAACACACGGCCAAGGCAACAAAGGAGTGGCTCAAGAAGAAGCACATTAAGGTCCTTTAGTGGCCTAGCCAGTCTTCAGACCTTAATCCCATAGAAAATCTGTGGAGGGAGCTGAAGGTTCGAGTTGCCAAACATCAGCCTCGAAACCTTAATGACTTGGAGAAGATCTGCAAAGAGGAGTGGGACAAAATCCCTCCTGAGATGTGTGCAAACCTGGAGGCCAGCTACAAGAAACGTCTGACCTCTGTGATTGCCAACAAGGGTTTTGCCACCCAGTACTAAATCATGTTTTGCAGAGGGGTCAAATACTTATTTCCCTCATTAAAATGCAAATCAATTTCTAACATTTTTTACATGCGTTTTTCTGGATTTTTTTGTTGTTATTCTGTCTCTCACTGTTCAAATAAACATACCATTAAAATGATAGACTGATCATGTCTTTGTCAGTGGGCAAACATATAAAATCAGCAGGGGATCAAATACTTATTTTCCCTCACTGTATCAAACATGATCTTCAGCGCTATCGCTTGAACAACAAGCTATCCAATAGTTAGATCCGATATCAGCTTTCAATAACAATTACAAAAGTGCATAGTTGAGGAAGGCCTGCTCAGGAAGACAGAGAGCAGATCTGGAGGGGGATGGGCACTCACGCTGCAAGCCCACTTACAAAGTTCCACTGGATTTGGATTAAGCAACACTGTCCCTGCTCTCATCCTTCCAGAGCACACCGACCTAAAGGCAGACTAAATAGCCTTGGTTTCTCAAATGACTGCCTCGCCTGGTTCACCAACTACTTCTCAGATGGAGTTCAATGTGTCAAATCGGAGGGCCTGTTGTCTGGACCTCTGGCAGTCTCTATGGGGGTGCCACAGGGTTCAATTCTCGGGCCGACTCTATTCTCTGTGTATATCAATGATGTCGCTCTTGCTGCTGGTGACTCTCAGATCCACCTCTATGCAGATGACACCATTTTGTATACATCTGGCCTTTCATTGGACACTGTGTTAACAAACCTCCAAACGAGCTTCAATGCCATACAACACTCCTTCCGTGGCCTCCAACTGCTCTTAAATTCTAGTAAAACTAAATGCATGCTCTTCAATCGAATGCTGCTTGCACCCGCCCGCCCGACTAGAATCACTACTCTCGGCGGGTCTGACTTAGAATATGTGGACAACTACAAATACTTAGGTGTCTGATTAGACCGTAAACTCTCCTTCCAGACTCACATTAAGCATCTCCAATCCAAGGTTAAATCTAGAATTGGCTTCCTATTTCGCAACAAAGCCTCCTTCACTCATGCTGCTAAACATGCCCTCGTAAAACTGACTATCCTACCGATCCTTGACTTTGGTGATGTCATTTACAAAATAGCCTCCAACACTCTACTCAGCAAATTGGATGTAGTCTATCACAGTGCCATCCATTTTGTCACCAAAGTCCCATATACTACCCACCATTGTGACCTGTACGCTCTCGTTGGCTGGCCCTCACTACATATTCGTCACCAAACCCACTGGCTCCAGGTCATCTGTAAATCACTTCTAGGCAAATCCCCGCCTTATCTTAGATCATTGGTCACCATAGCAACACCCACCCGTAGTATGCGCTTCAGCAGGTATATCTCACTGGTCATCCCCAAAGCCAACACCTCCTTTGGCGGCCATTCCTTCCAGTTCTCTGCTGCAAATGACTGGAACGAACTGCAAAAATCTCTGAAGCTGGAGACACTTATCTCCCTCACTAACTTTAAGCATTAGTTGTCAGAGCAGCTTACCGATCACTGCACCTGTACACAGCCCATCTGTAATTAGCCCACCCAACTACCTCATCCCCATATTGTTATTTACATTGTTATTTATTTTGCTCATTTGCACCCCAGTATCTCTATTTGCACATCATCTCTTGCACATCTATCACTCCAGTGTTAATAGTAATTTGTCAATATTTTGCACTATGGCCTATTTATTGCCTTACCTCCATAACTTACTACATTTGCACACATTGTATATAGATTTTCTATTGTGTGGCCAGGTCGCAGTTTCTCAACTGGCTTACCTGGTTAAATAAAGGTGAAAAAAAATAAATATATATATATATAATAAAAAAGGCTACACGAATAAAAAGGGATCTGCCGAACACAGGGAATCACTTGGCATTTATACACAAAACCCCACACTCACAGGCAGCACCTGAAACTAATCACAGTTAAGTGACCCATGTTACACTTATCTTGATGTTATGATCTTGGTTACACTTTACATTAAGGTGCCATCTATAAAGTGTTTAAATACTGTGCTTATTTCCTTTATTAACATGAATGAATTCATGGCTGAAGTCATGAGATCATTGTCTAGAGTTTGTCAAATAGTGGAGAGTCTGTATATGGCTACTAATAATTCATTAATAAGTGCTTATAAGTTGCAACATAATGTGCTGTGATAAAGACATTTTTAGATGAAATGGTCTGTCTCAGAGATAACAGCATAAGTTGCAAATAAAGTCTCCATGCATGTCTCCTTGCATGTTTTAAGTACTGTATGTACGGACTTTGCAGCAATACGCATATGTAAAATATATAGAAGAATTTAACAAGATTCTTATATGATCCACATGGAATTTGTAAGTAATACATATGCCAGCAAATCCTTGTAGATTCTTGTAATATCTGACTTATATGGGTGGTTAACATTCAGACATAACAGAAATGTTGCATGTATTGTATAAAAAACATACAAGAGACATGTAAGCTAAGCTTTCTAAGGTCTCATACATGGGACATACGAATTTCAAAGCACTTGAATCCCACTGTCTGACATCATTGACACATGCAATGTGACACTTATTGAAAAAAATAAGCAAAGTCCACCACGAAGGAGGAGCAGAAGGAGGAGGAAGGGGGAAATAAGAAAGAGGGGGAGAGGAGGAGGAGAGGAGGAGGAGGAGGACTGATCGCAGCAGTGAATCTATTTAGTTATTAAGTGGAGATCTCTCAACAATCATTCTCACAATAACACATTGATAGTAGTCAGCGACAAATATCAAAGCTGAGCTTGGTTAAAGCCCTGGATGGGATACCAAAGGCATAGCTGTATATAAATCAACTGTCCAGTAGGAGGTGCTGCATAGCCTTAACCATGGAAACTCACACCTGAAAATGTATATACAAATATTGTGTTTTTTGGGGTTCAGCAGCAAAGCTGTTTGTTGCCATTCATTATTATTATTATTATTATTATTATTATTATTATTCCGGTTCCACCAATTTGGTGAAAAAATTCAAATAATAAGGCCAAGGAGGATAAAAAGTAGCATGATGGTAAAGGATCATGGGCCACACCTGCTCATGCAATGGCATGCAAACTGTGGAAGCTCACGCCACTCACGACGTGTGACCTAGAGTCATGAAATTTGGTAAATAGTTTCCTCTCCTCAGAAAGGACAAATGTGCCTCAAAGACCCATAAGATCCGCCATGATGGATTTTCCGCCTTTTAGAATTTTGTGAAAAACTCTCAAAACACTACTCCTCAAATGCTACTGCACAAAACAATATGTGGCATCAATGGACAAAGGTCTCTCAACGCAATATTTTCCAAACTAGTCCCTAAAACAACATTAACCAATAAGCATTCATGGGCATGGTGTGGGACATAAATGCATATAAATCAGTCACGGATATTTGTATTGTAACAAAACTTGGTACATATGTTGCAAACACTGTCAAGACTCAACATATGCAAGCACTTTCATATCGACCACACGATATGACTCAGTCATGAAATTTGGCACACATGCTCAGTGATGTGAGTGTTGTGGTGGATATTATAAAATAAGGATTTGCTGGAGTCCAAGTCAAACTAAGATTCTTTATTTTTCTGAGCTCAGAGAGAAATAAACAGAGTTACACAACACAGTGTAGACAGTCTGAATTTCCGAAGCATTGGGTGAGAAGCACATATCTTTATAGTTTCCTGTTCTTGAGCGGGACTTTATCTATACAAGGACGCAGGTGCAAGCTGGTTTGCTACACAGGATGATACTCCCAAGAACAGGAGATTATAATAGGACAGTTTCACACCGTTTCACAAGGTTAGTCACATACTCAGTTATGTGGACACATACAATTAACATTTCCCATTACAGTGTAGATTACCTGTAAAGTATGGTTAAGTTTGGCCGCATGGTGGCGTTGTTGGACAGGAAAAAACATTAATTCAAGCTCATCCTTTGGGTGGTGGACCATTCTTGATACACATGAGAAACTGTTGAGGATGAAAAACCCAGCAGCGTTGCAGTTCTTGACACACTACAAACCAGTGCGCCTGGCACCTACTACCATACCCTGTTCAAAGGCACTTACTGTAAATATTTTGTCTTGCCCATTCACCCTCTGAATGGCACACACACAGTCTCAATTGTCTCAAGGCTTAAAAATCCTGCCTCCCCTTCATCTACACTGATTGAAGTGGATTTAACAGGTGACATCAATAAGGGATCATAGCTTTCACCTGGATTCACCTGGTCATTCTGTCATGAAAAGAGAAGGTGTTCCTAATGTTTTGTACACTCGGTGTATGTTGACTTTAAAAAACAATGTGAAACCTATAAGAAAAGCCTTTATTTTGTAGAGGTTACATTCTCAGTAAATACACTTTTCTTATAATATTCATAGATGACCCATATAATTAATATATTTTGTCTCAAATATGTCATACCATATCTTTGTAGGAAATGCACCACAATCATGTATTCAATTGTGTATGTCATATACAGTGCCTTCAGAAAGTATTCACACCCCTTGACTATTTCCACATTTTGTTGTGTCACTGGCCTACACACAATACCCCATAATGTCGAAGTGGAATTATGTTTTTAGACATTTTTTCAAATTAATAAAAAATGAAAAGCTGAAATGTCTTGAGTCAATAAGTATTCAGTCCCTTTGTTATGGCAACCCTAAATAAGTTCAGGAGTAAACATTTGCTAAACAAGTCACATAATAAGTTGCATGGACTTAATATAATAATAATAGTTTAACATGATTTTTGAACGACTACCTCATCTCTGTACCCCATCTGTAAGATCCCTAAGTAGAGCAGTGAATTTCAAACACAGATTCAACCACAAAGACCAGGGAGGTTGTCCAATGCTTCGCAAAGAAGGGCACCTATTGGTAGATGGGTCAAAATGTAAAAAGCAGACATTGAATATCCCTTTGAGCATGGTGAAGTTATTAATTACACTTTGGATGTTGTATCAATACACCAAGTCACTACAAAGATACAGGCATCCTACCTAACTCAGTTGCTGGAGAGGAAGGAAACCGCTCAGGGATTTCACCATGAGGCCAATGATGACTTTAAAATGGTTACAGAGTTTAATGGCAGTGATAGGAGAAAACTGAGGATGGATCAACAACATTGTAGTTACTCCACACTACTAACCTAAATGACAGAGTGAAAAGAAGGAAGCCTATACAGAATACAAATATTCCAAAACAAGCATCCTGTTTGCCATAAGGTACTAAAGTAAAACTGCAAAAAATGTGGCAACGACATGAACATTATGTCCTGAATACAAAGCGTTATGTTTGGGGCAAATCCAACACATCACTGAGTACCACTCTTCATATTTTCAAGCATGGTGGTGGCTGCATTATGTTATGGGTATGCTTGTCATCGGCAATGACTAGGGAGTTTTTTAGGATAAAAAGAAACAGAATAGAGCTAAGCACAGGCAAAATCCTAGATGAAAACATGTTTTAGTCTGCTTTCCACCAGACACTGGGAGACAAATTCACCTTTCAGCAGGACGATAACCTAAAACACAATGCCAAATACAGTGGGGAAAAAAAGTATTTAGTCAGCCACCAATTGTGCAAGTTCTCCCACTTAAAAAGATGAGAGAGGCCTGTACTTTTCATCATAGGTACACGTCAATGTCACGGTTTCGGCCGAGGCTGCTCCTCTTCCTTGTTCGGGCAGGCTTCGGCGGTCGTCGTCTCCGGAGTACTAGCTGCCACCGTTCTATGTTTCTTGTTCGTTTGGTTTTGTCTCTTTGTAACACCTGTCCCTTGTTTGTGTTTGATGATGTTCCCTATTTAGTTTCGTTTGTTTGGGTCAGGTGTTATGCGTGATTGTTTATTGTCAGACTGCCTCTGTATGGTTACATTTCTCTCGTTGTTGCTTGTCCCGAGAGTTCGCACTGCGTGCGCTTTTCTTGTGTATTTCGCACTGTGTTTGTGCGTAATTGTTTTGCGCCACCCGGTTGGGTTGGCGACTATTTTGTTCACGTGTTTGAACGTTACTAAAAAGACGGTTGAAGTCATCCTGGTTCCTGCGCTTGATTCCTTCCACTCATCTACACCCACCACTCTGACAGTCAACTATGACAGACAAATTGAGAAAAGAAAATCCAGAAAATCACATTGTAGGATTTTTAATGAATTTATTTGCAAATTATGGTGGAAAATAAGTATTTGGTCACCTACAAACAAGCAAGATTTCTGGCTCTCACAGACCTGTAACATCTTCTTTAAGAGGCTCCTCTGTCCTCCACTCGTTACCTATATTAATGGCACCTGTTTGAACTTGTTATCAGTATAAAAGACACCTGTCCACAACCTCAAACAGTCACACTCCAAACTCCACTATGGCCAAGACCAAAGAGCTGTCAATGGACACCAGAAACAAAATTGTAGACCTGCACCAGGCTGGGAAGATTGAATCTGCAATAGGTAAGCAGCTTGGTTTGAAGAAATCAACTGTGGGAGCAATTATTAGGAAATGGAAGACATACAAGACCACTGATAATCTCCCTCGATCTGGGGCTCCACGCAAGATCTCACCCCGTGGGGTCAAAATGATCACAAGAACGGTGAGCAAAAATCCCAGAACCACACGGGGGGACCTAGTGAATGACCTGCAGAGAGCTGGGACCAAAGTAACAAAGCCTACCATCAGTAACACACTACGCCGCCAGGGACTCAAATCCTGCAGTGCCAGACGTGTCCCCCTGCTTAAGCCAGTACATGTCCAGGCCCGTCTGAAGTTTGCTAGAGTGCATTTGGATGATCCAGAAGAGGATTGGGAGAATGTCATATGGTCAGATGAAACCAAAATAGAACTTTTTGGTAAAAACTCAACTCGTCGTGTTTGGAGGACAAAGAATGCTGAGTTGCATCCAAAGAACACCATACCTACTGTGAAGCATGGGGGTGGAAACATCGTGCTTTGGGGCTGTTTTTCTGCAAAGGGACCAGGACGACTGATCCGTGTAAAGGAAATACTGAATGGGGCCATGTATCGTGAGATATTGAGTGAAAACCTCCTTCCATCAGCAAGGGCATTGAAGATGAAACGTGGCTGGGTCTTTCAGCATGACAATGATCCCAAACACACCGCCCGGGCAACGAAGGAGTGGCTTCGTAAGAAGCATTTCAAGGTCCTGGAGTGGCCTAGCCAGTCTCCAGATCTCAACCCATAGAAAATCTTTGGAGGGAGTTGAAAGTCCGTGTTGCCCAGCGACAGCCCCAAAACATCATTGCTCTAGAGGAGATCTGCATGGAGGAATCGGCCAAAATACCAGCAACAGTGTGTGAAAACCTTGTGAAGACTTACAGAAAACGTTTGACCTGTGTCATTGCCAACAAAGGGTATATAACAAAGTATTGAGAAACTTTTGTTATTGACCAAATACTTATTTTCCACCATAATTTGCAAATAAATTCATAAAAAATCCTACAATGTGATTTTCTGGAATTATTTTTCTCAATTTGTCTGTCATAGTTGACGTGTACCTATGATGAAAATTACAGGCCTCTCTCATCTTTTTAAGTGGGAGAACTTGCACAATTGGTGGCTGACTAAATAATTTTTTCCCCCACTGTATACACTGGAGTTGCTTACCAACACAACACTGAATGTTCCTGAGGGGCCGAGTTACAGTTTTGACTTAAATCTGCTTGAGAATCTATGGAATCTTTGACAGAGCTTGAAGAATTTTGAAAAGGAAAATGGGCAAATGTTGCACAATCCAGGTGTGGAAAGCTCTTAGAGACCCAGAAAGACACAGCTGTAATTCCTGCCAAAGGTGATTCTAACATGTATTGACTCAGGGGGTTGAATATTTATCTAATCAAGATATATTAGTGTTTTATTTTTCATATTATTCTTTTTTTTTTTTTTACAAATGTTATAATTTTTCTTCCACTTTGACATTAGTATTTTGTGTAGATCGTTGACAAAAAATGATTAAATCGGCTTGAAATTCTATGGCAAGACTTGAAAATGGCTGTCTAGCAATGATCAACAACCAACTTGACAGAGCTTGAAGAATTTTTAAAATAATAATGTGCAAATATTGTTCAATCCAGGTGTCCAAAGCTTTTAGAGAGGTACCCAGAAAGACTCACAGCTATAATCGCTGCCAAAAGGTGATTCTAACATGTATTGACTCAGGGGTGTGAATACTTATGTAAATGAGATACTGTATTTAATTTTCAATAAATTAGCAAAAATGTCTAGAAACATTTTCACTTATTATGGGGTATTGTGTGTAGATGGGTGAGGGAAAAACATCTTTATTCCATTTTTAATTCAGGCTGTAACACAACTAAATGTGGAATAAAGCAAGGGGTATGAATACTTTCTGAAGGCACTGTGAGGCATATAAGTTTACACATAGAAATACACCAGACATACAAAATTGTATCAGCTCTTTATTAGATTATTTATACAAAAATCTAATAAGTAATCTTCTTCTGCCATACAAGATTCTTATTTGATTTTCAATATTATTTTTCATATCTGTAAAGTGTTGCATCCTTAAACTGTAAAAGGGGAATGTTCTAGGCGTCTTGGTGCCTGGTTTGGAGCCTGTTTGAGCTGCTTTGATCCAAGGCTGGTCTCATATCAAGACATCACAAGGCCTTGGCACCTCTCCTCATTATGCATTCTGGAGCAAGTGAAAGGGGGAACATATTCGTAGAAGGTCAGCAGGATCACACACAGACATACACCCAAACTGATCTGACAAGCTTCAATCCACATGAATGAGATGGTTGCCATGGAGATTAGCCTAGAGCAGGGATGGGCAAATGGTGGCCCGCGGGCCGCATGCCCCCTTTTGAAGGCCCTCGGATCAATTCCCATCCCTGGAAATTGATCCGAGGGGTTTCAACTTACTGTTGCGAGTTACAATAATAAAATACACAAAGAGCATTTTCGAAACGTGGTTGTGCATCAGCAGTTTTTCTCTTGTTATGTCAGTCACTTATAGTCAGTCAATTAGCCCACGTCAGCTAAATTATTTTAGATTGCTAAGTTAGTTTAGCGGCCAGCTATCTAAACTTGTTATCATGGTCGAATTACCGCCCGGTGATTTTGTTAGTCAGTGTCACTCAGATATTATAGTATATAACTGTGGATTTTTTGTGGTCCCCACTCCCATCCAAGTTGCCCATCCCTGGCCTAGAGGAAGAGGAATGAGTAGGGTGCTAAGTAACTCACCTGAGAGAGAGAGAGACTTTATTTGAGTCATCATCCCATTGGCAGTTAGAGCTGTCACTCGCATATTTAACCCCGAGTGCCCTTCTGTCCTCTTTAGGGTTGTGCAAAATTCCGGAAACTTTCAATAAATTCCATGCTTTTCCCAAAATCCTGGTTGGAGGATACCGGATTTCCTGGGATTTTGGGAAAACAAGGGAATTTATTGAAAGTTCCCGGTATTTTGCAACCCTAGTCCTCTCACTGTTTCATAGCGATAGTTAAGTGGTTCCCTCACTTTTCTTACTATTCTCCTCCTCACCTTTGGATCTTTCTCTCTATCTTGCTCACTCACTAGTCGATTACCTTAAGCTCCAATTCCAATTCCCCAATAATCATGTTTCAGTTCTCATTTCCAATCACCAAAACGTAAACATATGTTGTCAAAATACAATATTGCTTTATTTGATTAATCTGTCTGGCCCCATTGAAACAAAGATAAACATGCATTGGGGGGGAAAATACCGAAAAAATAAGAACATTTAAACAAGATACAATGCTAAAATGGCAGAGAAAAACATTTCAGCATCAATCAATCAAATGTATTTATAATGCCTTTTTTACATCAGCAGTTGTCAAAGTGATATACAGAAATCCAGCCTAAAACCCAGAAGAGCAAGCAATGCAGATGTAGAAACACAGTGGCTAGGAAACACTCCCTAGAAAGGCAGGAACCTATGTAGAAACCTAGAGAGGAACCAGACTCTGAAGGGTGGCCAGTCCTATTCTGGTTGAGATTATAAGAGTACATGGCCATTATGGCCAGACCGTTCTTCAAGATGTTCAAATGTTCATAGATGACCAGCAGGGTCAAATAATAATGACAGTGGTTATAGAGGATGCAACAGGTCAGCACCTCAGGAGTTAATGTAAGTTGGCTTTTCATAGCCGAGCATTGCGGTCGAGACATCAGGTATGGTAGAGAGAGAGAGAGAGAGAGAGAGAGAGAGAGAGAGAGAGAGAGAGAGAGAGAGAGAGAGAGAGAGAGAGAGAGAGAGAGGGAGGATTAGAGAGGGTCGAAACAGCAGGTCCGGGACTAGGTAGTGAACAGGTCAGGGTTCCATAGCTGCAGGCAGAACAGGTGGACTGGGGACGGGGACAGCCAGGAGTGGTCAGGCCAGGTAGTCCTGAGGCACCGCAAAATCTACGGGGAGAGCAAAAAAATTAAAGCCCCTTGGGTGCTGCCCTAGAGTTACATTAGAAGTGCCCATCCAAGAAGGCTCAAGGTCATTGGCCACAGATAAAATGACGTCAAATCATGTTATATCTACCGTAGCTTTGATTGGACTGATCATGTCAAAATCTTAGGTAGCAAGCTAGACAAGCAGTCATCATCATGAATCAAGTCGACAATCTACTGGCAAATCCTTTCAATCCTTGTCATATGAAAGGAAGTTATAGATAAAGCTTATCGGTGCTCATCGACTATTGGACATAAACATTACACAAGTTGGAAATCGCAAATTCAACAATGAGTGGTTTGGAAGGAGTCCAAAGCAAACACTAGCCTGTTATTCAGTGGAGAGGGTGTGTGGTCCAAGTCTGGGTTTAAAGGTCTCTTTTCCAAGCTTAAAAGGATAAACATTCACTCGCAACACACCAAGGGACTGAAAAGGTTGAATACATTGGCCATGCTGTCAATACAGCATGTTCAAAACAATTGGGAACTCGGAACTGGGACATCTCAGACTTCAGTGAGTTCAAGACAACTGTGAACTTGGAAAAAAACAAGCTCCGACTTGTAAAATACGTTTTAAACGGTCATCCAACTCGGAATTCCAAGTCGGGAACTCGGGCCTCTTTCTAGAGCTCCGACCTGAAGATCACTGATGTCATGATTCAACCTTGTTTTATTCCGAGTTCCCAGTTCTTGAAAGCACCATAACTCCAGAGAATGCCAGACTTTGATGACAAAGTTTGATGACAAAATTTGCCCACAAGAAGGACTGCTGCGCCACCTTCCTGTTGAAGTGAGCACAGCACAACAAGGTGAGTCCAAAAATGTATTCTATGCTGCTGCATTAATTATGTAATATGCCAGGGAGATATGTATACTGTAGCTATGAAAGTAATACTAAGTGTATGTTGTGTAGTAAGCTGTTAGTAGCCCATGTTCCTCACCCTAATAATTTGGTTCCTTTCCCCCACATAACTTAGCTTACTGTTCTGACTTGGTGGTGCACATGTAGCCTATAGCCTGTTTTAGAGAAATGTAATCATTTAATATTGTAAGAGCTTTCATTGTTTGCTTATATGACCCCTTTATTTATACTACGGTTCTGACTTGGTGTACAGGGAGAATACTGTAAGAACGGCCCATGTTCTGAATTCTGTCGCTGTACATTTCAAAAGTGCTGAACAAATAGTTATATTGACTACATCCGTCCTAGCTCATTCATTAATGTCTTAATCGAAATTACGGATTACCTCTTGTCCGCTCGTCATTCCCTTATGCCATAGTTTGTACATCTCAATTGTCAGTAGAAACCACATTTCTTTAAGCAAATCAGCCATATCAGCTACACTACCAGTCAAAGGTTTGGACATACCTACTCATTCTAGGGGTTTTCTTTATTTTTACTATTTTCTACATAGTAGAATAAGTGAAGACATCAAAACTATGACATAACACATATGGAATCATGTAGTAACCAACATTTTTTAAAACAAATCAAAATATATTTTAGATTTCAGATTCTTCAAAGTAGCCACCCTTTGCCTTGATGACAGCTTTGCACACTCTTGGCATTCTCTCAACCAGCTTCATGAGGTAGTCACCTGGAATGTATTTCAATTAACCGGTGTGCCTTGTCAAATTTGTGGAATTTCTTTCCTTCTTAAAGCATTTGAGCCAATCAGTTGTGTTGTGACAAGGTAGAGAAGATAGCCCTATTTGGTAAAAGATCAAGTCCATATTATGGCAAGAACAGTTAAAATAAGCAAAGGAGAAACGGCAGTCCGTCATTACTTTAAGACATGAAGGTCAGTCATTCCGGAAAATTTCAAGAACTTTGAAAGTTTCTTCAAGTGCAGTTGCAAAAACCATCAAGCGCTATGATGAAACTGGCTCTCATGAGGACCGCCACAGGAAAGGAAGACCCAGAGTTACCTCTGCTGCGGAGGATAAGTTCATTAGAGTTAACTGCACCTCAGATTGCAGCCCAAATAAATGCTTCACAGAGTTCAAGAAACAGACACATCTCAACATCAACTGTTCAGA
Source organism: Coregonus clupeaformis (assembly GCF_020615455.1). Classification (NCBI taxonomy): domain Eukaryota; kingdom Metazoa; phylum Chordata; class Actinopteri; order Salmoniformes; family Salmonidae; genus Coregonus; species Coregonus clupeaformis. The sequence continues at coordinate 52,643,711 of NC_059199.1, read as the reverse complement.
GGAGACTGTGTGAATCAGGCCTTCATAGTCGAATTGCTGCAAAGAAACCACTACTAAAGGACACCAATAATAAGAAGAGACTTGCTTGGGCCAAGAAATATGAGTAATGGACATTAGACCGGTGGAAATCTGTCCTTTGGTCTGAGTCCAAATTTGAGATTTTTGGTTCCAACTGCTGTGTCTTTGTGAGAGGCAGAGTAGGTGAACGGATGATCTCCGCATGTGTGGTTCCCACTGTGACGCATGGAGAAGGTGTGGGGGTCCTTTGCTGGTGACACTGTCAGTGATTTATTTAGAATTCAAGGCACACTTAACCAGCATGGCTACAACAGCATTCTGCAGCGATACGCCATCCCATTTGGTTTGCGCTTCATGGGACTATAATTTGTTTTTCAACAGGACAATGACCCAAAACACACCTCCAGGCTGTGTAAGGGCTATTTGACCAAGAAGGAGAGTGATGGAGTGCTGCATCAGATGACCTGGCCTCCACAATCACCCGACCTCAACCCAATTGAGATGGTTTGGGATAAATTGGACCGCAGAGTGAAGGAAAAGCAGCCAACAAGTGCTCAGCATATATGGGAACTCCTTCAAGACTGTTGGAAAAGCATTCCTCATAAAGCTGGTTGAGAGACTGCCAAGAGTGTGCAAAGCTGTCATCAAGGCAAAGGGCGGCTACTTTGAAGAATCTCAAATCTCAAATATATTTTGATTTGTTTAACACGTTTTTGGTTACTACATGATTCCATATGTGATATTTCATCTTGATGTCTTCACTATTATTCTACAATGTAGAAAATAGTACAAATAAAGAAAAACCCTGGAAGGAGTAGGTGTGTCCAAACTTTTGACTGGTACTGTATATATTTTCACTGTGACCTGCTGCTGCTGACTATCAGGCAATGTTGCCAACTTAGCAACTTTGTCGCTATATTTAGCGAGTATTCATACCCCTCTAGCGACACATTTTTAAAAAAGCGACTAGCGACAAATCTAGCGACTTTTTCTGGTGTTATTGGAGACTTTTGGAGACTCTGACGTGAAAGCACGTATCGTTCTTACATTTCTCAACGAGCAGCGGGTGCTACCGTTGGCCCCACCCCCCACCCCCGTCCCCAGTCCCAAAGCACTCACAGGCGGCCCAGTCCTCGCGCAGCAGTCCCTCCCAGCTGCAGTCAGAGCAGGAGATGTTCACCCCTCCGCGCCAGACTGCAAATGAATCGCGCATGCGGGAAGCATGCAACAATCAAACAAACAAAAACGAACAAAAATAAATAAATAAGTAACTCCGCCAGTGTCTGTTTTGGGTCACTTTTGCCGGTCCCAAGCCCGGATAAAGGAGGAGGGTTGGAATTGTGACAAAAAGAAAAACAAGAATCGACAGAAGAAAGTTCATTTGTAGTTCTAAACATATTTAGGGTGGTTTTTACTCACTTTTTGTCTCTCCCACAACGTTATTCCTCTCTCCTACAGCGTCCATCACATTTACATGCACATGGCCAATTATGCAAATTAGGCGATGACATCATTTAGCGACTTCTAGCAACTTTTAGGACAGCCAATAGCTACTTTCCTTACTGATGAGTTGGCAACACTGCTATCAGGCAGTGAGCACGCATTTACCGAGTGAGTAAGAGTAAATGGTGGGGAGGGGGAGGGCCGGAGGAGTGTGTGTGCGTTGAGAGCACTGGTTGAGAGAGTGGTACAGCAGAGGCAGCTGAGTCACGGAGACAGAGCAGCACACAGGCACGTCGTGACAACTTTTTACCAGTTGTAGGTAGGTTATTTAGATTGGTCATTATGGAGCCACCCCTTTTCCATACAACATATTAACGCGCTAGAACTGATATAACGGCGACAAAGCATTGTTAAACGACTTTAGGCGCACTAGAGCTCTGTAGATACATTTGCTCAGAAGTGGTTTAAAGTAAACTGCATTCTAATGTCGACTTTTCTTATGGATAACCGTATCAAGCGAATGGTTTTACTCATGCTCAGTTGTAGGGTCTGGAGCGCTGCGCGAGTGGAAATTTGAAATGGAAGTTATGGAACTCCCTCGCGCGCTTCTGTTATGGGGAAAAAGTGCACAATGTAAATGGCATTAAATGTGGAGAACAATAGGTAGAATACATTTGCATCTGTTGGCCATCAAGTAGGCTATTCATGTCTATGCCATTGTAGGCTACTGTAGCCTACCATTTGATACAATAAAAATGTTGAAATGAAGATATCACTGGAGTCATTGCAAATCAATTTGTGCCACTTGTGTAGCCTACCTGGAGCTGGCAAACGGATTTAATAAATAGCCTATAACTCAAGTTTGTTGTTGTAGCCTTGTGTTATTATGCAATTATTAATGACCATGTTTACATAATTAAATTGGAAGTTATCAATTGTGATCATGGTCACAGCTCTATTGCAAATGTATCAGTTTCATTGTGGACTTTTCCCTGAAATTAGATGTTGGCCTATCAGGTGCTATAGGCTACCTGCATCCAGCTCAGCAAACCATGGCAAAATTGAATTGCATTTATAAACCCAGATTTTAGTCAATAGCCTATGCCTATTGGAATAACAAGAAATTCTCGCAAATAGGCCATTTATAAGGGTTTGTAGTCTTAACATCTGGTACATAGTAATGGCACAATTGCCAGAAAATTGCCTAACATTCGATTTTTTAAGTTCGTCCAAGCAGGGGCGGTGTGTTCAATAGGGCGATATGGGCGACGCACTGCCAAACGGGAAAAGGAAGGGATTTTTTTTCTAATCAATTATATCACGGCAACAGTAGTTATCAGTGTTGTAATCTAGACGTCTGATCTGCCACAGTGCCACTAAATGTCCAATCAGGCTAAAGTCGTGCTTCAAATGCCCCCCTTTTTGGGGCGATTTCAGTCAGGTTGAAAATCGCCCAGAAGTCTGTCATAGACTCCCATGTAAAATCTATTTTTTTCAAATATCAGAGCTTTCAATACAATCTCTATGGGTTTCTGAGGGCTTGCACTTACGCGCTTTCGTCATACGTAACATAACCATGAACGTAACTAAGAAAAGAGCGGGTAGCAGCGTCAATCAATTCACTATTACTGTCAAAATGGCTAGGCTTCAGTGCAACTCGATTGTGTCTTTGAAAGAAGTTCCTTTTTGTCGGCGAACAAATGAAGATAAATTGGCAACGAAACAATTAGGACCTCCCAGACCAAATTTAATAATTCAACAGGTTTCTACTAAAGGGGGAAGTCCTACACCCGAGGATTTTCAAAAAATTGGTACGAACGAAAAACCTGGCTAGCAGGCTGCGATGTAGCTAATGCAGTCTTCTGCTACCCCCCTGCTTACTCTTTCACCCTGAAGGCGGCACGGCAGACAGCACCGCTTGGACAGCGACTGGTGTGTAACGGACATGCACCATCTTTCAGGAAAGATTAAGAAACATGAGCTGTCAAAGACCCACATGGATACCTGTTTGAGATTGTCTGCTTTGGGGAGAGTGAACATTCCCACTCAACTGGATGAGGGATACAGGCTAGCTGTCCGCCGCCACAACGATGAGGTTAGTGTTGATAATCACAAGTTTACTGGAGAACTGAAACTGACAAGGCTGACAAGATAGGACCCTTTTGTCCATTGTTATTGGATAGGAACAGAACTTATAACCAGCTCCTGACCTAAATAGATCTTAGCACAACATTTTACTCAACATATCATATTCCATATTCACTATAACAAATATATTTACTACGACATTAGCAAGAACCGCCACATCCTCAGCCGGCTAATCCAGTGTGTGAAGTTTTGCGGAGTGTTTGAGTTAGCTTTGCGAGGCAAAGATGAAACTGAGGGCTCCACCAACCCTGGTAAGCCAACACTTTTGAGATCAGTCAATAAATGCTTCTGGTATTGACTTATATGCTGCCCCTGTCTTCATGTTGTTGCTGGACATATCTTTTTTAAAATGTGTGTAGGTCACCTAAATCATCAGAAAAATTGCCCCCCCTGAGAATTTTTTCAGGAGCCGCCACTGCGTCCAAGTGTTTCTTGCACAGTGATTTCGAGATCCTCTGTCCAACTTTCATCACTCAAACTCTCCTGTTGGATTTATCTATAGTTATGCACATGCGCAAACAGGATTAATTTACAATTATAAACTGGGTGGTTTGAGCCCTGAATGCTAATTGGTTAAAAGCCATGGTATATCAGACCTTGTATCACAGGCATGACAAAAAATGTATTTTTACTGTTCTAATTAAATTGGTAACCAGTTTATAATAACAATAACGCACCTCAAGGGGTTTGTGGTATATGGCTAATATACCACAGCTAAGGGCTATGTCCTAAGAACAGAACTTAGTCGTGGTAAATTGGCCATATACCACACCTCCTCTGGCCTTATTGCTTAATCATAAAAGTCAAAACAATTTAAATTGACATCCATTGATGGAAAATGATATGGAGAGTTTAATAAGGGGCGATTTATATTTAGCTAGACCTGGCAACCCTGACTATGACGCTAATGTTTGTGTAAACTCTTCAGAATTGTAATGTGTGGGTGTCACTGAGTAGGCTGGTATGCCATTTCATGGACCCAAGATCCATAGGTTAGGCTGCACATTGTAATATACAGTGTCTTCAGAAAGTATTCATACCATTTGACTTCATCCATATTTTATTGTGTTACAAAGTGGGATTACATTTGTTTTGTCATTTTTTATCAAAAATCAATACAAAATACTCTGTCAAAGTGCAATAAAAATTCAAACATCTGTAAAAAAAGGAATAAAATAAAACGATGATATCTTGATTAGACAAGTATTAAACCCCCTGAGTCAATACATATTAGAATCACCTTTGGCAGTGATTACAGCTGTGAGTCTTCCTGGGTCTCTAAGAGCTTTCCACACCTGGATTGTGTAACATTTGCCCATTTTCCTTTTCAAAATTCTTCAAGCTCTGTCAAATTGCTTGTTGATCATTGCTAGACAACCATTTTCAGGTCTTAACATAGATTCTCAAGCAGATTTAAGTCAAAACTGTAACTCGGCCACTTAGGAACATTCACTGTCTTCTTGGTAAGTAACTCCAGTGTAGACCTCTGTAGCTCAGCTGGTAGAGCACGGCGCTTGTAACGCCAAGGTAGTGGGTTCGATCCCCGGGACCACCCATACACAAAAATGTATGCACGCATGACTGTAAGTCGCTTTGGATAAAAGCGTCTGCTAAATGGCATATTATTATTATTATTATTATATTATTATTATTATTATAAATGGCATATTATAGATTTGGCTTTGTGTTTTAGGTTATTGTCCTGCTGAAAGGGGAATTCATCCTCCAGTCTCTGGTGGAAAGCAGACTGAACCAGGTTTTCCTGTAGGATTTTGCCTGTGCTTAGCTCCATTCCGTTTATTTTTTATCCTGAAAAACTCCCCAGTCCTCAATGATTACAACCATACCCATAACATGATGCAGCCACCACTATGCTTGAAAATATGGTGAATAGTACTCAGTAATGTGTTGTATTGGATATGCCCCAAACATAACACTGGGTGTTTGTGGTTGAATCTGTGTTTGAAATGTACTGCTCGATTTAAGGACCTTACAGATAATTGTATGTGTGGGGTACAGAGATGAGGTAGTCATAAACAAATCATGTTAAACACTATTATTGCACACAGTCAGTCCATGCAACTTATGTGACTTGTTAAGTACATTTTCACTCCTGAATGTATTTAGCTTGCTATAACAAAGGGGTTGAAAACGTATTGACTCAAGACATTTCAGCTTTTCATTTTTATTCATTTGTTTCTAAAAACATAATCCCACTTCGACATTATGGGGTATTGTGTGTAGGTCAGTCACAAAAAAATATCAATTTAATCAATTTTTAATTCAGGCTGTAACACAACAAAATGTGGAAAAAGTCAAGGGGTGTGAATACTTTCTGAAGGCACTGTAAGTATGACCCCAATGCAATTCTGAAGCCTATATATCCACAGTGCGATTTCAGTTTTTGCTGATTTTATATAACATTCCAACCTTGGCCAATTGTGGCATGATTCCACTATTTTCATTTGTTTGTATCCATTTCAAATTGGGGACTTTTATGTTGAAGGTGAACCGCCGATTCAACGAGTGCTGTTCAAGCTAATGTTGTTCACGACACACACGTTCTCCCTTGTATGTGTAGAGTTGAGATTTCTCAGCAAGCTAGCGTATTATCATTTTCAATAAGCTTTTTGTGACAGACATTTGAATGTTATTAAAAAACTGTTCTGTAAAATGGATGAAATAGTGATCACTGTTAGCCTAAACCGTTTATTAATAGAGTAGAACTATTGCTAGCTTTCAGTAGATCTACATAAACACCTATTGCACATAGTTTTATCTCTGGTGTGATCAGCAGCAGTCTCTGTAGCACCTCCGTTCAGCCAGCAAGAATAAGCAACACCTAGAAAGAATCAACGATTTTCCTCCAAAATAAAAGTCCCGCAATGAAGATGGTGAAAAATACAAATGGTCGAAATTCGTAACATTTTATTAGGAAATGTTAGCAGACCTATTTATTTTTTCATATTGTTAAACAAAATATTAAGTTAATTGCTTTTAAAGCACAAATAATATTATAGCATTTACATTATTGTTAGGCCTAACAGCATTAAAAATGATTTATATTGTAGATAATCATCATGGTAACAGTCATACAAATAACAAAACATTTATAATGCTACTATTAATAATAGTAATAACAATATTATAATAATAATCAGCTTTAGAAAACACTTCAATCCTATTGTTAATTAGCCCATTCGTATTGCACGATGTTCAGTAAGTTTTTCATATTGGACATACTGCAACATAGTACACAATTTCCTGTACATTGTTGGAGTAAAAGGGGGGCCCATTCTACTCAGGAGCACCTCTATTTTCCAAATCCACAGAGTGTACAACCCAAGGAGCGTCACTGCTCATTCTGCGGCCCTTAAAGAGTGGCCAGTCAGCTTAATTGCAGTACGTTTTTCATATTGGACATACATATTGCATCTTACACAATTTCCTGTACATTGTGTCGCAGTAAAAGTTGAGTGCATTCTACTCAGGAGCACTTCAGCCTTCCAGATCCACAGAGTTTACACCCATAGGAGTGTCGCTGCTCATTTGTCGGTCCTTATAGAGTGGCCCATCAACTTAAATCAAATTGTTTTAGATTTTTAAAATAAAAGACAAGCACACAAGCCAACCAATTATAAGCCATTATCAATCATCTGCTAACAGAGGTCACATAAGACAAAACAGAAAAAAACATTTTATAAACAATGTCAATCTTACCAACGATGGCCTTCAGTCTTCTTATGTCGAGGGCCTCCTTGGCAACAGGTCAAAAGAGGTAAGTAGAATGTGTAAGTATACTTATATGAGCTTACTGTACATTTGCATACAAACACACATACTTATTAGCTATCATAACGAAAGCAGAGGCTACATAGCTACATGTCAATGGGGCGAGCAAACAGCTAGGCTAAACACAATACATCTCTATTACAACGGCTAACGGCTGAGACCGTTTTGGCTAGCAATCTTTTTGATGTGGCAAAAAGTTATATAAAGGCTAAACAACATTAACGTTTTCATAAAACATACAGGAAAGTTAAAAACGTACAGATGGTGGCAGCATAAGGGCTATGAAAGACAGGATGACCAATGGTGGACGATGATTAGAGTCGGGATTGGCAAACAGTAGCTATACAACAACAACCAACTACTTCCTGTTTTGTCTTCTTTTGCACAGAGGACTGTGGAGCACAGGAAGCCACGAGCTGCAAAAAACTCTACCTTGCCCGGTTTCCCAAAACCATCTTAAGGCTAAATTAATTGTTAGAACCTTCGTAAGAGCATCTTTAAATGTCCGAGCCATTTCCCAAAACAGTCTTTATTAACGTTGCACTTGAAATCGTTGGTAATCTAACGACTGTCTCAGACCACTCGGTGAACAGCTAAGTGTGTCGTTAGATCAAAGTTTGCCCTCCCGTGTCACTTTTCACACAGAAAATCTCTGCTAAACATAGAATGAAGATCTTTATCTGTATGTCTGTGACCGCCGAAAACGTCATAGTTTACTATAAATAGCCCAAAAAGTTTGCAATGTTATAAACAAGCGAAGCAAGGATAAAACATTTTTTTTAAGATAACCGAATTTTATAATAATAATATGCCATTTAGCAGACGCTTTTATCCAAAGCGACCTACAGTCATGTGCGCATACATTTTTACGTATGGGTGGTCCCGGGGATCGAACCCACTACCCTGGCGTTACAAGCGCCATGCTCTACCAATTGAGCTACAGAGGACCACATATCGCTAGATTAGGCTAAATATAGACATCCCTTTCATGCATATGCAATCAAAAGACCTACCTAGTATTAAGCAATTGGGCTACATCTGAGCCGCTTCAATATTCGTATCGATTAGGCCTATAGTCTACTATTATCTAAAAGCTCACACATTTCACTGTTGCCTAACCAATAACACAAAGGTCTACCTATTAGGTCTATGACAACGTCGCTTAACTTGCTACTTCCATGTTTAATTATTGAATATCTGTAGGCCTACTTGAAGCCCAATTCCTGCCTGCCATTAGGCTATAGTGGTTACAAAAACCATTGTCATATCCTATTTTTAGGTCACGTTGACATTTTCTAAATAGCGAACGAGGGAAGGAGCGACTGACTTTGGCTTTATTCATTCTTGTTCAGTTACACAAACAGAAGAAATGCAGAATTTACATAATCAAACATTGCATACAAAATAGCACGAGAAAATACTTAGAATACATAACACATGGCAAACGTTTAATACAAACACTTAAATACACTGCTCAAAAAAATAAAGGGAACACTAAAATAACACATCTTAGATCTGAATGAATGAAATCATCTTATTAAATACTTTTTTCTTTACATAGTTGAATGTGCTGACAACAAAATCACACAAAAATTATCAATGGAAATCAAATGTATCAACCCATGGAGGTCTGGATTTGGAGTCACCCTCAAAATTAAAGTGGAAAACCACACTACAGGCTGATCCAACTTTGATGTAATGTCCTTAAAACAAGTCAAAATGAGGCTCAGTAGTGTGTGTGGCCTCCACGTGCCTGTATGACCTCCCTACAACGCCTGGGCATGCTCCTGATGAGGTGGCGGATGGTCTCCTGAGGGATCTCCTCCCAGACCTGGACTAAAGCATCCGCCAACTCCTGGACAGTCTGTGGTGCAATGTGGTGTTGGTGGATGGAGAGAGACATGATGTCCCAGATGTGCTCAATTGGATTCAGGTCTGGGGAACGGGCGGGCCAGTCCATAGCATCAATGCCTTCCTCTTGCAGGAACTGCTGACACACTCCAGCCACATGAGGTCTAGCATTGTCTTGCATTAGGAGGAACCCAGGGCCAACCACACCAGCATATGGTCTCACAAGGGGTCTGAGGATCTCATCTCGGTACCTAATGGCAGTCAGGCTACCTCTGGCGAGCACATGGAGGGCTGTGCGGCCCGCCAAAGAAATGCCACCCCACACCATGACTGACCCACCGCCAAACCGGTCATGCTGGAGGATGTTGCAGGCAGCAGAACGTTCTCCACGGCGTCTCCAGACTCTGTCACGTCTGTCACATGTGCTCAGTGTGAACCTGCTTTCATCTGTGAAGAGCACAGGGTGCCAGTGGCGAATTTGCCAATCTTGGTGTTCTGTGGCAAATGCCAAACGTCCTGCACAGTGTTGGGCTGTAAGCACAACCCCCACCTGTGGACGTCGGGCCCTCATACCACCCTCATGGAGTCTGTTTCTGACCGTTTGAGCAGACACATGCACATTTGTGGCCTGCTGGAGGTCATTTTGCAGGGCTCTGGCAGTGCTCCTCCTGCTCCTCCTTGCACAAAGGCGGAGGTAGCAGTCCTGCTGCTGGGTTGTTGCCCTCCTACAGCCTCCTCCACATCTCCTGATGTACTGGCCTGTCTCCTGGTAGCGCCTCCATACTCTGGACACTACGCTGACAGACACAGCAAACCTTCTTGCCACAGCTCGCATTGATGTGACATCCTGGATGAGCTGCACTACCTGAGCCACTTGTGTGGGTTGTAGACTCCGTCTCATGCTACCACTAGAGTGAAAGCACCGCCAGCATTCAAAAGTGACCAAAACATCAGCCAGGAAGCATAGGAACTGAGAAGTGGTCTGTGGTCACCACCTGCAAAACCAGTCCTTTATTGGGGGTGTCTTGCTAATTGCCTATAATTTCCACCTGTTGTCTATTCCATTTGCACCACAGCATGTGAAATTTATTGTCAATCAGTGTTGCTTCCTAAGTGGACAGTTTGATTTCACAGAAGTGTGATTGACTTGGAGTTACATTGTGTTGTTTAAGTGTTCCCTTTATTTTTTTGAGCAGTGTACATAATAGGCTACAGAACATTTATTATCTTGATGGGAAACGGCATTGTGTAAAAAAAGTGATTAAAAAAATATTACTTTAAATAGGCATACATCATTTAACAGCTACAATGAGCTCTTTAGCCTATATTCTGGAATCATTTTCAGCACGGGACAGCTCCTGTAACGAGAGTTAAGTTTCACTTTGTAACGAGTGCACTGCGTGGTGTTTTGGGAAACGAGTGTGACATCGGTCATTATTTTTGCGATGCATCCTTAAAAACACTCGTAAGCCTAATTTCCATCGCTATCGGGAAACCGGGCCCTGATCACTACTGAAAAGCTGGTGTAGTCTGGCTGTAGTTTTGTAACTACTTATTCACTATACCAACAAGCACTAAAAGCTCTGACTACAATTGAAAAGCCAACGTAGTGAAGCTGTACTGTTTTGACTACTTATTTACTACCAACAAGTTATAAAATCTCTACCTGATTACTACAGGAAACACTAGTGTTTTGCTACTGAACTCTACAAAACTCTACTTGTGTATCTTGAATAGTGCATAAACTACACAAGCCTCTGCATAGTCACTACATAGTCACTACTGCACAAATATGTTTTGTGTAGTAATTAAATAGTACTTTTTCACAAGGGTCAACACCACCACTCTGGTCAAGAAGGCGCAACAGCCTCTCTAACTAACTACTGCCGCATCATTGAGAGCGTCCTGACCGGCTGCATCAGAGCCTGGTACTGAAACTGCTTCGCTCTCAATGGCAAGGCCCTTCAGCGGGTGGTGAAGAAGGCCCAGTCCATCACTGGGGCCATGGTCCCACCCATACAGAGTATTTTCTCCAAGCAGTGCCTGAGGAAGCCCGTAATATCATCAAGGACCCCACACATCCCAGCCACTGACTATTCACTCCCTTAATGTCAGGCAGACGGTATCGGAGCGTCGTGTCTTGGACCACCAGGCTCAGAGACAGTTCAAATCAAATCAGTTTCCACCCACAAGCCACCAGACTGATGAACACCTGAACTGGCATTGCCCACCTGCACACCAAAAGGTCCTTAGCACTGACTCTCCACACCTTGGCACACATGCACTCACACACACCAACACACACATTCACCATGACTGCTGCTACTGAACATCTATTTATTATTGCAAAACTATTGCACAATTCAACACTTTGTTCTCCACATTCCCCTCCCCTAACACATGTAAATATTCTACTGTGAATTTGTTTGAGTGGCCTCCTTGTTTTTATGTTTATTTTATTATAAAGTTATTCAAATGAGCCTTTATTTTGTATTATTGTTATACTTACTTGTATTCTATTGTTGTTGCATTGTCAAGAGGTGAACCTGCAAGTAAGCATTTTATTGTACACCATGTGTATCCTGTGCATATAAAATTCAAAAGGCACTCGCACATCTGAGCTATCTTTGATGCAGGTGCATGGTAACAATTGAATAAGATGAGAAAAAAGAAGAAACCTGCACACTGCTCTTGCTAGTATCACAGCTCTGACCAAGGCCTTGAGGCCGATAAGTAAAGCTTAATAAAGAGCAGTGATACTAGCAAGAGCAGTGTGCAGGTTTCTTATTTTTTCTCATCCTGTGCATATGACAAAAACTTCAACTTTAACTTTTATTCCCATCTGACAGATCTTTTTCCTAATCTTTTTTCTTTCCGTTTTTGTCCTGACTTCTTTCTTTGTGGACGTTATTCACAAGCTTCAGCAGATGAGCCTTACGAATGAATGTTCTACCACAGACTGAGCGACCATGTGCTTTCTCTCCTGTGGGAGTCAATATATGCCTCCTTAGGTCCCCCTTCTGATTTAAGCTTTCCCAGTCTCGACAGCTAAATGGTGTCTCGACAGCTAAATGGTTTCTCTCCTGTGTGAGTCAGCATATGATCAGTTAGTCTGTTTGCGACTGAAACATTTCCCACAGTCACCACAGCTAAATATTTTCTCTCCTGTGTGAGTCAACATATGCTTCCCTAGGTCACCCTTCTGCCTGAATCTTTTCCCACAGTCGCCACAGCTAAACGGTTTCTCTCCTGTGTGAGTCCGTATATGCCTCCCTAGGGCTCCCCTCTGACTGAAGGTTTTCCCACAGACACCACAACTAAATGGTTTCTCTCCTGTGTGAGTCCGTATATGTTCTGTTAGGTACTCTTTGCGATTGAAACTTTTCCCACAGTCACTACAGCTGAATGGTTTCTCTCCTTTGTGAGTCTTCATGTGCCTGGACAGATCTCCTTTGTATTTGAAGGTCTCGCCACAAACAAGGCAGGGTTTCCCACCTTGACAGAGTCGAACATGGGTCTTCAGTTTACAGGTGGAGTTGTAGTGTTTTTTGCATAAGCGGCATTCACTGGGTCTCTTCTTGGGGAGAGTCAAATGCCTCTGCAGGTCAGCTTTCAGAGCAAATGTTTCACCACAGTCATGGCAGCAGTGAATTTGTATAGATGTGGTGCTGGGCTTGGAACGGTGTTCCCCCAATGGTGTGTTGGCATCCATTGGTGGGCTGCTGTAAAGTCCTACTGGGTCGCTGCTTATGGCTGAGCTGTGGCCGGAGGCATTGTTTTGATTACCTGGACGGTCACAAGGAATGTCAAGACCCTTCAGGTTGGTAATAGTGCCACAAGGTTTGAGATCCACTGGTGTAGAGTCACGCTCTCTGTTCTCCATAGTCTGGGTTACGGGAAGAGTTAATGACTGAATTGAGTCCTCCTGATCGCATTCACTTTTCACACAGGAAGGAGTAAATTTGAACTCTATGATATCAGGCTCCAACCCTTGAAGATGCTCTTCCTCCTGACTGGTCCGGAGTTCCTCCTGTTCCTCTTTAATCTGTGTGGGCTTTGGGTCCTCCTGCCCCAGACTGGGGCTCCACTCCTGCTCACAGTGCTGCTGCTCAGGGGGAACCTCTTCAGAGACAGCGAGCGAGAGCGGCAGGGAGCCTGGAGGGAAGGAGAGGAGGAGCAGAATGAAATGAAGACTTGAATCATACATGTGAATTATAGATCTCTATGATCTATACAGCCTTTAGACATGACTGAGTGCAGATAGCTGACTATTTACTCTCAGTCGCACAAGCCCTAGGCCTATAGCCAGTTCTCATGCCTACTATGAAACACCCCACGGCTAATGTGTACAAAAGTTCGGACACTCTCTCTAACTGTTAATAATCCTGACTTTCGATACGGGTTTGGAAACTATATTCACCCAAATAATAAATTGGACAAATACGAAAGATACACTTTCTGTGTGTTGTTTTAACACTGATTCCCCATAGAGGTGTTTTGTGTTGCACATTTATCTGAACTACAACACTTCCTGAGCTAATGGAAACAAGGTAGGGAACATAAAGATGGCGAAGTAGTGCAGTCCTGTTTTCCAAGATGGCGAAGTAGTGCAGTCCTGTTTCTGTCGTGTGTCTGTAAATAGCCTGTAAATACCCTGTTTTTTTGTATTTTTCGTACATGTTTCCCTATCAGACTTTTCATCCTTCTAGAAAATATACTTTCCTGCAACCCGCCTCACTCAATGTGGAACGGATTCCATTGTTGACTTACCTTTGTCTAGAATCTAGAATCTCCAGTTGAAACTAGCTAGCCAGTTTCAGCTAACTAGCTACTTGCTATTAGCCACAGCTAGCGGTGTTTCACTCAGAACATTGGATTTTCTCCGCGGGATTAATTTTAATCACTGGACATTGATCACCTGATATTCGGCCAGTCTGCACAGCGCGTTATCGACCCAGAACATATCAGTTTTTCAGCCGGAATCACTGAATCACTGGACCTTTAACTCCGGATTCATCGCTACCAGCTGGCTACAACAAAACGGACGCTGTGGTCTGGCTAATCATCCTGAGCTAGGCCCATCTCCCGGCTATCTACCTCTTTGTCAACCGGACGGGACCACCTAGTGTTGACACGGAGCCCCGCCGATCCTACACGACTGGTCTGCCGACGAAATCGTCTGATGTGGTTACGACGTTAACCACGAAGATTCCATCCATCTGCTAGCCCTTACTAGCCCCTGCTAACCCTCTTACTCACTAGTGCTTCACCACCGGACCTTATGATAACTCAGCTATACAGCTGATATCTGCTGGACTGTTCCTTTTTACGGTACTACATCCTGTTTATGTTTAGCCTCAGCCCAAACATGGCTAGTTTATTGTTGTTTCGGTTATTTCTAATTGTACTATATCACTGTAGACCCCCCAGCCTAGCTAAACCTGCCTTAGATAGCTATTTTGTCCCTCCCCCCATACACTCAGAGACCGACTCAATTTATGCCTCTAGAGATACTATCTCTTTCATTGTTACCCAACGCTCAGGTTTACCTCCACTTTACTCATATCCTTCCATATCCTTGTCTGTACATAATGCCCTGAATCTTTTCTATAACACCCGGAAATCTGCCCCCTTTATTCTATGTACCCAACGCACTAGAAGACCAGTTCTTAAAGCCTTTAGCCGTATCCTTATTCTAGTCCTCCTCTGTTTCCTCTGGTGATGTAGAGGCTAACCCAGGCCCTGCAGCCCTCAGTATCACTCCTACTCCCCAGGCGCTATCATTTGATGACTTCTGTAATCGCAAAAGTCTTGGTTTCTTGCACATAAATATCAGAAGTCTACTTCCTAAGTTTGAGTTATTCACTGCGTTAGCACACTCTGCCAACCCTGATGTTCTAGCAGTGTCTGAATCCTGGCTCAGGAAGGCCACCAAAAATTCTGAAATTTCCATCCCCAACTATAACATTTTCCGTCTAGATAGAACTGCCAAAGGGGGTGGAGTTGCAATCTACTGTAGAGATAGCCTGCAGAGCTCTATCATACTATCCAGGTCTGTGCCCAAACAGTTTGAGCTTCTACTTCTAAAAATCCACCTTTCCAGAAATAAGTCTCTCACTGTTGCCGCTTGCTACAGACCCCCCTCAGCCCCCCAGCTGTGCCCTGGACACCATATGTGAATTGATTGCCCCCATTTATCCTCAGAGTTTGTACTGCTTGGTGACCTAAATTGGGATATGCTTAATACCCCAGCCATCCTACAATCCAAGCTAGATGCCCTCAACCTCACGCAAATTATCAACGAACCTACCAGGTACAACCCTAAATCCGTAAACATGGGTACCCTCATAGATATCATTCTGACTAACACACCCTCTAAATACACCTCAGCTGTCTTCAACCAGGATCTCAGCGATCACTGCCTTATTGCCTGCGTCCGTAACGGGTCCGCGGTCAAACGACCACCCCTCATCACTGTCAAACGCTCCCTAAAACACTTTAGCGAGGAGGCCTTCCTAATTGACCTGGCCCAGGTATCCTGGATGGATATAGATCTCATTCCGTCAGTAGAGGATGCCTGGTTGTTCCTTAAAAGTAATTTCCTCTCAATCTTAAATAAACATGCCCCATTCAAGAAATACAGAACTAAGAACCGATATAGCCCCTGGTTCTCCTCAGACTTGACTGCCCTTGACCAGCACAAAAACATCCTGTGGCGTACAGCATTAGCATCAAATAGCCCCCGCGATATGCAACTTTTCAGGGAAGTTAGGAACCAATATACACAAGCAGTCAGGAAAGCAAAGGCTAACTTTTTCAAACAGAAATTTGCTTCCTGTAGCACTAACTCCAAAAAGTTTTGGGACACTGTAAAGTCCATGGAGAATAAGAGCACTTCCTCCCAGCTGCCCACTGCACTGAGGCTAGGAAACACTATCACCACCGATAAATCTACAATAATCGAGAATTTCAACAAGCATTTTGCTACAGCTGGCCATGCTTTCCATCTGGCTACCACTAACCCGGCCACCAACTCTGCACCCTCTGCTGCAACTTGCCCATGCCCCCCCGCTTCTCCTTCACACAAATTCAGACAGCTGATGTTTTGAAAGCGCTGCAAAATCTGGACCCCTACAAATCAGCTGGGCTAGACAATCTGGACCCTTTCTTTCTAAAACTAGCCGCCCGAAATTGTCGCAACCCCTATTACTAGTCTGTTCAACCTCTCTTTCATAACGTCTGAGATCCCCAGAGATTGGAAAGCTGCCGCGGTCATCCCCCTCTTCAAAGGGGGGTGACACTCTAGATCCAAACTGCTACAGACCTATATCCATCCTGCCCTGCCTTTCGAAAGTATTCGAAAGCCAAGTTAACAAACAGATCATCGACCATTTCGAATACCACCGTACCTTCTCCGCTATGCAATCCGGTTTCCGAGCTGGTCACGGGTGCACTTCAGCCACGCTCAAGGTCCTAAACGATATTATAACCGCGATTGATAATAGACATTACTGTGCAGCCGTCTTCATCGACCTGGCCAAGGCTTTCGACTCTGTCAACCACCGCATTCTTATTGGCAGACTAAATAGCCTTGGTTTCTCAAATGACTGCCTCGCCTGGTTCACCAACTACTTCTCAGATAGAGTTCAGTGTGTCAAATCGGAGGGCCTGTTGTCTGGACCTATGGCAGTGCCACAGGGTTCAATTCTTGGGCCGACACTTTTCTCCGTGTATATCAATGATGTCGCTCTTGCTGCTGGTGACTCTCAGATCCACCTCTACGCAGACGACACCATTTTGTATACATCTGGCCCTTCATTGGACACTGTGTTAACAAACCTCCAAACAAGCTTCAATGCCATACAACAATCCTTCAGTAGCCTTCAACTGCTCTTAAACACTAGTAAAACTAAATGCATGCTTTTCAATCGAACGCTGCTAGCACCCGCCCACCCGACTAGAATCACCACTCTCGACGGGTCGGACCTAGAGTATGTGGACAACTACAAATATCTAGGTGTCTGGTTAGACTGTAAACTCAACTTCCAGACTCACATAAAGAATCTCCAATCCAAAGTTAAATCTAGAATCGGCTTCCTATTTCGCAACAAAGCCTCCTTCACTCATGCTGCCAAACATGCCCTCGTAAAACTGACTATCCTACCGATCCTTGACTTCGGCGATGTCATTTACAAAATAGCCTCCAACACTCTACTCAGCAAATTGGATGTAGTCTATCACAGTGCCATCCGTTTTGTCTCCAAAGCCCCATACACTACCCACCACTGTGACCTGTACGCTCTTGTTGGCTGGTCCTCACTACATGTCCGTCGTCAAACCCACTGGCTCCAGGCCATCTATAAATCACTGCTAGGCAAATCCCCGCCTTATCTTAGCTCATTGGTCACCATAGCAGCACCCACCCGTAGTCTGCGCTCCAGCAGGTATATCTCACTGGTCATTCCCAAAGCCAACACCTCCTTTGGCCGCCATTCCTTCCAGTTCTCTGCTGCCAATGACTGGAACGAATTGCAAAAATCTCTGAAGCTGGAGACTCTTATCTCCCTCAATAACTTTAAGCATCAGTTGTCAGAGCACCTTACCGATCACTGCACCTGTACACAGCCCATCTGAAATTAGCCCACCCAACTACCTCATCCCTATATTGTTATTTATTTTGCTCTTTTGCACCCCAGTATCTCTATTTGCACATAATCTCTTGCACATCTAGCATTCCAGTGTTAATACTATTGTAATTATTCTGCACTATAGCCTATTTATTGCCTTACCTCCATAACTTGCTACATTTGCACACACTGTATATATATTTTCTGTTGTATTTCTGACTTTATGTTTTTTTTACCCCATATGTAACTCTGTGTTGTTTTTATTGCACTACTTTGCTTTATCTTGGCCAGGTCGCAGTTGTAAATGAGAACCTGTTCTCAACTGGCTTACCTGGTTAAATAAAGGTGAAATAAATAAAAAAATAAAAAATAAAAAAACTTTGCTTTAATCTTTTGTATTTGTAAAGTTATTTTAGGATGATAATTACGTTGCGTGTTCAAGGTTTCCAAAACTGTACCGCAATCAAGGATAAATTGTTCTTAGATAGACCGTTTCTAGCCCTGACGTCCCTTGGACAACATAGTCACATATATATTTGTATTGATAAAAACCTACACGTCCCTCGTCTCTTGCAAATGTTGAGTAACATTTCATTTGAACATACTCTACTGATTGTCCCCGTCTCAGGCTGCTGGTATGAACTGCTAACTCCAAAACCATCATATTCTGACAGCTTTGTGTTGTAGCCTTTACTACACAGCAGCAGGACTTGGTTGAGCTTGACGCGCCAGGGCAGCGTGTACACAACCCGAAGCCTGTCTGGTCTGATGTGGTATGAGACCGGGAGGTCAAAAGGCAAGGGGACTAACAAATAAACCCCAAAACCAGAAATGGCGAAGGGCTTGGGGCTAGCAACACCATCCAATAAAAATGCTATGCTACAGAAACGTTGACAACAGATCAAAACAGCTGCATTGGACCTTCAAGATCTATATGTTGGATTTTAGGCTTTATTTGAAAAGTTTAAGTAGGAAATTGCATGAATTCTTCTAATACTTATTTCCCTCATTAAAATGCAAATCAATTTATAACATTTTTTACATGGATTTTTCTGGATTTTTTTGTTGTTATTCTGTCTCTCACTGTTCAAATAAACCTACCATTAAAATTATAGACTGATCATTTCTTTGTCAGTGGGCAAACGTACAAAATCAGCAGGGGATTAAATACTTTTTTCCTTCACTGTAACTAAATATCAGTTTAATTTGCTCTGAAATCGTTACATAGTGGCACAGCCAAGCCGACAAGGTGGCGCAACGCCCCTCTTATTTGGAGAGAACCCTGGCATAGTGAGCATATCTTGGTTAAAACGCTTCAAAATTGGCTTGATTTTAGCAGTATTTCCCAGGACTATCGGGATAAATATGAATTATTCCCGGTATTGAAATATGGGAGACTTTCGGGAAAATATTCATCCCTAATAGGCACATGTACAGTGGGGAAAAAAAGTATTTAGTCAGCCACCAAATTGTGCAAGTTCTCCCACTTAAAAAGATGAGAGAGGCCTGTAATTTTCATCATAGGTACACGTCAACTATGACGGACAAAATGAGATTTTTTTTCTCCAGAAAATCACATTGTAGGATTTTTTATGAATTTATTTGCAAATTATGGTGGAAAATAAGTATTTGGTCACCTACAAACAAGCAAGATTTCTGGCTCTCACAGACCTGTAACTTCTTCTTTAAGAGGCTCCTCTGTCCTCCACTCGTTACCTGTATTAATGGCACCTGTTTGAACTTGTTATCAGTATAAAAGACACCTGTCCACAACCTCAAACAGTCACACTCCAAACTCCACTATGGCAAAGACCAAAGAGCTGTCAAAGGACACCAGAAACAAAATTGTAGACCTGCACCAGGCTGGGAAGACTGAATCTGCAATAGGTAAGCAGCTTGGTTTGAAGAAATCAACTGTGGGAGCAATTATTAGGAAATGGAAGACATACAAGACCACTGATAATCTCCCTCGATCTGGGGCTCCACGCAAGATCTCACCCCGTGGGGTCAAAATGATCACAAGAACGGTGAGCAAAAATCCCAGAACCACACGGGGGACCTAGTGAATGACCTGCAGAGAGCTGGGACCAAAGTAACAAAGCCTACCATCAGTAACACACTACGCCGCCAGGGACTCAAATCCTGCAGTGCCAGACGTGTCCCCCTGCTTAAGCCAGTACATGTCCAGGCCCATCTGAAGTTTGCTAGAGTGCATTTGGATGATCCAGAAGAGGATTGGGAGAATTTCATATGATCAGATGAAACCAAAATATAACTTTTTGGTAAAAACTCAACTCGTCGTGTTTGGAGGACAAAGAATGCTGAGTTGCATCCAAAGAACACCATACCTACTGTGAAGCATGGGGGTGGAAACATCATGCTTTGGGGCTGTTTTTCTGCAAAGGGACCAGGATGACTGATCCGTGTAAAGAAAAGAATGAATGGGGCCATGTATCGTGAGATTTTGAGTGAAAACCTCCTTCCATCAGCAAGGGCATTGAAGATGAAACGTGGCTGGGTCCTTCAGCATGACAATGATCCCAAACACACCGCCCGGGCAACGAAGGAGTGGCTTCGTAAGAAGCATTTCAAGGTCCTGGAGTGGCCTAGCCAGTCTCCAGATCTCAACCCCATAGAAAATCTTTGGAGGGAGTTGAAAGTCTGTGTTGCCCAGCGACAGCCCCAAAACATCACTGCTCTAAAGGAGATCTGCATGGAGGAATGGGCCAAAATACCAGCAACAGTGTGTGAAAACCTTGTGAAGACTTACAGAAAACGTTTGACCTGTATCATTGCCAACAAAGGGTATATAACAAAGTATTGAGAAACTTTTGTTATTGACCAAATACTTATTTTCCACCATAATTTGCAAATAAATTCATAAAAAATCCTACAATGTGATTTTCTGGATTTTCTTTTCTCATTTTGTCTGTCATAGTTGACGTGTACCTATGATGAAAATTACAGGCCTCTCTCATCTTTTTAAGTGGGAGAACATGCACAATTGGTGGCTGACTAAATACATTTTTTCCCCACTGTATATTGTCTCTGCTACAATATCTCAGATTTGTTTTAATACAAAAAAACTGGTAAAGGTTCATTTTGATATTTATCAAGAGAAAATAACCTATTAGGGTGTGGCGCCTGGCCTTGTACACTATTTATTCAGACTACCTGTAATTATTCAATCCTATACAACAAATGTGTTATGATTTTGACCAAGACACCTTTAAGATTTGAAGGTCTATTTCCATAACGGAGGGTGTAACATCCATAATGGTTGTTTTTGCTCTCTACAGTAATAATATAAATTACAATCGTTCATGTTCAGCCAAGCCTTTCCTTCGAAATGGCTATCCATGTTTTGACCTCAGAATTGTGTTAATATATTCAGTTTCTCCAAAAAGCTTGTCCATTTGATGTAACATCCATAATGCTTCCTATTTGCTTTATATCTCCAACATGCCAATATTTAGAAGTCTGTTTTTTTGTGTGTTTTTTTGTGTATGCATCGATGACGTCGTCCACACAGTGACCGTACATACCCCAACCAGAAGCCATGGTTACAGGCAACATCCGCACTGAGCTAAAGGGTAGAGCTGCCTCTTTCAAGGAGCGGGACTCAAACCCGGACACCTATAAGATAGACCGCTATGCCCTCCAATGAACCATCAAACAGGCAAAGAGTAGTTGGTTCAACTTACCACATGGCCATTGGCTAACTTACCCCAAGTGAAAAACATTTGTACTATGTTAGCCCACACAGCTACAAGGATGCACTTACATGCTAGGTTAAGGACAGGGCCGACGCTATGGGGTAGCAAAGCCGGGCATGGCCCCCACCTAGATAGAGTTTGTGCCCCCTCCCCCAGTTTTGTTTCCCAATAAAAGTATATGTATGGGCGGCAGGTAGCTTAGTGGTTAAGAGCGTTGTGCCAGTAACCGAAAAGTCACTGGTTCTAATCCCCGAGCCAACTACTCATTCAAGTTTTTATTTTAATTTTTTACATTGTAGAATAATAGTGAAGACATCAAAACTATGAAATAACACATATGGAATCATGTAGTAACCAAATAAGTGTTTAACAAATCAAAATATATTTCATATTTGAGATTCTTCAAACAGCCACCGTTTGCCTTGATGACAGCTTTGCACACTCTTGGCATTTTCTCAACCAGCTTCATGAGGTAGTCACCTGGAATTTCAATTAACAGGTGTGCCTTCTTAAAAGTTCATATTTCTTTCCTTATTAATGCGTTTGAGCCAATCAGTTGTGTTGTGACAAGGTGGGGGGGGTATACAGAAGATAGCCCTATTTGGTAAAAGACCAAGTCCATATTATGGCAAGAACAGCTCAAATAAGCTAAGAGAAACGACAGTCTATCATTACTTTAAGACATGAAGGTCAGTCAATACTGAACATTTCAAGAACTTTGAACGTTTCTTCAAGTGCAGTCGCAAAAACCATCAAGCGCTATGATGAAACTGGCTCTCATGAGGACCGCCACAGGAATGGAAGACGCAGAGTTACCTCTGCTGCAGAGGATAAGTTCATTAGAGTTACCAGCCTCAGACATTGCAACCCAAATAAATGCTTCACAGATTTCAAGTAACAGACACATCTCAACATCAACTGTTCAGAGGGGACTGTGTGAATAAGGCCTTCATGGTCGAATTGCTGCAAAGAAACCACTACTAAAGAACACCAATAATAAGAAGTGACCTGCTTGGGCCAAGAAACACGAGCAATGGACATTAGATCGGTGGAAATGTGTCCTTTGGTCTCGAGTCCAAATTGGAAATATCTGGTTCCAACCACCGTGTCTTTGTGAGACGTGGTGTGGGTGAACGGATGATCTCTGCATGTGTAGTTCGCACAGTAAAGCATGGAGGAGGACGTGTTATGGTGTGGGGGTGCTTTGCTGGTGACACTGTCAGTGATTTATTTAGAATTCAAGGCACACTTAACCAGCATGGCTACCACAGCATTCTGCAGCGATACGCCATCCCATCTGGTTTGGTCTTAGTGGGACTATAATTTGTTTTTCAACAGGCCAATGACCCAACAAACCTCCACGCTATGTAAGGGCTATTTTACCAAGAAGGAGAGTGATGGAGTGATGCATCAGATGACCTGGCCTCCACAATCCCCCGACCTCAACCCAATTGAGATGGTTTGGGATGAGTCGGACGGCAGAGTGAAGGAAAAGCAGCCAACAAGTGCTCAGCATATGTGGGAACTCCTTCAAGACTGTTGGAAAAGCATTCCAGGTGAAGCTGTTTGAGAGAATGCCAAGAGTGTGCAAAGCTGTCATCAAGGCAAAGGGTAGCTACTTTGAAGAAACTCAAATATATTTTGATTTTTTAACACTTTTTCGGTTACTACATGATTCCATATGTGTTATTTCATAGTTTTGATGTCTTCACTATTATTCTACAATGTAGAAAATAGAAAGAAAAACCCTGGAATGAGTAGGTGTGTCCAAACGTTGACTGGTACTGTATATTATTATATATTTTTTCGCTGTGCGCTTGAGCTCCCGCAATTTTTTTGCGAAATAATCTAACCTAACTTACTTTATTGCACTTGTTACAACAAACTTTTCTTTCTAATACAATATTGTAACTTTCTACGTGAAAATGCCTAGTAATAAGCGACCAAAGGACAATAAATCCACATCAGAGGCCTACTCCCCACCAAACAACGAGACAAACATGGCGGAAGGCACAGGTAACAACGTGACACTTACAGAACTTACCCGGGCTTTGGGAGAACTACGTGTTGCTATAGCGGAGGATCTTAAGGCTACTATTGCTGAACTGGACACTAAAATCGAGAGCACCATTCGAACGGTCGCTTCGCAGGGCCAGAGTATTGTGGACCTTGAGAAAGCTTCTGAATTCAACGCTGGTAGGATCGACGAGTTAGAGAAGCTATGCACGTCATTGCAGGATAATGTGCAGAGGCTTTCTGTGAAAGTGGTCAACCTGGAGGGCAGATCCAGGCGTCATAACCTTCGCATTGTGGGTCTGGCAGAAGGGGTGGAGGCGGGCTCTCGCCCCACCGACTTCTTCGCCAAGCTACTGAAGGATGCAATGGGACCGGATGTTTTGGCGTCGGATCCCCTACTGGACCGTGCACATCGCGCCCTTGTCCCAGTGCCTGGACCGGGCCAGCGTCCTCGCCCAGTAATCATCTGTTGTCACAGTTTCAAGACCAAGGACCTTATCCTGCGCGAGGCTCGAATGAGGGGCAACCTGTTACATAAAGGGCACCCCTTTCGTGTCTATGAGGACTATGCGCCCGATGTGGCAAAGCACCGCGCTGGCTACAGACATGTCATGACCAAACTCTACAAACTCCATCTTTGCCCAGCCTTGCTCTTCCCTGCAAGACTAAGAATTACCCCGCCTTCCGGGGAGAAGATCTGGCTCTCCTCGGTTCTGGACGCAGAGAAGTTTGTCCGGGAATATACACCAATCCCCCGTACAGGTTAGAGTGCCTTGTCATTGTGTGTTAAGGTCTGCTCACGGACTCGAATCCATACCATACCATACCATAACGGGTGAAACCGTATTAAACGGTCTCAGCAAGGGCTACCGAACATGTAATACGATGAGCTGACCAATGGAGGGCGGTCAGAGCTCTCACTTAACGTTAATTTCACTTTCATTCCGACTGGGTTTAGAGCGATGCCTGTTTGGGAGGCCTTCCAGGTCGGATCATTGACACTTTCGGATGGATATACTTATATTCCCCCATTTTTGTTTTGTTTCGTTATTTATTTTTCAATTCTTACATTATTCCTGTGCGTACATATAATAATAATTATTTGTACTTTATTATTATTTTCTCTTAGCATTTTAGTATTATGTATGTGTATATTTTAAATTTGTATAGATTATTATTCTGGGGTATGCATGTTTGTGTATGTAGATGTGTGTGTATGGATGTATGTGTGTATGTGTGTGTATGTATCTGTATATATTTAAGAATATTTATTTTATATGTATATTTTTTTGGGGGGGTGTGTATGTATGTGTGCGTGTATACGTGTGTATATGTGTGTGTGTGTGCGTATATATATACGTATGTGTGTGTGTGTATGTATGTAGGTATGCACATGTATGTATGTGTGTGTGTGTGTGGATGTGTATATGTGTATGTGTGCACATATGTATATATAAATCACAATTTTTTTAAATTATTTGAAAATATTTTATTATTATTATTTGTACTTTTTTTTTTTGTTGTTACATTTTTATTTACTTTGTTATTTTTTTGATTGGGGGGTACGTTCAATTTATCAAAATCCTTGTTCCCTTCTCCTAACCCACAATATGTAACTGTACTGCTGTCTATGTCGGTTACTGATGGTTTATGTTTAGACCGGTATTGCTTAGCAATAGAATCTTGTGATGATACATCTTGCTTATCTCAGGGATTGACCCAAGATTAACCTTAAGTGCGCAATATGTTTAAGTTGCAACTTATTCTGTTTAGGCTTATTAGATGCTAATTGAACACTTTAAGTGCGGGAGCCTCCTCAGTTCATATGTTAGTAGAAGTTCTAGGATAGTGAGAGGTGAGCGCATAGTTGGGATTTTATTTGTGTTTTACCTCTTGTTCGAGGTCGCGCCGTGCTTTTTTGGCATCGGCCAGACAATGTGTTTGTTATTTTTATTTTCATATTTTTTTCTGTCCTATGTGTGTATGCCTGTTAAATGTGGGTTGATGGGGGGGTAAAGATTGGGGAAAGTAGGGGAACAGGGTGGAGAGTAAAGGTGCTTGCGGGGGGAGGGGTGGGTTGGATACTGCTCGGGTGTAGGTGCTACATATGCTGATCGTGATGGTTTGGTGCGCTTTCTTACCTTTTTAGTGAGTTACATGTTATGCAGGCCACCATAGGAACTACAAATGAGAGGAGGGCGGGACTTACATTCACTTCCTGGAATGTCAAGGGTTTAAACGAACCAATTAAGAGAGGCAGGGTCCTAGCCCACTTGAAAGAACTTTCGTCTGATATTATATTTTTGCAAGAAACCCATCTGAAAAACAAATCTCATAACAGACTTAAATGTAAGTGGGTGGGACAAGTGTATCACTCTAACTTCTCTGCCAAAACGAGAGGCACAGCGATTCTGGTACGGAAAGGAATTCCCTTTCTACATAAAACCACTATTGTGGATAAAGAGGGTCGTTATGTGATCGTAATAGGAGAGATCCATTCTACTTCTGTAACTCTACTAAATATCTATGGGCCAAACATTGATAACCCCTCTTTTTCAAAAGAGTCCTTGCCCTGATTCCAGATATCTCCCATACTAATCTGGTCATTGGAGGGGACCTTAACTGTGTACTAGACCAATATTTGGATAGATCCTCTACCCGGCGAACCCCTACCTCCTATTCAAGCGAATTCTTGAATACCTACATAAAAAATTCTAACTTATTTGATATATGGAGGATCTCTAATCCTACGGGTAGGGAATACTCCTTTTACTCTCATGTTCACAATGTATATACTCGAATTGACTACTTTTTGGTTGATGCTAAACTACTCCCCTATACCTGTAATGTGAGATATCATGATATTATAATCTCTGACCACAGTCCACTCACCTTCTCCCTGAGATTGGGTGACATCGTACCAAACGAGAGGGTCTGGAGGTTGAATCCTCAGCTCCTCACAGAACCAACATTCTGTGAACATCTTAAAGACCAAATTACATTTTTCTTTGATACCAACGACAACACAGAGACTTCCCCAGAATTATTGTGGGAAACGCTGAAGGCTTATTTGAGGGGCTATATCATCTCCTTTTAGACTGCCAGGAGTAGGCAAAACAGAAAAAAATTGGTAGAACTGGAGGGACAAATTCACTTACTGGATAGGGAGAATGCTAGACATCCATCTATGGAGAAACATAAACAAATTATGTCTTTAAAATTTAAATACAATCAGATCCTCTCGGCTAAAATTGCTAAATCTTTTCTCTATGCCAAGCAAAAATATTTTGAGTTTGGTGACAAACCACACAAATTACTCGCCAGACAACTTCGAAAAAACGTGAGTGACCGAATGATTCACAAAGTTAAATCTGCATCTGGGGAATTACTCTCCTCCCCCAAAGACATCAATGACAGATTCCGTCAGTTTTATGAGACTCTATATACATCTAAAGCGGATCCTAACCCCTTAATTATGCAAAACTTTTTGGAGGACTGTAATCTTCCTGCCCTGAACCAGGAAGACTCTAACTTCCTGAATAAGGAAATTTCTCTTGAAGAAATTAGAGAAACAATTAAATCTCTAAAGAGTGGCAAGACCCCGGGCCCAGATGGATACCCTGGTGAATTCT
The DNA here is from genome assembly GCF_020615455.1 of Coregonus clupeaformis. Lineage (NCBI taxonomy): Eukaryota > Metazoa > Chordata > Actinopteri > Salmoniformes > Salmonidae > Coregonus > Coregonus clupeaformis. Next base: position 52,616,468 of record NC_059199.1, on the reverse strand, counting down.
ATAAAACATTCAGCAACACGCTATCTCCCTACCTGCACAAAATGTTGGTTCGGGCCAATGAGGATGGAGCTCTCCCATCTACTTTGGATGAGGCGTTTATTACAGTTATACATAAGAAGGGTAAAGATCCGGAAGAGGTAGGGTCATACAGACCAATAGGGTAGGGTCATACAGACCAATGGCTAACAGGCTTAGCACTTTAATTGGCAAATTGGTCCATTCGGACCAGACCGGCTTTATCCCTAATAGAAACTCATTCTTCAATCTCAGGCGCCTCTTCAACATTATGTATTCTCAGAGGTTACCTAACGTGGACCTTGCCGTTATATCTCTTGACGCCGAAAAGGCCTTTGACCAAGTTGAGTGGCCCTATCTATTCAAGGTCCTACAGAAATTTAATATTGGAGAAGGGTTCATAAATTGGATCCAGCTTTTATATAGGAACCCCTGTGCGAGAATACTCACTAACCAATCAATGTCGCCCCGATTTAACCTTCACAGAGGGACAAGGCAGGGTTATGCGCTGTCGCCTATGCTCTTCGCCCTAATTATTGAACCTCTCGCTCAAGCGATCAGATCTCATTCAGCAATACACGGCTATAATACTAAAGATACTCTAAATAAGATTTCCCTATACGCAGATGATATTCTCCTCTATGTAACAGAACCCCAAGCTAGTATTCCAGCTATTCTTGAGGTGATTAATTTGTTTGGTACCTTCTCGGGATACAGAATAAATTGGAACAAGAGTGAATTAATGCCCATACGGTTGCAAAACACCTTCTGGCTAGAACATCTTCCAGTTAAGTTATCTTCAGAAAAATGTATCTACCTTGGAATTGTAGTTACCAAACAATACTCCTTACTATTTAAAGAGAATTTCCCTTCTCTGATGCAAAATCTCAAGGCAAACATACAGTTTTGGAGAACTCTCCCAATTTCTCTGCTCGGATGAATTAATGCCATTAAAATTGTCTTCCTCCCACAACTGCTCTACCTATACCAGAACATCCCAGTATTCATACCTAAATCATTTCATAAACAACTGGACTCTATTATCAATCCTTTCATCTGGGATTATAAAACACACAGGATAGGTAAAAAACACCTATGTAAATCCAAGATGGAAGGAGGATTGTCTCTCCCAAATTTTATATTTTACTATTGGGCCGCTAACCTCCGCGCTGTTACGTTTTTGCTGGATGACGCAACCCCGCCATCCAGCTGGTTTAGCATGGAGCGGGAGGAGTGTCACCCCTTCTCTATTGGTGCCGTGATTTTGTCACCTGTTAATCTGGAGATGTCACTTTACCATAACAATCCTATTATACATAGCACAGTCCGAATCTGGAAGCAAATTAAAGTCCACTTTGAGCTTAGACCAATATCATTCATGCTCCCTGTTGCCAGGAATCCCTCATTTGCCCCCTCTAACCTTGATAACACCTTTGAGCGATGGGGAGAGTTGGGGATAAGTACCATAGGGGATTTATATATAGGAGGGACCTTTGCTTCCTTTGAAGCGCTGAGGGAAACTTATAACCTTCCCAGAAGTAACTTTTTCAGATACCTACAAATTAGAGACTATGTTAGAAAACACCTCCCAACATTTGAGAATGCTAAACCTTCCATGTTTGACGGATGCATAAAAATATGCCCCACCTCAGACAAACTGATATCTCGTCTATATGACGCTTTTCAATCTGTTAGCGCACCCTCTACAGATGCCATTAAGGCAAAATGGGAGGAAGAACTAGGGACTGATATTTCGGTGGCAGACTGGGAGGATAGCTTGGAGTATATCCACACCTGCTCCATTAACTCCAGACATCGTCTCATACAATTTAAGGTATTACACAGATTACACTATTCCAAAACTAAACTGCATAGGATATTTCCTGATACATCCCCTATGTGTGATAAATGTCAGGCTGAGCAGGGTACACTACTCCACTGCTTTGCCCTATGCTCTAGTCTGTGTGGTTATTGGTGTGGAATATTTGGGGTCCTCTCTGAAGTTCTGGAGACTTCAATAGACCCAGACCCGCTTCTGATAATCCTGGGAGTGTCCGATTCCCTAAACGGATTAACCAACTCCCAAAAACAACTCATCTCTTACAGTCTCATTTCGGCAAAAAAATTAATCTTGTTGTTTTGGATAAGGAGGGAAGCGCCCTCTACCAAATTATGGCTCAGCGAAGTGGCAAAAACTGTACACTTAGAAAGAATTAGATATATTCTGAACAATAAATTATCAACATTTGATCAAATCTGGCAGCCTTTCCTCTCTTACCTGGACCAGTCGGTGCTGTGAATTTGTACTTTTTAACGCACTCTCAATTGTCATATTGTAATCTACCTTTGGGCGGCGTGTGCTGGCCCCGACACTCGAGCAGTCGGGAGGGGAATAGGGTGGAATAGGGGGGGGATAAAGTGGGGTATAAGTGGGGGGGTTACATCTACCCTTTTTCTTTCTGCCTGTCCCTGTTCTGTATGTCCTGTTTTGTAATATTTGTTTTGTGTCCAGAACTCTGGGTCTTGTTGTTCATGTCTGTTCTCTTATGTTTAGATAAGAACTGTACACATGTCTTTCATACCTATACACCATTCTTGTGTGTGTTCAATAAAAAAATATTTGAACAGAAAATGTGCAGTTTTGTGATACAACACAATGCCACAGATGTCTCAAGTTTTGAGGGCACGTGCAAATGGAATGCTGACTGCAGGAATGTCCACCAGAGCTGATGCCAGATTATTTCATGTTAATTTCTCTACCACAAGCACCTCCAAAATCGATTTAGCGAACATGACAGTACATTCAACCGACCTCACAACCGCAGACCACGTGTAACCACATCAGCCCAGGACCTCCACATCCGGCTTCTTCACCTGCGGGATCGTTGGAGGGAGGGTGCTGAGGAGTATTTCTGTCTGTAATAAAGCCCTTTTGTGGGGAAAAACGAATTCTGATTGGATGGGCCTGGCTCCCCAGTTGGTGGGACTGGCTGCCAAGTGGGTGGGCCTATGCCTTCAAGGCCCACCCATGGCTGTACCCCTGGCCAGTCATGTGAAATCTATAGATTAGGGCCTAATGAATATTTCAATTGACTTATTTCCTTATATGAACTGTAACTCAGTAAAATCTTTGAAATTGTTGCGTTTATATTTTTGTTCAGTATAGCTATTTCAACAAGCTTTTCGTGACAGACAACAGTGAAACTTACATTAAAACTCTCCTTTAAAATGGATGAAATAGTGCTCACTTTTACATTTTTTATTAATTGACTAGGATTGTATCTAGCTATCAGTAGATCTACATACGAACCTATTCCACATAGTTTTATCTCCGGTGTGATCCGCAGCATTCTCCGTAGCCGATCATTCTCCTCCTGGTACTCCGCTACCGCTTTCTCAACTGCCCCGAAAATCTCCACAGCAGCCTCCGTTAAGCGCTCATTTAAAAACACACGAAACGACTGTAGTTTAGACATTTTCAGTCGAAAGAGAGTTGGGTAGCCTATTCACTTCGGTCTGTGGTTCTTTCTTTACTAAACAAAAAAAGGCAAAATCTTCTTCTATGGTTCTATAGTATTATGGCTTCTTTTTCTTCTTCTTCTTCTTCTTCTTCTTCTTCTTCTTCTTCTTCTTCTTCGACGGGGTTTAACGGCGGTTGGCATCCAATGTTAATGGTGCAATACCGCCACCAGCTGGACGGGGTATTAAATAAGAAACTAAAAAAAAACATTGCAGGAAAGCGGGAAACCGACATCATAAAAAATACAAAATTAAACACGTAAACTAACAAAACCCATCCCACTTCTTCAATCACAGTCCACTCCAAAATAGATCCCTACACAGGTTCAGGGGTCTGTGATGGCGGAACATTCAACGACAGGGTTTATTGCACGGCCTCGGCTGTGAAATCAGACCCCAAAAACGTTCAGTTTCATTCACAATGATTCCAATTTTCTTAGACTTCTTCTCCGCGTGTGTGATAGAATTAAAAGTGCCTTAATAATAACGAAATAATAATAATACAGAATGATAATGTGTACCAGTAAGTAATATGCTGTTCATTTATTTTAATGTTGATTATTCGATCTGTGTGCTCTATTGATGTCTGATCTGAGTGATTGGTTATACCTAGGAATTCCTATAGGGGCGCACCGGGGACTATGGAAGGTACTCACGCGTCTTTGTTTTTCCCAAAGCACTTAAGCAAAAACCGCGCATTTCCCCCTTTCACAGGTATGAATGCGATTTCGAATGTATTTGTTCATGTCAGAATGTTACAGACGTTACTGTGTTATTTAGTTAGCAGCAAAGATGTTTAAAACATTAAATGTGTTATTTGTATATTTAGACCACTTCGAAATTAGCCGTTTTGCTAGCTAGCTTGCTAGAAGGTGTCTCACTTGCACGAATTGACTTCGTGATCAGTTCGTGCCCGAGAGAGACCGCGCGCACAGCTCCAGTGTGTGTGGGTGAATTGGAACAATGGAAAACTTTCGGGAAATGTGAATGTTATCTAAAGCACTAAATACGAATTAATACAAGGTTATACATGAGTTTGCATACTGATAGGAACTAACACATACAGTAGGTAATATATATATATATATATATATATATATATATATATATATATATATATATATATATAGTTAAATTGCTCAATTCGAATCTGGTATAGGAACAAAAAGAGGTCAATACACGTCTTCTAAGATAGACTAGTATTTTAATTAATGCAAACACTTGAATGGTAAATATGATGTTCGTATATACGGGCCCACTGAAAAACCACGCAGGGCAGACAGAGAACTGAACTATTGTTATAAGTTCTTCTTTAAATACTCTGACAGAGATAGTTCCCGCTCCCTGCTGGGCTTGTCAGAATAGAGGCTGGGTGTGGTTTAAACTTACCCAACCTATCGATGGCGCACAGGCTGGTCCCAGCCCCTTGGCGCTTCACTGTTGCCGGGCATTAGTTGTTATCTTTACAACTTGTCTCGAGTCAGCAACCTCAGACATAGTTTGTTCTTCTTCATTGTAGCAGAACACGTCCTTGAGCGGTTTAACAAAGAGGCAGTGTGTGTGTGAGTCACAAGTCTGTCTCAGCCTACCCCCTAACGGTTCCTCACATTAATCACAGCTTGTTATTATTATTATTATTAATATATATTATATATATATATATATATATATATATATTGTTAATATTATTGGCGCCCTGACTGTATAAAATCGATAATTCAAATACTGAGCTATATTGTATGCTCAAAAAAATTGGGGAAATTATATTATTTTATACTAACACAATTGCTCATAGAAAGATATTTTGGTGGTGGTCCTCTGTAGCTCAATTGGTAGAATCAATTGGTAGAGCATGGCGCTTGTAACGCCAGGGTAGTGGGTTCGATACCCGGGACCACCCATACGTAAAAATGTATGCACACATAACTGTAAGTCGCTTTCGATAAAAGCGTCTGCTAAATGGCATATTATTATTTATTATTATTATTGTTATGTTAAACAATCTATATCAGTACAGCACAAACCTATTATGTTTAATCATTAATGTATTCTTTCTAAGCTAGGCATCACATCTAGTTGTAAGAAAATAGATCCCCACAATATATATATATATATATATATATATATATATATATATATATATATATATATATATAGGAACAGTATATACAAGGATAATTAATGGTGATAATAATTAGTGGGATACGTGATGGATTTCAAAAGGTTAGTCATTGCATTTCATAGTGTCAATTTAAAGAGGGAAAATAAAGGATTCATTGAGCCATTGTAAAGTATAAATTAGACAATACTGGTTTATTGAACAATTGTAACAGCTATGTAATTTGAGATATATTTTGTGCATTTGTGAAACTTTTTTTTCCCTATGTAAATGGTTGATGATTTTATATGAAAAGACTCATTACAAGTGACTTGAAGCCAAAGTTACGTCTCCGTGTGATTTATTTCTATATTTCCCCCTATCAGGGGTATGTATAACACTTGTGCTGTACAGTTTATGACCATTACAATATTAATACAAAGTCCACCTTTTTCACGTGTAGTATTGGTCGTGGTGGCTCTATTACCATTGTTTCTTCCCCGACACTTGTTCCTTCCAATCTTCTCACCGCCTCCAGATAGGAGACATGCTGGACACTCCTTACCCTTGCCACCTCATTCTCCTTCACCTTAACAGGGAACTCCAGGAATTCAGGCGCATGTTCACCTCCACAGTTGCAGCATTTCACTTCATCTGGCATACGATACTCTTCCCTTCTGCACACACTTGACACATTACCAAATATTTTATATTTATGCCACTGAAGGGGCTTGTGCACAAAAGCTCTTACAGGGTAGCTCATGAATCCTAACTTTATATGAGAAGGGAGAGACTCTTCATTAAGATCAGTAGCATGGATGAAGTGAATATCTTTTCTCCATCCACCAGGAAAAACTAACTTAATAAACAAACACATTGACAAGACCAAAACACCCACTTCTTCCTTCCTTCAAATCTCCATATCTCCCTTCTCAGAGTCTATGACCTGAGAGGGTGGTACGGCTTGACAGTACTCCATGCAACTACTCCGCCAAGAAGTCTTTCAGGCCCAGGGGACCATTCCGCCGCATCCACAATGATTTCTATTTTCCTGGACTTCCTTGGCAGTGCCATTAATCATCATAGCTATAAAGGCCACAAAGTCCACCTTCTTAACCTTTAACATATCTGGGTCCTGCTGTTAAATGGCAACCCCTGCAGCCTTCAGTGAATGCCTATCCACCACCATGGACTCTTCAGGAGCACCACTCGAACACTCAACCCTTTTAACAGCCGCTGCATATGAAATGCTCTGGACAGCCCTGACTTTGGCCACCTCATTCTCTTTCACTCTGGTTGGGCATTCCAAAGACGTGGCTTCATGGTTCCCACCACAATTGCAACATGTCACATTTTCAGCACTTTTAAAACACATAATATTTTCCACAACTTGAACATCTCGGCTTCTCCCTTCTAAAAACACTTGAAACATGTCCAAAAGCTTTACAATGATTACACTGCATTGGTCTTGGAACAAATGCTTTGACTCTGTAGTTTATATATCCCAACTGCACTTGAGTGGGGAGAGAATCCATATCAACAAACAAAAGAACAGATAGACTCTTCACTTTTTCTTCATTCACCACATGATTCATCCGATGAACATCAATCACTCCAGGAATATTTTTCATCTCTGCAACATCGACTTCCCACGAAATGCTAGATATTACACCCCTGTTCCGAAGAGACACACAGGACACATCAAACTTCTCAAATTGGGTGAGACGCAACACACGCTCCTTCTGAACCTCAGAAGAACAAAAAATCAAAACAAGCCCACCTCTCGTGATCCTCACAGCCTTCACTTTACCCAGCACTCTCCACCAGTTTGGATATATCAAATGGATTCTTCAAAATTGGTAATCCAATCAGCTGCTCCTCATTAACAAAACATACTCCTACAAGATAAGAAGGGACATTCTCATCACTGTATGCTACTTTGCTCCATTTTCTATTTTTTTGGACAATATTCCAATTCTCCTTGATTCCCCCGCCATTATATTCACACTCCACATCAACGTCCGCCATCTTTGCCTCATTCCGGGAGGGAATCGCCATCATCATTGACTGATATTATGCACTCCTCTGACTCATGCCCTCCTGTACACTTCTCACATCTAAGAATCTTCCTCCTACACACTGCTGCCACATGACCATACACTTGGCACCTGAAACACCATAGTGGGTTCAGCACAAAAGCTTATACAGGATAACTGATATATCCTAACATTACTTTGTCGGGTAAAGACTCAACACTAAAACTCAATATAACAAACAGTGACTTCTGTTTCACCACTCTCTCCACCAGGTCTCCGTCGCACCAGACTGCGGGCGTCACAGACACCGAGAATCTTCCACTTCAACTGATCCATCTTCACCCCTACCGCTACCCCAGTAAACACTCCTTTCAATGGCGCCCTGTTATTTAGAGCAAAGCAAGTAACATCTCTTGTCCCCATTCGCGTGGTTCGGGGTTCCTGCTCCCTCTGGTCAGAAGAAACACAAAAAATCAGCACAAGACCCCTTCAGGTTACCCGTCACGATTCAACAGCACCTATCTTTTCCCACACACCCTGAAACCACAAATGGGTCTGCCAAAAGGCAGGCAACCACTTTCTCCAAAAATGTCACTCCTACTGGACCAAATTCATTTTTATCCTGACCATCATTGCGAAGCTTAGGCTCCAAGATCTTCACCACACCTGCCACTTCCGGTAATTCTCCCTCATTCTCTTCCATTTCACCTCCAGAACTTGGTCTGGAGTACGGCTGATTTTTTTTGGAGTACTTTGACCAATCTTCCTCGACACACCATCTACCTTTTTGTTGCTAGCTTCATTGGATTCAACTGAACATCTGCTTTCTTTCCTCTCTTTATCTTCTTATTTTTCCTCCAAGGTCCTCGGCAGCACGACCGCTATACTACCCCCCCCCACCCCCCCTCATTGTCCAGCTTCCATTTCTTCCTAACACAACACGGTAAAGCCCTGGACCCGTCTGAAGGACCGATGTGAAGCAGGCACAAATAACTAAGTACTTCCGGGTCACATATTTTTGGAATCGTTCAGAATACGAGTCCAGGGCCCACCATTGACCTCAATGGTTCTAACGATGAACTTTGCCTTAAGATACTTTTGAGAAACCGGGCCCTGATCTGTATACTTTGTAAATGAATAATTTGGGCAAAAATGATGTAAAATGTGCACAATTATAAAAATATAAAACACAACATGCAACAATTTCAAAGATTTTACTGAGTTACAGTTCATAAAAGGAAATCAGTCCATTGAAATACATTTATTAGTCTCTAATATATGGATTTCACAAGACTGAGAATACAGATATGAATCTGTTGGTCACAGATACATAAAAAAAGGCATGGGTGTGGATCATTTACATTTACATTTACGTCATTTAGCAGACGCTCTTATCCAGAGCGACTTACAGTTAGTGAATACATATTTTTTTTATTTTTTTTATTTTTTTATACTGGCCCCCCATGGGAATCGAACCTGCAACCCTGGCGTTGCAAACGCCATGCTCTATCAACTGCTCTACATCCCTGCCGGCCATTCCCTCCCCTACCCTGGACGACGCTGGGCCAATTGTGCGACGCCCATGAGTCTCCCGGTCGCGGCCGGCTGCGACAGAGCCTGGATTCGAACCAGGATCTCTAGTAGCACAGTTAGCACTGCGATGCAGTGCCTTAGACCACTGCGTCACTCAGGAAAACCAGTCAGTATCTGGTATGACCACCATTTGCCTCATGCAGCGCGACACATCTCCTTCGCATAGAGTTGATCAGGCTGTTGTTTGTGGCCTGTGGAATGTTGTCCCACTCCTCTTCAATGGCTGTGCGAAGTTTCTGGATATTGGCAGGAAATGGAACACGCTGTCGTACACGTCAATTCAGAGCATCCTAAACATGCTCAATGGGTGACATCTGGTGAGTATGTAGGCCATGGAAGAACTGGGACATTTTCAGCTTCCAGGAATTGTGTACAGATCCTTGCAACATGGGGCCATGCATTATCATGCTGAAACATGAGGTGATGACGGCGGATGAATAGCACGACAATGGGCCTCAGGATCTCGTCACGGTATTTCTGTGCATTCAAATAGCCATCGATAAAATGCAATTGTGTTCGTTGTTCATAGCTTATGCCTGTCCATACCATAACCCCACCCCCACCATAGGGCACTCTGTTCACAACGTTGACATCAGCAAACCGCTCGCCCACACGATACCATTCACGCTGTCTGCCATCTGCTCGGTAACACAGTTGAAATTGGGATTAATCCGTGAAGAGCACACTTCTCCAGTGTGCCGGTGGCCATCGAAGGTGAACATTTACCCACTGAAGTCGATTACGACGCCAAACTGCAGTCAGGTCAAGACCCTGGTGAGGACAACGAGCACGCATATGAGCTTCCCTAAGACAGTTTGTGCAGAAGTTCTTTGGATGTGCAAACCCACATTTTAATCAGCTGTCCGGGTGGCTAATCCTGCAGGTGAAGAAACCGGATGTGGAGATCCTGGGCTGGCGTGGTTACACGTGGTCTGCGGTTGTGAGGCCGGTTGGACGTACTGGCAAATTCTCTAAAACGACGTTGGAGGCAGCTTATGGTAGAAAAATTAACATTCAATTCTCTGGCAACAGCTCTGGTGGACATTCCTGCAGTCAACATGCCAATTGCACGCTCCTTCAAATCTTGAGACATCTGTGGCATTGTGTTGTGTGACAAAACGGCACATTTTAGAGTGACCTTTTATTGTCCCCAGCACAAGGTGCACCTGTGTAATGATCATGCTGTTTAATTAGCTTCTTGATATGCGACACCTGTCATTTGGATGGATTATCTTGGCAAAGGAGAAATGTTCACTAACAGCGATGTAAACAAATTTGTGCAGCAAATTTGAGAGAAATAAGCTTTTTGTGGAAATTGAACATTTCTAGGATCTTTTATTTCAGCTCATGAAATATAGGCCCAACACTTTACATGTTGTGTTTTATATTGTTGTTCAGTATATTTTATACTAGTTATCATTCAAAGAACAATTACAAGTATTTCTATGCTGACCAAAAATTCACAGTTCACACTCAGAGGAGCGTCGCAGCTCATTTTACGCCCATTTTACATTTACATTTTAGTCATTTAGCAGACGCACTTATCCAGAGCGACTTACAGTTAGTGAGTGCCTACATTTTTTTTTCATCCTGGTCCCCCGTGGGAAACGAACCCACAACTCTGGCGTTGCAAACACCATGCTCTACCAACTGAGCTACACGGGACTAACATTCAAAGCCCCTTAAAGATGGAATCCGCAGAATGTAGTTTCAAACGCTAAAACACAAAGAAGACGAGAAAGTGGACGATTATGTCCCGAGGGAGGACAGAGAAAATGGCGTCCCTTGCAGTGGCGACCTGTCATTCAGGGCAGGTGTTTGAACCCCACCTGTTTTTTTTATTTATTAATAGTGTCACATGTCAGTTTGCGAACAATGTAAAAAAAAAAATACTAATTGAGTTAATAAACCCGCATACAAACATGGTCTCTTTTTTGCTTTCTTGGGTAATGCAGCTCCAAAATGCAGGTGTTTCATTCTAGCTCACTGCTTTCTGTGGTAGTGGGGCAGCCAGCGGAAAATACAGAGCGTAGGGGTTGGTAATGTTCTCTAGTTGCGCCGTGATTGGCTCAGTGTTCTGTCACTCATGGGGACACTACGTCATCGCAAAATCTACGGGGAGAGCTCGAAAATTCAAGCCCCTTGAGTGCTGCCCTAGAGTTACATTAGAAGTGCCCATCCAAGAAGGCTCAAGGTCATTGGCCACAGATAAAATGACGTTAAATCACGTTATATCTACCGTAGCTTTGATTGGACTGATCATGTCAACATCATACTTTCAAAATCTTAGCTAGCAAGCTAGACAAGGAATCATCATCATGTATCAAGTCAACAATCTACTGGCAAATCCTTTTCAATCCTTGTCAAATGAAGAGAAATGATAGATAAAACGTATTGATGCTCATCGGCCATTGGACATAAACATTACACAACAAGTTGGAAATCGCAAATTCATCAATGAGTGATTTGGACGAATCAGTGGCAAACTGCAAGGGTTGCAAAGCAATCACTAGCCTGCTATTCAGTGGAGTGGGTATGTTTGGTCCAGGTCTGGGTTTAAGGGTCTCTTTTCCATGCTTAAAAGGATAAACATTCACATGCAACACCATGGGCCAAAAAAGGTTGAGTACATTGGCCATGCTGTCAATCCAGCATGACTTCCTGCCGCGTTCAAAATGACAGGAAACTCGGAACTGGGAAATCTCAGACTTCAGTGAGTTCAAGACAACTGGGAACTCTGAAAAAAACGAGCTCAGACTGGAAAAATATGTTTTGAACGGTCATCCAACTCGGAATTCCAAGTCGGGAACTCGGGCCTCTTTCTAGAGCTCTGACCTGAAGATCACTGACGTTCCCAGTTGTCTTGAAAGTACCATAAATCCAGAGAATGCCAGACTTTGATGACAAAGTTTGATAACAAAATTTTCCCAGAAGAAGGACCGCCGCCCCACCTTTCTGTTTAAGTGAGCACAGCACAACAAGGTGAGTCCAAAAATGTATTGTGTGCTGCTGCATAAATAATGTAATATGCCAGGGAGATATGTGTACTGTAGCTAAGATCGTAATACTACGTGTATGTTGTGTAGTAAGCTGTTAGTAGCCCATGTACCTCACCCTAATAATTTGGTCCCTTTCCCCCTCATAACTTAGCCTACTGTTCTGAATTGGTGGTGCACATATAGCCTATATCCTGTTTTAGAGAAATGTAATCATTGAATATTGTAAGAGCTTTCATTGTCTGCTTATATGCCCCCTTTATTTATCCTACGATTCTGACTTGGTGTACAGGGAGAATACTGTAAGAACGACCCATGTTCTGAATTCTGTCGCTGTACATTTCAAAAGTGCTGAACAAATAGTTATTTTGACTACATCCGTCCTAGCTCGCTCATGAATGTCTTAATCAAAATTATGGATTGCCTCTTATCCGCTCGTCGTTCCCTTATGCCATAGTTTGTACATCTCAATTGTCAGTAGAAACCACATTTGTTTAAGCAAGTCAGCCATATCATATATGTTTTTTAAAAAGGCAGTAAATGAGGCTGAATGAACTGTTTCGCTGCCAGACAAGGCTGCGGTGATAGCCAGGTGTAGCAGTGGTAAAGATTCACCCCATGGTGATGAAAAGAAAGCTCTGCGGTTGGGACAGCTTTATGTAGGCCCTAACAGTTTGTGGGCACCGTTTGTCACCGTTATAGTGCAATTAACGTATTGTTTAGTGTTGTGTTGTGGCTTTGCTGGCATGCATCAACAAAAATGTGTTTTGAGTTTGCCCCACCAAGATTGACATGCTAAAATCACCACTGGTCCCTTGAGAGGGCAAGAACGAGATGTATTGGGACAAGAGATGTGACTTGTTTTCCTCTCAAGAAAAGGGCGCCATTGAAAGGAGTCATTACTGGGGTAGCGGTAAATGTGAAAATGGTTTGTGATGCTTGTTGTTTGGTGCGACGCAGACAGGGTGGTGTGAGTGGTGAAACAAGAGTCATTGTCTGTTCTTTTGAGTTTTGATGTTGAGGCTCTGCTCGACAAAGTGATGTTAGGATATTTCAGTTATCACGTACAGGATTATGTGCCGAATACACTACGTTGTTATAGGTGTCAAAGTTTCAAGCTTATGGGCATTTGGCAGCAGTGTGTAGGAGGGAGGTTCCTAGGTGTGAGAAGTGTGCAGAAGGGCATGAGAAAGGAATGTGTAGCATTGGGGAAAGAAGCGGTATGTGTTAATTGTAGAGGTGCCCATGGGTCTGGGGATCAGAAATGTCTGGTCCGAGAGAGGCACGTTAAGTTTACCAGGGTTAGAGTAGAGCAGAGGGTGTTGTATGCTGAGGCAATGAAGAAAGTTGAGAAAGGTGGGTCAAGGGGGAGGGATCCTGAGAAGATTCTTGTGAGTAGTAGATCTGTATCATTTACATTTAACAGACACTCTATCAGTACTGAGTGATAGGCCAACGAGTGATATATGCTTCAGTAAGATTGGCTTTTTAGCGTTCATAGCAATGGTTTTCAACTGTGATGCAGGGAAGTCGCAGAAAATGGAGGTTGTGGTGGCAGCTGCAGAGAAGTATTTGGGTGTACGGGATTTGACGTCAGAATAGTTACAGGGTGTGTTGAGTGGTGGTGTCATGTCCTTCCAGGCTGTTGACCTGCGGAAGGACTAGATAGGTTTAAATAGTGGAGTAGGGTGGTGTGTTTTTAATGAGTGTAGGGTTAGATGGTAGGGTATTTGTTGATTTATTTTCATTTTTTCAAGCAAAGTATAAGCGAGTTATAAACACAGCGCAGACGAAGCCAACAAGCTAGCTAACTTGTTTGCAGATCAACTGTCCTTGTAGCAGGGACATTTTCAGAAAATGTCGACAGAAACAAGCATCATTCTCGGATCTGAATCAACTCGACCCCAAAATAAAAAAAGACTGTTCATGACCAATCCAGAAACCGGATAAACATTGGAATTCATTTTGAAAGGTGGAAGAGTGACACCTAAATGGCCACCGTTCTCTTGAATTAGCTAGCTAACATCTTCTGTACTCTGACGGTTTTGTACTCAAAGGAATCTAGCGATAGCTACATCATGTAGCTACACTGCATAAGATGCCCAATGCCTTTATTTCAACTAGCTAACGTTAGCTAGCTAGCTAAAGCTAGATATGCAGATTGTTGACATGATAGTGTGTTTGGTTTGTAGATGATAATGCTAGCTAGGTGGTTGACAGCATTTTCTTCCGAGGACCAAACACTAGCTATAAAATTGTGTACAGTAACATCACAAAAACAGATACTGGTGGAGACTGATTTCGATGGAACCTGAGGTTGTAGAAGTTTTGGTTGTGGAAAAATCAACACCAAAAGAGAGGTAAGAAATGCTATGACATTTTTTGTTATGCTTTGTGATTAAATAATTATTTGGTTGGTAATCAACTAAAATAGTTAGCTGCATGAAGCTTCAGTGCCTTCGGAAAGTATTCAGACCCCTTGACTTCTTCCACATTTTGTTACGTTACAGCATTATTCTGAAATGGATTAAATAAAATAAATTCCTCAGCAATCTACACACAATACCCAATAATGACAAAGCGAAAACAGGTTTTTAGGAATTTTTGCAAATGTATTAAACATAAAAAACAGAAATACCTTATTTACATAAGTATTCAGACCCTTTGCTATGAGACTTGAAATTGAGCTCAGATGCATCCTGTTTCCATTGATCATATTTGAGATGATTCTACAACTTGATTGGAGTCCACCTGTGGTAATTTCAATTGATTTGGACATGATTTGGAAAGGCACAGACCTGTCTATATAAGGTCCCACAGTTGACAGTGCATGTCAGAGCAAAAACCAAGACATGAGGTCAAAGGAATTGTCCGTATATCTCCGAGACAGGATTGTGTCGAGGCACAGATCTGGGGAAGGGTACCAAATAATATATGCAGCATTGAAGGTCCCCAAGAATACATTGGCCTCCATCATTCTTAATTGGAAGAATTTTGGAACCACCAAGACTCTTCCTAGAGCTGGCCGCCTGGCCAAACTGAGCAATCAGGGGAGAAGGGCCTTGGTCAGGGAGGTGACCAAGAACCTGATGGTCACTCTGACAGAGTTCTAGAGTTCCTCTGTGGAGATGGGAGAACCTTCCAGAAGGACAACCATCTCTGCAGCACTCCACCAATCAGGTCTTTATGGTAGAGTGGCCAGACGGATGCCACTCCTCAGTAAAAGGCACATGACAGCCCACTTGGGAGTTTGCCAAAAGGCACCTAAACACTGCATTCCACAGTACGAACATCATACCAAAGGTCAAGCATGGTGGTGGTGTGATGGTTTGGGGATGCTTTGCTGCCTCAGGACCTGGACGACTTGCCTTAATAGAAGGAACCATGAATTCTGCTCTGTATCAGAGAATTCTACAGGAGAATGTCAGACCATCCGTCTGTGAGCTGAAGCTGAAGCGCAGCTGGGTCATGCAGCAAGACAATGATCCAAAACACACAATCAAGTCTACATGAAAATTGCTAAAAAGCAACAAATTGGAAGTTTGGAATGGCCTAGTCAAAGTCCAGACCTAATCCCAATTGAGATGTTGTGGCAGGACTTGAAACGAGCAGTTCATGCTTGAAAACCCACACGTCACTGAGCTAAAGCAGTTCTGCATGGAAGAGTGGGCCAAAATTCCTCCACAGCGACGTGAGAGACTGATCAACAACTACAGGAAGCATTTGGTTGGAGTCATTGTAGCTAAAGGTGGCACAACCAGTTATTGAGTGTAAGGGGGCAATTACTTTTTCACACAGGGGAATTGGGTGTTGCATAACTTTGTTTATGAAATAAATGAAATAAATATGCAATTGTTGTGTTATTTGTTCACTTATGTTCCCTTTTTCTAATATTAGGTTTTGGTTGAAGATCTGATAACATTCAGTATCATAAATATGCAATTGTAGAGAAAATTAGAAAGGGGCCAAATACTATTTCATAGCACTATATCTTCCTTTTAAGAATACTGTCTGATCATGATGAATAATATCCGGTAATAGCTTTTTTATTCTATGAGCAATACATTTTGCATCGTTACATTGAAGGGTGATGGGCCTCCACATTTTTTTGAGAGACTAGGTCTTTATACTGTCCCCCCGGCTCCTGATTCAGTAGGAGAGAAATCAGTCTGGTTTTAGAAAGACATACTATACTGATTCATGTCTATTTTACTTGACTGACTTCATCAGGAAAGAGATTGATGATGGATACCTCTGTGGAATGGGACTGCTTGACCTACAGAAGGCCTTTGATACAGTTAACCACTGTCTCCTAATCTCCAAACTGGAGGCACTGGGGTTAAGCATTATCCCTCTAGGTTGGGTAAATTCCTATTTATCAGGTAGGGAGCAAGTAGTAGAGGTTAATGGTTCACTGTCCCAGGCAAAACCAATGAGTTGTGGCGTTCCGCAGGGGAGCATGCTTGGGCCTCTACTGTTTTTACTGTATATTAACGATATGAAAGATGCTTGTTCTTGCCGTCTTTTCCTTTATGCGGTTGACTCTACACTTCTGGTGTCTCACAAAAGTAAAACTAAACTCAGCAAAAAAAAGAAATATCCTCTCACTGTCAACTGCATTTATTTTCAGCAAACTTAATGTGTAAATATTTGTATGAACATAACAAGATTCAACAACTGAGACATAAACTGAACAAGTTCCACAGACATGTGACTAACAGAAATTGAATAATGTGTCCCTGAACAAAGGGGGGGGTCAAAAAGTAACAGTCAGTATATGGTGTGGCCACCAGCTGCATTAAGTACTGCAGTGCATCTCACTGACCAGATTTGCCAGTTCTTGCTATGAGATGTTACCCCACTCTCCCACCAAGGCACCTGCAAGTTCCTGGACATTTCTGTGGGGAATGGCCCTAGCCCTCACCCTCCGATGCAACAGGTCCCAGACGTGCTCAATGGGATTGAGATCCGGGCTCTTCGCTGGCCATGGCAGAACACTGACATTCCTGTCTTGTAGGAAATCATGCACAGAACGAGCAGTATGTCTGGTGGCATTGCCATGCTGGAGGGTCATGTCAGGATGAGCCTGCAGGAAGGGTACCACATGAGGGAGGAGGATATCTTCCCTGTAACGCACAACGTTGAGATTGCCTGCAATGACAACAAGCTCAGTCCGATGATGCTGTGACACACCGCCCCAGACCATGACGGACCCTCCACCTCCAAATCGATCCCGCTCCAGAGTACAGGCCTCGGTGTAACGCTCGTTCCTTCGACGATAAACGCGAATCCGACCATCACCCCTGGTGAGACAAAACCGCGACTCATCAGTGAAGAGCACTTTTTGCCAGTCCTGTCTGGTCCAGCGACGGTGGGTTTGTGCACATAGGCGACGTTGTTGCCGGTGATGTCTGGTGAGGACCTGCCTTACAACAGGCCTACAAGCCCTCAGTCCAGCCTCTCTCAGCCTATTGCAGACAGTCTGAGCACTGATGGAGGTATTGTGCGTTCCTGGTGTAACTCGGGCAGTTGTTGTTGCCATCCTGTACCTGTCCCGCATGTGTGATTTTTTTGCTGAGTTTATCTTGGAGATCATACTTAGCATATAGGTTACTAACATTAGCAAATGGCTTGGAGATAATAAGCTATCTCTGCACTTAGGTAAAACTGAGGCAATTATTTTTGGATCCAGACCTAAATTGAGTAGATCCTCTGAAATCAGAGTGGAGTTAGGGGGTGAGGTGCTGACTACAGAAACCTCTGATAGCTACCTGGGATGCATCCTTGATGGAAGCTTGGGAGGTGTGAGCATGGCCACTAAAGTGCTTGGGAAGGTTAATGCCAGGACTAAGTTTTTTGGCAAGAAAGTCCAAGCTGCTTGATAAGGACTCCATGAAAGTGCTAGCCACTGCCCTCATTCAATGCCATTTTGACTATGCCAGTACTTCCTGGTTTTGGGGCTTATCTAAGCTTATGAAGGGTAAGCTCCAGATAGCCCAGAATAAGCTGATCAGGGTAGTATTGAAGGTGAGTCCACATTCTCACATAGGCAGGAGCTGCTTTCAGGAACTCAACTGGCTAGGGTGTCCCAGATTAGACTGGGTTTGGTTTACAGGAGTATTTATGGTTCTGCGCCCAGATATCTGGCACTGCAGGATTTGAGTCCCTGGCGGCGTAGTGTGTTACTGATGGTAGGCTTTGTTACTTTGGTCCCAGCTCTCTGCAGGTCATTCACTAGGTCCCCCCGTGTGGTTCTGGGATTTTTGCTCACCGTTCTTGTGATCATTTTGACCCCACGAGGTGAGATCTTGCGTGGAGCCCCAGATCGAGGGAGAGTCTTCCATTTCCTAATAATTGCTCCCACAGTTGATTTCTTCAAACCAAGCTGCTTACCTATTGCAGATTCAGTCTTCCCAGCCTGGTGCAGGTCTACAATGTTGTTTCTGGTGTCCTTTGACAGCTCTTTGGTCTTGGCCATAGTGGAGTTTGGAGTGTGACTGTTTGAGGTTGTGGACAGGTGTCTTCTATACTGATAACATGTTCAAACAGGTGCCATTAATACAGGTAACGAGTGGAGGACAGAGGAGCCTCTTAAAGAAGAAGTTACAGGTCTGTGAGAGCCAGAAATCTTGCTTGTTTGTAGGTGACCAAATACTTATTTTCCACCATAATTTGCAAATAAATTCATTAAAAATCCTACAATGTGATTTTCTGGAAACATTTTCCTCCATTTGTCTGTCATAGTTGACGTGTACCTATGATGAAAATTACAGGCCTCTCTCATTTTTTTAAGTGGGAGAACTTGCACAATTGGTGGCTGACTAAATACTTTTTTCCCCCACTATATCTGCGGATATGTCCACCACGTTGTTGCTCTCTCTCTCGTTCTGCTGTGTGTGCATGATGTGCATCTTGTTAGCTGTCACTCAAATTGCGAGGGGCTGAAGCTCATTGGCTAGAACTCGAATTGCTAGGGGGCTGGCCCACGATGGGGGAAATGTAGGAATAATGGCGCAGCACAGCTTCCAGAAAAGCAGTCACTTTCAAACTATGGATTTCTTGACAAATTGAGGTAAGACAGTAAGTCTGCTCATAGGTTATGCATGTATGAACTACACATTGACACATCCAGCCCAAAGCGGGAGGTTTAAAAAATAGTTAGTAGTCGCCAAAGTTCCGGAGCATGTGTTAATTGCCGCAAAATAACAATGGGATTTAAATGTGTTTTCTAAAGTTGATTATTATAATTATAATACAATTATAATTATTAATAGTAGCATTATATTTATTTATTTGTATTACTGTTGTTATCATAACTATCTAGTAATCATTACTCTTAATGCTGTTAACAATAATGTCAATGCTATAATATTGATTTGTTCCTTGTTTAGCATTTCCTCATAAAATGTTAAGAAATTCGACCATTTGTATAATCTTTTTACCATCTTCATTGCAGGACTTTTATTTTGAAGGGAAATCGCCGAAGTCACGGCCATATTCTTTCTAGGTCTTGCTTATTCTTGCTGGCGGAACCAAGGTATCTGAAGGCAAAATCAAAACAAACTCGTCTCCTTACGCCTTCTAGTCAAGACATTTTAGAAAATACCTAGATTCAATCTAGCTAGTTGGTGGCGAATCAGGAAACGCACAACAGATCCACCAGGTGGATGGGAGTTTACAACTGTGCAAGGCAGCCTACAGACCATTTACAATACAAGTTCAATGATACAGACCAGTAGTAAAGGGAAACGATAACTACATGTAGACAAACAGTGGTTAATATAAGTCAAGGATGATCTGGGAGAATCCATTCTTCATTATAAGTCAAATGTATAGCAATATTCTACACAGGATTAAATCAATATCATGAATGAGCAGCATTAGGTCAAAATTGATGAGAAATACTGGACAAATGCATGTTTTCTTGAAAGTACAGTATATTTGACATTTATCAATATGTTTAATGTATCTAACCTGGGGTTTTACTTCAAGGTACAGAGACCAGTGATAATGGAAATAGATGTGGGGAAACAGTTACAATAAATAAGGGCGTAGACTGCGGATCAGACTTGCCGGACCCCGATTCCTGCCGTCTGGGGGTCCGGGGGCTTCTGCGCATTTGCGGGATTCTCTACTTTGCGCACATTCTCTGTCCTACATGTAGAAGACCTCCCCTCACATTTCTCACTGTCAATAGTGAATGATATGCATACCAACCATTTGATCTCAATCAGTTTCATAGGGATATGCATTTAGATCTTCTTGAGTTATAAGATACAGTTTCGATGTAGCCTACAGTGTTGTTTTGAATTATGTGCAGTGAGGTGAGCAGATGGTTTTAACTGTAGCATAGCTAAGCCTACCTGTGTTTAGTTTCAATCAAAGCACCTATTTTGCCTGGTGGCGCACGCTGTTGAGTTTTGGCCACATGAGAGAAAAATGTGACCATTCACACAATCATCTTAAAACATACAAAATGAGGTGGTGTTTTTTGTCTTGCAGTAACGATTTACTGTGCTATTGTATTTGGTTGTGTTATGTAGAATACTATCATTATGTGAACTTGCAGACATTGATTCAGCTTTGATCTAACTTAATTAAACAAGTGCCATTCACCAGAGTAGCCTGTTCTCCACGAGTGGAGTGGAGGGTCCTGCATATGTGCAGAGGCTTCGGGATCTTTAGCTATCAAGAGGAAAGGTCTGGAA
The DNA here is from genome assembly GCF_020615455.1 of Coregonus clupeaformis. Lineage (NCBI taxonomy): Eukaryota > Metazoa > Chordata > Actinopteri > Salmoniformes > Salmonidae > Coregonus > Coregonus clupeaformis. Next base: position 52,595,503 of record NC_059199.1, on the reverse strand, counting down.
AAGTCTTATCCGTAGCTACTCCGATAAGGGCCAGGGTGATCTAGGATGATCATTTCTTGCATTAACTAAATTTAAAGACAAGAAATTGTAACACAGGTGACTCCTGATAACTGCAGCGGCTTAGAACTGATGTAACAGCGTGCACTAAACCAAAGAATGCAGTTATCAAGAGCGATTACAAAGAATGTTATTGAATTGGGACTAGAAAAACACTGTAGTTTGCACTTCTACAAAATGCACTTATCAGGCGTCAACTGTATATCATTACTTCCCAAAATATTCAAACAATATCACGACTAAAATGAATATTCAAATTGCCGCTTTACCCAAGTGTTTTCTGGCTCTGGCCCAACCCATCCGTTTCTGGACCAATCATACGGCCCTGAATGTGTTTGCATTGGGTGAAGGGTCGGGGAGGTACTCAGATCCAGAGAAGAAACTAACGTCCGTGGGCGTGGCATAGCATTTGGCCGGAACAAGGAGTCTGTTTAGCCAGGCAAGTCTATAACATCAGTCAGACCATTCTCTCATCACCCTGAGAGACATCCTAAAACAAACGACCAGGAATTCCTCTTTCTAATGACATGAAAACATCAAGAGACTTTGAACAGCAGCCCTGTGAGTTTCCTACAATACTTTCCTACAATGGGTGACAGGTAGCCTAGCGGTTAAGTGGGGCAAGACAGCAATCCGAGGGTTTCCGATTCCAATCCCAGGTCTGACGGGAAAAATCGGGCAGGAAGTGAGCAGTTGTTGGTATCAAATCCTAGTTGCCATGCCTGCCATTGAGCAAGGCACTTAACCCCCCACAATAACTGCTCCAGAGGCGCCATAGTATGGTAGCCCTCTGCTCCAACCTTTCCAACCTCTGTGTATGTATGTGTGTCTTTCGGAGCAGAAGTCGAATTTCATTTGGACCTTGTTCAATTGGACAATAAAGGAAACCTCATCTTAATTTGTACTGTTTGATCATTACCTTCAATCAAACCAAATCAAATGTTTTACAAAAGTAAATCCACTACACTAATTCTGAGACCCACAGCATGAATAATCCAGAGTTGCTTTGCTTTAAGATGATAAGAAAAACGTTATTGTCCATTATGTTTACACAGAATTAAAATTAGTTTTTGGCGCTCTGAGTTACAATAAATGGATACAAACAGACATAAAACATACAAATCAAACACTTTAAACATTTACATATCCGTTCATCAGTCTTATTGAAGATTGTCACTGCAGAGGGGATAAAATATATATTTATGCCATTCTTCATTGCTAGAGGCAACTTTAGTATCTGCCCAGACAGCAGCATTTGGAAGGATGCGTGCAGTGGGTGGGTGTTGTCGTTGAAGACCTGGAGTGCTTTCCTTGTGCTGTTCTGTGTACAGTTCTAGGAGTTGTGGCTATTTGCTGCTGATAGTTTTGCTGGCCTTATAGACAACTTGTGGCAGTTTACTCCAGTACCTTACTGAAAGGTTCCAATACCAGGAGGGGATGTTGAAAGTGAGAGCATTCGATCAGGGATTTGTACACCATGGTCAGTGTGCATTAAAATAGCTTCCTAAGTAGGAAAATAAGCTGTCAGTGTTTTCCTGGAAGCTATGTTTGGGGTCTAAAATTGTCCCCAAGTATTTAAAATGTGTGACATGCTCCATGTCCTGTCCTTTCATGATGACATGCTCGAGAGAGTGGCTTCCGTTATCCCAAATGTTTTTAGTCTTGTTGAGGTCCAGGAAGCTATTGTCAAACCTTATCACGAGGCTGTCAATGAACTGGGAGTAGCTTGAGTTGGCCTTGCTCATCAGGTTGTCCACATATTTGATGAGGGTGATATCGCTGTTGCTTTCCTAAGTGTGTTGTCCACATCCTGCATTTTTATTACCTTACCTGACAGATGACCTCTTTTACCTAATTGTCTTTCCTCTTTGAATTTCTGTCCTGTTGTCTTCCTTTGTGGACTTTATCCACATGCCTCAGCAGATGAGTCTTATGAGTGAATCTTTTACCACAGACTGAGCAGCCATGTTGTTTCTCTCCTGTGTGAGTCAGTATATTCCTCCTTAGGTCCCCCTTCTGATTGAAGCTTTTCCCACAGTCACCACACCTAAATTGTTTCTCTCCTGTGTGAGTCTGTATATGTTCAGTTAGGTGCCCCTTCTGATTGAAGATTTTCCCACAGTCTCCACAGCAAAATGTATTCTTACTTATGTGAGTCCGTATATGCATGGTTAGCTTCCCCTTCTGATTGAAGCTTTTCCCATAGTCACCACAGCTGAATGGTTTCTCTCCTGTATGAGACAATATATGTATCTTAAGAGACCCCTTATGTCTGAAGCTTTTCCCACAGTCACCACAGCTAAATGGTTTCTCTCCTGTGTGAGTCCGTATATGCATCGTTAAGACCTCCTTGCGATTGAAGCTTTTCCCGCAGTCTCCACAGCTAAAAGGTTTCTCTCCTGTGTGAGTCAGTTTATGCATGGTTAGGTGCCGCTTGAGGCCAAAGCTTTTCCCGCAGTCACCACAGCTAAAATATTTCTCTCCTGTGTGAGTCAGTTTATGAATGGTTAGGTTCCCCTTCTGACTGAAGCGTTTCCCACAGTCACCACAGCTAAATAATTTATCTTCTATATGAGTCAGTACATGTTCGCTTAGGTTACTCTTCTGACTGAAGCTTTTTCTACAGTCACCACAGCTAAATTGATTATCTCCTGTGTGAATCCTCATGTGTCTGGACAGATGTCCTTTTTGTTTGAAGGTCTTGCCACAAAAGCTGCAGGTGCAGGGTTTCCCACCGTGACAGAGTCGGACATGGGACTTCAGGTGGCGTACGTTTTTTCGCAGAAGCACCATTCACGGATTCTCTTCTTGGCGAGAGTCCCATGCCTCTGCAGGTCAGCTTTCAGAGCAAACATTTCACCACAGTCACGGCAGTGGTGGGTTTTTCTAGACGTGGTGCTGGGTTTAGAAAAGTGTTCCCCCAATGGTGGGCTGCTGTCAAGTCCTACTGGGTCGCTGCTTATGGCTGATCTGTGGCTGGAAGCATTGTTTTGATTATCTGGAGTGTCACAGGGAATGTCGAGACCCTTTAGGTGGGTCACAGTGCCAAAAGGTTGGAAATCCACTAGTTTAGACTCACTCTCTCTGTTCTCCACAGTCAAGGACCAAAGTGGGTCTTCCTGATCACATTCAATTTTCACACAGGGAGGACTGAATATGGAATCTTTGGTATCAAAGAGCCCTTGAAGTTTATCCTGTTCCTCTTTAATCCGTGTGGGCTCTGGGTCCTCCTGCCCCAGACTGGGGCTCAAATCCTGCTCACAGTGCTGCAGCTCAGGGGAAACATCTTCAGAGACAGCGAGAGAGAACTGCAGGGAGTCTGGAGGGAAGGAGAGGAGGAGCAGAGGTTACCTACAGTATACACCCTTTAGACATGCCTGAGTGCACAATGTAATTTTTTAAAGGTTTGTGACACAATTATTTAATCATATATATTAATTGTTTACTGATTCATTTCATCTACACATTGGCAACTAAATTCTGAATTGCTGTAAATGCCTATTTAGAAAGTGCCTTCAGAAAGTATTCACACCCCTTGGCTTTTTCCACGTTTTGTTGTGTTACAAAGTGGGATTAAAATGGATTTGTCCTTTTTTTTTCTTCGATCTACACAAAATACTCTGTAAGGTCAAAGTGGAAGAACAATTCTAACATTTGTAAAAAATTATAATAATTATACAAATTAAACCCTAATATATCTTGATTAGGTAAGTATTCAACCCCATGAGTCAATATATGTTAGAATCACCTTTGGCAGTGATTACAGCTGTGAGTCTTTCTGGGTTTAAGAGTTTTGCACATCTGGATTGTACAATATTTGCACATTATTATTTTTTAGAATTCTTCAAGCTGTGTCAAGTTGGTTGTTGATCATTGCTAGAAAGCCATTTTCAAGTCTTGCCATAGATTTTCATGCCAATTTAAGTCAAAACTATAAACAGGCCACTCAGGAACATTCAATGTCGTCTTGGTAATCAACTCCAGTGTATATTTGGCCCTGTGTTTTAGGTAATTGTCCTGCTGAAAGGTGAATGTATCCCAGTGTCTGTTGGAAAGTAGACTGAACCAGGTTTTCCTGTGCTTAGCTCTATTCTGTTTCTTTTTATCCTAAAAAACTCCCTAGTCCTTGCTGATGACAAGCATACCGATAACATGATGCAGCTACCACCATGCTTGAGAATACTGCCCCAAACATAGCACTTTATATTCAGGACATAAAGTTCATTTCTTTGCCAAGTTTCTTGCTGTTTTACTTTAGTGCCTTATTGCAAACAGGATGCATGTTTTGGAATTGTTTTATTCTGTACAGGCTTCCTTCTTTTAACTCTGTCAATTAGTTTAGTATTGTGGAGTAATTACATTGTTGTTGATCCATCCTCAGTTCTCTCCTATGACAGCCATTAAACTCTGTAACTGTTTTAAAGTCACCATTTGCCTCATGGTGAAATCCCTGAGCGGTTTCCTTCACTGAGTTAGAAAGGACGGCTGTATCTTTGTAGTAACTGATACACCATCCAAAGTGTAATTAATATCTTCACCATGCTCAAAGGGATATTCGATGTCGGCTTTTGTTATTTTTACCCATCTACCAATAGGTGACCTTCTTTGCGAGGCACTGGAAAACCTCCCTGGTCTATGTGGTTGAATCTGTGTTTGAAATGCACTGCTCGACTCAGGGACCTTACAGATCATTATATGTGTGGGGTACAGAGATGAGGTAGTCATTAAAAAATAATGTTTTACACAATTATTGCACACAGAGTATTATTAACTTATTATGTGACTTGTTAATAAACTTTTACTCCTGAACTTATTTAGGCTTGCCATCACAAAGGGTTTGAATACTTATTGACTAAAGACATTTCAGCTTTTCATTTTTAATGAATTAGTAAACATTTCTAAAAACACAATTCCACTTTGACATTATGGGGTATTGTGTGTAGGCCAGTGACAAAAAAATCTACATTTAACAAATTTTAAATTCAGGCTGTAGCACAACAAAATGTTTAAAAAGTCAAGGGGTGTGAATACTTTCTGAAGGCACTGTATAAAGAGAAACAATGGAGATAGCAATGAATAACTAGGCAGGTAGATTAATACGTTTCTGTAAATAAAAAGAATAATCATAATAATAATAAAAACAAACAATGTCTTAATTTTTTAAAATTGTGATGCTATCTGCCTAAACAGTTTATTAATTGTGTAGAACTATAGCTAGCTATCAGTAGATCTAAATACAAACCTATTCTACATAGTTTTATTTCTGGTGTGATCCGCAGCAGTCTCCGTAGACGATCATTCTCCTCCTGGTACACCACTACCGTTTTCTCAACTGCCCCGAAAATCTCCACTGAAGCAGATGCTGTTAAATGCTCATTTAAAAACATACGAAACGACTGTAGTTTAGACATTTTCAGTCGACTGAGAGTTGGGTATTCAGCTAGTATGGCCTTGTGAAGTGGGTCCTCCTGATCACATTCACTTTTCACACAGGGAGGAGTGAATATGGAGTCTTTGGTATCAAAGAGCCCTTGAAGCTGCTCTTCCTCTTGACTGGTCCAGAGTTCCTCCTGTTCCTCTTTAATCTGTGTGGGCTCTGGGTCCCCCTGCCCCAGACTGGGGCTCCACTCCTGCTCACAGTGCTGCTGCTCAGGGGGAACCTCCTCTTCAGAGACAGCGAGAAAGAGTTGCAGGAAGTCTGGAGGGAAGGAGAGAGGGAGCAGAGGTTACCTATTCAGCGTTTAGACATCCCTGAGTGCACAATGCCATTTCAAAATGCTTTTTGTGACAACTATTTAATTATAAATTGTTAATTGCTTCAATGGTTTATTTCATCTTAGAAATTGGGTTGTTTGAATCCTGGATGCTGATTGGTTGATAGCAGGGAGTTAGTTATTCACCACAATCCCTGGGTAATGCCTGTTAACGGTTCCATTTAAATTGTCAATGCGCATCCCCTGTCCCACAGCCCAGCCAGGCACTTATATACTTCATCTCTCCTGGAAAAAAGTGTCAAGACTATATTTCCCCATGCTACTAGCTGTCACCATTGTTGAGAGACGGGTCAGACCAAGGTGCAGCGTGGTATGCGAACATGTTTATTAAACTGGATAAACACGTACAAAACAACAAAAGGCAACGAAACGTGACGTCGGAAGGCTATACACAAATAAGCCAAACACACAGAAACACAAACAAGATCCCACAACCCAGGCAGGAAAACTGGCTGCCTAAGTATGATCCCCAATCAGAGACAACGAGCGACAGCTGCCTCTGATTGGGAATCATACCCGGCCAAACATAGAAGTATAACCACTAGACTCTAACCATAAACATACAACATAGAACTAAACATGCACACCCTGACCAAACTAACTAGAGTTCTAGAGGTCAGGGCGTGACACTAGCCTATCATTCGCTTTGCAACAGTTGGGGTTTGTCTAAACCTTGTTGTCTGCCTCGACCTGTGAAACAATGTGGCCGTTTAGTTTTTGTTGCGATCTCCACCATGCTATGCATATGAACGTGACGAGACTGACAGCTTCTCTGAGCCATGCAAATTCATTTATCAGGATCATTATAATTGATATTCAAAGAAATGGCAATAGAAACAAAGGTAAAACAAAAGAAAATGCACATAGTTTGCGTTCATTTCAGCTGCTTGATGTGATTGTGTGTTACCTTTAGTTGGCTAGTTAGCAAAGGAGAAATAGCTAGCCTGCATAGCAACCATTGCAAGTAGAACGGAAAGAATGAACGACCAGCACATTTTGTCTAGAAAGGATACAGCTTTTGTTAAAATGTAGTTTTCATAGCAGGTTAGGATTACTTAAGCAGCAGGTTAGGAGAATTAACTTAGCAGGTTAGGATAATTACAGTGCATTAGGAAAGTATTCAGACCCTTTTACTTTTTCCACATATTGTTACGTTACAGCCTTATTCTAAATTGGATTAAATAGTTTTTTCCCCTCATCAATATACACACTCAATACCACATAATGACAAAGCAAAAACAGTTAAGATTTTTTTTACAAAAAAGAAAAAAAAAAGAAAACTGAAATTACATTTACATAAGTATTCAGACCCTTTACTCAGTACTTTGTTGAAGCACCTTTGGCAGCGATTACAACCTTGAGTTTTCTTGGATATGATGCTAAAAGCTTGGCACACCTGTATTTGGAGAGTTTCTCTCATTCTTCTCTGCAGATCCTCTCAAGCTCTGTCAGGTTGGATGGGGAGTGTCGCTGCACAGCTATTTTCAGGTCTCTCCAGAGATGTTCGATCAGGTTCAAATCCAGGCTCTGGCTGGGCAACTCAAGGACATTCAGAGACTTGTCCCGAAGCCACTCCTGCATTGTCTTGGCTGTGTGCTTAGGGTCGTTGTCCTGTTGGAATGTGAAACTTCGCCCCAGTATGAGGTCCTGAACGCTCTGGAGCAGGTTTTCATCAAGGATCTCTCTGTTCTTTGCTCCATTCATCTCTCCCTCGATCCTGACTAGTCTCCCAGTCCCTGCCGCTGAAAAACATCCTCACAGCAAGATGCTGCCACCACCATGCTTCACTGTAGGGATGGTGCCAGGTTTCCTCCAGACGTGATGCTTCGCATTCAGCCCAAAGAGTTCAATGTTGGTTACATGAGACCAGAGAATCTTGTTTCTCATGGTCTGAGAGTCTTTAGGTGCCTTTTGGCAAACTCCAAGCGGGCTGTCACGTGCCTTTTATTGAGGAGTGGCTTCCGTCTGGCCACTCTACCATAAAGGCCTGATTGGTAGAGTGCTGCAGAGATGGTTGTCCTTCTGGAAGGTTCTCCCATCTCCACAGAGGAACTCTGGAGCTCTGTCAGAGTGACCATCGGGTTCTTGGTCACCTCCCTGACCAAGGCCCTTCTCCCCCGATTGCTCAGTTTGGCCGGGCGGCCAGCTCTAGGAAGAGTTTTGGTGGTTCCAAACTTCTTCCATTTAAGAATGATGGAGGCCACTGTGCTCTTAGGAATCTTCAATGCTGCAGAAATGTTTTGGTACCTTTCCCCAGATCTGTGCCTCGACACAATCCTGTCTCGGAGTTCTATGGACAATTCCTTCGACCTCATGGCTTGGTTTTTGCTCTGACATGCACTGTCAGCTGTGGAACCTTATATAGACAGATGTGTGCCTTTCCAGATCATGTCCAATCAATTGAATTTACCACAGGTGGACTCCAATCAAGTTGTAGAAACATCTCAAGGATGATCAATGGAAACAGGATGCACCTGAGCTCAATTTCGAGTATCATCGCAAAGGGTCTGAATACTTATGTAAATAAGGTATCCATTAAAAATATATATATATATATATAAATTAGCAAACATTTCAAAAAAATCTGTTTTCACTTTGTCATTATGGGGTATTGTGTGTAGATTGAGGGAAAAAGGCTGTAACGTAACAAAATGTGGAAAAAGTCAAGTGGTCTGAATACTTTCCGAATGCACTTTAGGTTAAGGTTAGGTTAAGGGTTAGCTAAATTGTTGTTGTTTTTTTACTTTTGACATCAATTTGACTAAAGCTGTATCCATCTAGACATGACTGCATTTGGCTAGCAACTTCAGAATCTCAGAACTAACGACTGGGTTTTGGGCTGACTATTTTGTATGGTGGAATAATTTACACATTAAAATAACGTTTTTAATGAATACATACATACTTTTTTTAATATGTTGGCAAACGTTTTATAAAAGCAACAAGGCCTTCTAACCCGGGAATTATCGTGAATAACAAAAGGGATGTTTTCCTGGCCCTTGGCTTCGCCTCAGGCCCAATGCCGCGTTGACGTGCTAGTCAAAACTAGGAAACTTGAAAATGTCAGACTTGCTAACTGGTTATAGTTCAACCAGTTAGTAAGTCGAAAATGTCCGAGTTTCTTCGATCCGAATAACATGTGAAGGCGGCATAGGAACTGCCTTGTTTTCATTGGCACTTTGAAGTCAACCCGGGTTGTGCTGGCCTTGGTGGAATAGCTCGAAATGTATTTCCACTGTCGCCAGAAATTATAAATAATGTCATGATGTTGCTAGGTAGCCAATATGACTGTGCAGTATATAACGTCCTTTGGCTACAACTAGCTAGATAACTAGAAAGATGTTGGAGAATTTAATTTACCTTCATCATGCCGAAACTAACGTTACCCCATACTCCTGCCAACCAGATTCAGACTAGCCATGTATTTAGCGTAATATCTAACGGTACCTAGCTAAATGGTTACTGTCGTCGCTAGCACAAAAGGCTAGCTAGCTTAATTCCTAACTAGCTACCTTGCTTGCCATGGCATTGGCTTTTAGCTAGCTAGCTAACCAAGCAAACCAGAAGACAGGTTTGATAGCATATATACAGTTGAAGTCGGAAGTTTACATACACTTACGTTGGAGTCATTAAAACTCGTTTTTCAACCACTCCACAAATTTCTTGTTAACAAACTATAGGTTTGGCAAGTCGGTTAGGACATCTACTTTGCGCATGACACAAGTAATTTTTCCAGTAATTGTTTACAGACAGATTATTTCACTTATAATTCACTGTATCACAATTCCAGTGGGTCAGAAGTTTACATATACTAAATTGACTACGCCTTTAAAAAGCTTGGAAAATTCCAGAAAATGATGTCATGGCTTTAGAAGCTTCTGATAGGCTAATTGACATAATTTGAGTCAATTGGAGATATACTTGTGGATGTATTTAGAGGCCTACCTTCAAACTCAGTGGCTCATTGCTTTACATCATGGGAAAATCAAAAGAAATCAGCCAAGACCTCAGAAAAGAAATTGTATACCTCCACAAGTATGGTTAATCCTTGGGAGCAATTTCCAAACGCCTGAAGGTACCACGTTCATCTGTACAAACAATAGTACACAAGTATAAACACCATGGGACCATGCAGCCGTCATACAGCTCAGGAAGGAGACGCATTCTGTCTCCTAGAGATGAACGTACTTTGGTGCGACAAGTGCAAATCAATCCCAGAACAACAGCAAATGACCTTGTGAAGATGCTGGAGGAAACAGGTACAAAATAATCTATATCCACAGTAAAACGAGTCCTATATTGACATAACCTGAAAGGCCGCTCATCAAGGAAGAAGCCACTGTTCCCAAACCGCCATAAAAAAGCCAGCCTACGGTTTGCAACTGCACATGGGGACAAAGATCGTACTTTTTGGAGAAATGTCCTCTGGTCTGATGAAACAAAAATAGAACTGTTTGGCCATAATGACCATCGTTATGTTTGGAGGAAAAAGGGGATACTTGCAAGCCGAAGAACACCATCCCAACCGTGAAGCACAGGGGTGGCAGCATCATTCTGTGGGGGTGCTTTGCTGCAGGAGGGACTGGTGCACTTCACAAAATAGATGGCATCATGAGGAAGGAAAATTATGTGGATATATTTAAGCAACATCTCAAGACATCAGTCAGGAAGTTAAAGCTTGGTCGCAAATAGGTCTTCCAAATGGACAATGACCCCAAGCATACTTCCAAAGTTGTGACAAAATGGCTTAAGGACAACAAAGTCAAGGTATTGGAGTGGCCATCACAAAGCCCTGACCTCAATCCTATAGAAAATGTGCAGAACTGAAAAATCGTGTGCGAGCAAGGAGGCCTACAAACCTGACTCAGTTACACCAGCTTGTCAGTGGGCAAACGTACAAAATCAGCAGGGGATCAAATACTTTTTTCCCTCACTGTATATGTTCGCCACTGCGCAAACATGTCTATACAGTGGGGAGAACAAGTATTTGATACACTGCCGATTTTGCAAGTTTTCCTACTTACAAAGCATGTAGAGGACTGTAATTTTTTATCATAGGTACACTTCAACTGTGAGAGACGGAATCTAAAAAAAAAATCCAGAAAATCATATTGTATGATTTTTAAGTAATTAATTTGCATTTTATTGCATGACATAAGTATGTGATACATCAGAAAAGCAGAACTTAATATTTGGTACAGAAACCTTTGTTTGCAATTACAGAGATCATACGTTTCCTGTAGGTCTTGACCAGGTTTGCACACACTGCAGCAGGGATTTTGGCCCACTCCTCCATACAGACCTTCTCCATATCCTTCAGGTTTCGGGGCTGTCGCTGGGCAATACGGACTTTCAGCTCCCTCCAAAGATTTTCTATTGGGTTCAGGTCTGGAGACTGGCTAGGCCACTCCAGGACCTTGAGATGCTTCTTACGGAGCCACTCCTTAGTTGCCCTGGCTGTGTGTTTCGGGTCGTTGTCATGCTGGAAGACACAGCCACGACCCATCTTCAATGCTCTTACTGAGGGAAGGAGGTTGTTGGCCAAGATCTCGCGATACATGGCCCCATCCATCCTCCCCTCAATACGGTGCAGTCGTCCTGTCCCCTTTGCAGAAAAGCATCCCCAAAGAATGATGTTTCCATCTCAATGCTTCACAGTTGGGATGGTGTTCTTGGGGTTGTACTCATCCTTCTTCTTCCTCCAAACACGGCGAGTGGAGTTTAGACCAAAAAGCTCTATTTTTGTCTCATCAGACCACATGACCTTCTCCCATTCCTCCTCTGGATCATCCAGATGGTCATTGGCAAACTTCAGACGGGCCTGGACATGCGCTGGCTTGAGCAGGGGGACCTTGCGTGCGCTGCAGGATTTTAATCCATGACGGCGTAGTGTGTTACTAATGGTTTTCTTTGAGACTGTGGTCCCAGCTCTCTTCAGGTCATTGACCAGGTCCTGCCGTGTAGTTCTGGGCTGATCCCTCACCTTCCTCATGATCATTGATGCCCCACGAGGTGAGATCTTGCATGGAGCCCCAGACCGAGGGTGATTGACCGTCATCTTGAACTTCTTCCATTTTCTAATAATTGCGCCAACAGTTGTTGCCTTCTCACCAAGCTGCTTGCCTACTGTCCTGTAGCCCATCCCAGCCTTGTGCAGGTCTACAATTTTATCCCTGATGTCCTTACACAGCTCTCTGGTCTTGGCCATTGTGGAGAGGTTGGAGTCTGTTTGATTGAGTGTGTGGACAGGTGTCTTTTATACAGGTAACGAGTTCAAACAGGTGCAGTTAATACAGGTAATGAGTTGAGAACAGGAGGGCTTCTTAAAGAAAAACTAACAGGTCTGTGAGAGCCGGAATTCTTACTGGTTGGTAGGTGATCAAATACTTATGTCATGCAATAAAATGCATATTAATTACTTAAAAATCATACAATGTGATTTTCTGGATTTTTGTTTTAGATTTCGTCTCTCACAGTTGAAGTGTACCTATGACAAAAATTACAGACCTCTACATGCTTTGTAAGTAGGAAAACCTGCAAAATCGGCAGTGTATCAAATACTTGTTCTCCCCACTGTAATAGACAATAAGGCTGTTAAGATACTGTATTAATGTTTAAAGAAAGGAGTGTATATATTTGGCCTGACGAAGCAGTTTTATGCGCTGACTGAATGGAAGCTGATAATTATGAGTATTTTTACTCCGCTGGTCTCGGGAAGAAATTACGAGTCCGCACTGCCCGAGACCGAGTACAAATGTATCCGACACCGAGACAAGACCGAGACACTCAATATGTGGTCTCGAGACCGGACTACAACAACACTGTACTCAGGTGTTCAAAAGTGCATATCAGACCGAGAGCCTAATGCTTCTTAGGTAGTTCCTTATGAGTTTTAGTAGAGAAAACGATCTCTCTGAAGAAGCGACAGTTACAGGGATGGTAAAAACAGCTTGATTGCCGTAGCAACATACTGGGCAGAAGGGAGTTGTGCTTCAAATACAGCAGTTCTGTAACATCTTGCTGGCTTCAACACGTTACGGAAAGAGATTAGCTGTATAGGAAGCTCTGAGGACAGGTCGTCTGGATACTGGACAGCCAATAAATTGGCAGATGCAAACAGATGACCATCTTTAGCAGACAGCAGTTCTTGAGGGCTATAACAAAAAAAGCTGTTTACAATTTAGTACATACTGGTGAACCGGCATTTGAGTTGTGTGGTTGCAATAGCTAGTAGCGTTTCAATCGGTGACGTCACTCGCTCGGAGACCTTGAAGTAGTTGTTTCCTTTTCCCTGCAAGGGCCGCAGATTTTGTGTAGCGACGGGTAACGCTGCTTCGAAGGTGACTGTTCTCGATGTGTGCAGAGGGTCCCTGGTTCAAGGTAGGGGCGAGGAGAGGGACGGAAGCAAAACTGTTACATTGACACCCCTTCAAATTAGTGGATTTGGTTATACAGGTGTATAAAATCAAGCACACAGCCACGCAATCTCCATAGACAAACATTGTCAGTAGAATGGCCTTACTGAAGTGAGTTTGTAAAATTTCTGCCCTGCTAGAGCTGCCCCGGTCAACTGTAAGTGCTGTTATTGTGAAGTGGAAAAGTTTAGGAGCAACAACCGCTCAGCCGCGAAGTTGTAGGCCACACAAGCTCACAGAATGGGACCGCCGAGTGCTGAAGCGCGTAAAAATCGTCTGTCCTCAGTTCCAACACTCACTACCGAGTTCCAAACCGCCTCTGGAAGCAACGTCAGCACAATAACTGTTAGTCCGGAGCTTCATGAAATGGGTTTCCATGGCCGAGCAGCCGCACACAAGCCTAAGATAACCATGAGCAATGCCAAGAGTCGGCTGGTGGTGTAAAACTCACCGCCATTGGACTCTGGAGCAGTGGAAACTGGAGTGATGTATCACACTTCACCATCTGGCAGTCTGACGGACAAATCTGGGTTTGCCTGATGCCAGGAGAACGCTACCTGTCCCAATGCATAGTGCCAACTGTAAAGTTTGGTGGAGGAGGAATAATGGTCTGGGGCTGTTTTTCATGGTTCGGGCTAGGCCCCTTAGTTCCAGTGACGGGAAATCTTAACGCTACAGCATACAATGACATTCTAGACGATTCTGTGCTTCCAACTTTGTGGCAACAGTTGGGGAAGGCCCTTTCCTGTTTCAGCATGACAATGTCCCCGTGCACAAAGCGAGGTCCATAGAGAAATGGTTTGTCGAGATCGGTGTGGAACAATTTGACTGGCCTGCACAGAGCCCTGACCTCAACCCCATCAAACACCTTTGGGATGAATTGGAACGCTGACTGCGAGTCAGGCCTAATCGCCCAACATCAGTGCACGACCTCACTAATGCTCTTGTGGCTGAATGGAAGGAAGTCCCCGCAGCAATGTTCCAACATCTAGTGGAAAGCCTTCCCAGAAGAGTGGAGGCTGTTATAGCAGCAAAGGGGGGACCAACTCCATATTAATGCCCATGATTTTGGAATGAGATGTTCAACAAGCAGGTGTCCACATACTTTTGGTCATATAGTGTATATACCCATTGATTCTTGAAGAATGCAACTTATAAATGCCTCATGAGCTCAGTTCAACAGTCACCCCATCAGATCACAAAACATCAGAACCTAAAATGCTAAGCTAGTTTAACTCCATTGTTTGTAAACAATGTCATTGCAAACAAACACTATATAGCATCAAAACATGGTTAAAAGTGTTTACGTTTCATTGTCCCTCAGCTGTTTACCAAAACAGTGGCGGGGTGTCCACTTTGTTGTTGCTTGTACTGCAAAGGGGTATACTATAAAGCTGGATCAATGAGTTAGCCAGCTAACTTTGATAAGCAACCAGAAACAACGATACATTTTGTGATTCATTAAGAATCCTACACTTAGATATACGTTTTTTGGGTTGCTGAATCAGTTAGACCATGCCCATTTCAAGCTTATCTTTAAAAAATGCAAAATAATTATATTTATGGTAGTTAGCTGGCTAACTCCTTGATCCTGCTTTGTAGCCACCGTGATACATCTGCATTACTTGCTGTTTGAGGATTTAGGCTGGGTTTCTGTATAGCACTTTGTGACATCTGCTGACAAAAGGGTTTTATAAATATATTTGATTTAATTAGTATACCCCTCAGATCTGTAAGATTCCCATAATACAGTGTAATACTGTTTTGATCATTACCTCATCATTCAAATCATATCAAACTTTATTTACATAGGATTTACAAAAGTAAATTAATCACATCTATTTATCTGAAACGCAGAACATGAATTATCCAGAGTTGCTTTGCTTTCCTAGGAGTGTTATACACATCCTGTTTTTTTTATTCCCATCTTCTGACAGAAGATCACTTTGTCCTAATTATGTTTCCTTTCAGTTTTCAATCCTGTTGTCTTCCTTTGTGGACTTTATCCACATGCTTCAGCAGATAAGCCTTATGAGTGAATCTTAAACCACAGACTGAGCAGCCATGTTGTTTCACTCCTTTGTGAGTGAGTGTATGAGTGGTTAGGTTTCCCTTGAGACGGAAGCTTTTCCCACAGTCACCGCAGCTAAACGGTTTCTCTCCTGTGTGAGTCAGTATATGCCTCCTTAGGTCCCCCTTCTGACTGAAGCTTTTCCCACAGTCACCACAGCTAAACGGTTTCTCTCCTGTGTGAGTCAGTATATGTCTTCTTAGGTCCCCCTTCTGATTGAAGCTTTTACCGCAAAAATTACAGCTAAATGGTTTCTCTCCTGTGTGAGTCAGTATATGTCTTCTAAGGTACCCCTTCTGAATAAAGCACTTCCCACAGTCACCACAGCTAAATGGCATCTCTCCTGTGTGAATACTCATGTGCATGGACAGATGTCCTTTTTGTTTTAATGTCTTGGGGAAGGTGCAGGGTTTTCCCATTGGTGGGGTCGGAGCCAATGGTGGGCTGGGATCCAATGGTGGGCTGCTGTCAAGTCCTACTGGGTCACTGCTTATGGCTGATCTGTGGATGGAGGCATTGTTTTGATTATCTGGAGGGTCACAGGGAATTTCGAGACCCTTTAGGTGGGTCACAGTGGCAAAAGGATCAGGATCCACTCGTTTAGAGTCAATATTTATGTGCTCCACAGTCTGGGTTTTAGGAAGAGTCAAGGACCAAAGTGGGTCCTCCTGATCACATTCACTTTTCACACAGGAAGGAGTGAATTTGAACTCTATATCAGGCTCCAGCCCTTGAATCTGCTGTTCCTCTATAATCTGTGTGGGCTTTGGGTCCTCCTGCCCCAGACTGGGGCTCCACTCCTGCTCACAGTGCTGCTGCTCAGGGAGAACCTCTTCAGAGACAGCGAGAGAGAGCGGCAGGGAGCCTGGAGGGAAGGAGAGGAGGAGCAGAATGAAATAGAAGACTTGAATCATACACGTGAATTACAGATCTCTATGATCTATACAGCCTTTAGACATGCCTGAGTGCAGATAGCTAGGGCCAGCTTCAAGACAGAGAATGTATCTTGGTCTAGCAGTATAACACTAGCCTGTGTCTGTGCCTGTTTCCCGTGTCAAACGGTATATCCGGTGTCAGTGGACGGTTCTGATAAGGAATGCGTTGTTTGCGTCGCAGAGTGGAATGAATGAGGAATTGATTATAAAGGATTTCCTTTAGAAAGTTACCATTTTTTATTATTTATCATTGGTATTGTCATGAGTGTCTATTTACATTGTCAGGTTGTAATATTGTCTACTGTTTTACCTATGTGGGGATTCAATTATCTGGCCCAGGTTACCCCGATGGGAGGAGTTTGAACTGGGTGAAAAATGAATGCAGTCGTTTTGGAACCGGGCTGCCTCCCGGCTGTGAGCCAGAGCCAGGTGCCCCGTTCAAATTAGTGATGTGCAGTTCGCAAACAATTACTTCTTTTTGAAGGACTCTTTTTACTGACTCGAGAGTCATGATTCGTTTTTCTGAATGACTCGTTCATTTTAGTCATTCGTTTGACCTGCTGGGCAATGAATTCTACAGCAGGATTAATACGCGCTCCTCCAGTGACGTGCTCCAACCAACAACTGTCTGTAATATATGCAAGCAGGCAAAATAGATCATGTTCCAGGCAGCATAGAGAATAAAAAGGCATGTTTAGAACTGATCATTGATCGCATGGCGCAAGAATGAATGCAATTAATTGAATGTTATGGATACAGCTTTGTTGAACCAAAACATACACAGCCTCTCCTCAGCAAACTCAAACTCGAGTGAATCGTCTGGGGTGCTGCAGTTCGCGAATGATATTGTGCTTATCACCCTCACGGCAGTCAAGCAATACATTCTGCCAAGAGTTGTTCACAATCTAGTCCGGTTGCGGCGACAACGAGACCTTGTTTCAAATGTACCAAATCATGTTATTTGTATGCCTAGCAATCAACAAATGTCCATTGTTTAAAGCATGCGTTTACAAGTCTGTCACAAATGACAGCTCCAATAAGCCCCATCCTTTGTCGGTAGGGGGTCCTGCATGCTCTGGGCATTACTGATTCGAATGAACGAAATGAGTCGAAAGATTTTGTATTTTGACTGAATGAATCAAAGATTAGTCAGTAAAAAGAGCCGAACTTCCCATAACTAGTTCAAAGTCCATGGCGAAGTAGGCTCAAATAAAAAATGAAGTAGCCTAGGCTAGATTAAGCACGTGGACTAATGAATAGGATTCTGTGCCTTCCCAATGAAAACTAGATTGAAAATTCTAACATATATTTCATGGAAAAGAGATGTACAGTTGAAGTCAGAAGTTTACATACACCTTAGCCAAATACATTTAAACTCAGTTTTCACAATTCCTGACATTTAATCCTAGTAAAAAATTCCCTGTCTTAGGTCAGTTAGGATCTCCACTTTATTTTAAGAATGTGAAATGTCAGAATAATAGTAGAGAGAATGATTTATTTCAGCT
Source organism: Coregonus clupeaformis (assembly GCF_020615455.1). Lineage (NCBI taxonomy): Eukaryota > Metazoa > Chordata > Actinopteri > Salmoniformes > Salmonidae > Coregonus > Coregonus clupeaformis. Next base: position 52,577,746 of record NC_059199.1, on the reverse strand, counting down.
TTTATTTATTTCATCACATTCCCAGTGGGTCAGAAGTTTATACACTCAATTAATATTTGGTAGCATTGCCTTTAAATTGTTTAACTTGGGTCAAACGTTTCGGGTAGCCTTCCACAAGCTTCCCACAATAAGTTGGGTGAATTTTGGCCCATTCCTTCTGACAGAGCTGGTGTAACTGAGTCAGGTTTGTAGGCCTCCTTGCTCGTACACGCTTTTTCAGTTCTGCCCACAAATGTTCTATAGGATTGAGGTCAGGGCTTTGTGATGGCCACTCCAATACCTTGACTTTGTTGTCCTTAAGCAATCTTGCCACAATTTTGGAAGTATCCTTGGGGTCATTGTCCATTTGGAAGACCCATTTGAGACCAAGCTTTAACTTCCTGACTGATGTCTTGAGATGTTGCTTCAATATATCCACATCATTTTCCTTCCTCATGATGCCATCTATTTTGTGAAGTGCACCAGTCCCTCCTGCAGCAAAGTACCCCAACAGCATGATGCTGCCACCCTCGTGCTTCACGGTTGGGATGGTGTTCTTCGGCTTGCAAGCAACCCCCTTTTTCCTCCAAACATAACGATGGTCATTATGACCAAACAGTTCTATTTTTGTTTCATCAGACCAGAGGACATTTCTCCAAAAAGTACAATCTTTGTCCCCATGTGCAGTTGCCAACCGTAGTCCATTTTTTTAATGGCGGTTTTGGAGCAGTGGCTTCTTCCTTGCTGAGCGGCCTTTCAGGTTATGTCGATATAGGACTAGTTTTACTGTGGATATAGATACTTTTGTACCTGTTTCCTCCAGCATCTTCACAAAGTCCTTTGCTGTTGTTCTGGGATTGATTTTCACTTTTCGGACCAAAGTACGCTCATCTCTAGGAGACAGAACGAGTCTCCTTCCTGAGCGGTATGACGGCTGCGTGGCCCCATGGTGTTTATACAGTGAGGGGAAAAAAGTATTTGATCCCCTGCTGATTTTGTACGTTTGCCCACTGACAAAGAAATTATCAGTCTATAATTTTTATGGTAGGTTTATTTGAACAGTGAGAGACAGAATAACAACAAAAAAATCCAGAAAAACGCATGTCAAAAATGTTATAAATTGATTTGCATTTTAATGAGGGAAATAAGTATTTGACCCCTCTGCCAAACATTACTTAGTACTTGGTGGCAAAACCCTTGTTGGCAATCACAGAGGTCAGACGTTTCTTGTAGTTGGCCACCAGGTTTGCACACATCTCAGGAGGGATTTTGTCCCACTCCTCTTTGCAGATCTTCTCCAAGTCATTAAAGTTTCGAGGCTGACGTTTGGCAACTCAAACCTTCAGCTCCCTCCACAGATTTTCTATGGGATTAAGGTCTGGAGACTGGCTAGGCCACTCCAGGACCTTAATGTGCTTCCACTTGAGCCACTCCTTTGTTGCCTTGGCCGTGTGTTTTGGGTCATTGTCATGCTGGAATACCCATTCACGACCCATTTTCAATGCCCTGGCTGAGGGAAGGTGGTTCTCACCCAAGATTTGACGGTACATGGCCCCGTCCATCGTCCCTTTTATGCGGTGAAGTTGTCCTGTCCCCTTAGCAGAAAAACACGACGAGTTGAGTTGTTGCCAAAGTGCTCCATTTTGGTCTCATCTGACCACAACACTTTCACCCAGTTCTCCTATGAATCATTCAGAAGTTCATTGGCAAACTTCAGACGGGCCTGTATATGTGCTTTCTTGAGCAGGGGGACCTTGCGGGCGTTGCAGGATTTCAGTCCTTCACGGCGTAGTGTGTTACCAATTGTTTTCTTGGTGACTATGGTCCCAGCTGCCTTGAGATAATTGACAAGATCCTCCTGTGTAGTTCTTGGCTGATTCCTCACCGTTTTCATGATCATTGCAACTCCACGAGGTGAGATCTTGCATGGAGCCCCAGGCCGAGGGAGATTGACAATTATTTTGTTTTTCTTCCATTTGCGAATAATCGCACCAACTGTTGTCACCTTCTCACCAAGCTGCTTGGCGATGGTCTTGTAGCCCATTCCAGCCTTGTGTAGGTCTACAATCTTGTCCCTGACATCCTTGGAGAGCTCTTTGGTCTTGGCCATGGTGGAGAGTTTGGAATCTGATTGATTGATTGCTTCTATGGACAGGTGTCTTTTATACAGGTAACAAACTGAGATTAGGAGCACTCCCTTTAAGAGTGTGCTCCTAATCTCAGCTCGTTACCTGTATAAAAGACACCTGGGAGCCAGAAATCTTTCCCTCATTAAAATGCAAATCAATTTCTAACATTTTTGACATGCGTTTTTCTGGTTTTTTTTGTTGTTATTCTGTCTCTCACTGTTCAAATAAACCTACCATTAAAAATTATAGACTGATCATTTCTTTGTCAGTGGGAATACGTACAAAATCAGCAGGGGATCAAATACTTTTTCCCCCTCACTGTACTTGCGAATTATTGTTTGTACAGATGAACGTGGTACCTTCAGGCGTTTGGAAATTGCTCCCAAGGATGAACCAGACTTGTGGAGGTCTATCATTTTTTTCTGAGGTCTTGGCTGATTTCTTTTGATTTTCCCATGATGTCAAGCAAAGAGGCACTGAGTTTGAAGATAGGCCTTGAAATACATCCACAGGTACACCTCCAATTGACTCAAATTATGTCAATTAGCCTATCAGAAGCTTCTAAAGCCATGACATCATTTTCTGGAATTTCCCAAGCTGTTTAAAGGCACCGTCAACTTAGTGTATGTAAACTTCTGACCCACTGGAATTGTGATACAGTGAATTATAAGTGAAATAATCTGTCTGTAAACAATTGTTGGAAAAATTACTTGTGTCATGCACAAAGTAGATGTCTTAACCGACTTGCCAAAACTATAGTTTGTTAACAAGAAATTTGTGGAGTGGTTGAAAAACAAGTTTTAATGACTCCAACCTAAGTGTATGTAAACTTCCGACTTCAACTGTATATTTCTGGACAATGCACCATGCTGCCTTGTTGACAACATGAGCGAGCGTTGCAGGTTACGGTTTGATTTGAGAAGGGCGCTCCTCCCTCACCACTTTTGCCTGTTCACGTCACAGGTCAATAGCCCATTGCACTTAATCAAACTCCCTCATTGAAAGCATATATGCATGTTCTATTGGTCCGTACAACATGCTATCACAATCTATTGGCCAGTCTGTTAAAAACAATTGGTCAGATCCACGTAATTCATCTAACCTACCATATTGTTATTTTGGTGTTTACATATTCCTTTGGTCAGTGCAACATGTACTCACAATCTATTGGTTGGTCATTCTACAACTTAATTATCAATCACATCATGGTTTTTATTTGCATATCCATTGTGATTGGTCCCTTGAAATGTATAAAAGCCTCATTCTGTTTTACTTCTGTAAAACCCTGAAGAAGGCCAAAAGCCGAAACGCGTAGATTCTACTTTTAGCAATAAAGACACTTTTTCAAATGTAATTCCATTGTCCTCCAAGTGTTGCCAAATATCCTCTCTAGCAAAGTTTGCTCCTTAATTCATGCACTTTGGTTGGAAAGTGAGGTAGCGGCAGTGATCCCTTCCCTTTGCATCACCGAGTGGTGCCCAGGAAATAATTAAAAACAAATTATTAGATGCGAAAATCCCACCTCCAATTCAAAACCAAACATGGATGTCAATGTTTGAGCAGGATGTGCAAACACGCTTCGTTCTACATCCTGTCTGTAGCAGCATGGTGCCCGTATTGCCAGGATGATTAGCTAGGACAAACAGGTGTGAAACACACAGATGTGCCAGACCAACTGTGATTTACAACCTGATAGCAATATTTTTGGGACTACCAAGAAATGTATTGGTGAATTATATTAATCATGCATTGAACTGCATCCATCTACTCTGCCAACAATGCCTTACTGTGCGTCATGAAATTTTTAGTCAAATAAAACCTATTTTAAAACCTTGTAAAGCATAAACTGGGACTTTTATATTTTTTACTGATATTATGTTTGTTTCATATCTGCAAAGTAGTTAAGAGGCAGTCATTTACACTTTAAAGGGACAGCTGAACATTTGTCTCACCTAATGATTGTGCTTGATTGAGCATGGATCATGCCCAAAAACGTTTATTCATGAACTTTGTCATTTGTAATTATTAAAACATTAATTAACATTAATCAAATACATTAATTGTTCTCCTAGATTTTTGTGCGTGTGGGAAATTATTCTCTTATATTTTAGATGTGCTGTTAGCTTAATAAGAAAGCATTAATGATTAAACATAATAGGTTTGTGCTGTACTGATATAGACTGTTTAACATAACAAGCTGTGATTAATGTGAGGAACTATTAGGGGGTAGGCTGAGATAAGGCTTGTGTCTCACATACACACACACTGCCTCTTTGTTAGACCGCTCAAGGACATGTGTTCTGCTACAAAGATGTCTGAGAGTGCTGACTCTCTGGACAAGTTGTGGAGATAATTACTAATGCCTGGCAACAGTGAAGCGCCAAGGGAATGGGACCAGCCTGTGCGCCAACGATAGGCTGAGTAAGTCTAAACCACGCTCAGTCTCTACTCTGATAGGCCTGCTTGGAGCAGGAACTATCTCTGTCAGAGTATTAAAATAATAACTTTGGGTTGGGACAGTTAGTTCTCTGACTACCCTGCGTGGTATTTCAGTGGACCCGTATATACGAACATCATATTTACCATTGAAGTGTTTTGCATTAATTAAAATACTAGTCTATTTTAGAAGACGTGTATTGACCTCTTTTTGTTCCAATACCAGATTTGAATTGACGCAACTTAACATGCGCTTCTACATTTTTACTTAGCTGCACATTATGTACTCCTTGTAAAAAATGTCAGCGAAGAGCCCGGAACTCTAATAATAAATAAGCCGTATCCCTCAGCATTTTGTAGCAGGGCAGGCACTTTGTTGATTCTTGATGTTCAGTTGTAGAACTGTATCTGTTTTTACTATTGAATCTAAATCATTTATTTTAACATACATTGGTTAAAAGACACAGGTCACAAAAATTAAATTAAATGAAGCAATATACCCCATTACTTCGGAAAGTATTCAGACCCCTTCACTTTTTCCACATTTTGTTACGTTACAGCCTTATTCTAAAATGGATTAAATAAAAATCCTCTCTCATTAATCTACACACAATACCCCATAAGGACAAAGCAAAAACAGGATTTTAGAATTTTTTGCCCCCCCAAAAAAGAAACACCTTATTTACATAACTATGGGACTCGAAATTGAGCTCAGGTACATCCTGTTTCCATTGATCATCCTTGAGATGTTTCTACAACTTGATTGGAGTCCACCTGTGGTAAATTCAATTGATTGGACATGATTTGGGAAGGCATACACACCTGTCTGTATAAGGTCCCACAAATAACAGTGCATGTCAGAGCAAAAACCAAGACATAAGGTCAAAGGAAAGACAGTATTGTGTCGAGGCACAGATCTGGGGAAGGGTACCAAATAATGTCTGCAGCATTGAAGGTCCCCAAGAACACAGTGGCCTCCATCATTCTTATATGGAAGAAGTTTAGAACCACCAAGACTCTTCCTAGAGCTGGCCGCCCGGCCAAACTGAGCAATCGGGGGAGAAGGACCTTGGTCAGGGAGGTGACCAAGAACCCGATGGTCACTCTGACAGATCTCCAGAGTTCCTCTGTGGAGATGGGAGGACTCTCAGATCATGAGAAACAAGAGTCTCTGGTCTGATGAAACCAAGATTGAACTCCTTGGTATTTGGTATTTAATATACTTAAGTATCAAAAGTAAATGTAATTGTTAAAATATACTTAAGTATCAAAACTAAAAGTATAAATCATTTCACATTTCTTCTATTAAGCAAACCAGTACTGAGTTAAGGGTTTGAATACTTATGTAAATGTGATATTATTTTTTAATATAAATGTGAAGGAAAAAAAATAGCCTGTTTTTGTTTTGTCATTATGGGGTATTTTGTGTAGATTGAGGGGGGGGGACGGGACTATTTAATCCATTTTAGAATAAGGCTGTAACATAACAAAATATGGAGAAAGTCAAGGGGTCTGAATACTTTCCGAATGCACTGTACTAGTAATACATTTCTTGTTTTAGAAACATTACAAAGCATGCTCATCCGTTTTTATGTGATTTGTTGTGTAATTGTGGCTGAAACAATATTGTGGCTGGTAAGAAATTTGAGTGGCTGGTAGATTTTTTAATCTACCTGACACAGTGGACCAAAAAGTTAGTTTCCCACCCTGCCTCCGACGTGGGAAAAGCATTGCCGAACAGGTACAGACACAGGTCGGTAAATCACTTGCATAGTGGGCTAGTTTTATACTGCTAGACCAAGATACAATCGAGATACAATGTCGGTCTAGAAGCTGGGCTAAGTTGTACCCATGCCTATATCCCATTTCAATCAACTTTTTCGTGACAAAGACAACTTTTTAATCATGCACGGTCAAAGTTACAGTAGATAACTGTTCTTTAACCCTAAAGTTGAGGCATATTTTTGTTCAAAGCGGTTTATAATTTTTTTTATAACTTTGTCAATCATCCTTTTTTGCCCTTTTTTTTTTCTACCACATCGCTGGTATATACACACTACCGGTCAAAAGTTTGGGGTCACTTAGAAATGTCCTTGTTTTCCATGAAAACATACATGAAATGAGTTTGAATACGAAATATAGCAAAATGAATTGGAATGTCATTGACAAGGTTAGAAATAATGATTTTTAATTGAAATAATAATTGTGTCCTTCAAACTTTGCTTTCGTCAAAGAATCCTCCATTTGCAGCAATTACAGCCTTGCAGACCATTGGCATTCTAGTTGTCAATTTGTTGAGGTAATCTGAAGAGATTTCACCCCATGCTTCCTGAAGTACCTCCCACAAGTTGGATTGGCTTGATGGGCACTTCTTACGGTCAAGCTGCTCCCACAACAGCTCAATAGGGTTGAGATCCGGTGACTGTGCTGGCCACTCCATTATAGACAGAATACCAGCTGACTGCTTCTTCCCTAAATAGTTATTGCATAGTTTGGAGCTGTGCTTTGGGTCATTGTCCTGTTGTAGGAGGAAATTGGCTCCAATCAAGCGCCGTCCACAGGGTATGGCATGGCGTTGCAAAATGGAGTGATAGCCTTCCTTCTTCAACATCCCTTTTACCCTGTACAAATCTCCCACTTTACCACCACCAAAGCACCCCCAGACCATCACATTGCATCCACCATGCTTGACAGATGGCATCAAGCACTTCTCCAGCATCTTTTCATTTGGTCTGCGTCTCACAAATGTTCTTCTTTGTGATCCGAACATCTCAAACTTCGAACACTTTATTCCAATCTTCCTCTGTCCAGTGTCTGTGTTCTTTTGCCTATCTTAATATTTTATTTTTATTGGCCAGTCTGAGATATGGGTTTTTCTTTGCAACTCTGCCTAGAAGGTCAGCATCCCGGAGTTGCCTCTTCACTGTTGACGTTGAGACTGGTGTTTTGCGGGTACTATTTAATGAAGCTGCCAGTTGAGGACCTGTGAGGCGTTTGTTTCTCAAACTAGACACTAATGTATTTGTCCTCTTGCTAAGTTGTGCACCGGGGCCTCCCACTCCTCTTTCTATTCTGGTTAGAGCCAGTTTATGCTGTTCTGTGAAGGCAGTAGGACACAGCGTTGTACAGGATCTTCAGTTTCTTGGCAATTTCTTGCATGGAATAGCCTTAATTTCTCAGAACAAGAATAGACTGACGAGTTTCAGAAGAAACTTATTTGTTTCTGGCCATTTTGAGCCTGTAATCGAACCACAATTGCTGATGCTCCAGATACTCAACTAGTCTCAAGAAGGCCAGTTTTGTTGCTTCTTTAATCAGCACAACAGTTTTCAGCTGTGCTAACATAATTGCAAAAGGGGTTTCTAATGATCAATTAGCCTTTATAAATGATAACTTGGATTAGCAAATACAACGTGCCATTGGAACAGAGGACTGATGGTTGTTGATAATGGGCCTCTGTACACCTATGTAGATATTCCATAAAAAAATCAGCCTTTTCCAGCTACAATAGCCATTTAGAACATTAACAATGTCTACACTGTATTTCTGATCAATTTTATGTTATTTTAAATGGGAAAAAAATTGCATTTCTTTCGAAAACAAGGACATTTCTGCAGTACAGAACTCCGATATGCTCAGAATCCACACAGAGAGCTGTATTGGTGTGTATTCTCCGAAATGTAGTTAGTCTAGTGGAATCAGCCTGATTGCTAGGTTCACCATTCTGTTTCACTTCACGTATCAGTCTGGCCTTTCTCCAATCGATGGCCATTTGGTAGTCTGATTAATCAGGCTGTAATACAAAATTAATTGGTATATTCAGCCTGAAACTAATGACTGCAAAATCTTGTAAATGTTCCATACAAGCCAGAATGTTTAATAAAATTACATTTGAACTTACTCTACTGGTGGTCTGTGTGGTTTGTCCTTCAGCCGCTCGAAATGTAGGATAAAATATCCACAGGAGAGTATTGTTTACCCGAGTGCCGGTACTAAAGTTGACATTTCTATCACCTGGTACATGCTCAAAACCATGTGAATACCTGCTGACTTCAGTTAGTATGCATGCATCGCGTGCACGTGTTTGCTCATGACTGAAGACATGTGTACAAGATGGAAGTCCATGCACGCAATGCATGCATACTAACTGAAGTCAGCATGTGTTTACATGGTTTTGTGCATGTGTGATAGAAATGCCAACTTCAGTACTGACACTCTAAACAGTCGGGTAAACAATACTTTCTTGTGGATATTTTGTCTAAAATTTCAACCATCTGAAGGACCAAATATATTATTAAACATTCTGGCTTGTAATGCCTCGATCAGACCGACAGCATCATTGCATCAATGTTGCATAATAAATTCTGCAGTTAAACTTTTTTCATTATGTATTCCAAACATTTTTGTGAATATGTGTGCAACAAAAGTTCAACATTCACCTTTTGCTACTATCTGTCAAATCTACGCATACAGTTTGATGCATACGCTGGATAAATCCAAAGTATGCCCCACACAGAACGCACTGCAAATGCCTCTGCAACGCTGCAAGGAATGTACTTCTGGTGTACCTATACGCAATGAAGCTGTCGGTCTGATCGAGGCGTAAGGAACATTTACATGATTTGGCAGTCATTAGTTTCAGGCTGTATATACACCAATTAATTGTGTATTACAGCCTGATTAATCAGACTAGGCATTTGGAATATGTTAGAAAATGACTGGTCCAATCAGCATCCTCTCAGAAATAATGGGTGGGTTTAGGACAAAATCCCACTTGGCCAAACACTGAGGGGATTTGATTAATATGGCCCGGCTGGGTGGAGTTTGCACTGGGTGAAAATGGATTGTATTAGTTTTGCCTACCCACTCTGGCCGACGTCGAAGTCGGCTCAAAACAAAAGTGAAGTAGGTTAAACACATGGAGTAATTCATAGGATTTAGTGTTTTCACATGCAAAAGTGATTGCCTTTGATAAAAACGCTTTATCTGCCTTCCACGTGAAAACTAGTTAGAAAATTCAAAAACATATATTTTATGGAAAAGAGATGTTGTATGTTTCTGGACGATGCATCATGCTGCATTGTTGACAATATGACTGAGTGGCGCGATTACTGTTCGATTTGAGCAGGGTGCCCCTCCCTCATCGGCTTCTCATGGTCATGTGGCGGGCCAAAGCCCGGTGCAACCTAGCCCAACTTAATTGAACAGTGCTTTGAACTAGGCCGTCCTCTGACTGGTTGACGGTGATTCAATCGCCAACAAGTTCATTTTGAAAAATGCCCCTCACTACAGAGGTAGACTCAAACTGTTTCAATGAGAAGGAATGGAAGACTGATAAGTGAAGTGAAATAGAATTGCGAACGCAGCGATCAGGATGGTTCCACCAGGCTAGTTATTCTAGGGCGAATCTAAAAAAAGTATTTATTTGAATCCAGGTTTTTCTGAAGACATAACATTAAGTTATACATAATATCATCAGAGGGTGGAGGGGGATCTGTATCAGTGATCTAGAGACAGATCACCTGCATAGACATAGGAGCCCCTTATGTAAAAAATTACCTTAGTTACTCTACCAGTTGAAGGTTTGGACACACCTACTCATTCAAGGGATTTTATTTATTTTTACATTGTAGAATAATAGTGAAGACATCAAAACTATGAAATAACACACATGGAATCATGTAGTAACCAAATAAGTGTTAAATAAATCAAAATATATTTTATATTTGAGATTCTTCAAATAGCCACCCTTTGCCTTGATGACAGCTTTGCACAAGCTTGGCATTCTCTCAACCAGCTTCATGATGTAGTCACCTGGAATGCATTTCAAGTAACAGGTGTGCCTTCTTAAAAGTTAATTTGTGGAATTTCTTTCCTTCTTAATGCGTTTGAGCCAATCCGTTGTGTTGTGACAAGGTAGGGGGGTATACAGAAGATACCCCTATTTGGCAAAATACCAAGTTCATATTATGGCAAGAACAGCTCTAATAAGCAAAGAGAAATGACAGTCCATCATTACTTTAAGACATGAAGGTCACTATTATTCTGCAATGTAAAAATTAGTAAAAAATAAAGAAAAACCCTTGAATGAGTAGGTGTGTCCAAACAACTCATGGAAGTGAATGAATACCTCGTAGAACTGAAATTACAGAATCCAGCTACCTTCTGAATGTACACATAGTGCTGCATTGGTGTGTATTCTCCGAAAAATAGTTATAGAGTTCCTATCAGGGGCGGCCTGTTCAATAGGGCGATATGGGCGACGCACTGCCAAACGGGAAAAGGAAGGGATTTTTTTTCTAATCAATTATATCACGGCAACAGTAGTTATCAGTGTTGTAATCTATACGTCTGATCTGCCACAGTGCCACACTGCCACTAAATGTCGAATCAGGCTAAAGTCGTGCTTCAAATGGCTCCCCCTCTTTTGGGGCGATTTCAGTCAGGTTGAAAATCGCCCAGAAGTCTGTAATAGACTCCCATGTAAAATCTATTTTTTTCAAATTTCAGAGCCTTCAATACAATCTCAATGGGTGTCTGTGGGCTTGCACTTACGCGCTTTACGTCATCGTTACGTAACCATGAACGTAACTGAGAAAAGAGTGGATTGTTTGAAAGAAGTTCCTTTTTGTCGGCGATTCGGCGAACAAATGAAGATAAATTGGCAACGAAACAATTAGGACCTCCCAGACCAAATTTAATAATTCAACAGGTTTCTACTAAAGGCGGAAAGTCCTACACCCGAGGATTTTCCAAAAATTGGTACTGAACGAAAAAGACATTGCCACTCACTCAACTGGATGACGAGGGATACAGGCTAGCTGTCCGCCGCCACAACGATGAGGTTAGTGTTGATAATCACAAGTTTACTGGATGTGGATATGGTGTAATAAAGGCAGTTTATTCAGAGGTAAATATATCTGGAATCGCGTTCACGGACCCGTTCGTCAAACTCTTAGGGAGCTATAAATTAAGCCCCATTACTTACCATATCAGATAAGAGAAATTGCTGCAGCTACATATATTTTACATCCTGGCCCTACATAGTTCACTATTTGCATCACTTACCAAAATATTACATGTGGTCATATATGCTTGGAAAGTGGAGATGCCATAGAACGTCAAAAAAAGTAAACATTGCTGGAGACACATTGCCGTTTTGGAGAAGACATCGCGTTTACTAGCGAAGAGATTTGTTGTGGCAAATGAACTTGGGCTGGGAATTGCCAGGAACCTCACGATAAGATATATGCATCAGCATTGCGAGTCTCATGATTCTATACGTATGGCGATTCGATACTGTGATTTTATTGCGCACCATATGTCTGTTGCAGAGGGATCAGAAAGCCATGAGAACGAGTTTTGATCAGTCATGGAAATAAAAGTGCTGAAAACAAATTTGCTCCCAATGTGAAAAAGATTGAGAACAAGCTTTGAAGGAACAATAATGGTGTTTTGGTGCAGGTACAGCCAACTAGCGCTAAAATATTGCGATATTGTCAATACAGTATATCGGTAAAGTATCACTATGTAACTCGATTTCTTTCACCCCAATCCCTCAAATTAACGGTAAATAACTGAATTGTTTGCCCACATTTAGCTAAGATGATTAGCTAGCCAGCTAAAATGTTTTATTTAGTTAGCAGTCGCATCTACAATAGTTTACTGTCAATAACATGTCTCCAAAAATGACGTGGTGTCTCCAATTGTGTTGACATTTTACAATTGCAATGCGCATCCATGAGTATCCACTTTCTGTAGCTCAGCTGGTAGAGCATGGTGCTTGTAACGCCAAGGTAGTGGGTTCGATCCCCGGGACCACCCATACACAAAAATGTATGCACGCATGACTGTAAGTCGCTTTGGATAAAAGCGTCTGCTAAATGGCATATTATTATTTTATTATTATTATTATTATTATTATTATCTGAAGAGAGCCCCGAAACATTGTGTGCAGACATTTTATGCAATAAATGAAGTAGGTTCAATCTAGTAGTTCTGATCTTCTGATTGGTCCTGATGAGTTGGGCGAGGTCCCCTGCAGGCTACTGTCACTGTTGCATTGGCTCTGAGTCGGGTTCTCTGTCTTCAAATGTTCAGCCTAAGAGAGGGATTTTTGTGTGTGTGTGTGTGTGTGTGTGTGTGTGTGTTTAACAGTGATGATGTGTGTGTGTGTGTGTGTGTGTGTTTAACAGTGATGATGTGTGTGTGTGTGTGTTTGTGTGTGTGTGTGTCCTCAGAGCAAGAACTCGTGAGTTGGAAGAACTGAGAGGCCTATGGCGTGGGTGTTGTCCTTGGCCACCTGCTGACAAGGCTGACAAGATAGGACCCTTTTGTCCATTGTTATTGGATAGGAACAGAACTTATAACCAGCTCCTGACCTAAATAGATCTTAGCACAACATTTTACTCAACATATCATATTCCATATTCACTATAACAAATATATTTACTACGACATTAGCAAGAACCGCCACATCCTCAGCCGGCTAATCCAGTGTGTGAAGTTTTGCGGAGTGTTTGAGTTAGCTTTGCGAGGCAAAGATGAAACTGAGGGCTCCACCAACCCTGGTAAGCCAACACTTTTGAGATCAGTCAATAAATGCTTCTGGTATTGACTTATATGCTGCCCCTGTCTTCATGTTGTTGCTGGACATATCTTTTTTTAAATGTGTGTAGGTCACCTAAATCATCAGAAAAATTGCCCCTCCTGAGAATTTTTTCAGGAGCCGCCACTGGTTCCTATAATATCCTCCAATATTCTATATGTACAACTTGATATGATATTGTGGGTGCTATCCCATTTGGTTTGAAGTGACAAGAGCATTTAGTCATGTTTTATTTAAGCATGCTACCTTAGCCATACCACTCCCATTGTTTCACTTACAGTGATGCTAATGCTGGCAGTGGGGTAAGTACATAAAGAAAACTAAGCCTTTAAATGGCAGTCGTTCTTACCATAAATATGACTAAATGTATATTTAAACGTTCTGAAAACGAAATGATACTATTATCATACGATGGTAAATCAGATGTTCAGTACTAATGTGGATTGTACTTTGGAAAAAAGCTGCACAAAGGAAACATATTTTCGTTTTACAGAATATGCAAAGTAACTATAATTTTGATCAAATAAAGGTTTTAGTCAAGTTTGTTTTCAGATAACATTAATTACATGTCTAGTTATGTTTGATATGAAATAATTCGATGTTTTGGCTATGATTGATACTTCCAATCGTTTTTTCTTGGGATCAAACTATGTTGGTAGCTTTAGGGGTTAAAAAAACTATGAAATGGCGATTACTGTTATGTTAAACAGTTGATTAATTGAGTAGAACTATAGCTATCTATCAGGATATCTACATACTAACCTATTTTACATAGTGGTATCTCCTGTGTGATCCGCAGCATTCTCCGTAGCCGATCATTCTCCTCCTGGTACTCCACTACTGTTTTCTCAACTGCCCCGACAATCTCCTCAACTGCTGCCGTTAAACGCTCATTTAAAAACACATGCAACAACTGTAGTTTAGACATTTTCAGTCGAATTAGAGTTGTGCAACCTATTCAGTTCAGTTAGAGGGTCTTTCTTCACTCCACACAAGCAATGCAAAATAAAGTCGTCTACAATCCTACTTCCGTGTTCTAGTCATTTAAAAAAAAAAAACTCCTTGGTTCTGGTGGGGTGGCAAACTCGGAAACGTACAACAGCGCCGCCAGTTGGATGGAGGTTTATTACTTTACAAGGCAGCCTACAGACCAGTAGTAAATGGAAACGATAACTACATGTAGACAAACAGTGTTTAACATACAGTGCCTTCGGAAAGTGTTCAGACCCCTTGACTTTTTCCACATTTTGTTACGTTACAGCCTTATTATAAAATTGATCAAATTGCCCCTCCCCCCTCTCATCAATCTACACACAATACCCCATAATGACAAAGCAAAAACAGGATTTAGACATTTTTGCAAATGTATTACAAATAAAAAACGGAAATATCACATTTACATAAGTATTCAGACCCTTTACTCAGTACTTTGTTGAAGCACCTTTGGCAGCGATTACAGCCTCGAGTTTTCTTGGATATTATGCTACAAGCTTGGCACACCTGTATTTGGGGAGTTTCTCTCATTCTTCTCTGCAGATCCTCTCAAGCTCTGCACAGCTATTTTCAGGTCTCTCCAGAGATGTCCGATCAAGTCCGGGCTCTGCCTGGGCCACTCAAGGACATTCAGAGACTTGTCCCAAACCCACTCCTGTGTTGTCTTGGTTGTGTGCTTAGGGTCGTTGTCCTGTTGGAAGTTGAAACTTTGCCCCAGTCTGAGGTCATGAGCGCTCTGGAGCAGGTTATCATCAAGGATCTCTCTGTACTTTGCTCCGTTCACCTTTGCCTCGATCCTGACTAGTCTCCCAGTACCTGCCGCTGAAAAACATCCCCACAGCATGATGCTGCCACCATCATGCTTCACCGTAGGGATGGTGCCAGGTTTCCTCCAGACGTGATGCTTGGCATTCAGGCCAAAGAGTTCTATCTTGGTTTCATCAGACCAGAGAATCTTGTTTCTCATGGTCTGAGAGTCTTTAGGTGCCTTTTGGCAAACTCCAAGCGGGCTGGAGTGGCTTCCGTCTGGTCACTCTAGCATAAAGGCCTGATTGGTGGAGTGCTGCAGGGATGGTTGTCCTTCTGGAAGTTTCTCCCATCTCCACAGAGGAACTCTAAAGCTCTGTCAGAGTGACCATCAGGTTTTTGGTCACCTCCCTGACCAAGGCCCTTCTCCCCCGATTGCTCAGTTTGGCCCGGGTGGCCAGCTCTAGGAAGAGCCTTGGTGGTTCCAAACTTCTTCCATTTAAAAATGATGGAGGCCACAGTGTTCTTGGGGACCTTCAATGCTGCAGACATTTTTTGGTACCCTTCCGCAGATCTGTGCCTCGACACAATCCTGTCTCGGCGCTCTACGGACAATTCCTTCAACCTCATGTCTTGTTTTTTGCTCTGACATGCACTGTCATCTGTGGGACCTTATATAGACAGGTGTGGGCCTTTCCAAATCATGTCCAATCAATTGAATTTACCACAGGTGGACTCCAATCAAGTTGTAGAAACATCTCAAGGATGATATATGTAAACAGGATGCACCTGAGCTCAATTTCGAGTCTCATAGCAAAGGGTCTGAATACTTATGTAAATAAGGTATTTATGTTTAAAGTTTTAATACTTTTGCAAACATTTCTAAAAACAGTTTTCGCGTTGTGTGTAGATTGCCTAGGATTTTTATTTATTTAATCAATTTTAGAATAAGGCTGGAACATAACAAAATATGGAAAAACTTTCCGAAGGCACTGTAAGTATAGAATGACGTGGGAGAATCAATTCTTCATCAGGAGTCGACTGTATATCATTACGCTATACAAGATTAAATCAATATCATTAATAAGCGGCATTAGGTCAAAATGAATGAGAAATACTATTGGCCAAATGGATGGAGATCTTTTCTGGAAAGGATACATTTTTAATGCATCAATAACACCAGTCTGACCATTCTCTCATCACCCTGAGAGACATTCCAAAACAAACTAATTACCTGAAAAAAGTGACATAATTTGAACAGCTTTGAACAGCTGACCTGTGAGCTTCCAACAGTACTCTGTACTGTTTGATCATTGCATCATCATACAACTCAAATCAAACTTTATTTAAAAAGAACGTTTTACAAAGGTAAATCCATCACACATCTATTCCAGAGTTGCTTTGCTTGCCTAAAGACGTTTCCAGGACTCGGATCATACAAGATACATTGAGGGAAAAAAGTATTTGATCCCTTGCTGATTTTGTACGTTTGCCCACTGACAAAGAAATGATCAGTCTATAATTTTAATGGTAGGTTTATTTGAACCGTGAGAGACAGAATAACAACAAAAAAATCCAGAAAAACGCATGTAAAAAATGAATTGATTTGCATTTTACTGAGGGAAATAAGTATTTGACCCCCTCTCAATCAGAAAGATTTCTGGCTCCCAGGTGTCTTTTATACAGGTAACGAGCTGAGATTAGGAGCACACTCTTAAAGGGAGTGCTCCTAATCTCAGTTTGTTACCTGTATAAAAGACACCTGTCCATAGAAGCAATCAATCAATCAGATTCCAAACTCTCCACCATGGCCAAGACCAAAGAGCTCTCCAAGGATGTCAGGGACAAGATTGTAGACCTACACAAGGCTGGAATGGGCTACAAGACCATCGCCAAGCAGCTTGGTGAGAAGGTGACAACAGTTGGTGTGATTATTCGCAAATGGAAGAAACACTAAAGAACTGTCAATCTCCCTCGGCCTGGGGCTCCATGCCAGATCTCACCTCGAGGAGTTGCAATGATCATGAGAACGTTGAGGAATCAGCCCAGAACTATACGAGAGGATCTTGTCAATGATCTCAAGGCAGCTGGGACCATTGGTAACACATTACGCTGTGAAGGACTGAAATCCTGCAGCACCCGCAAGGTCCCCCTGCTCAAGAAAGCACATATACAGGCCCGTCTGAAGTTTGCCAATGAACATCTGAATGATTCAGAGGAGAACTGGGTGAAAGTGTTGTGGTCAGATTAGACCAAAATCGAGCTCTTTGGCATCAACTCAACTCGCCATGTTTGGAAGAGGAGGAATGCTGCTTATGACCCCAAGAACACCATCCCCACCGTCAAACATGGAGGTGGAAACATTATGCTTTGGGGGTGTTTTTCTGCTAAGGGTACAGGACAACTTCACCGCATCAAAGGGACGATGGACGGGGCCATATGCCGTCAAATCTTGGGTGAGAACCTCCTTCCCTCAGCTAGGGCATTGAAAATGGGTCGTGGATGGGTATTCCACCATGACAATGACCCAAAACACAAGGCCAAGGCAACAAAGGAGTGGCTAAAGAAGAGGCACATTAACGTCCTGGAGTGGCCTCTGTGGAGGGAGCTGAAGGTATGAGTTGCCAAACGTCAGTCTCGAAACCTGAATGACTTGGAGAAGATCTGCAAAGAGGAGTGGGACAAAATCCCTCCTGAGATGTGTGCAAACCTGGTGGCCAACTACAAGAAACGTCTGACCTCTGTGATTGCCAACAAGGGTTTTGCCACCAAGCACTAAGTCTTGTTTTGCAGAGGGGTCAAATACTTATTTCCCTCATTACAATGCAAATCAATTCATAACATTTTTGACATGCGTTTTTCTGGATTTTTGTGTTGTTATTCTGTCTCTCACTGTTCAAATAAACCTACCATTAAAATTATAGACTGATCATGTCTTTGTCAGTGGGCAAACGTACAAAATCAGCAGGGGATCAAATACTTTTTTCCCTCACTGTGTCCAGTATGTGAAAGCGCCCTAAGAGACTTTTTCACCAATCTTCTGACAGAAGATCTCTTTGTCCTAATTATCTTTCTTTCAGTTTCATCCTGTTTTATTTTTTTGTGGACATTTCTTACATGCTTGAGTAGGTTTGTCTGAAGACTAAAGCTTTTCCTGCAGTCAGCACAGCTACATCGTTTCTCTCCTGTGTAAGACAGTTTGCCTGGTTAGGTATTTCTTGATACTGAAGCTTCACCACGGCTAAATTATTTCCCTCCTGTGTGAGTCCGTATATGTTTGGTTACGGTCCCCTTCTGACTGAAGCAGTGGTGAGTTTTTCTAGATGTTTTCTAGATGTGGTGCTGGGTTTAGAAGAGTGTTCCCCCAATAGTGGGTTAAGATCCAATGGTGGGCTGCTGTCAAGTCCTACTGGGTCGCTGCTTACGGCAGAGTTGTGGTTGGAAACATTGTTATCGTTATCTGGAGGGTCACAGGGAATGTCACGACCCTTTATGTGAGTCACAGTGACAAAAGGTATGAGATCAACTGGTTTAGTCTCTGTCTGATTTCCACAGTCTGGGTTTGGGGAAGAGACAAGGACAGAAGTGGGTCCTCCTGATCACATTCACTTTTCACACAGGAATAATACAAAATCTAAGAGCACTTGAAGCTGCTCTTCCCCCTGACTGGTCCTGAGTTCCTCCTGTTCCTCTTTAATCTGTGTGGGCTCTGGGTCCCCCTGCCCCAGACAGGGGCTCCACTCTTGCTCACAGTGCTGCTGCTCAGGGGGAACCTCCTCTTCAGAGACAGTGAAAGAGAGCTGGAGGGAGTTTGGAGGAAAGGAGAGGAGGAGCAGAGGTTACCTTAGTCTGATTAATCAGACTGTAATACACAATTTCATTGGTATATACAGCCTGAAACATTGGAGTGCAAAATCGTGTAAATATTCCTTATAAGCCAGAATGTAGAAAAAAAGACATTTGAATGTCACGCCCTGACCTTTAATGCCTGTTGTTTCTTGTTAGTTTGGTCAGGGTGTGAATGTTGATAGTTTCTAGAATGTGTATTTCTATGTTGGCCGGGTGTGGTTCCCAATCAGAGGCAGCTGTCGATCGTTGTCTCTGATTGGGGATCATACTTAGGTAGCCATGTTGCCTACCTGTTTTGTGGGATCTTGTTTCTGTGTGTTTGATTGTTTGATGTTAGCCTTTAGAACTTCACGTTACGTTGCGTTTGTTGTTTTGTTCGGTGTTTATTTAATAAAATAATATGTACGCATACCACACTGCACCTTGGTCCAATCCTGTACTCAACGAGCGTGACATTGAACTTACTCTACCGGTTGTCTGTGCGATTTGTCCTGCAGCCGCTCAAAATTTGAGACAAAATATCCAAAGGAAAGTATAGTTTACCTGACATCTTAGAGAGCCGGTGGGTACAGTGCCTTCAAAAAGTATTCATACCTCTTGACTTATTCCACATTTTGTTGTGTTACATCCTGAATTCACATTTATTGAAATGTATTTGTTTTCTCACCTATCTACACACAATACCCCATAATGACAAAGTGAAAACATGTTTTTAGAAATGTTTGTAAATCTATTGAAAATGAAATACAGAAATACAATGTTAGAATCACCTTTGGTAGCGATTACAGCTGTGAATCTTTCTGGATAAGTCTCTGAGAGCTTTACACATCTGGATTGTACAATATTTGCACATTATTCTTTTTTAAATTCTTCAATTTCTGTCAAGTTGGTTGTTGATCATTGCTAGACAGCCATTTTCAAGTCTTGCCATAGATTTTCAAGCCGATTCTAAGTCTAAACTGTAACTAGGCCACTCAGGAACATTCAATGTTGTCTTGGTAAGCAACTCCAGTGTATATTTGTCATTTTAGGTTATTGTCCTGCTGAAAGGTGAATTTGTCTCCCAGTGTCTGTTGGTAAGCAGACTGAACCAGGTTTTCCTCTAGGATTTAGCCGTTTGTTTTTATTTAAAAAAAAACTCCCTATTCTTTGCCGATGACAAGCATACCCATAACATGATGCAGCCACCACCATGCTGAAAATATAAAGATTGGTACTCAGTGATGTGTTGTGTTGGATTTGCTCCAAACATAATGCTTTGTATTCAGTACATAAAGTGAATTTCTTTGCCATATTTTTTGCAGTTTTACTTTAGTGCCTTATTGCAAACAAGATGCATGTTTTGGAATATTTGTTATTCTGTACAGGCTTACTTCTTTTCAATCTATCATTTTCACTCGGGCTCCTGAGTGGTGCAGCGGTCTAAAGCACTGCATCTCAGTGCTAGAGGTGTCACTACAGACCCTGGTATGATTCCAGGCTGTATCACAACCCGGCCGTGATTGGGAGTCCCATATGGCAGCACACAATTGGCCCAGCGTTGTCCGACTTTGGCTGGGGTAGGCCGTCATTGTAAATAAGAATTTAACTGACTTGCCTAGTTAAATAAAGGTTAAGTAAAAAATAGAAAATGGTGGTTAGTATTGTGGAGTAACTACATTGTTGTTGATCCATCCTCAGTTTTCTCCTATCACAGCCATTAAACTCTGAAACTGTTTTAAGGTCACCATTGGCCTCATGGTGAAATCCCTGAGTGGTTTCCTTCCTCTCCGGCAACTGAGTTAGAAAGGATTCCTGTATCTTTGTAGTGACTGGGTGTGTTGATACACCTTAAACATTTTTTAAAACATGTTTTTTTTTATACAAACTTACAAATTCTCTGCTACTTCTTCTCCTCCTCCTCAAAAATACCAGCTGATCCAAAAGAGAATCCAGTCTACTCTGAGGTCAAGACAGAGAATGCCACAGGTAAGACCCATTCTACAGGTTGGCAGTCAGTCGTATGTAAATGTACGATTTTGGAGTTTCGATGAAGAAGCAGAATATGCAATAAACTAATTCCTTCATTTGTTGACTGGAAATGTCAATTTTCAACAGCAACTGGACCTGTTGATGTGACCTATGCTGAGGTTGACCTTAAACAGCAGGTCAAAGCCAAGAAGAAGAAAGGTAAGACTAGAAATCCCTCCTTCCATATTCCCCCTATCATAACCTCACACCTCTTTGACCCCTTATTGACTAGCTGTATATTATTATGCATGTAACTGTTCTATTATTCTGATGTTTATCCTCACCCCTTACAGAAACAGAAACCCCACCTGAGGCAGATTCGGTCTATTCTCAAGTGAAGCCAGTCACAGCCCCAGGTAAGACTAATAGCCATATGCTATTGATACTTAATATGATACTAATATGGAACTAATGCTCTGATATCAAAGTATACTGTATCTATTTAAAGTATGTCTCTTTGTTGGATTCTTAAGAGTTTGTTTGGCTGCATGTCCTAAACAACTTTGTGCAGGTCCTTGAGGGGGGCAGGGATGGAGGGATGGAGATAGGAAGGGAGGGATGGATGGATGGATGGATGGAGGGATGGAGGGACACACCATCAGAGGAGCAGATGGAACCCGGGAACATGGATTATGCACTCTCAACGCACGCAAGCACACACACACATGCAGCCATGCACAAACACTCACACACACACAAGCACATACACACACACACACACACACACACACACACACACACACACACACACACACACACACACACAATAAAACCTTGTTCAATAAGGATTTTTTTCTTATTTTATTTACCAACAGATATATTGTATTTAAGCATGGTTTAACTGTGTATTACTGTAACAGCTTTGTTTAATTATATGGTGTAATGATGATGGATATTATCTGCAGCTACAGCAATTGTATCTGTTTTTTTGTGTATTGTTTTGTTGTAAATGTATTAAAATGTATTCTCTTTTATGTATTATGGCTGTCATTCATATGATAGAATAACATATTTGTATTCGAATTTCAAAAATATAATAAGTATTATTCAAGTTTTTTTTCTTTGCGTTGTGCTTTTTTAATGAACTATTTTTATCCACCAGATGGCATGAGTGCTTTCTTACAGTAAATGGATATTGTCATCATCATCATCAACTTTTCCATATAACCTAATTTGGTCAAACCTTTCAGCCTAGTATAGATCTCAGGCTCCCAAATGTGTGAGTTAAAGGGACAATATGCTATTGCTACATCCATTTTTTGACTTAATTATATGTACCCATAGAATCTTGAAGAGTATAACATAAATGCCTCATGAGCAAAGTTCAAATGTCATACCCCATCAGCTGAAGACCCATTGAGATTTTCAGAATGACTTTTTGGGGATGGGTGTGCCTGAAAAGAACAGTTCTTCTCAGTTTTATGATGTCATATACAGGACAGCGGAGTCACTGAACACCTTCCGGAGACACTTGAAACCCTACCTCTTTAAGGAATACCTGGGATAGTATAAAAGTAATCCTTCTACCCCCCACCCCCCACAACAAATAATAATAATAATAACAATAAATAAATAAAAATATATTTATAAACAAAAAAAAATATATATATATATATATATATATATATATATATATATATATATATATATATATAAAAATACAAATGAAAAATATACTAAAAAAATAAAATTAGGAAAATATATATTTAAAAAAATGGTAAAGTGGTTGTCCCACTGGCTATCATAAGGTGAATGCACCAATTTGTAAGTCGCTCTGGATAAGCGCGTCTGCTAAATGACGTAAATGGAAATGTAAATATACTCTCTGCAAGAGTTCTGAGGAGCTGGTTAGTATGGGTACTGTGTATCACTTCCTCTTTAATATTGAAATGTGGACATGCACGTCTATGATGGCAAAGGGGTCTTCCAATTAAGCAAAGGTCAGACTCATGAGCCAGGGTGTGGTATTTACATGGAAACAATATTGAATATTTCCATTACTGTGTTGAATTCCAAGTAGTAACCTACGTATGTATGCATGACTACCAGTTTTCCCATATTGCCTCCTCATCCTACATACAGGTCATGACGATTAATGACATGTTTTTTTTTCTTCTTTTTTTTTAGGGGGTAGATCAGCTTTAATATTGCAGATAGATTAGAACTTCCATCAATGTAATTGTCTGCATCACTTCCAATCCACCATATGTTTTTGTTGGGATTTTGGCCCACTCCTCCATACAGACCTTCTCCAGATCCTTCATGTTTCGGGGCTGTCGCTGGGCAATACGGACTTTCAGCTCCCTCCAAAGATTTTCTATTGGGTTCAGGTCTGGAGACTGGCTAGGCCATTCCAGGACCTTGAGATGCTTCTTACGGAGCCACTCCTTAGTTGCCCTGGCTGTGTGTTTCGGGTCGTTGTCATGCTGGAAGACCCAGCCACGACCCATCTTCAATGCTCTTTCTGAGGGAAGGAGGTTGTTGGCCAAGATCTCGCGATACATGGCCCCATCCATCCTCCCCTCAATTCGGTGCAGTCGTCCTGTCCCCTTTGCAGAAAAGCATCCCCAAAGAATGATGTTTCCACCTCCATGCTTCATGGTTGGGATGGTGTTCTTGGGGTTGTACTCATCCTTCTTCTTCCTCCAAACACGGCGAAGCTCTATTTTTGTCTCATCAGACCACATGACCTTCTCCCATTCCTCCTCTGGATCATCCAGATGGTCATTGGCAAACTTCAGACGGGCCTGGACATGCGCTGGCTTGAGCAGGGGGACCTTGCGTGCGCTGCAGGATTTAAATCCATGACGGCGTTGTGTGTTACTAATGGTTTTCTTTGAGACTGTGGTCCCAGCTCTCTTCAGGTCATTGACCAGGTCCTGCCGTGTAGTTCACCTCCCGAGTGGCGAAGTGGTCTAAGGCACTGCATCGCAGTGCTAGCTGTGCCACTAGAGATCCTGGTTTGAATCCAGGCTCTGCTGTAGCCGGCCGCAACCGGGAGACCAATGGGGCGGCGCACAATTGGCCCAGCGTCATCCAGGGTAGGGGAGGGAATGGCCGGCAGGGAGGTAGCTCAGTTGGTAGAGCATGGTGTTTGCAACGCCAGGGTTGTGGGTTCGATTCCCACGGGGGGCCAGTATGAAAATAAAAAAGAATAATGTATGCACTAACTGTAAGTCGCTCTGGATAAGAGCGTCTGCTAAATGACGTAAATGTAAATGTAAATGTAGTTCTGGGCTGATCCCTCACCTTCCTCATGATCATTGATGCTCCACGAGGTGAGATCTTGCATGGAGCCCCAGACTGAGGGTGATTGACCGTCATCTTGAACTTCTTCCATTTTCTAATAATTGCGCCAACAGTTGTTGCCTTCTCACCAAGCTGCTTGCCTATTGTCCTGTAGCCTATCCCAGCCTTGTGCAGGTCTACAATTTTATCCCTGATGTCCTTACACAGCTCTCTGGTCTTGGCCATTGAGGAGAGGTTGGAGTCTGTTTGAGTGTGTGGACAGGTGTCTTTTATACAGGTAAAGAGTTCAAAAAGGTGCAGTTAATACAGGTAATGAGTGGAGAACAGGAGAGCTTCTTAAAGAAAAACTAACAGGTCTGTGAGAGCCGGAATTCTTACTGGTTGGTAGGTGATCAAATACTTATGTCAAGCAATAGAATGCAAATTAATTACTTAAAAATCATACAATGTGATTTTCTGGATTTTTGTTTTAGATTCTGTCTCTCACAGTTGAAGTGTACCTATGATAAAAATTACAGACCTCTACATGCTTTGTAAGTAGGAAAACCTGCAAAATCGGCAGTGTATCAAATACTTGTTCTCCCCACTGTACATACATACAGTTGAAGTCGGAAGTTTACATACACCTAGGCCAAATAGGTTGATCAGAACAGCGCCGGAGAAGATGGCTGCCATTTTACAGCCCTCTAACCAATTGTACTATTATGTGTGTTTTTCCGCGTTATTTGTAATTTATTTTGTACATAATGTTTCTGCCATCGTCTCTTATAACCAAAAAGAGCTTCTGGATATCAGGACAGCGATTACTCACCTCGTATTGGACGAAGATTTTTTCTTCAACGAGGCGGCCGCGAAGGATATCATACAGACACCCGACAAGGCCCAAATCCCTGTCATTCGCGTGAGGAAGAGACGGAGATATCGTGGACGTAGATCGGGGTGCTTTGTAAGGATCCGACGGCGAGCGAGTAAACTGCCTCTTCCATCAATCCTATTAGCCAACGTTCAATCATTTGAAAATAAATTGGATGATTTAAGATTACGGTTATCCTACCAACGGGACATTAAAAACTGTAATATCTTATGTTTCACCGAGTCGTGGCTGAACGACGACATGGATAACATACAGCTAGCGGGCTATACGCTACATCGGCAGGATAGAACGGCTGACTCCGTAAGACAAGGGGTGGCGGTCTGTGTATATTTGTAAACAACAGCTGGTGCACAAAATCAAATACTAAGGAAGTCTCGAGGTTTTGCTCGCCTGAGGTAGAGTATCTTATGATAAGCTGTAGACCACACTATTTACCAAGAGAGTTTTCATCTATATTTTTCATAGCTGTCTATTTACCACCACAAACCAATGCTGGCATTAAGATTGCACTGAATTAGTTGTACAAGGCCATAAATCAACAGGAAAAAGCTCATCCAGATGCAGCGCTCCTAGTGGCCGGGGACTTTAATGCAGGGAAACTTAAATCCGTTCTACCTCATTTCTACCAGCATGTTAAATGTGCAACCAGAGGAAAAAAAACTCTAGACCACCTTTACTCCACACACAGAGACGCATACAAAGCTCTCCCTCGCCCTCCATTTGGCAAATCTGACCATAACTCTATCCTCCTGATTCCTGCTTATAAGCAAAAACTAAAGCAGGAAGCACCAGTGACTCGGTGAATAAAAAAAGTGGTCAGATGATGCAGATGCTAAGCTACAGGACTGTTTTGCTAGCACAGACTGGAACATGTTCCGTGATTCTTCAGACAGCATTGAGGAGTACACCACATCAGTCACTGGCTTCATCAATAAGTGCATCGATGATGTCGTCCCCACATTGACCGTACGTACATACCCCAACCAGAAGCCATGGATTACAGGAAACATCCGCACTGAGCTAAAGGGTAGAGCTGCCGCTTTCAAGGAACGGGACTCTAACCCGGACGCTTATAAGAAATCCCGCTATGCCCTCCGACGAACCATCAAACAGGCAAAGAGTCAATACAGGACTAAGATTGAATCGTACTACACTGGCTCTGACGCTCGTCGGATGTGGCAGGCCTTGAAAACTATTACAGAATACAAAGGGAAGCACAGCCGTGAGCTGCCCAGTGACACAAGCCTACCAGACGAGCTAAACCACTTCTATGCTCGCTTCGAGGCAAGCAACACTGAAGCATGCATGAGAGCACCAGCTGTTCCGGATGACTATGTGATCACGCTCTCCATAGCCGATGTGAGTAAGACTTTTAAGCAGGTCAACATTCACAAGGCCGCAGGGCCAGACGGATTACCAGGACGTGTACTCCGAGCATGTGCTGACCAATTGGCAAGTGTCTTCACTGACATTTTCAACATGTCCCTGACTGAGTCTGTAATACCAACATGTTTCAAGCAGACCACCATAGTCCCCGTGCCCAAGGACTCTAAGATAACCTGCCTAAATGACTACCGACCCGTAGCACTGACGTCTGTAGCCATGAAGTGCTTTGAAAGGCTGGTCATGGCTCACATCAACAGCATTATCTCAGAAACCCTAGACCCACTCCAATTTGCATACCGCCCCAACAGATCCACAGATGATGCAATCTCTATTGCACTCCACACTGCCCTTTCCCACCTGGACAAGAGGAACACCTACGTGAGAATGCTATTCATTGACTACAGCTCAGCATTCAACACCATAGTGCCCTCTAAGCTCATCACTAAGCTAAGGATCCTGGGACTAAACACCTCCCTCTGCAACTGGATCCTGGACTTCCTGACGGGCCGCCCCCAGGTGGTAAAGGGTAGGTAACAACACATCTGCCACACTGATCCTCAACACGGGGGCCCCTCAGGGGTGCGTGCTCAGTCCCCTCCTGTACTCTCTGTTCACCCATGACTGCATGGCCAGGCACGACTCCAACACCATCATTAAGTTTGCCGACGACACAACAGTGGTAGGCCTGATCACCGACAACGATGAGACAGCCTATAGGGAGGAGGTCAGAGACCTGGCCGTGTGGTGCCAGGACAACAACCTCTCCCTCAACGTGACCAAGACAAAGGAGATGATTGTGGACTACAGGAAAAAAAAGAGGACTGAGCACGCCCCATTCTCATCGACGGGGCTGTAGTGGAACAGGTTGAGAGCTTCAAGTTCCTTGGTGTCCACATCACCAACGAACTATCATGGTCCAAACACACCAAGACAGTCGTGAAGAGGGCACGACAAAGCCTATTCCCCCTCAGGAGACTGGAAAAGATTTGGCATGGGTCCTCAGATCCTCAAAAAATTCTACAGCTGCACCATCGAGAGCATCCTGACTGGTTGCATCACCGCCTGGTATGGCAACTGCTTGGCCTCCGACCGCAAGGCACTACAGAGGGTAGTGCGTACGGCCCAGTACATCACTGGGGCCAAGCTTCCTGCCATCCAGGACCTCTATACCAGGCGGTGTCAGAGGAAGGCCCTCAAAATTGTCAAAGACTCCAGCCACCCTAGTCATAGACTGTTCTCTCTGCTATCGCATGGCAAGCGGTACCGGAGTGCCAAGTCTAGGTCCAAAAGACTTCTCAACAGCTTCTACCCCCAAGCCATAAGACTCCTGAACAGCTAATCATGGCTACCCGGACTATTTGCACTGCCCCCCCACCCCATCCTTTTTACGCTGCTGCTACTCTGTTAATTATTTATGCATAGTCACTTTAACTCTACCCACATGTACATATTACCTCAACTACCTCAACTAGCCGGTGCCCCCGCTCATTGACTCTGCAACGGTACCCCCCTGTATATATAGGGCGGCAGGTAGCTTAGTGGGTAAGAGCATTGTGCCAGTAACCGAAAGGTCGCTGGTTCTAATCCCCGAGCCGACTAGGTGAAAAATCTGTCGATGTGCCCTTAAGCAAGGCACTTAACCCTAATTGCTCCTGTAAGTCGCTCTGGATAAGAGCGTCTGCTAAATGACAAAAACATAAAACATAAAACATATAGCCTCCCTACTGTTATTTTATTTTACTTCTGCTCTTTTTTTTCTCAACACTTTTTTTGTTGTTGTTTTATTTTTACTTTTTTTGTTAAAAATAAATGCACTGTTGGTTAAGGGCTGTAAGTAAGCATTTCACTGTGATGTCTGCACCTGTTGTATTCGGCGCATGTGACCAATAAAATTTGATTTGATTTTAAATACATTTAAACTCAGTTTTCACAATTCCTGACATTTAATCCTAGTAACAATTCCCTGTCTTAGGTCAGTTAGGATCACCACTTTAATTTTAAGAATGTGAAATGTCAGAATAATAGTAGAGAGAATGATTTATTTCAGCTTTTATTTATTTCATCACATTCCCAGTGGGTTAGAAGTTTACATACACTCAATTAGTATTTGGTACATTGCCTTTAAATTGTTTAACTTGGGTCAAACGTGTCAGGTAGCCTTCCACAAGCTTCCCACAATAAGTTGGGTGAATTTTGGCCCATTCCTCCAGACAGAGCTGGTGTAACTGAGTCAGGTTTGTAGGCCTCCTTGCTCGCACACGCTCTTTCAGTTCTTCCCAAATATTTTCTATAGGATTGAGGTCAAGGCTTTGTGATGGCCACTCCAATACCTTGACTTTGTTGTCCTTAAGCCATTTTGCCACAATGTTGGAAGTATGCTTGGGGTCATTGTCCATTTGGAAGACGCATTTGCAACCAAGCTTTAACTTCCTGACTGATGTCTTGAGATGTTGCTTCAATATATCCACATATTTTTCCTTCCTCATGATGCAATCTATTTTGTGAAGTGCACCAGTCCCTCCTGCAGCAAAGCACCCCCACAGCATGATGCTGCCACCCCCATGCTTCTCGGTTGGGATGGTGTTCTTCGGCTTGCAAGAAACCCCCTTTTTCCTCCAAACATAACGATGGTCATTATGGCCAAACAGTTCTATTTTTGTTTCATCAGACCAGAGGACATTTCTCCAAAAATTACGATCTTTGTCCCCTTATGCAGTTGCAAACCGTAGTCTGGCTTTTTTATGGCAGTTTTGGAGCAGTGGCTTCTTCCTTGCTGAGCGGCCTTTCAGGTTATGTCGATATAGGACTTATTTTACTGTGGATATAGATACTTTTGTACCTGTTTCCTCCAGCATCTTCACAAGGTCCTTTGCTGTTGTTCTGGGATTGATTTGCACTTTTCGCACCAAAGTACGTTCATCTGTAGGAGAAAGAACGCGTCTCCTTCCTGAGCGTTATGACGGCTGCGTGGTCCCATGGTGTTTATACTTGCGTACTATTATTTGTACAGATGAACGTGGTATGATGAACCAGACTTGTGGAGGTCTACATTTATTTTTCTGAGGTCTTGGCTGATTTCTTTTGATTTTCCCATGATGTCAAGCAAAGAGGCACTGGGATTGAAGGTAGGCCTTGAAATACATCCACAGGTACACCTCCAATTGACTCAAATGATGTCAATTAGCCTACCAGAAGCTTCTAAATCAATGACATCATTTTCTGGCATTTTCCAAGCTGTTTAAAGGCACAGTCAACTTAGTGTATGTAAACTACTGACCCACTGGAATTGTGATACAGTGAATTATAAGTGAAATAATCTGTCTGTAAACAATTGTTGGAAAAATTACTTGTGTCATGCAGAAAGTAGATGTCCTAACTGACTTGCCAAAACTATAGTTTGTTAACAATACATTTGTGGAGTGGTTGAAAAAATAGTTTTAATGACTCCAAACTAAGTGTATGTAAACTTCCGACTTCAACTGTATATATACAATGACATTAGTGGTGTATGACTCTGACTGCTATTTTCAATATCCCTGCATGGTTTGGAAAGTCACTGTTCCAGTTAGGGGGTTTCTGTGTTTGTGTGTCTATGTCTATGTGGTCAGACAGACAGCCAGCAGCCAGGTCATTGTCACTGCTCCTGAGAAACAGAAACAGGTCGCCACGGAGACCACAAGTCACAGGAAGTAACATCACCACAAGATGTTACCTGAAATGTAGAAGGGGGCCTCTATCAGTAACCTTGGACCCACTACCTTCTGAAAAAGTTGGCAGGTGTTTCATGTCCCTCAGTCACACTGACCTATGAGCATGCAGAAGAAGTCATGCAAACACTTCTCCAGGCATATGAAGCCTAGATGAAAATGCACGCACACTGTTATGATATTTTTGCTCTCTCTCGCTCTCTCTCTCTAACCCACCTCTCTCTTGCTCTCTCTCCCCCCCTCTCTCTCTCTTTCTCTCTCTCTGTCTCTCTCTGTCCCTATCTCTCGTTCTCTCTTTGTCTCTGTCTCTCTTTCTCTCTTCCCCTGAGCCTTCTCTCTCCCTCCTTTTTATTTCTCTGCAACATTGAGTGGTCTGCTCATAAAGTGACAAAGTTACCGGTATCTGTGAAACACCATGACCATTAACCACACAACCAGCAGCAGGTAGGAAACACATGCTCCAAAACCACCACCACCAGATTGAACAACACAGTGACAGACCCCAAACACACCCACGCCTCATCTACTAACTCTCAAGCTGAGCGAAGGGGTATTTCCAGAGAGCAACTATAGAATGTGACTTATTTTTCAACTAACATACAGGAATGATTTTATAGAACAGCAGCCCTCATCAAAAGGAAGTCTCTGCTCTTTCTCTACTCTTTCTTCTCTGTGTGTTTTGGTAGTCAACTGCTTGCTACCAGTGACAGTGATAGATGAGGACATACAGCCAGAGGAAACAGTCATACAACGCCTTAAAGAGATGTCTGGTGGTCCCTTCTCCTGCTTCTCCAAACAGGGAATACTCCTTCTCATACTCTCCAACCTCCACTATGGTAAGTTTTGTGACGATTTTTATTCATTTGAACATTTTAAACACAATACAACCACAATACAACCATCGCCGAGGATGACACAAAAAAGTTTTAAAACGTATCCCCATTGTGGACCTCAAGAAAATACATGAAAACAAAAATATACACAAGATAACATGAAAGCAAAAAACACCTAAAATACACCTCATCAATATGGAGGAAACCGCAAAAGGAATAAAATAGATTACCAAGTGACGTTCATTGAAACAATTATACTTTGTTGTGCAGTTTTAAAGCATTTTGCCCATAAACCATTTCTTAGGGTTTATCTTAAAACTCCCTAGCGTATATTGATGGATTTTACAGTGGGGAAAAAAAGTATTTAGTCAGCCACCAATTGTGCAAGTTCTCCCACTTAAAAAGATGAAAGAGGCCTGTAATTTTCATCATAGGTACACGTCAACTATGACAGACAAATTGAGAAAAGTACATCCAGAAAATCACATTGTAGGATTTCTAATGAATTTATTTGCAAATTATGGTAGAAAATAAGTATTTGGTCACCTACAAACAAGCAAGATTTCTGGCACTCACAGACCTGTAACTTCTTCTTTAAGAGGCTCCTCTGTCCTCCACTCGTTACCTGTATTAATGGCACCTGTTTGAACTTGTTATCAGTATAAAAGACACCTGTCCACAACCTCAAACAGTCACACTCCAAACTCCACTATGGCCAAGACCAAAGAGCTGTCAAAGGACACCAGAAACTGTCAGGTTTTGGCCATGACTGTTCGGGTTTTGGTCACTAGATGTCCCCATTGCACCTTTTTTGTACCTTTTGTTTTTCTTGCTCTAATTATTGTTTGCACCTGTAGGTCATTCCCTTGTTAGTATTTAAACCCTGTGTGTTCCTCAGTTCCTTGCTCAGTGTTTGTAAGTTAGCACCCAGCCCAAGCCTTGTTTTATATGGATATTTCTCTGGTTGGGATTTTACCACTTTGTGGAGTTTCTTTTGTTTTTTGGAGGTTTTCCTCTTTGTGCCTCTTGGCTTTATTTCTGGACATTGTGGATTTAGTTTCTTTGCCTGAAGATTTTGTTCTTTAATTAAACCACCATCTCTAGTACTGCTGTGTCTGCCTCATCTTCTGGGTTCTGACAATTATTAGTGACTGTTTCTCGCACCGGGTCGTGACAGAAACACTGAGCCATTATTATGAACCCAGAGGCAGCCAGTACCCAGGATCTTTTTTCCATGCTGTCCCACCATGAGGGGACTGTCCAACGCCACGAAGCTGCTCTGGTTCAGCAAGAGGCCTTAATGGCTAGACATTCTCAACTTCTGTCAGAGATGCTGACTTCCATAAAGCAGATTTCGGATCGACTTTCCCCGGCAACCGCTTCTGCTCCAGTTCATCCGATTCAAGGACCCCTGGCAGTTAATCCCCTGGCTGAACCTCGTCTGCCGCCTCCCCAACGGTTCTCAGGGGACCCGAGTGTTTGTAAGGGGTTTTTCACCCAATGTTCTCTCTCCTTTGAGCTGCAACCATCGTCGTTTCCCACCGACCGGTCCAAGATAGCATATATCATCACCCTGCTGTCGGAAAAGGCCCTGGCCTGGGCTACTGCTGTGTGGGATGCCCAAAGTCCCTGCTGTGCCAGCTACTCTACCTTTGCTGAAGAATTCAAGCGAGTGTTTCAAGGTCCTACCAACGGCCCTGACTCAGCCAAACAGCTCCTGACTCTCCGCCAAGGTCGGCGCAGCGTGACGGACTATGCCATCCAGTTCCGCACTGTGGCAGCAGCAAGTGGCTGGAACGACGAGGCGCTCACAGTGTGTTTTTTGAAGGGTCTTTCTGACACCATCCAAGATGAACTGGCCACTCGGGAACCACCGGACAACCTCGAGTCCCTTATCAAGTTGGCTTCACGCATAGACCAGCGTCTGAGAGAGAGAGAACAAAACCATAGACCGCTCACCCTAGCTCCTATCGGTTCCAGCTCCGAGTCTCCACCTTTATCCTCGCTGGCTCCACCAGAACCCATGCAGGTTGGACGCATCTCCCAGGCTGAGAGAGACCGCCGGATGAGGGAGCGATGCTGTCTATATTGCGGCAAACCGGGCCATTTCCGCTCCACGTGTCCCGGGCTCCAGGGAAACGCACTCTCCCGTGCAGGCCTGGGAGGACTGTAACGGGAAACATAACCTCCTCCCATCCATCCAACTCCCGCCTGCTCATTCCTGTTACCCTTTCCTGGGACGACCACGAGTTTTCTCTTCAAGCCTTGGTAGACTCTGGAGCCGCAGGTAACTTCATGGATGGGATCTGGGCGAAGGAGAATGGCGTTCCTTCTGAACCTCTAAGTGACCCCATAAGGGTTACTACGTTGGATAGAAGTCCTTTGGGATCTGGACTTGTCACTCGTGCCACTACCCCCTTACGACTTTCAGTTTCCCAACACCAGGAAGTGATGAACTTTCATCTGATCTCCTGTTCCGAGTTTCCTCTCGTCCTTGGTTATCCCTGGCTTCACAGCCATAACCCTCACATCGACTGGTCTGTGGGCACTATCAAGCAGTGGGGTCCTACGTGCCAAGCCACTTGTATCTTCCCGAGTTCCCAGAGTTCTCCTTCCGAGTCTCTAGAATCCATCGACTTGTCCCGAGTTCCCGAGTGTTACCATGACCTCAAACTGGTATTTAGCAAACAGAGGGCCACCAAACTACCACCCCATAGACCTTACGATTGCACCATCGACCTGTTGCCGGGACCTGCCCTCCCAGGGGTCGGATCTTTTCCCTTTCTCCTCCCGAACGAGCTGCTATGGATACCTACATCAAGGACGCTCTGACAGCAGGTCTCATGCGTCCATCTACCTCGCCGGCGGGAGCAGGGTTTTTCTTTGTGGCCAAGAAGGACGGTGGATTACGACCCTGCATCGACTACCGGGGACTCAATGCCATAACCGTCCGTAACCGCTACCCGCTACCCCTTATGGCCACAGCCTTCGAGCTGCTCCAGGAAGCAGTTGTCTTCACTAAGCTTGACCTGCGGAACGCATACCATCTTGTGCGGATCAAACCCGGGGACGAGTGGAAGACCGCTTTCAACACGCCTACTGGTCACTACGAATACTCTGTGATGCCCTTCGGCCTGACCAACGCTCCGGCTGTGTTCCAAGCGCTCATAAACGATGTGCTTAGGGATATGCTTAACATCTTTGTGTTTGTTTACTTGGATGACATCCTCATCTTTTCGAGCTCCCTTCAAGAACACACTAAGCATGTCAGACAAGTGCTCAAACGCCTCCTAGACAGCCATTTGTACGTTAAGCCGGAGAAGTGTGAATTCCATTCCTCTCGAGTACAATTCCTGGGATTTATAGTGGAACCCGGACGAGTCCAGATGGACCCCAAGAAGGTAGAGGCGGTAGCGGATTGGCCCACCCCCAAGTCCGTTAAGGAAGTTCAGCGCTTCCTGGGCTTCACCAACTTTTACCGCAAGTTCATCAAGAACTTCAGCTCGGTGGCAGCCCCTCTCTCGGCGGTAACCAAGGGTGGCAACACAAGGTTTCTGTGGGGAAGAGAAGCTGAGACGGCCTTCCAAGGACTCAAGCAGCGCATCCTCTCTGCTCCCATCCTGACACTACCAACGGCGGATGAACCTTTTGTGGTGGAGGTAGACGCATCAGAGGTTGGGGTTGGAGCTGTCCTGTCACAGAGGGGTGAAGACAAGAAGCTTCATCCTTGCGCCTTCTTCTCTCACCGGCTTACCCCAGCCGAGAGGAATTACGATGTGGGGGATCGTGAACTCCTAGCGGTTAAGATGGCATTGAAGGAATGGAGACACTGGCTCGAGGGGGCTTCTCAACCGTTTCAAGTGCTTACGGACCACAAGAATCTGGAGTATATCCAGCAGGCGAAGCGGTTGAACGCCAGACAAGCTCGATGGTCTCTTTTCTTCAGCCGATTTCAGTTTATCCTCACCTATAGACCCGGTCGAAGAATCTCAAACCGGACGCCTTGTCACGAATCTACTCTCCTGCCATTAGAGAAGATACTGACATGACTGTCCTTCCGGCCGCTAAGATCGTGGCTCCGATCTCGTGGCAAGTGGAGGATACCGTGAAACAAGCTCAAGCCATCGAACCGGGTCCTGGAGGAGGTCCTGCTAATCGGTTGTTTGTTCCCAAGGCAGCAAGGTCTCAAGTCCTTCGGTGGGGGCACTCCTCTCGCCTCACCTGTCACCCGGGCGTAGGCCGCACCTTGGAGTTCATCCAGCGTAAGTTCTGGTGGCCCACCATAAAAGAAGACGTTGCCACTTTCATCAAAGCCTGTTCCGTGTGCTGCCAGGGCAAATCTTCTCACCTCCGCCCTCAAGGACTCCTTCACCCTCTATCTATTCCCCACCGACCCTGGTCCCATATCTCGTTGGACTTTATTACTGGCCTTCCTCCGTCCCATGGTAATACTACGATCCTAGTCATCATCGACAGGTTTTCTAAGGCGGCCAGGTTTGTTCCTTTGACCAAATTACCTTCTGCCAAGGAAACGGCTGAGTTGGTGATTAACCATGTGTTCCGAGTCTTTGGGATTCCGCAAGATATGGTTTCCGACAGAGGTCCCCAGTTCGCCTCAAGGTTTTGGAAGGCCTTCTGCCAACTCATAGGGGCCACGGCCAGTTTATCTTCAGGGTACCATCCGGAGTCCAATGGCCAAACTGAGAGGATGAATCAGGAGCTGGAAACCACCCTCAGATGCATGGTTTCCAATAACCCGTCCACTTGGTCATCCTTCATTGTTTGGGCGAGTACGCGCACAACACCTTGTGCTCCTCCTCCACTGGTATGTCCCCGCATGAGTGTCAGTTTGGCTATGCGCCTCTATTGTTCCCGGACCAGGAGGCAGAAGTCAGAGTGCCTTCAGCCTCGAGGTTCATCAGACGCTGTCGGCTTACGTGGAAGAAGGCACGTCTTAATCTTCTGCATTCCTCTCAGCAGTACCAACGACAAGCCAACAGAGTCGCCGTCCCGGTCCTACCCTGTACCCCGGCCAGAGAGTATGGCTCTCAACTAAGAACCTACCACTACGGGTGGAGTCTCGCAAGCTGTCCCAGAGGTTCATCGGTCCCTTTAAGATTGCCAGGAGAGTCAATCCCGTTACTTTTCGCCTGCACTTACCCAGATCCCTTAAAATCAATCCAACATTTCACATTTCTTTATTAAAACCTGTTGTTTTTTCTCCCCTTATCCCGGCAGGCAGACCTCCCCCTCCGCCCCGTGTCATCGGTGGCCAGTCGGCTTATACCGTCCACCGGATACTGGATTCCCGCCGGGTGCAGCGGTCCTGGCAGTATCTGGTGGACTGGGAAGGCTACGGTCCCGAGGAGCGCTCCTGGGTTCCTGCCAAGGACATACTGGACCCTGACCTCATTCGTCAGTTCAGGGCCCTCCACCCTGAGAAGGCTGGTAGGAACGTCAGGAGCCGTTCCTAGGAGGGGGATTCTGTCAGGTTTTGGCCATGACTGTTCGGGTTTTGGTCACTAGATGTCCCCATTGCACCTTTTTTGTACCTTTTGTTTTTCTTGCTCTAATTATTGTTTGCACCTGTAGGTCATTCCCTTGTTAGTATTTAAACCCTGTGTGTTCCTCAGTTCCTTGCTCAGTGTTTGTAAGTTAGCACCCAGCCCAAGCCTTGTTTTATATGGATATTTCTCTGGTTGGGATTTTACCACTTTGTGGAGTTTCTTTTGTTTTTTGGAGGTTTTCCTCTTTGTGCCTCTTGGCTTTATTTCTGGACATTGTGGATTTAGTTTCTTTGCCTGAAGATTTTGTTCTTTAATTAAACCACCATCTCTAGTACTGCTGTGTCTGCCTCATCTTCTGGGTTCTGACAATTATTAGTGACTGTTTCTCGCACCGGGTCGTGACAGAAACAAAATTGTAGACCTGCACCAGGCTGGGAAGACTGAATCTGCAATAGGTAAGCAGCTTGGTTTGAAGAAATCAACTGTGGGAGCAATTATTAGGAAATGGAAGACTGATAATCTCCCTCGATCTGGGGCTCCACGCAAGATCTAACCCTGTGGGGTCAAAATAATCACAAGAACGGTGAGCAAAAATCCCAGAACCACACGGGGGGACCTAGTGAATGACCTGCAGAGAGCTGGGACCAAAGTAACAAAGCCTACCATCAGTAACACACTACGCCGCCAGGGACTCAAATCCTGCAGTGCCAGACGTGTCCCCCTGCTTAAGCCAGTACATTTCCAGGCCCGTCTGAAGTTTGCTAGAGTGCATTTGGATGATCCAGAAGAGGATTGGGAAAATGTAATATGGTCAGATGAAACCAAAATATAACTTTTTGGTAAAAACTCAACTCGTCGTGTTTGGAGGACAAAGAATGCTGAGTTGCATCCAAAGAACACCATACCTACTGTGAAGCATGGGGGTGGAAACATCATGCTTTGGGGCTGTTTTTCTGCAAAGGGACCAGGACGACTGATCCGTGTAAAGGAAAGAATGAATGGGGCCATGTATCGTGAGATTTTGAGTGAAAACCTCCTTCCATCAGCAAGGGCATTGAAGATGAAACGTGGCTGGGTCTTTCAGCATGACAATGATCCCAAACACACCGCCCGGGCAACGAAGGAGTGGCTTCGTAAGAAGCATTTCTAGGTCCTGGAGTGGCCTAGCCAGTCTCCAGATCTCAACCCCATAGAACATCTTTGGAGGGAGTTGAAAGTCTGTGTTGCCCAGCCACAGCCCCAAAACATCACTGCTCTAGAGGAGATCTGCATGGAGGAATGGGCCAAAATACCAGCAACAGTGTGTGAAAACCTTGTGAAGACCTACAGAAAATGTTTGACCTGTGTCATTGCCAACAAAGGGTATATAACAAAGTATTGAGAAACTTTTGTTATTGACCAAATACTTATTTTCTACCATAATTTGCAAATAAATTCATTACAAATCCTACAATGTGATTTTCTGGATATTTTTTTCTCATTTTGTCTGTCATAGTTGACGTGTACCTATGATGAAAATTACAGGCCTCTCTCCTCTTTTTAAGTGGGAGAACTTGCACAATTGGTGGCTGACTAAATACTTTTTTCCCCCACTGTATATGGTTTGGCACACCATTCCATTCCTCTGTGCCAGTGTTAAGGAAATAGCTTTTTCCAGCCATGCTCCTATAGAGCAGCAGTCTCATACTGCCAACACTGGCTCTGGTGTGATGACTATGAGAGTCTCTAATGAAATTAAAATAATCAGAAAGGTAACTGAGGGCAAGGTCATGTATCACTTTAAAAACCATCAACAGTTTTATCTGCACCACCAGGAGATTAACTGGAAGCCAGTTCAGTTCCCTGAAATGATTAGGACCAACGTGCGTCCCAATGGCTGAGCTTCAGTATAATTCTCATTAGTTTGTTTTGGGTCGTTTTAAATTTGTCCTTCAGATTTTGTGATACGCCACTGAACCATGAGATAGAAGCATAGCCATAGTGGCACCGTATCAGAGATGTTTCCAGGGTCCTCATACTCTCTGTATACAGGAACTTGGCTACCTTGCCAGGAACTTTGTCCTGGAGTGAACCTACCCAATGACCTTCAGAGCCATAAGTTCACATGTCATGTGTTGGTCCAGTTCACATCCAAATGTATGTAACATAGCATTTTTCCTTCACCACTACACCATTACACTTGACCGAGAAGTTGGAAGAGTTTCTCACTTTGTTTTCGGAACCAAACAGGATACATTCTGTCTGCCTAAATGGATAACCACTTACTGACTTTAGTCAGTTGGCTGCTTAGGGTCTTTTCAACGGTCTCCTTAGTCTAATGTGAAACCAAGAGGGTAGAATAATTCTCATGTGCATGTGTTTGATGGTATAATAAAGTTTGGAAAACCGTTAGCTTTCTCTAAATTCATTGTTGGTCTTTGCATGGTGTGTTGACTGTAGAATGCCTAGTCATCAGTGATTGGTTGAATATCTCGAAACGTTTGCTTTATTACTGTGTGATAACACCTACATAATACCTATATTCAGCAACATATCATGATGTATTGATTCTGCAGTGCTTCTAGAATGCAAGAGATCTTACGACCCTGTGCTAGATGCATGTCATTCATTAAATTTAAGGTGATATGGGACTGTATGTAATTGTTGTTTGTATTACATAATAAGATACATTGCATGACTAGGATAACTGCAGCTCTGCCATAAATTCTTCAATTAACTGTAACTGTATTTATTTCTTAATTCATGACTGATGTTTTTTTGTGTAAGGGTTTATAAAACATCACTTCAGACTGACATGTATTTATAATGTTGCCCATGCAGTATATGATGCATTTCTGGGGAATAATTACTCAGTAAACACAGTGGGATTTGTATTTGTGAGCTGAGGAGGAGTTATCAGATCCACCCCCAATTCTCTTTTCCTGTCATCTCATACTGTTCTGCTGAATGTGGGGGAGGAGCGGACTTTAATAAAGTAAAGATGGACCCACACACTCTGTTACTTAAAGATATAAAGTGCAAATATGTAAAGTGCCACGTACAGTATAAATGAAACCTGGAAATGCTCTATATAAATCCAATCCATTATTATCTATTATTGATTAGGTAACACTTTGCATTGCAGAGTATTATTGTGTAATT
This sequence comes from Coregonus clupeaformis, assembly GCF_020615455.1. Lineage (NCBI taxonomy): Eukaryota > Metazoa > Chordata > Actinopteri > Salmoniformes > Salmonidae > Coregonus > Coregonus clupeaformis. The sequence continues at coordinate 52,538,298 of NC_059199.1, read as the reverse complement.
AGTCATGTAGGCACACTGTAACAAGTATTACATTGTAACAATGAGTAATTGCAATACTTGCTACACCATACTTACATGAATAATTACACAGCAGTAAGTGTAACCATTGATTGATGTCAGAATGCCAATGTCAATTTTTGTGTTTCAGGTGTGGGTGTTTCTTCATACCTGTCATTCCACAAGACAGTAGGGGACTCCGTGGAGATGCCTGCAGGCTTAGAGGGGCAAAATGTCACCCTAATTAATTGGAGGTATAGCGAAAAGGATATTGCAGAATTCAACTCAGAAGGTTTATATTTCCATGGATCCCAGTTCAAGGGGAGACTAGAAATGAATGCCAAAGACTTCAGTTTAACAATTAGGAAACTGACTCTGCAAGACTCAGGGGAATATCTAGTTATTGCTGAAACAGACAAGCAGATTCCCAGTAAGGCTGTCACTCTGCAGGTTCACGGTAGGAAGCTATCACCTTCTTTACATAGTTTACTTTTCTATGACTATAGTGTTAATGACATATTCCATCCTTTGTCTTACACTCTGGTAACATCTTGTTGATGACTGATTACAACTCTCTCTCTCTCTCTCTCTCTCTCTCTCTCTCTCTCTCTCTCTCTCATTTCTCTCTCTCTCTCTCTCTCTCTCTCTCTCTCTCTCTCTCTCTCTCTCTCTCTCTCTCTCTCTCTCTCTCTCTCTCTCTCTCTCTCTCTCTCAGAGCCTATATCCAAGGTGGTGATCCAGACAGACATCAAGCTATTGGCCAACCACTCCTGTACGGTGCGGCTGGTGTGCAACGTGTCCTGCTACTCCAACCTTACATACACCTGGGAGAGAGACAATGAGATGTACGCAGACGCCCAGCAGATTCACCTCTCTCTCTCTCCTGCAGAGAGAGACATCATTGTAACATGCAATGCCTCCAACCTAGTCAGCTGGAAATCTGCCTTTGCAACAGTAAAGTGTAGTAATGACACAACCACACCAGGTACCTAGATATCATAATAATCCCTTCCATACACTTTTCAGTGTGCTTATATGCTTATTTACATTTGCGTCATTTAGCAGACGCTCTTATCCAAATATAATATATAATGCTTGTGATTACATTGGATGTATATGACATAGTGCCATTTCGTTTTTATCATATCGTGTAGTCTAATCATGTGTGTTGTACAATATTTGACAGGACTGGTGTGGTATACCATCTATGTCGGAGTATCAGTAGGAGGCGCTGTGGTGCTGATCCTCACTGTAGCTGTGGCAGTGTTCTACTGCAGGGGCCGCCGTAACACAGGTATGTACTGCTTAGGGCCCTTAACTATACTTACAGTTACATTTCAGGTGGTTCTAGAAATATTCTTCAGCTGATTTTTTTTTTTTTGTGAGGATTTGCTAGGAATTGGGAAAAGAGTGAGACCCCTCAGAAGTTTTGTTTATTAATTCCTGGGTATGTTTGTTGATATCCTGTTTAAAATGTATCTGATTGGTTAATATTTTTTTCTTTTCAAAGACAGCACTGTCAACACAATATATGCTGATGTTATGATCAACACAATCATTAAAGATGTAAGTATGCATTGCCGTTATTATGTATCTGAATGTGTGGAAGCTGTATGTACTGTTTTGTAATGGGCTGTATTTTGATTCCAGACAAGATCGAACAGTCAGGTAAACCCAATGTCCATCTATGAGACTGTCAATGATCTGGCTATCCCAAGATTGAATGAGGTAAGATATAAATAGTCATAATGTTAAAATGTCTGTGATTGAATGGAAGACTATGTACGGTAGTCTACTTTGAAAATAGTCAATACATTTCTTGATGCTGAAACAGTTTTTTCTTGATTATCTGTCACATGTAGCCGCAGACTCTGTATGACAAGATCGCATTTGGACGCCCAGAGCCCCCCACCTCTCCCTACCAGAAAGTACTGTGAGCTGAACAGGATGTGGTCATAGGCTGGGCCTTTCATAGATATAGAACACTCTGCATCCTCTGCATCTTGCATGTGTACGTAGTTAGGCCAAGATGTTACTGGTTAATTTCATCACGACCTACACCATCTGCTTACTTTTTCATGATTGGAATCTTCTCCCTTTGTTGATTCTCATATATACAGTGTATCATAAGGCCTTATGTCTTTCTTTGAGGGCCTAGTTACAATTAGGAGATTCTGAAACGTGTAATTGGCAGTACTAGACGTGGTGATCAAAAGTGATCATATGTTGGATTTCTATTTTATTGATTAAAGAGAAGAGTTGTAGATAATATAAATACATTGATTTGTGAGAATGATTTATGCAGGGGAGTAGAAAGTGTACTCTCTTGCATTAGGAGTATGTGCTTGCCAAGCATCAATTAGGTTGTAATCAGAGAGTATATGCTGGTGAGCCTTGGTTGCGTGTGGATTGTAATTAATCTTATTTTATTTGTCCACATGTCCAAAATGGCATTCATGTCTGTCCCAATAACCAGATGGTATTCAGTTAATAAAAATAAAAAGCTGTTCACAGAATTTAAAAAATATTCTACATTTTTGCATACCTTGAGTGCCTTGTATTTAGAGTGCATTGTAGTTACCTCCCATGACTGTATTTGTTAGCCACAGAGACATGGTTGTTGAATTGAATAGTTTTCAGTACTGTAGCCTTCACCAAGTGAGTGTCTAAGTGAATATGTTATCTTTCAAATTAAACTCATTATGACAACACATTACATATATCATAAAACCTTTGAGGGCCTAGTTAGACCCTAACACACTGGTCTGAAACTCCTGGTTTACATACCACATCAAGCCTGCAAGTCACATTATGCTGGCTTGGAAAGCGATGTGTAATTCCTATTGGAATCCAGCCAGAGTTAGGATATCCAACTATTTGAACTTTTAATCACACGCAACCTACATTCAGAATGACTGTTGGGGTAGGGAAGATTGATTACCTTGTGAAGACTTACAGAAAACTTTTGACCTGTGTCATTGCCAACAAAGGGTATATAACAAAGTATTGAGAAACTTTTGTTATTGACCAAATACTTATTTTCCACCATAATTTGCAAATAAATTCATTAAAAAACCTACAATGTGATTTTCTGGATTTTTTTTCTCATTTTGTCTGTCATAGTTGACGTGTACCTATGATGAAAATTACAGGCCTCTCTCATCTTTTTAAGTTGGAGAACTTGCACATTTGGTGGCTGACTAAATACTTTTTTCCCCCATTGTATATATATATATATATATATATATATATATATATATATATATATATATATATATATAATTTAGTTAAATTAAGACTAATGAAATTAGTGTACCAATCAGTTAAAAGTGTCAGGTGTCAGTGTGCAGCGGTAGGACGGAGTCAGGCGCAGGACACAGAACTGAGTAAATAACGAACTTTACTCAGAAAACAACAAATCTAATTTCCACGCAGGGAAATAAAACAGCTCACAGCATTATACAACACCAAACAAAGAACGATCACTCACAAAACCATGAGGGAAGCAGAGGGTTAAATAGGGAAATAACCATAACGTGATGGGAACCAGGTGTGTACAATCAAGACAAAACATACACCGGGGCCTCACTGCGGTGGCGGTCGGCGCTCGCCTTCTGTCGCCTGATGGCCCGTTGCAGGCGCACGTGGGCAGCGTCCCATGTCTCCTCCCAGCGCCGAAACCTTTCCGCCACCGCAGGTGCCTCGATCTGGCTCTGATGATAACCTGATAACCTAGTACACACTGAAACAGAGACAGGTTAGTGGAGGAGTGGCAGAGGGAGTTTTGGGCCATCTCTGCCCAAGGGATGAAAGCCGCCCACTCCCCCTGGCCCGTCCTGGCAATAGGACCGCAGAAACCTACCCACATCCTGGTTTATTCTCTCAACCTGCCCATTACTCTCGGGGTGAAACCCTGAGGTCAGGCTGACCGAGACCCCCAGAGGTTCCTTGAATGCCCTCCAGACCCTCGATGTGAACTGGGGACCCCGATCAGACACTATATCCTCAGGCACCCCGTAGTGCCGGAAGACGTGTGTAAACAGAGCCTCCGCAGTCTGTAAGGAAAGGAAGGAGATGGCAGGACTTAGAAAACCGATCCACAACGACCAGGATCGTGGTGTTACCTTGTGATGGAGGAAAATCCATCACAAAATCCACCGATAGGTGTTACCGCGGCCGTTGTGGAACGGGTAGGGGTTGTAATTTCCCTCTGGGCAGGTGTCTAGGTGCCTTGCACTGAGCGCACACCGAGCAGGAGGAAACATAAACCCTCACGTCCTTAGCTAAAGTGGGCCACCAGTACTTCCCACTAAGACAGCGCACTGTCCGACCGATGCCAGGATGACCAGAGGAGGGTGACGTGTAAGCCCAACAGATCAATCGATCGCGGACATCAGACGGAACGTACATACGCCCAACTGGACACTGGGTGGGAGTGGGCTCCGTACATAAAGCCCGGCTGATGTCCGCGTCAACCTCCCATACCACCGGTGCCACCAGGCAAGAAGCTGGAAGTATGGGAGTGGGATCCGTGGACCGCTCCTCTTTGTCATACTTCTGGGACAGAGCATCTGCCTTAGCGTTCTGGGAACCTGGTCTGTAGGACAGGGTGAAAACAAAACGGGTGAAAAACATGGTCCACCTTGCCGCCCGGATGTACTCCAGATTGTGGTGGTCAGTCCAAATGAGGAAAGGGTGTTTAGCCCCCTCAAGCCAATGTCTCCACGCCTTCAGAGCCTTGACCACAGCTAACAGGTCCTGGTCCCCCACATCATAGGCGGAGCTTTGGTGGCTTACCCGAGCGCTGAGACAGCACAGCTCCTATCCCAGCCTCGGATGCGTCCACCTCTACTATGAATGCTAAGGAGGGATCCGGATGAGTCAGCACGGGAGCCGAGGTAAACAAAGCCTTCAGGTGACCAAAAGCCCTGTCCGCCCCAGCTGACCACTGCAGTCGCACCGGTCCCCCCTTCAGCAAGGAGGTAATGGGAGCCGCTACCTGACCAAAGCCCTGGATAAACCTCCGGTAGTAGTTGGCAAACCCTAAGAACCGCTGCACTTCCTTTACCGTGGTTGGAGTCGGCTGAAATGCGGTAATTTTTCATCTCCACCCCTGACGCGGACAGGCGGTACCCTAGGAAGGAGATGGACTGTTGGAAGAACAGACATTTCTCAGCCTTGACGTACAGGTCATGCTCCAACAGTCGACCAAGCACCTTGCGCACCAGGGACACATGCTCGGCACGTGTTGCGGAGTATATGAGAATGTCATCTATATACACCACTACACCCTGCCTGTGCAGGTCCCTGAAGATCTCGTCTACAAAGGATTGGAAGACTGATGGAGCATTCGTCAACCCGTACGGCATGACGAGGTATTCATAGTGCCCAGAGGTGGTACTAAATGCAGTCTTCCACTCATCCCCCTCCCGGATACGCACCAGGTTGTACGCGCTCCTGAGATCCAATTTTGTGAAGAAGCGCGCCCCGTGCAATGACTCGGTGACACTTGCTATGAGAGGCAACGGGTAACTGTACTTCACCGTGATCTGATTGAAACCCCGATAGTCAATGCACGGGCGTAAACCTCCATACTTCTTCTTCACAAAAAACAAATTTGAGGAGGCAGGTGAAGTGGAAGGCCGAATATATCCCTGTCCTAGAGATTCGGAGACATACAGTGGGGAAAAAAAGTATTTAGTCAGCCACCAATTGTGCAAGTTCTCCCACTTAAAAAGATGAGAGAGGCCTGTAATTTTCATCATAGGTACACGTCAACTATGACAGACAAAATTAGAAAAAAAATCCAGAAAATCACACTGTAGGATTTTTAATGAATTTATTTGCAAATTATGGTGGAAAATAAGTATTTGGTCAATAACAAAAGTTTCTCAATACTTTGTTATATACCCTTTGTTGGCAATGACACAGGTCAAACGTTTTCTGTAAGTCTTCACAAGGTTTTCACACACTGTTGCTGGTATTTTGGCCCATTCCTCCATGCAGATCTCCTCTAGAGCAGTGATGTTTTGGGGCTGTCGCTGGGCAACACAGACTTTCAACTCCCTCCAAAGATTTTCTATGGGGTTGAGATCTGGAGACTGGCTAGGCCACTCCAGGACCTTGAAATGCTTCTTACGAAGCCACTCCTTCGTTGCCCGGGCGGTGTGTTTGGGATCATTGTCATGCTGAAAGACCCAGCCACGTTTCATCTTCAATGCCCTTGCTGATGGAAGGAGGTTTTCACTCAAAATCTCACGATACATGGCCCCATTCATTTCTTTCCTTTACACGGATCAGTCGTCCTGGTCCCTTTGCAGAAAAACAGCCCCAAAGCATGATGTTTCCACCCCCATGCTTCACAGTAGGTATGGTGTTCTTTGGATGCAACTCAGCATTCTTTGTCCTCCAAACACGCACGAGTTGAGTTTTTACCAAAAAGTTATATTTTGGTTTCATCTGACCATATGACATTCTCCCAATCCTCTTCTGGATCATCCAAATGCACTCTAGCAAACTTCAGACGGGCCTGGACATGTACTGGCTTAAGCAGGGGGGCACGTCTGGCACTGCAGGATTTGAGTCCCTGGCGGCATAGTGTGTTACTGATGGTAGGCTTTGTTACTTTGGTCCCAGCTCTCTGCAGGTCATTCACTAGGTCCCCCTTGTGGTTCTGGGATTTTTTGCTCACCGTTCTTGTGATCATTTTGACCCCACGGGGTGAGATCTTGCGTGGAGCCCCAGATCGAGGGAGATTATCAGTGGTCTTGTATGTCTTCCATTTCCTAATAATTGCTCCCACAGTTGATTTCTTCAAACCAAGCTGCTTACCTATTGCAGATTCAGTCTTCCCAGCCTGGTGCAGGTCTACAATTTTGTTTCTGGTGTCCTTTGACAGCTCTTTGGTCTTGGCCATAGTGGAGTTTGGAGTGTGACTGTTTGAGGTTGTGGACAGGTGTCTTTTATACTGATAACAAGTTCAAACAGGTGCCATTAATACAGGTAACAAGTGGAGGACATAGGAGCCTCTTAAAGAAGAAGTTACAGGTCTGTGAGAGCCAGAAATCTTGCTTGTTTGTATGTGACCAAATACTTATTTTCCACCATAATTTGCAAATAAATTCATTAAAAATCCTACAATGTGATTTTCTGGATTTCTTTTTCTCAATTTGTCTGTCATAGTTGACGTGTACCTATGATGAAAATTACAGGCTTCTCTCATCTTTTTAAGTGGGAGAACTTGCACAATTGGTGGCTGACTAAATACTTTTTTTCCCCACTGTATGTTTCCATAGCCGCCGTCTCCTCCTGTGACAGAGGATAAACGTGACCCCTGGGAAGTGCTGCGTCTACCTGGAGATTTATCGTACAATCCCCCCGTCGATGGGGTGGTAATTGAGTCGCCTTCTTTTTTTACAGAAGGCGAGAGCCAAATCGGCATATTCTGGGGGATGTGCATGGGGGAGACCTGGTTTGGACTCTCCACCGTAGTTGCACCTATGGAAACACCTACACACCCCCCTGAGCACTGACGTGACCATCCCTTCAGACCCCTCTGTTGCCACGAAATAGTGGGGTCATGATGGGCCAACCAGGGAAGCCCCAACACCACAGGAAATGCAGGAGAATCTATCAGGAGGAGACTTATACTCTCCTCATGACCCTCCTGCGTTATCATACCTAGTGAGCTGTGACCTCCCTAATCAGGCCCGATCCTAAAGGACGACTATCTAAAGCATGTACAGGGAAGGGCACATCAACAGGAACAATAGGGATCCCTAATCTAAGTGCAAATGCACGGTCAATAAAGTTCCCAGCTGCGCCTGAATCTACTAGCGCCTTATGCTTGGAATGCAGGGAAAACTCAGGAAACTTTACACAGACATACATGTGCGCAACAGGGAGCTCTGGGTGAGTCGGGTGCCTACTCACCTGGGATGATCCACCAGTGCCCTGCCTGCTGCCTCGACTCCCTGGGGAACCTCCCCAGCACCGACCAGCAGTGTGCCCTCTGCGGCTACAGGTGGTGAAGGAAAGGGCCCCCCCTCCGGTCACCCTAAGAGCAGCACTTCCGAGCTCCATAGGTATAGACTCGGAAGTGCAGGGGGATGTAACGGACGGACCCCAATCCGAGCGTTCGCAGGTGGTCAACAGGTTATCCAGCCAGATGGATTAATCCACCAGCTGGTCGAGGTTAAGGATGGTGTCCCTGCAGGCCAGCTCCCGATGGATGTCCTCCCGTAGATTACACCGGTAATGGTCGATCAGGGCCCTCTCATTCCATCCCGCGCTGGCAGCCAAGGTCCTGAAGTCCAGTGCGAAGTCCTGTGCGCTCCTCTTCCCCTGTCTGAGATGGACCAAGCGTTCCCCCGCCGCTCTCCCCTCAGGCGGATGATTGAAAACCGCCCGGAAGCGTCGGGTGAAATCCTCGTAACGGACCAACGTAGCGTCTATCTCTCCCCATTCGGCGTTGGCCCATTCCAGCACTTTCCCGACAAACAGGAGATGAGGGCAGACACTCTCTCGTATCCCGATGGGAGCCGGGTGGATGGTCACCAGGTAGAGCTCCACCTGGAGCAGGAACCCCTGGCACCCGGCAGCCGTCCCATCATAGGCCTTCGGGAGCGAGAGACGAATCCCACTGGTTCCAGGTGACGGAGGGGTGGACAGCGGTGGGGGTTGAGGTGAAGTTGATGGGGGTGTGGAAAAACCCTCTCTCTCCCATCGCTCCATGGTGTGCAGCACGCGATCCATTGCTGTGCCCAGATTGTGCTGCTGGACGCGCTCCTCCACCGGTACCGGAAGACTGGGTGCACCTGCTGACTCCATAGGTGGTGCATGATTCTGTCAGGTGTCAGTGTGCAGCGGTAGGACGGAGTCAAGCGCAGGACACAGAACTGAGTAAATAATTAACTTTACTAGGAAAACAACAAATCTAATTTCCATGCAGGGAAATAAAACAGCTCACAGCATTATACAACACCAAACAAAGAACAATCACGCACAAAACCATGAGGGAACCAGAGGGTTAAATAGGGAAATAACCATAACGTGATGGGAACCAGGTGTGTACAATCAAGACAAAAACATAGAAAAAGAAACGTAGATCAGTGGCAGCTAGAAAGCCGGTGACGACGACCGCTGATAGCCTCCTGCACAAGGAGAGGCACCAACTTCGGCGGAAGTCATGACAAAAAGTACTATCTTAGTACCGTACACCATATTTCTTCAATTATTACATGAAATGAGAATGAATTAATGGAGGAATCTGAACAACAATGGTAGACAGACCTTTTTAAAACGACTAAATAGCCTCCTTAAAATGGGGCCCAATGTCAAGTGTTTATGGGCATGGAGGCACTGTTCTGAACGAGAGATAAGATGACTTACCTGTCACCGTCAGTCAGACTGCATCACTCCACTTAGAATGCTTCTTCTGATCAATATGTGTACCCAGACACCAGTAGTCACCACTGTCTGAAATCTTAACCTCACTGATCTCATATTCATGCTTCCTACTGAGGGAGTCTATGACATCCTTGCGCCATGTGTATTCCCAGTCAGTGACATCTCCTCTCTGTATGTTACTTCTGAGAGTGACAGACTCTCTACTGAAAATCTGGGAAGATTTGGGGTGTATGGTCAAAACAGCCTTTGCCTGTCCTGCACAAAATAAAAACTAGCATGATACAATTGCTTTACACATGTTATTTTGAGACACTCAAAACACAAAATATGTCTATCCAAAAGCAGCTTTAAAAATCACAAACAAAGAAATATGATGAAGCATTAAGAGATGAAGGCTTGATCAAGTGTACAGATATCTACCATCATCATCTTCAGAGTGTCCAGAGTAGATGTGTGTACTCAGCACTACAACAAAAAAAGTCACATTGCTGCAATATTAGCTTGAAATAAATAACAACATGCCATATTCATGTTACTGATGACCAAATCCATCCTGTACTTTATTTTAAAGGTGCAATCTGCATTTCCTACATAGATTTCTACACTACTAAATGAATTACAGAAATTCAAGTCTTATTCCATCATAACCCAAAATATACAGTTATTCTATGACAATTATTGTAAACAATGTAGATGAATGAATTTCCTTAGACCCATCCCTCAGCCGTATACTACAACAAGTGGCATTGTGAGCTTTTTGTGGTAGTTTGAATTACGGACTGCAGCTTTAAATGGCCACTGACTTCCCATGTTCTGCACACAGAGAGAGTACAGAGACCAAAAACACCAAATCACCACTAATTAATCTCTTAACATAGTTTAATATAACTGTAGCAAAGGAACCCTCAACCATTTACAATAAACACAACTTGATACTACAACACATCCAATAAATATTGCATTTTGTATTCATTGTCATTGACAGCACATTTTGCATCCACTGAGTTAACACCACTCTTTAGTTCCTGAGGTATGACCTGGTTAAATGCACACCACCACACTAACCATGTCTGCATGGCATCATCTCTATAAGCTCAGGTTCTCAACGTGATGCAGCATCAATGTAGGGTGGTCACATTCTTACTTCACATCTTAACCATACTTGCGGCAACTTCCTTTTACACTGTTTTCTCAACAAGGGACAGAAAACAATGTCTTATTCCTTTTTCTCTTAAAGGCTTAGTAAATCAGGTAATTAGTGTTCATAAACAAACACACTAACACAGTTTATTTATTCTAAAATTGATGAAAAAATAATAATCCTCATCAATCTACACACAATACCCCATAATGACAAAGTGAAAACAGGTTTAGATATTTTTGCAAATGTATTAAAAATAAACATAAACATTAATACTTTATTTACATAAGTATTCAGACCCTTTGCTATGAGACTCGAAATTGAGCTCAGGAGCATCCTGTTTCCATTGATTATCCTTGAGATGTTTGTACAACTTGATTGGAGTCCACTTGTTGGAATTCAATTGATTGGACATGATTTGGAAAGGCACACACCTGTCTATATAAGGTCCCAGAGTTGACACTGCATGTCAGAGCAAAACAAGCCATGAGGTCGAAGGAATTGTCCGTAGAGCACCAAGACAGGATTGCGTTGAGGCTCAGATCTGTGGAAGGGTACCAAAACATTTCTGCAGCATTGAAGGTCCCCCAAAACACTTTGGCCTCCATCATTCTTAAATGGAATAAGTTTGGAGCCACCAAGACTCTTCCTAGCGCTGGCCGCCCGGCCAAACTGAGCAATCGGGGACAAAAGCCTTGGTCAGGGAGGAGACCAAGAACCCAATGGTCACTCTGACAGCACTCCACCAATCAGGCCTTTATGGTAGTGGCCAGACGGAAGCCTCTCCTCAGTAAAAGGCACATGACAGCCAGCTTAGAGTTTGCCAAAAGGCACCTAAAGACTCTCAGACCGTGAGAAACAAGATTCTCTGATCTGATGAAACCAAGATTGAACTTTTTGGCCTGAATGCCAAGTGTCACGTCTGGAGGAAAAGTGGCACCATCCCTACGGTGAAGCATGGTGGTGGCAGCATCATGCTGTGGGGATGTTTTTCAGCGGCAGGGACTGGGAGACTAGTCAGGATTGAGTGAAAGATGATCGGAGAAAAGTACTGAGAGATCCTTGTTGAAAACCTGCGAAGGTTCACTTTCCAACAGGACAACGACCCTAAGCCCACAACCAAGACAACGCAGGAGTGGCTTCAGGACAAGTCTCTGAATGTCCTTGAGTTGCCCAGCCAGAGCCCGGACTTGAACCCGATCAAACTTATCTGGAGAGACCTGAAAATAGCTGTGCAGCGAAGCTCCCCATCCATCCTGACAGAGCTTGAGAAGATCCGCAGAGAAAAATGGGAGAAACTCCCCAAATACAGGTGTGCCAAGCTTGTAGCGTCTTACCCAAGAAGACTCTAGGCTGTAATCGCTGCCAAAGGTGATTCAACAAAGTACTGAGTAAAGGGTCTGAATACTTATGTAAATGTGATATTTCAGTTTTTTATGTGTCTAAACCTGTTTTTGCTTTGTCATTATGGGGTATTGATGAGGAAAAAACAACAATATAATCAATTTTAGAATAAGGCTGTAACGTAACAAAATGTGAAAAAGTCAAGGGGTCTGAATACTTTCCGAATGCGCTGTACATAGTAGCAAACAGAGCAAGGTGTGCTCCATTCTGTCCCCACAGACAAGTTACTTTCTAAACAAATACAGTCCTTCTGACAAACCACTCTACAGTCTGCTTAGATCACACCTCTTCACCGTCACACAGAAAAACAGAGAGAGAAAGATTCAAGAGAAATGTCAAAAGACTGTGAGAAAAAATAGTAGCAGTTGATAGCGTGTTTATATTCTGACCAACTTCTCCTTATGGTTGCCTACATGGTCTCACACTCGCTCCTTAGAGACCTGAATTGATGAGATCAGAGCTTGTGGTTTTATATCAGAATGTGCAGATGTTTGTTTTATGCTGCACCATGCACAGATAGATAGATAGATAGATAGATAGATAGATAGATAGATAGATAGATAGATAGATAGATAGATAGATAGATAGATAGATAGATAGATAGATAGATAGATAGATAGATAGATAGATAGATAGATAGATAGATAGATAGATAGATAGATAGATAGATAGATAGATAGATAGATAGATAGATATATATATAGATAGATAGATAGATAGATAGATAGATAGATAGATAGATAGTGTAGGCCTCCCCTCAAACCTTTGCTCAGCTGTCAGGTGGCAAGCCTAGCCAGCTAACCTCAGTTTTTCCACAATGGAAATGGACATCTTCTGCCACACCCTCAATTACGAGGAATACGTTTAGTTAGATACTGTCTACATAGATATGTTTGTTATTGTGTTGTTTATGGTTGTATTTCAATTTGTCTGTTTATGTGATGTGCCTGAGGGTTTTTGTTCATGTACCGTATCGTGTTTTATTGTGTGTGTGTGTTTTGTGTGTGTGTGTGTGTGTGTTTTGTGGTTTGTGTGTGTGTGTGTGTGCATCAGAGGAAGAGCTGTGCGGAATTTATTATCACTGACCAGAGTTGGGAGGAGTTTCAAAGCTGTAATTGGGTAACTGAATTTCCAGGTTAAAGTGTAGAGTTTCATTTAGCTTCAAATCATTACATTTGTTGTTGTAGAGTGTAGAGTGAGACACTCTGCGTGAAGAAACAAGGTAAACATCTGGGGTTTCTTATCGCCCCCTTCATGACAGGCCTGTAACTACTCCACATTCCTGTGGATCACAATATTGAAGCTAATATGGTAATTGGTCACATAGCAACAACATAACCCCTCAGTCTACTGGGTCTGCCCTCTTATTCCTTCCTCTCTCTATGTCATCATATTAGTACAGACATGGACCACTTCTGTATGGGTTCATATCAGTAGAAGTCAAATCTGAATGTGGTTTACAGACGACTGACAGCACTATGGTGCATAGAGATTTTGTTAGAAAGTGTTGCTTTACATCAGGGTGTCAAACTCAATCAACAAAAGGGCCATATTGAAAAAAACACCAAGAATTCGTGGGCTATTATATTTGTTTTTACAAAAAAACTTGCATAAAACTGCAACCCAAACTGTCTATTGTTTTATTAGAAAAAATATGGCGTTTTATAATGTCCACTTATGTACATAGGATGCTGTATATTGCATTTTAACATTTTAAAACAGAGATCAATAATACAGTGGGGAAAAAAGTATTTAGTCAGCCACCAATTGTGCAAGTTCTCCCACTTAAAAAGATGAGAGAGGCCTGTAATTTTCATCATAGGTACACGTCAACTATGACAGACAAATTGAGCATTTTTTTTCCAGAAAATCACATTGTAGGATTTTTTATGAATTTATTTGCAAATTATGGTGGAAAATAAGTATTTGGTCACCTACAAACAAGCAAGATTTCTGGCTCTCACAGACCTGTAACTTCTTCTTTAAGAGGCTCCTCTGTCCTCCACTCGTTACCTGTATTAATGGCACCTGTTTGAACATGTTATCAGTATAAAAGACACCTGTCCACAACCTCAAACAGTCACACTCCAAACTCCACTATGGCCCAGACCAAAGAGCTGTCAAAGGACACCAGAAACAAAATTGTAGACCTGCACCAGGCTGGGAAGACTGAATCTGCAATAGGTAAGCAGCTTGGTTTGAAGAAATCAACTCTGGGAGCAATTATTAGGAAATGGAAGACATACAAGACCACTGATTGCTAGGTCGCCAGGTCGCAGTTCTCAATGAGAACTTGTTCTCAACTGGCTTACCTGGTTAAATAAAGGTGAAATAAAAAAAATAAATAAAAAAAATGATAATCTCCCTTGATCTGGGGCTCCACGCAAGATCTCACCCCGTGGGGTCAAAATGATCACAAGAACGGTGAGCAAAAATCCCAGAACCACACGGGGGGACCTAGTGAATGACCTGCAGAGAGTTGGGACCAAAGTAACAAAGCCTACCATCAGTAACACACTACGCCGCCAGGGACTCAAATCCTGCAGTTCCAGACGTGTCCCCCTGCTTAAGCCAGCACATGTCCAGGCCCGTCTGAAGTTTGCTAGAGTGCATTTGGATGATCCAGAAGAGGATTGGGAGAATGTCATATGGTCAGATGAAACCAAAATATAACTTTTTGGTAAAAACTCAACTCGTCGTGTTTGGAGGACAAAGAATGCTGAGTTGCATCCAAAGAACACCATACCTACTGTGAAGCATGGGGGTGGAAACATCTTGCTTTGGGGCTGTTTTTTCTGCAAAGGGACCAGGACGACTGATCCGTGTAAAGGAAAGAATGAATGGGGCCATGTATCGTGAGATTTTGAGTGAAAACCTCCTTCCATCAGCAAGGGCATTGAAGATTAAACGTGGCTGGGTCTTTCAGCATGACAATGATCCCAAACACACCGCCCGGGCAACAAAGGAGTGGCTTCGTAAGAAGCATTTCAAGGTCCTGGAGTGGCCTAGCCAGTCTCCAGATCTCAACCCCATATAAAATCTTTGGAGGGAGTTGAAAGTCTGTGTTGCCCAGCGACAGCCCCAAAACATCACTGCTCTAGAGGAGATCTGCATGGAGGAATGGGCCAAAATACCAGCAACAGTGTGTGAAAACCTTGTGAAGACTTACAGAAAACGTTTGACCTGTGTCATTGCCAACAAAGGGTATATAACAAAGTATTGGGAAACTTTTGTTATTGACCAAATACTTATTTTCCACCATAATTTGAAAATAAATTAATTACAAATCCTACAATGTGATTTTCTGGATTTTTTTTTCTCATTTTGTCTGTCATAGTTGATGTGTACCTATGATGAAAATTACAGGCCTCTCATCTTTTTAAGTGGGAGAACTTTCACAATTGGTGGCTGACTAAATACTTTTTTTTCCCCACTGTAAGTCATCCTCATGTGTATATATAACTATAAGTTTGAGTCTTTCTCTTTGTTTCAGACCTGCATCCTTCAGTGTCTCTCAGAATAAGACCCAACAGAACTCAACACTTTACATCAAAGTCTCTCTCACTAAGCTGTGAGGAGAAGGGGAACTCTACTGGATGGAGACTGAAGAGATACAGAGAGAGAGGAGTGGAGTCAGGGTGTGGCTCTAACTGGGGATCAATAGCAGGGTCCACATGTACCATCAGGTCCACACTTGAAAAGGACAGTGGAGTGTACTGGTGTGAGTCTGCATCAGGAGAGTACAGTAATGCTGTCAACATCACAGTGGCTGGTATGTCTATTGTACAACTTTCACTAACTTTTTTTACATTTCAATGTATGATAATGATGTTCAATTATGAAACTGAATGAATGTATTTCATATAAAATGCAAGCTCATAAGACGTTAAAATATTGTGAGTGATTACTCCAGATTTACAGTTTTATTTATATATTATGTTACACAGCTGGTGCTGTGATCCTGGAAAACCTTGCCTATCCCATGACTGAGGGAGACTCTGTGACTCTGCGCTGTATAAATAGATATCAGGAAGCAAACCCAAACCCCAAGGTTGATTTCTACAAAGATGGAGAACTCATCAGGAATGAGACCACAGGAGAGATGACCATTCCTGCAGTATCCATGTCAGGTGAAGGCATCTATTCGTGTAAATCTAATGAAGCAGAATCACCAGAGAGCTGGGTGAAAGTGAGAGGTGAGAAATCAGTTTTGATCACATTACCTTTTCATAATATCTGTGGTCATCAGTGATTTGTAGTGTTAAAAAGCATACTGTAGGTTTGGAGTTGCAAGCTCAGGCTGGTCATCTGATGTCAAGTCAGTTGTCAAATATATAATGTATCTCCAGAATTGTTTCACTTTGTCCACTACTTTATTTATTTTCTATAACTACCTCAGAGTCTGATGGTGATTTGCTGTTCTCTCTCCAGGCATAACTCCTGGACCCTCTACATCAGTCCTAGTAGTAGTGGTTGTGGGCCTGGTTGTGTCATGAGCCCTCTCACTCCACTGGGTTACCACCTTAAGTTGTTTCCACTCTGCTCACCACTCTCTCTCTACTCAGCCTAACTAGCTCCACCTGTCCCTGCTCTGCTCGGCTCTAATTACTCTGCCAGCTGCGCTGCATTACCCACTAACCTCTCCCAGTATTTATAGCCCTGTCTTTCAGCTCTCCTTTGTCAGATCGTCTGCAAAGCTCACACCCCGGAACCTGTGTGCTCGCGCTTTGGCTCACCCCTGTTTTGTGACCCCGGACCTGCCTGATTCCTGGATACTCTTCTGCCCCAGGAGAACCAGACCTGCTTCCTGCCATTACGACTCCTGACTACTCTTCGACCCCGGTAACTCTGACCAGCCTTCTGCCTTGCTACAACGTATTTGGATTTCCCTTGAACTGTACTTCTGCCTGTTTTCATCCGCCCCGTTGTGTCTGTGTTTCCTCCCCCCAGGACTTCTGGACCACCAACCACCGGCGTCATCGGACGCATCGCTGCCACTGGGGGAGGCACAGACCCAGCACATCGGACGGGATAACCCCTGGAGCCTTCACTCACTCCCTACATCCCTTTCCCCTTAAGTTTAAATAAACTTTCTGGTGTGACGCAATTGTGGTCCTCTTGTCGTCTGTCTGAACCGTGACAGTACGATCTGACCATTATGGACTCAGCGCACACTTCCCCCGACATGGAAACCGAAGAACCTGAGCAACCCACCGCCATGCTACGCCTGGAACACACTGAGAGAGAGCTAGCCGCATGAGCGGCGACATCACCTCTCTGCTTCAGGCCGGCTACCAACAGCATCAGCAGTTCCAGCAGCACCAGCAGCAGTCCCAGCAGCAGCAACAACAACTCGCCATGATCATTCAACTCCTCACCAACCTGACCCCAGCCAGTCTGCCCACCAGCCCTGCCCCCGAGTTACCTGCCCCGGTCATTGCAGCCGCTGCTCGGAACCCAAGATTGGAAACCCCGAGCGGTTCAACGGCGATTCTACCCAGGTCCGGCCATTCCTGACTAGCTGCCGACTTCAGTTCTCCTTGCAGCCAAGGACCTTCGCCACGGAGGGGGCTAAGGTTGGGTATGCCATCACTCACCTGACGGGCCGAGCTCGACTCTGGGGAACAGCAGAGTTCGAACGTCAAACCCCCGCATGTGCAACCTTCGACCTGTTTGCTGAGGAGATGCTGAAGGTGTTTGACCTGGATTCACCAACCGCAGAGGCGTCTCGTGAACTGTTCAGTATTCGACAAGGCAGACGTACAGTCGCAGACCATTCCATCGACTTCCGAACCCTGGCTAGACGAAGTTCTTGGAACACACCATCGTTGGTGGACGCGTTCTTCCATAGTTTGGCTGACTATATCAAGGACGAGTTGGTCTCCCAGGAACTGCCTTCCACTCTTGATGAAGCCATCGCACTGACTGTCAGGATCGACAGAAGGATACAGACCCGTCGTCGTGAGAGGGGGCGCCAAGGTCCACCTACTACCGGCATTCGGAGAGATCCGACTGGGTTCCTGTCATCTACTGCCACTCACCCAGGTCAGCTTGATCAGTCTGAGCCTATGGAGATTGGGCGAGCCTCTCTCACTCCTGCAGAGCGCCAGCGACGCTTCACCTCAAACCTCTGCCTCTATTGTGGAGGTGACGGACATCGTGTGGTAACCTGCCCTTTAAAGGGCCGAAGCTCACCGGGCATAGGGGGAGTCCGGTTGAGTTCAATGACCATCCAGTCCTCCGACCGCAAACCCCTGCTGCAAGTTCACCTCCGCCTCTCTGACTCAACTCACACCCTGGCTGCTCTGGTGGATTCTGGCGCCGAAGCCAACATAATGGACATCAAGCTGGCACGCCAACTGGGACTGGAGAACCTCCGTTTGACACCTCCTATTCCTGCCCGGGCACTGGACGGACACTTACTCGGATCGGTCACTCATGTCACGGCCCCGGTCTCGATGGGTCTGTCCGGAAACCATCAAGAAACTATCCAGTTTCACCTGCTCCCCTCTCCAGGCCAACCCCTCATCCTGGGTTACCCATGGCTCCGCCCGGCACAACCCTCAGCTCGACTGGGTGACCGGGGTGATCAGGGAGTGGGGAGAGGACTGCCACCGAACCTGCCTGCTTGCTGCCGCACTACCCCCTCGGCCAGTACCTACTAACTCCGCTCCTGACCTCTCCAATGTCCCAGAATGCTACCATGGTCTCAGAGAGGTGTTTAACAAAGCTAGAGCCACACTCCTCAGATCCGTTGCCAGCTACACTACCGGGGCCAACCGTCGGAGAATTCCTGCTCCCACCTACCATGTTGGTCAAAGGGTGTGGTTGTCATCGAAGAACCTGCCACTCAGGGTGGAGTCGCAGAAGCTGGCACCTCGGTTCATTGGCCCATTCCCTATCATAAGAGTGATTAGCCCAACTGCTGTCCGGCTCCAACTGCCTAATTCCCTGAGGGTGCACCCCACTTTCCATGTGTCTAAGATTAAGCCCGTCCATGAGAGTCCGCTGGTCCCTGCTGCGCCTTGTCCTCCTCCTCCACGGCTCGTCGATGGTGGTCTGGTTTACACCGTCCGCCGCCTGCTTCGGTCCAGACGGAAGGGTAGGGGTCTCCAGTACCTCATTGACTGGGAGGGCTATGGACCTGAGGAAAGGACCTGGGTGCCAGCTAGTCGGATTGTGGATAGGACTCTCATCACCGCTTTCCACCAACGGCATCCTGATCAACCTGCAATCCGTGAGGGGCCGCCCCAGAGGGATCCCTAACCGTCCTGCCCGCTCGGCTTCCTGTCCTGTGCCTGATCCTGTCTCGGGACCTGTCCCATCTCCCGACCACGGCCCTCCGGCTTCCTCCGAGGATGAGGACGTTCGCTTGGACCGTTCGGAGGAGTTCTAGCCCTCCTCCGGCTCCCCTCCTCCCGCCCGGCGTGGTGTTGCTCTTGGGACTTCTGGGGCCGTCCCTTGGGGGGGGGGTTCTGTCATGAGCCCTCTCACTCCACTGGGTTACCACCTTAAGTTGTTTCCACTCTGCTCACCACTCTCTCTCTACTCAGCCTAACTAGCTCCACCTGTCCCTGCTCTGCTCGGCTCTAATTACTCTGCCAGCTGCGCTGCATTACCCACTAACCTCTCCCAGTATTTATAGCCCTGTCTTTCAGCTCTCCTTTGTCAGATCGTCTGCAAAGCTCACACCCGGAACCTGTGTGCTCGCGCTTTGGCTCACCCCTGTTTTGTGACCCCGGACCTGCCTGATTCCTGGATACTCTTCTGCCCCAGGAGAACCAGACCTGCTTCCTGCCATTACGACTCCTGACTACTCTTCGACCCCGGTAACTCTGACCAGCCTTCTGCCTTGCTACAACGTATTTGGATTTCCCTTGAACTGTACTTCTGCCTGTTTTCATCCGCCCCGTTGTGTCTGTGTTTCCTCCCCCCAGGACTTCTGGACCACCAACCACCGGCGTCATCGGACGCATCGCTGCCACTGGGGGGAGGCACAGACCCAGCACATCGGACGGGATAACCCCTGGAGCCTTCACTCACTCCCTACATCCCTTTCCCCTTAAGTTTAAATAAACTTTCTGGTGTGACGCAATTGTGGTCCTCTTGTCGTCTGTCTGAACCGTGACAGGTTGTTGCTGGTGTTCTACTGGCCATTCTCCTGGTGCTGCTGTGTCGATATGAAAACGCCAAAGGTGAGACTTTTATAAATTCTCATTTAACTTTTTAGTTCATGTTTAAGAGAAAAGTTCAAAATAGTAATGTCCTGATATAATAATATGCATTTTTCATTACAGGTTCCTGTTGTAACAGGATATTCTCGTGAGTACACCTGTCTTTCAACTACGTTCCTTTTCATACAGTAAAATATCATCTGTGTGTTTCATGAGTATCTCTCTCCGTGTAGGCCCCCCCAGCCACACAGTACCAACCTGGACCCCCAACAGGACCAAGGATCTACCCAGAGCCGGGCTCCTGATGCTGGGTACACACGTCTGCAGCATGGTCAGTCTCTCAGCCCAGATCACTATCACTCTCCTCTCTCTGTAACTTCATCCACTGACTTTTCACCATCCACTTTGTGTTAAACATGTTAATGCACTCTGTCCCTAGGCAATCTGAGGGATAACTAACCAATTAATCTTTCTCTCTCTTCTTTGACCAACAGGTGGCGCTAACATTTACAATACAGTCACTCCCTCAGACAATAATGACAATGGTACTGTTACTGTATGTTAAGTTTAGCATGAATACAGTATAGAGTAATTGTTGTTGTTGTTCTTCATATGTTTAATATGACTAGCATACTAAGACTAAGTAGAGATATTAGTGTATTACCTGTATGTTTCAGATGCTGCTGCTGCTACTGCTGGACCAAGTGATGTGATGTACGCCCAGATACAACTCAAAATGTTGGACAAGAAAAATGAAAGTAATTCTCAACTGTCACATAAATTAATACAAAATGAAGCAATGTTTATTTTTACTCATCAAATTTGATACAAACTTACAAATTCTCTCCTCCTCCTCCTCTTCCTCCTCCTCCTCCTCCTCCTCCTCCTCCTCCACTTCCTCCTCCACTTCCTCCTCCTCCTCCTCCTCCTCCTTAGAAAAGCCAGCTGATCCAAAATAAAATCCAGTCTATTCTGAGGTCAAGACAGGGAAGGCCACAGGTAAGACCCATTCTACAGGTTGGCAGTCAGTGAAATCTAAATGTACAATTTTGGAGTTTCAATGAAGATGCAGAATATGCAATAAGCTAATTCTTTCATTTGTTGACTGGATATTTCCATTTTCAGCAGCAACTGGACATGTTGATGTGACCTATGCTGAGGTTGACCTTAAACAGCAGGCCAAAGCCAAGAAGAAGAAAGGTAAGACTAGAAATCCCTCCTTCCATATTCCCGCTATCATAACCTCACACCTCTTTGACCCCTTATTGACTAACTGTATATTATTATGTATATAACTGTTCTATTATTCTGATGTTTATCCTCACCCCTTACAGAAACAGAAACCCCACCTGAGGCAGATTCTGTCTATTCTCAAGTGAAGCCAGTCACAGCCCCAGGTAAGACTAATAGCCATATGCTATTGATACTTAATATGATACTAATATGGAACAATTTCTCTGAAGTATAATGTATGTATTTCAAGTATGTCTTTTTGTTTGATTCTTAAGAGTTTGTTTGACTGCATGTCCTAAACAACTTTGTGTGGTGATATGTTGCAGGACCTTGAGGGGGGCAGGGATGGAGGAATGGAAGGATTGAGGGATTGAGGGATGGAGGGATGGAGGGATGGAGGGATGGAGGGATGGAGGGATGGAGGGATGGAGGGATGGAGGGATGGAGGGATGGAGGGATGGAGGGATGGAGGGATGGATGGGTGGAAGGATGGAGGGATGGAAGGATGGATGGAGAAATGTAGGGATGGAGGGATGGAGGGATGGAGGGATGGAGGGATGGATGGGTGGAAGGATGGAGGGATGGAAGGATGGATGGAGAAATGTAGGGATGGAGGGATGGAGGGATGGAGGGATGGAGGGACACACCATCAGAGGAGAAGCGGAAGGATACACGGGAACATGGATTATGCACGCTCAACGCACGCAAGCAAACAGACACACACACAATAACACTGTCAAGAATGCTGAGTGTGGATGTGGTGCGAGAAATCAAGCGCAGGAACAAGGGCGTTCGTCAACAGACTTTAGTGATCCAAAAATATAACTCCAAACAGGTAACTGGCCAACCCAACCGGGAGGCATGAACAATTACGCACACACACACACAACAGTGCGTAAAATAGTAGAAACGCGCACGCAGTGCGGACTCTCAAAAAACAAACAACATGAGAGGAAAACCCACCAACAGCTAACAGCTGACATAACAATCACACATAACACCTGACCCAACACACGATAACTAAATAGGAAACAAAATCAAACACTAACAAGGGACAGGTGTACAAACAGACAAAACCAAACAAACATGAAACATCGAACGGTGGTAGCTAGTACTCCGGGGACGACGACCGCCGAAGCCTGCCCGAACAAGGAGGAGGAGCAGCCTCGGCCGAAACCGTGACAAACACCTTGTACTTTAAGGATTTTTTTTCGTATTTTATTTACCAACAGATATATTTTACTTAAGCATGGTTTAATTGTGTATTACTGTTACAGCTTTATAAAAAATATAAGGTGTAATATGAAAATGGATCTTATCTGCAGCTACAGGAATTATCTGCCTTGTATTGAGTATTATTGTTTTGTTGTAAATGTGTTAAAATGTATTATCTTTAATGTATCTGTCATTCAGATGATACAATAACATATTTGTATATGAATTTCCTAAATATTATAGGTATTATTCACATTTTCTTCTAATGACCTGTACTTTTACAATATCTTTGCATTGTGCTTTTTTAATAAACTATTTTTTATCCACCAGATGGCATGAGTGCTTTCTTACAGTAAATGGATATTGTCATCATCATCAACTTTTCCATTTAACCTGCTTTGGTCAAACCTCCTTTCAGCCTAATATAGATCTTAGGCTCCTAAATGTGTGAGTTAAAATAAAAATGCCATACCCCATCAGTGGAAGACCCATTGAGATTTTCAGAATGACTTTTTGGGGAAGTGTGCCTTCTCAGTTTTATGATGTCATATTCAAACAGACCACCATAGTCCCTGTGCCCAAGAAAGCGAAGGTAACCTTCCTAAATGATTAGTCCTCTCCTGTACTCCTTGTTCACCCACGACTGCGTGGCCAAGCACGACTCCAACACCATCATTAAGTTTGCTGACGACACAACAGTGGTAGGCCTGATCACAGACAACGATGAGACAGCCTATAGGGAGGAGGTCAGAGACCTGGCAGTGTGGTGCCAGGACAACAACCTCTCCCTCAATGTGAGCAAGACAAAGGAGCTCATCGTGGACTGTAGGAAAAGGAGGGCCGAACAGGCTCCCATTAGCAACGACGGGGCTGTAGTGGAGTGGGTTGAGAGTTTCAAGTTCATTGGTGTCCACATCACCAACGAACTATCATGGTCCAAACACACCAAGACAGTCGTGAAGAGGGCACGACAACACCTTTTCCCCTTCAGGAGACTGAAAAGATTTGGCAGGGGTCCCCAGATCCTCAAAAGGTTCTACAGCTGCACCATCGAGAGCATCCTGACCAGTTGCATCACCACCTGGTATGGCAACTGCTTGGCATCTAACCGTAAGGCGTAACAGAAGGTAGTGCGTACGGCCCAGTACATCACTGGGGCCAACCTTCCTGCCATCCAGGACCTATATACTAGGCGGTGTCAGAGGAAGGCCCAAAGAATTTTCAAATACTCCAGTCATCCAAGTCATTGACTGTTCTCTCTGCTACTGCACGGCAAGCGGTACCAGAGCGCCAAGTCTAGGTCCAAAAGGCTCCTTAACAGCTTCTACCCCCAAGCCATAAGACTGCTGAACAATTAATAAAATGGCCACCTGGACTGTTTACATTAACAACCCCCCTTTATTTTTACACTGCTGCTACTCGCTGTTTATTATTTATGCATGTTCACTTTACCCCTACCTACATGTACAAATTATCTTGACTAACCTGTACCCCCGCACATTGACTCGGTACCAGTACCTCCTGTATATAGCCTCGTAATTGTTATATAATTTTATTGTGTTACTTTATTTTTTACTTTAGTTTATTTAGTAAATATTTTCTTAACTCTATTTTTTGAACTGCATTGTTGGTTAAGGGCTTGTAAGTAAGCATTTCACAGTAAGGTCTACACCTGTTGTATTTGCGCATGTGAAAATGTATGCACTCACTAACTGTAAGTCGCTCTGGATAAGAGCGTCTTCTAAATGACTAAAATGTAAAATGTAATGTGACAAATACAATTTGATTTGATATGATTTGATATCCTGTCTGCAGGAGTTCTGAGGAGCTGGTCAGTACTGGTACTGTGTATCACTTCCTTTTAATATTGAAATGTGGACATGCAAGTCTATGATGGCAAAGGGGTCTTCCAAGTAAGCAAAGGTCAGACTCATGGGACAGGGTCTGGTATTTACATGGAAACAATATTGAATATTTATATTACTGTGTTGAATTCCAGGTAGTAACCTACGTATGCATGATTACCAGTTCTCCCATATTGCCTCCTCATCCTAAAGATAGGTCATACCAAATAATTACATTAGTGGTGTATGACTATTTTCAGTATCCCTGCATGGTCTGGAAGGTCACTGTTCCAGTTAGGGGGTTTCTGTGTCTGTGTTTATGTCTATCTTTCTCTTTCGTTCTCTCTCTCCTCCCCCGAACCCTCCCTCTAGCTTTCATGGCTATGAGAGTCTACTGAAATTAAAATAACCAGACAGGTAACTGGGGGCAAGGTCATGTCTCACTTTAAAAACCATCAACAGTTTAATCTGCACCACCAGGAGATTAACTGGAAGTCAGTTCAGTTCCCTGAAATGATTAGTACCAACGTGCGTCCCAATGGCTGAGCTTGAGTATAATTCTCATTAGTTTGTTTTTGGCCATTTGAAGTTTGTCCTTCAGATTTTGTGATACGCCACTGAACCATGAGATAGACGCATAGCCATAGTGGCACCGTATCAGAGATGTTTCCAGGGTCCTCATACTCTCTGCATACAGGAACTTGGCTACCTTGCCAGGAACTTTGTCCTGCAGTGAACCTACCCAATGACCTTCAGAGCCATAAGTTCACATGTCATGTGTTGGTCCAGTTCACATCCCGGTGTATGTAACAGATCATTTTTCCTTCACCGCTACACCATTAAACTTGACCGAGAAGTTGGAATAGTTTCTCACTTTGTGTTTGGAACCAAAAAGGATACTTTCTGTCTTGCCTAAATGGATAACCACTTACTGACTTTAGTCAGTTGGCTGCTTAGGGTCTTTTCAACGGTCTCCTTAGTCTAATGTGACACCAAAGGGTAGAATCATCCTCACACAGGATCTATTGCATGTGCTTTCTTACATGATAACTCTAGGAAAACCGTTAGCTTAGTGTGTTGACTGTAGAATGCCTAGTCATCAGTGATTGGTTGGATACCTCGAAACGTTTGCTTTATTACTGTGTGATAACACCTACATAATACCTATATTCAGCAACATATCATGATGTATTGATTCTGCAGTTTTGAATGAGTGCCAATGGTGTGGTTGGGTCAGCAGCTGTTGCAGTGCTACTAGAACTGAAAAGACCTTATGACCCTGTGCTAGATGCATGTCATTCATTACATTTAAGGCAATACGGGACTGTATGGAATGATTGTTTCTATTACATAATAAGATAATCTGCAGGACTAGGATAACTGCAGTTATGCCCTAAATACCACACTTCATTGAGCTGTAACTTTATTTTGTCTTAATTCATGACAGAGCTGTTTTTGTGTAAAGGATTACCATACATTACTTCAGACTGACAATTATTTATAATGTCGCCCATGCAGTATATGATGCATTTCTGGTGAATAATTACACAGTAACCACAGTGTGATTTGTACTTGTGAGCTGAGGAGGAGTTATCAGATCCACCCCCACTTCTCTTTTCCTGTCATCTCATACTGTTCTGCTGAATGTGGTGGAGGAGTGGACTTTAATGAAGTAAAATAGGACCCACACACTCAGATACGTACAGATAGAAAGTGCAAATATGTGTAGTGCCATTTACAGTATAAATGACACCTGGAAAAGCACTATATAAATCCAATCCATTATTATCTATTAATTGATTGTGTAACACTTTGCATTGTAGTGTATTATTGTTTAATTATTCATGTAGGCACACTGTAACAAATATTACAACTTAACAATGAGTAATTACAATACTTCCTACACAATACTTACATTAATAAATATACAGTGAAAAGATCATTGTAATATAGTATGCAACCATTGATTGATGTCAGAATAACATGTGTATTTGTGTGTTTCAGGTGTGGGTGTTCCTCTGTTCATCAACAAGACAGTGGGGGACTCCGTGGAGCTGCTGGCAGGCTTAGAGCGGGGACATTTCAAATCATTGTAGTGGAAGTATAGAGGAAAGGATATTGTAGAAGTCAACTCAGAAGGTGTATATTCACCTGGATCCCAGTTCGAGGGGAGACTAAAGATGAACAACAAAAACGTTAGTTTAACGGTCAGAGAACTGCCACTGCAAGACTCAGGGGATTTTCTAGTTATAGGCGAAGGGGACAAAGGTCAGATTGGCGGTAGGACCATCACTCTGAAGGTCAACGGTAGGCTGTTATCACCTTTTTGCATCCTATTTTGATATAATTCTAATTTATATCCATGACCACGGCTGATGATCTTTAAACTATAATGAAGATTTGTTGGTTTTATACTGACCTTACTCACCATGCTTTGATACATTTCCATCACATTATCAAGTTTTATCCTCTGTCGTCTTTCTCCTGGTGGTATGGCTATGGTAGGGATCATTTAGAAGACTGATTATGTGTCTCTATCTCTCTCCTGGTTGGTAAAAGCCTATATCGAAGGTGGTGATCCAGACAGACATCAAGCTATTGGCCAACCACTCCTGTACGGTGCGGCTGGTGTGCAACATGTCCTGCTACTCCAACCTTACATACACCTGGGAGAGAGACAACGAGATGTACGGGGACGCCCAGCAGATTCACCTCTCTCTCTCTCCTGCAGAGAGAGACATCATTGTAACATGCAATGCCTCCAACCTAGTCAGCTGGAAATCTGCCTTTGCAACAGTAAAGTGTAGTAATGACACAACCACACCAGGTACCTAGATATCATAATAATCCCTTCCATACACTTTTCAGTGTGCTTATATGCTTATTTACATTTGCGTCATTTAGCAGACGCTCTTATCCAAATATAATATATAATACATGTGATTACATTGGATGTATATGACATAGTGCCATTTAGTCTTTATCATATTGTATAGTCTAATCATGTGTGTTGTACAATATTTGACAGGACTGGTGTGGTATACCATCTATGTCGGAGTATCAGTAGGAGGCGCTGTGGTGCTGATCCTCAATGTAGCTGTGGCAGTGTGCTATTGCAGAGGCCGCCGTAACACAGGTATGTACTGCTTAGGGCCCTTAACTACATTTAAAGTGACATTTCAGGTGGTTCTAGAAGTATTCTTCAGCTGATATTATTTTTTTTGGTGTGGATTTGCTAGGAATTGGGAAAAGAGTGAGACCCCTCATAAGTGTTGTTTATTAATTCCTGGGTATGTTTGTTGATATTCTGTTTAAAATGTATCTGATTGGTTAATATTTTGTTCTTATCAAAGACAGCACTGTCAACACAATATATGCTGATGTTATGATCAACACATTCATTAAAGATGTAAGTATGCATTGCCGTTATTATGTATCTGTATATGTGGAAGCTGTATGTACTGTATTGTAATATGCTGTATTTTGATTCCAGACAAGATCAAACAGTCAGGTAAACCCAATGTCCATCTATGAGACTGTCAATGATCTGGCTATCCCAAGATTGAATGAGGTAAGATATAAATAGTCATAATGTTAAAATGTCTGTGATTGAATGGAAGACTATGTACGGTAGTCTACTTTGAAAATAGTCAATACATTTCTTGATGCTGAAACAGTTTTTTCTTGATTATCTGTCACATGTAGCCGCAGACTCTGTATGACAAGATCGCATTTGGACGCCCAGAGCCCCCCACCTCTCCCTACCAGAAAGTACTGTGAGCTGAACAGGATGTGGTCATAGGCTGGGCCTTTCATAGATATAGAACACTCTGCATCCTCTGCATCTTGCATGTGTATGTAGTTAGGCCAAGATGTTACTGGTTAATTTCATCACGACCTACACCATTTGCTTACTTTTTCATGATTGGAATCTTCTCCCTTTGTTGATTCTCATATATACAGTGTATCATAAGGCCTTATGTCTTTCTTTGAGGGCCTAGTTACAATTAGGAGATTCTGAAACGTGTAATTGGCAGTAGTAGACGTGGTGATCAAAAGTGATCATATGTTGGATTTCTATTTTATTGATTAAAGAGAAGAGTTGTAGATAATAGAAATACATTGATTTGTGAGAATGATTTATGCAGGGGAGTAGAAAGTGTACTCTCTTGCATTAGGAGTATGTGCTTGCCAAGCATCAATTAGGTTGTAATCAGAGAGTATATGCTGGTGAGCCTTGGTTGCGTGTGGATTGTAGTTAATCTTATTTGATTTGTCCACATGTCCAAAATGGCATTCATGTCTGTCCCAATAACCAGATGGTATTCAGTTAATAAAAATAAAAAGCTGTTCACAGAATTAAAAAAATATTCTACCTTTTTGCATACCTTGAGTGCCTTGTATTAGAGTGCATTGTAGTTACCTCCCATGACTGTATTTGTTAGCCACAGAGACATGGTTGTTGAATTGAATAGTTTTCAGTACTGTAGCCTTCACCAAGTGAGTGTCTAAGTGAATATGTTATCTTTCAAATTAAACTCATTATGACAACACATTACATATATCATAAAACCTTTGAGGGCCTAGTTAGACCCTAACACACTGGTCTGAAACTCCTGGTTTACATACCACATCAAGCCTGCAAGTCACATTATGCTGGCTTGGAAAGCAATGTGTTATTCCTATTGGAATCCAGCCAGAGTTAGGATATCCAAATATTTGAACTTTTAATCACACGCAACCTGCATTCAGAATGACTGTTGGGGTAGGGAAGATTGATTACCTTGTGAAGACTTACAGAAAACTTTTGACCTGTGTCATTGCCAACAAAGGGTATATAACAAAGTATTGAGAAACTTTTGTTATTGACCAAATACTTATTTTCCACCATAATTTGCAAATAAATTCATTAAAAATCCTACAATGTGATTTTCTGGATTTTTTTTCTCATTTTGTCTGTCATAGTTGACGTGTCTCCTGAGTGGCGCAGTGGTCTAAGGCACTGCATCGCAGTGCTAATCTGTGCCACTAGAGATCCTGGTTCGAATCCAGGCTCTGTCGCAGCCGGCCGCGACCGGGAGACTCATGGGCGGCGCACAATTGGCCCAGCGTCGTCCAGGGTAGGGGAGGGAATGGCCGGCAGGGATGTAGCTCAGTTGATAGAGCATGGCGTTTGCAACGCCAGGGTTGTGGGTTCGATTCCCACGGGGGGCCAGTATAAAAAAAAATATGTATTCACTAACTGTAAGTCGCTCTGGATAAGAGCGTCTGCTAAATGACTAAAATGTAATGTAAATGTGTACCTATGATGAAAATTACAGGCCTCTCATCTTTTTAAGTTGGAGAACTTGCACATTTGGTGGCTGACTAAAAACTTTTTCCCCCCATTGTATATATATATATATATATATATAATTTAGTTATTAAGTTAAATTAAGACTAATGAAATTAGTGTACCAATCAGTTAAAAGTGTCAGGTGTCAGTGTGCAGCGGTAGGACGGAGTCAGGCGCAGGACACAGAACTGAGTAAATAACGAACTTTACTCGGAAAACAACAAATCTAATTTCCACGCAGGGAAATAAAACAGCTCACAGCATTATACAACACCAAACAAAGAACGATCACTCACAAAACCATGAGGGAAGCAGAGGGTTAAATAGGGAAATACAGTGGGGAAAAAAAGTATTTAGTCAGCCACCAATTGTGCAAGTTCTCCCACTTAAAAAGATGAGAGAGGCCTGTAATTTTCATCATAGGTACACGTCAACTATGACAGACAAAATGAGGGAAAAAAATCCAGAAAATCACATTGTAGGATTTTTTATGAATTTATTGGCATATGATGGTGGAAAATAAGTATTTGGTCAATAACAAAAGTTTCTCAATACTTTGTTATATACCCTTTGTTGGCAATGACACAGGTCAAACGTTTTCTGTAAGTCTTCACAAGGTTTTCACACACTGTTGCTGGTATTTTGGCCCATTCCTCCATGCAGATCTCCTCTAGAGCAGTGATGTTTTGGGGCTGTCGCTGGGCAACACAGACTTTCAACTCCCTCCAAAGATTTTCTATGGGGTTGAGATCTGGAGACTGGCTAGGCCACTCCAGGACCTTGAAATGCTTCTTACGAAGCCACTCCTTCGTTGCCCGGGCGGTGTGTTTGGGATCATTGTCATGCTGAAAGACCCAGCCACGCTTAATCTTCAATGCCCTTGCTGATGGAAGGAGGATTTCACTCAAAATCTCACGATACATGGCCCCATTCATTCTTTCCTTTACATGGATTAGTCGTCCTGGTCCCTTTGCAGAAAAACAGCCCCAAAGCATGATGTTTCCAACCCCATGCTTCACAGTAGGTATGGTGTTCTTTGGATGCAACTCAGCATTCTTTGTCCTCCAAACATGACGAGTTGAGTTTTTACCAAAAAGTTATATTTTGGTTTCATCTGACCGTATGACATTCTCCCAATCCTCTTCTGGATCATCCAAATGCACTTCAGACGGGCCTGGACATGTACTGGCTTAAGCAGGGGGACACGTCTCGCACTGCAGGATTTGAGTCCCTGGCGGCGTAGTGTGTTACTGATGGTAGGCTTTGTTACTTTGGTCCCAGCTCTCTGCAGGTCATTCACTAGGTCCCCCCGTGTGGTTCTGGGATTTTTGCTCACCGTTCTTGTGATCATTTTGACCCCACGGGGTGAGATCTTGCGTGGAGCCCCAGATCGAGGGAGATTATCAGTGGTCTTGTATGTCTTCCATTTCCTAATAATTGCTCCCACAGTTGATTTCTTCAAACCAAGCTGCTTACCTATTGCAGATTCAGTCTTCCCAGCCTGGTGCAGGTCTACAATTTTGTTTTTGGTGTCCTTTGACAGCTCTTTGGTCTTGGCCATTGTGGAGTTTGGAGTGTGACTGTTTGAGGTTGTGGACAGGTGTCTTTTATACTGATAACAAGTTCAAACAGGTGCCATTAATACAGGTAACGAGTGGAGGACAGAGGAGCCTCTTAAAGAAGAAGTTACATGTCTGTGAGAGCCAGAAATCTTGCTTGTTTGTAGGTGACCAAATACTTATTTTCCACCATAATTTGCAAATAAATTCATTAAAAATCCTACAATGGGATTTTCTGAATTTTTTTTCCTCAATTTGTCTGTCATAGTTGACGTGTACCTATGATGAAAATTACAGGCCTCTCTCATCTTTTTAAGTGGGAGAACTTGCACAATTGGTGGCTGACTAAATACTTTTTTTCCCCACTGTAACCATAACGTGATGGGAACCAGGTGTGTACAATCAAGACAAAACATACACCGGGGCCTCACTGCGGTGGCGGTCGGCGATCGCCTTCTGTCGCCTGATGGCCCGTTGCAGGCGCACATGGGCAGCGTCCCATGTCTCCTCCCAGCGCCGAAACCTTTCCGCCACCGCAGGTGCCTCGATCTGGCTCTGATGCCACGGTGCCAGGACCGGCTGATAACCTAGTACACACTGAAACGGAGACAGGTTAGTGGAGGAGTGGCAGAGGGAGTTTTTGGCCATCTCTGCCCAAGGGATGAAAGCCGCCCACTCCCCCTGGCCCGTCCTGGCAATAGGACCGCAGAAACCTACCCACATCCTGGTTTACTCTCTCAACCTGCCCATTACTCTCGGGGTGAAACCCTGAGGTCAGGCTGACCGAGACCCCCAGAGGTTCCTTGAACGCCCTCCAGACCCTCGATGTGAACTGGGGACCCCGATCAGACACTATATCCTCAGGCACCCCGTAGTGCCGGAAGACATGTGTAAACAGAGCCTCCGCAGTCTGTAAGGAAAGGAAGGAGATGGCAGGACTTAGAAAACCGATCCACAACGACCAGGATCATGGTGTTACCTTGTGATGGAGGAAAATCCATCACAAAATCCACCGATAGGTGTTACCGCGGCCGTTGTGGAACGGGTAGGGGTTGTAATTTCCCTCTGGGCAGGTGTCTAGGTGCCTTGCACTGAGCGCACACCGAGCAGGAGGAAACATAAACCCTCAAGTCCTTAGCTAAAGTGGGCCACCAGTACTTCCCACTAAGACAGCGCACTGTCCGACCGATGCCAGGATGACCAGAGGAGGGTGACGTGTAAGCCCAACAGATCAATCGATCGCGGACATCAGACGGAACGTACATACGCCCAACTGGACACTGGGTGGGAGTGGGCTCCGTACATAAAGCCCGGCTGATGTCCGCGTCAACCTCCCATACCACCGGTGCCACCAGGCAAGAAGCTGGAAGTATGGGAGTGGGATCCGTGGACCGCTCCTCTGTGTCATACATCCGGGACAGAGCATCTGCCTTAGCGTTCTGGGAACCTGGTCTGTAGGACAGGGTGAAAACAAAACGGGTGAAAAACATGGTCCACCTTGCCGCCCGGATGTACTCCAGATTGTGGTGGTCAGTCCAAATGAGGAAAGGGTGTTTAGCCCCCTCAAGCCAATGTCTCCACGCCTTCAGAGCCTTGACCACAGCTAACAGGTCCTGGTCCCCCACATCATAGGCGGAGCTTTGGTGGCGTACCCGAGCGCTGAGACAGCACAGCTCCTATCCCAGCCTCGGACGCGTCCACCTCTACTATGAATGCTAAGGAGGGATCCGGATGAGTCAGCACGGGAGCCGAGGTAAACAAAGCCTTCAGGTGACCAAAAGCCCTGTCCGCTCCAGCTGACCACTGCAGTCGCACCGGTCCCCCCTTCAGCAAGGAGGTAATGGGAGCCGCTACCTGACCAAAGCCCTGGATAAACCTCCGGTAGTAGTTGGCAAACCCTAAGAACCGCTGCACTTCCTTTACCGTGGTTGGAGTTGGCCAATTACGCACGGCTGAAATGCGGTAATTTTTCATCTCCACCCCTGACGCGGACAGGCGGTACCCTAGGAAGGAGATGGACTGTTGGAAGAACAGACATTTCTCAGCCTTGACGTACAGGTCATGCTCCAACAGTCGACCAAGCACCTTGCGCACCAGGGACACATGCTCGGCACGTGTTGCGGAGTATATGAGAATTTCATCTATATACACCACTACACCCTGCCTGTGCAGGTCCCTGAAGATCTCGTCTACAAAGGATTGGAAGACTGATGGAGCATTCGTCAACCCGTAAGGCATGACGAGGTATTCATAGTGCCCAGAGGTGGTACTAAATGCAGTCTTCCACTCATCCCCCTCCCGGATACGCACCAGGTTGTACGCGCTCCTGAGATCCAATTTTGTGAAGAAGCGCGCCCCGTGCAATGACTCGGTGACACTGGCTATGAGAGGCAACGGGTAACTGTACTTCACCGTGATCTGATTGAAACCCCGATAGTCAATGCACGGGCGTAAACCTCCATCCTTCTTCTTCACAAAAAACAAACTTGAGGAGGCAGGTGAAGTGGAAGGCCGAATATATCCCTGTCCTAGAGATTCGGAGACATATGTTTCCATAGCCGCCGTCTCCTCCTGTGACAGAGGATAAACGTGACCCCTGGGAAGTGCTGCGTCTACCTGGAGATTTATCGTACAATCCCCCCGTCGATGGGGTGGTAATTGAGTCGCCTTCTTTTTTTACAGAAGGCGAGAGCCAAATCGGCATATTCTGGGGGGATGTGCATGGGGGAGACCTGGTTTGGACTCTCCACCGTAGTTGCACCTATGGAAACACCTACACACCCCCCTGAGCACTGACGTGACCATCCCTTCAGACCCCTCTGTTGCCACAAAATAGTGGGGTCATGATGGGCCAACCAGGGAAGCCCCAACACCACAGGAAACGCAGGAGAATCTATCAGGAGGACACTTATACTCTCCTCATGACCCTCCTGCGTTATCATACCTAGTGAGCTGTGACCTCCCTAATCAGGCCCGATCCTAAAGGACGACTATCTAAGGCATGTACAGGGAAGGGCACATCAACAGGAACAATAGGGATCCCTAATCTAAGTGCAAATGCACGGTCAATAAAGTTCCCAGCTGCGCCTGAATCTACTAGCGCCTTATGCTTGGAATGCGGGGAAAACTCATACATGTGCGCAACAGGGAGCTCTGGGTGAGTCGGGTGCCTACTCACCTGGGATGATCCACCAGTGCCCTGCCTGCTGCCTCGACTCCCTGGGGAACCTCCCCAGCACCGACCAGCAGTGTGCCCTCTGCGGCCACAGGTGGTGAAGGAAAGGGCCCCCCCTCCGGTCACCCTAAGAGCAGCACTTCCGAGCTCCATAGGTATAGACTCGGAAGTGCTGGGGGATGTAACGGACGGACCCCAATCCGAGTGTTCGCGGGTGGTCAACAGGTTATCCAGCCAGATGGATTAATCCACCAGCTGGTCGAGGTTAAGGATGGTGTCCCTGCAGGCCAGCTCCCGACAGATGTCCTCCCGTAGATTTCACCGGTAATGGTCGATCAGGGCCCTCTCATTCCATCCCGCGCTGGTAGCCAAGGTCCTGAAGTCCAGTGCGAAGTCCTGTGCGCTCCTCTTCCCCTGTCTGAGATGGACCAAGCGTTCCCCCGCCGCTCTCCCCTCAGGCGGATGATTGAAAACCGCCCGGAAGCGTCGGGTGAAATCCTCGTAACGGACCAACGTAGCGTCTATCTCTCCCCATTCGGCGTTGGCCCATTCCAGCACTTTCCCCGACAAACAGGAGATGAGGGCAGACACTCTCTCGTATCCCGATGGGAGCCGGGTGGATGGTCACCAGGTAGAGCTCCACCTGGAGCAGGAACCCCTGGCACCCGGCAGCCGTCCCATCATAGGCCTTCGGGAGCTAGAGACGAATCCCACTGGTTCCAGGTGACGGAGGGGTGGACAGCGGTGGGGGTTGAGGTGAAGTTGATGGGGGTATGGAAAAACCCTCTCTCTCCCATCGCTCCATGGTGTGCAGCACGCAATCCATTGCTGTGCCCAGATTGTGCTGCTGGACGCACTCCTCCACCGATACCGGAAGACTGGGTGCACCTGCTGACTCCATAGGTGGTGCATGATTCTGTCAGGTGTCAGTGTGCAGCGGTAGGACGGAGTCAAGCGCAGGACACAGAACTGAGTAAATAATTAATTTTACTAGGAAAACAACAAATCTAATTTCCATGCAGGGAAATAAAACAGCTCACAGCATTATACAACACCAAACAAAGAACAATCACACACAAAACCATGAGGGAACCAGAGGGTTAAATAGGGAAATAACCATAACGTGATGGGAACCAGGTGTGTACAATCAAGACAAAAACATAGAAAAAGAAACGTAGATCAGTGGCAGCTAGAAAGCCGGTGACGACGACCGCTGATAGCCTCCTGCACAAGGAGAGGCACCAACTTCGGCGGAAGTCATGACAAAAAGTACTATCTTAGTACCGTACACCATATTTCTTCAATTATTACATGAAATGAGAATGAATTAATGGAGGAATCTGAACAACAATGGTAGACAGACCTTTTTAAAACGACTAAATAGCCTACTTAAAATGGGGCCCAATGTCAAGTGTTTATGGGCATGGAGGCACTGTTCTGAACGAGAGATAAGATGACTTACCTGTCACCGTCAGTCTGACTGCATCACTCCACTTAGAATGCTTCTTCTGATCAATATGTGTACCCAGACACCAGTAGTCACCACTGTCTGAAATCTTAACCTCACTGATCTCATATTTATGCTTCCTACTGAGGGAGTCTATGACATCCTTGCGCCATGTGTATTCCCAGTCAGTGACATCTCCTCTCTGTATGTTACATCTGAGAGTGACAGACTCTCTACTGAAAATCTGGGAAGATTTGGGGTGTATGGTCAAAACAGCCTTTGCCTGTCCTGCACAAAATAAAAACTAGCATGATACAATTGCTTTACACATGTTATTTTGAGACACTCAAAACACAAAATATGTCTATCCAAAAGCAGCTTTAAAAATCACAAACAAAGAAATATGATGAAGCATTAAGAGATGAAGGCTTGATCAAGTGTACAGATATCTACCATCATCATCTTCAGAGTGTCCAGAGTAGATGTGTGTACCCAGCACTACAACAAAAAAAGTCACATTGCTCCAATATTAGCTTGAAATAAATAACAACATGCCATATTCATGTTACTGATGACCAAATCCATCCTGTACTTTATTTTAAAGGTGCAATCTGCATTTCCTACATATATTTCTACACTACTAAATGAATTACAGAAATTCAAGTCTTATTCCATCATAACCCAAAATATACAGTTATTCTATGACAATTATTGTAAACAATGTAGATGAATGAATTTCCTTAGACCCATCCCTCAGCCGTATACTACAACAAGTGGCATTGTGAGCTTTTTGTGGTAGTTTGAATTACGGACTGCAGCTTTAAATGGCCACTGACTTCCCATGTTCTGCACACAGAGAGAGTACAGAGACCAAAAACACCAAATCACCACTAATTAATCTCTTAACATAGTTTACTATAACTGTAGCAAAGGAACCCTCAACCATTTACAATAAACACAACTTGATACTACAACACATCCAATAAATATTGCATTTTGTATTCATTGTCATTGACAGCACATTTTGCATCCACTGAGTTAACACCACTCTTTAGTTCCTGAGGTATGACCTGGCTAAATGCACACCACCACACTAACCATGTCTGCATGGCATCGGCTAAACAAGTTCAGGTTCTCACAGAGATACAACATCAATGTAGGGTGGTCACATTCTTACTTCACATCTTAACCATACTTGCGGCAACTTCCTTTTACACTGTTTTCTCAACAAGGGACAGAAAACAATGTCTTATTCCTTTTTCTCTTAAAGGCTTAGTAAATCAGGTAATTAGTGTTCATAAACAAACACACTAACACAGTTTATTTATTCAAAAATTGATGAAAAAATAATAATCCTCATCAATCTACACACAATACCCCATAATGACAAAGTGAAAACAGGTTTAGATATTTTTGCAAATGTATTAAAAATAAACATAAACATTAATACTTTATTTACATAAGTATTCAGACCCTTTGCTATGAGACTCGAAATTGAGCTCAGGAGCATCCTGTTTCCATTGATTATCCTTGAGATGTTTGTACAACTTGATTGGAGTCCACTTGTTGGAATTAAATTGATTGGACATGATTTGGAAAGGCACACACCTGTCTATATAAGGTCCCAGAGTTGACACTGCTTGTCAGAGCAAAACAAGCCATGAGGTCGAAGGAATTGTCCGTAGAGCACCAAGACAGGATTGCGTTGAGGCTCAGATCTGTGGAAGGGTACCAAAACATTTCTGCAGCATTGAAGGTCCCCAAAAACACTTTGGCCTCCATCATTCTTAAATGGAATAAGTTTGGAGCCACCAAGACTCTTCCTAGCGCTGGCCGCCCGGCCAAACTGAGCAATCGGGGGACAAAAGCCTTGGTCAGGGAGGAGACCAAGAACCCAATGGTCACTCTGACAGCACTCCACCAATCAGGCCTTTATGGTAGTGGCCAGACGGAAGCCTCTCCTCAGTAAAAGGCACATGACAGCCAGCTTAGAGTTTGCCAAAAGGCACCTAAAGACTCTCAGACCGTGAGAAACAAGATTCTCTGATCTGATGAAACCAAGATTGAACTTTTTGGCCTGAATGCCAAGTGTCACGTCTGGAGGAAAAGTGGCACCATCCCTACGGTGAAGCATGGTGGTGGCAGCATCATGCTGTGGGGATGTTTTTCAGCGGCAGGGACTGGGAGACTAGTCAGGATTGAGTGAAAGATGATCGGAGAAAAGTACTGAGAGATCCTTGTTGAAAACCTGCGAAGGTTCACTTTCCAACAGGACAACGACCCTAAGCCCACAACCAAGACAACGCAGGAGTGGCTTCAGGACAAGTCTCTGAATGTCCTTGAGTTGCCCAGCCAGAGCCCGGACTTGAACCCGATCAAACTTATCTGGAGAGACCTGAAAATAGCTGTGCAGCGAAGCTCCCCATCCATCCTGACAGAGCTTGAGAAGATCCGCAGAGAAAAATGGGAGAAACTCCCCAAATACAGGTGTGCTAAGCTTGTAGCGTCTTACCCAAGAAGACTCTAGGCTGTAATCGCTGCCAAAGGTGATTCAACAAAGTACTGAGTAAAGGGTCTGAATACTTATGTAAATGTGATATTTCAGTTTTTTATGTGTCTAAACCTGTTTTTGCTTTGTCATTATGGGGTATTGATGAGGAAAAAACAACAATATAATCAATTTTAGAATAAGGCTGTAACGTAACAAAATGTGAAAAAGTCAAGTGGTCTGAATACTTTCCGAATGCGCTGTACATAGTAGCAAACAGAGCAAGGTGTGCTCCATTCTGTCCCCACAGACAAGTTACTTTCTAAACAAATACAGTCCTTCTGACAAACCACTCTACAGTCTGCTTAGATCACACCTCTTCACCGTCACACAGAAAAACAGAGAGAGAAAGATTCAAGAGAAATGTCAAAAGACTGTGAGAAAAAATAGTAGCAGTTGATAGCGTGTTTATATTCTGACCAACTTCTCCTTATGGTTGGCTACATGGTCTCATACTCGCTCCTTAGAGACCTGAATTGATGAGATCAGAGCTTTTGGTTTTATATCAGAATGTGCAGATGTTTGTTTTATGCTGCACCATGCACAGATAGATAGATAGATAGATAGATAGATAGATAGATAGATAGATAGATAGATAGATAGATAGATAGATAGATAGATAGATAGATAGATAGATAGATAGATAGATAGATAGATAGATAGATAGATAGATAGATAGATAGATAGATAGATAGATAGATAGATAGATAGATAGATAGATAGATAGATAGATAGATAGATAGTGTAGGCCTCCCCTCAAACCTTTGCTCAGCTGTCAGGTGGCAAGCCTAGCCAGCTAACCTCAGTTTTTCCACAATGGAAATGGACATCTTCTGCCACCCCCTCAATTACGAGGAATAAGTTTACTTAGATACTGTCTACATAGATATGTTTGTTATTGTGTTGTTTATGGTTGTATTTCAATTTGTCTGTTTATGTGATGTGCCTAAGGGTTATTGTTCATGTACCGTATCGTGTTTTATTGTGTGTGTGTGTTTTGTGTGTGTGTGTGTTGTGTGGTTTGTGTGTGTATGTGTGTGCATCAGAGGAAGAGCTGTGCGGAATTTATTACCACTGACCAGAGTTGGGAGGAGTTTCAAAGCTGTAACTGGGTAACTGAATTTCCAGGTTAAAGTGTAGAGTTTCATTTTGCTTCAAATCATTACATTTGTTGTTGTAGAGTGTAGAGTGAGACACTCTGCGTGAAGAAACAAGGTAAACATCTGGGGTTTCTTATTGCCCCCTTCATGACAGGACTGTAACTACTCCACATTCCTGTGGATCACAATATTGAAGCTAAAATGGTAATTGGTCAAATAGCAACAACATAACCCCTCAGTCTACTGGGTCTGCCCTCTTATTCCTTCCTCTCTCTATGTCATCATATTAGTACAGACATGGACCACTTCTGTATGGGTTCATATCAGTATAAGTCAAATCTGAATGTGGTTTACAGACGACTGACAGCACTATGGTGCATAGAGATTTTGTTAGAAAGTGTTGCTTTACATCAGGGTGTCAAACTCAATCAACAAAAGGGCCATATTGAAAAAAACACCAAGAATTCGTGGGCTATTATATTTTTTTTACAAAAAAACATGCATAAAACTGCAACCCAAACTGTCTATTGTTTTATTAGAAAAAATATGGCGTGATATGTCCACTTATGTACATAGGATGCTGTATATTGCATTTTAACATTTTAAAACAGAGATCAATAATACAGTGGGGGAAAAAAGTATTTAGTCAGCCACCAATTGTGCAAGTTCTCCCACTTAAAAAGATGAGAGAGGCCTGTAATTTTCATCATAGGTACACGTCAACTATGACAGACAAATTGAGCATTTTTTTTCCAGAAAATCACATTGTAGGATTTTTTATGAATTTATTTGCAAATTATGGTGGAAAATAAGTATTTGGTCACCTACAAACAAGCAAGATTTCTGGCTCTCACAGACCTGTAACTTCTTCTTTAAGAGGCTCCTCTGTCCTCCACTCGTTACCTGTATTAATGGCACCTGTTTGAACTTGTTATCAGTATAAAAGACACCTGTCCACAACCTCAAACAGTCACACTCCAAACTCCACTATGGCCAAGACCAAAGAGCTGTCAAAGGACACCAAAGGACACAACATTGTAGACCTGCACCAGGCTGGGAAGACTGAATCTGCAATAGGTAAGCAGCTTGGTTTGAAGAAATCAACTGTAGGAGCAATTATTAGGAAATGGAAGACATACAAGACCACTGATTGCTAGGTCGCCAGGTCGCAGTTGTAAATGAGAACTTGTTCTCAACTGGCTTACCTGGTTAAATAAAGGTGAAATAAAAAAATAAATACAAAAAATGATAATCTCCCTTGATCTGGGGCTCCACGCAAGATCTCACCCCGTGGGGTCAAAATGATCACATGAAAAAAAAAAAAATCCCAGAACCACACGGGGGGACCTAGTGAATGACCTGCAGAGAGTTGGGACCAAAGTAACAAAGCCTACCATCAGTAACACACTACGCCGCCAGGGACTCAAATCCTGCAGTTCCAGACGTGTCCCCCTGCTTAAGCCAGTACATGTCCAGGCCCGTCTGAAGTTTGCTAGAGTGCATTTGGATGATCCAGAAGAGGATTGGGAGAATGTCATATGGTCAGATGAAACCAAAATAGAACTTTTTGGTAAAAAACTCAACTCGTCGTGTTTGGAGGACAAAGAATGCTGAGTTGCATCCAAAGAACACCATACCTACTGTGAAGCATGGGGGTGGAAACATCTTGCTTTGGGGCTGTTTTTCTGCAAAGGGACCAGGACGACTGATCCGTGTAAAGGAAAGAATGAATGGGGCCATGTATCGTGAGATTTTGAGTGAAAACCTCCTTCAATCAGCAAGGGCATTGAAGATGAAACGTGGCTGGGTCTTTCAGCATGACAATGATCACAAACACACCGCCCGGGCAACAAAGGAGTGGCTTCGTAAGAAGCATTTCAAGGTCCTGGAGTGGCCTAGCCAGTCTCCAGATCTCAACCCCATATAAAATCTTTGGAGGGAGTTGAAAGTCTGTGTTGCCCAGCGACAGCCCCAAAACATCACTGCTCTAGAGGAGATCTGCATGGAGGAATGGGCCAAAATACCAGCAACAGTGTGTGAAAACCTTGTGAAGACTTACAGAAAACGTTTGACCTGTGTCATTGCCAACAAAGGGTATATAACAAAGTATTGAGAAACTTTTGTTACTGACCAAATACTTATTTTCCACCATAATTTGAAAATAAATTAATTACAAATCCTACAATGTGATTTTCTGGAAAAATTTTTTCTCATTTTGTCTGTCATAGTTGATGTGTACCTATGATGAAAAGTACAGGCCTCTCATCTTTTTAAGTGGGAGAACTTTCACAATTGGTGGCTGACTAAATACTTTTTTTCCCCACTGTAAGTCATCCTCATGTGTATATATAACTATAAGTTTGAGTCTTTCTCTATGTGTCAGACCTGCATCCTTCAGTGTCTCTCAGAATATGACCCAACAGAACTCAACACTTTACATCAAAGTCTCTCTCACTAAGCTGTGAGGAGAAGGGGAACTCTACTGGATGGAGACTGAAGAGATACAGAGAGAGAGGAGTGGAGTCAGGGTGTGGCTCTAACTGGGGATCAATGGCAGGGTCCACATGTACCATCAGGTCCACACTTGAAAAGGACAGTGGAGTGTACAGGTGTGAGTCTGCATCAGGAGAGTACAGTAATGCTGTCAACATCACAGTGGATGGTACGTTGTCACGTTCGTTTAATGACGGGACAGACCAAGGCGCAGCATGATATACGTACATGTTTATTAAACCAATAAACACTCGATAAAACAATAAACGAAACGAAACGTGAAGTCCAAAGTAGCACACACAACATACCTTACAAGGAACAAGATCCCACAACCCACTAGTGCCAATAGGCTGCCTAAGTATGATCCCCAATCAGAGACAACGAGCTACAGCTGCCTCTGATTGGGAACCACACCGGCCAACATAGATCTACACATAATAGATCAAAACATAGAAAACAGCACAAAGAATATACACACCCTGACTCAACATATAAGAGTCCCCTGAGTCAGGGCGTGACATACGTCTATTGTACAATATTCACTAACCTTTTTTACATTTCAATGTATGCTAAAATGTTCAATTCTGAAACTGAATGAATGTATCTCATATAAAATGCAAGCTCATAAGACATTAATATATTGTGAGTGATTACTCCTGATTTACAGTTTTATTTATATCTT
This sequence comes from Coregonus clupeaformis, assembly GCF_020615455.1. Lineage (NCBI taxonomy): Eukaryota > Metazoa > Chordata > Actinopteri > Salmoniformes > Salmonidae > Coregonus > Coregonus clupeaformis. Next base: position 52,495,543 of record NC_059199.1, on the reverse strand, counting down.
ATGTTACACAGCTGGTGCTGTGATCCTGGAGAGCCCTGCCTATCCCATGACTGAGGGAGACTCTGTGACTCTGCGCTGTACAAATAGATATCAGGAAACAAACCCAAACCCCAAGGTTGATTTCTACAAAGATGGAGTACTCATCAGGAATGAGACCACAGGAGAGATGACCATCCCTGCAGTATCCAAGTCAGATGAAGGCTTCTATAAGTGTAAATCTAATGAAGGAGAATCACCAGAGAGCTGGGTGACTGTGAGAGGTGAGAAGAACAGTGTGTGTGTGTGTGTGTGTGTGTGTGTGTGTGTGTGTGTGTGTGTGTGTGTGTGTGTGTGTGTTGATGGTAAAACATATGTTTTGATAGTCCCTCCAGGTTCTATTGTCTCCATCTCTCTGCTGTCCAGGCTGCTGTGTGGTCTACTGGTGGTGTCTCCCTTTCTACTGGTGTGTATCATGCTGATGGTGAAATGCTGCAGGGCTCAAGGTGACCACTTTATTTCAGAGTGTATCTACAAGAAGCTTATCCAGCTTGATATTTTCCTTCTTTATGTCATGCTCTTGTATTACTGTTATCAAGTAATGTTGACTCGAATGGTTCATTTCAAATGTAAATAGACAAAGTGCCCAGTGGCAGCTATTTCTGTTAAATGTCTTCTAAGGAAATGTTATTCCCCCAGAAAAGGCAAACTAATGTCGTATATGATGAATGGTGGCAATTACTGCTGTCAACAAAGAGTCCGTTATGCTGCATCATGTTAGAAGTTTTATTCATACCACGAGGTTACAGCATAAATTACAGACACGCGTTGTCCGGAGAACGACTCGCCAGATTGTTATGCTCGTTCTAACGTCTCATCGTTTAACCCCTATTTATAAACCCTGATGCCCTCTCTTCTGGCCAATCACCAGTCTCCCCTGTCTACAACCCACCTCCTGTCGGTGATATGTGGTATTACACCTAAAACATTCCCTCTTGATACTACCATAAACAACATTCCTTCAGTTCCATTTAAAAACATTTAACACCATCGTATTGTCAATACACTACATTCCCCCCTTTCGAGACGAACTAAACGTCTCGAAACCAAACAGAATAAGATTATGACTAGTAACAACTTATCTTATTGAGTATCTTTAACCTTAAACCAAACCATTCTCCTCTAGAGTGTAAATACCTTTCTTATAAAATATGAATAACTGTTGATGAAGTGTGAACACATTCCTATGAATTATGAATAAATCTTTATGGAGTGTAAATACATTACTATGACATATGAAGAAATCTCTATGAAGTGTAAATACATTACTATGACATATGAAGAAATCTCTATGAAGTGTAAATACATTACTATGACATATGAAGAAATCTCTATGGAGTGTAAGAGCGAAAAACTGTCCAGCAGCCATCCATCCATATCAATCAAGACAGTAAAATTCTCTCACGGTCCCTCTGCCCCAGGCAACCACCGTCGGTACTCCAGATAACCTCATTAACCATGTAAATGCATTTGAAACTATGATGTAATTAAATACACATGTAAACAAAATCCTATCCATAAATATCCATTGTACGGCTGGTCAACCCATCGAATCGTACAATGAATCTCTCCCTTCCTAGACCTTCTGTCCCTAAACCCCATCGAAATAAACAAAAGCATCTAAGATCCTCATCTGCATTCAATAACATCAAACATCATTCTACTAAAATCAATACCTAAGACTATGACACAATTATGTATTACACATCAAATATGTCTATATTTCATTGCAGACACTGGAATATAGTCCACTACACTTCATCTCCCTGTAGTGTCCTCTTCCAATGGACTTGTTGATGATGGAATCAGCCACACCCTCCTTGTTTCATCTCCTCCAGTCATATTGTCCCTTCATATTGTCTTTGTTTGAGTATTCCAATCTCCACATGTTCTCCCAAATGCTTCTGGAATGACAAGAAAATAAACGACCAAACAGTATCTTTTGCAAAACCACATTTTCAAATTAAACCTCAACATCAATTTAAGACCTATAAATGATGTATGAATCACATTAACCTATCCCCCCCTTTGATTCATAAATCATACCAAAAATCATACTAATATTGAAAAAAACAACTTGAAAAATCATCAAATAATCCAAAATGATATTTATCCATCAGTAGGCCACTTGTCCCTCTTCGTCCAGATCCGGAACAGTCAACAATGGCATCTGAGTGTTGCCTCCAGGCACCACTCCTCCAACCTATCTCAATATCATAACTTTCTCAAAGGTCAGTAACATATTACACAGTGCCTTAAAATGTACCCCATCACTGCCCCCTACTGGCCTAACTGATTTTGCATCCAAATGCATCCCTGATATTTTCCAAATGTTACACCATACCATGAATGAAGTCCCCCTTCTCCCTTAAACCTACCCTTCAATGATAGGCTTGAAGACTATAACATGTAGCCATGTCACCCTTTTAACCCTAGATTTAGCTGTGTCCGATGCTAGCTCTCTTTTAATAGTAAAAGCCTCATATGGAAGCTTCAACGTTGACACATACCCAAATCCTATCCCTTCATAGGGTAAAAATATATATACTTTATCATCACAAACCCACCAAATATCTCTAAGATTCCCCATAGTCACCCTGTCAGTCAAAAGCTAATCTTTTAACCATCAAAGTCCTGCTCTTCTTACTACCTGGTATATAAAAAATTACATTATATTTGTCATCTCTAACCTTATGTTAATGCTTATCCAAAGTTATCATATAACATCCCAATATGATATTCCCATAAACATACCCCTTACCTCATATGTTTTATTAGACCAAAAACAACTTTTATCCTCACTGGTTCACCTGAATACTTCAGGTTTCCACTGTTACCTGACTTTACTTTCCATCTAACAATTCCCATAGGGTAATCCATTTACCCAAGAACACTTAAACCCTACTGTTCTGACAACTACATTATTTTATCGGTCAATGACTGTTGCCGATACCACAGTCATGACAAAGCATAACCCTGACCCAGACCCGCTAGAGGCTGCGCAACCGTCCAACACGTCTTGGGCTGGCATCCCCAACAGACATCAACCCTCAAGATTCCTCACTGATTCTTACAGAATGATTTACCGGAACCAAATATTCCTACCTGCCTATCTATCTCTAATTTTCACAACAGAAGAACAAGCGGCACTGCAGATACCCCTTCCCGTCTGTCATCAAAATCAAAGACCTCATCCTATAGCTCCATGATAAATCCATCTTCTCTATTTCAGATTAATCTATATTGTTTCTATCTCTGCCCTCCTATTTTCCATAACCTCCTGAGTCCCTCTTGCTACCTCTTTTAACTTCAGAAAAGTTGTTGTCATCCTTCCTACATTTGCTATTACCATCGTATCATTAATCCCCTCCCAAAGTTACCATTAACGTTGTTGATTTAGTTGATGAATTAAAACCCTTAATTCCCTCTAGTGGGAAACTACCAACATCCTATTCGATTATTCCCTGTTGGAGTGACTACTGTAATAAACTTATCCTTAACTCCCTCTGTGACTGTGGAAAGTTTTACAGACTTCAAATCTTCCATTATAAGCATCACCTTACAAATTAAATAGCCCTTTAACCAATAATTCTTAACCAAAACACATTTTAATGCTTTCACTAGATAAGTACACATATTCTCCCTGATCTTTATCTGTAACCTTACGCAAAATAATCCCTTATTTGACTAAGTGCAACAGCTTCTATTTCTGATCCTGCTAACAATACTTATTCTCCCTAATTATCTCTCTCTCTCTGTGAAAGAAACGTCATCATCCTAAATGGCATATTATAATTATTATTCTCCTAACCCTCATAACAGTATTTTCCCCCTATAATTGATGCTGGACCCTTAATCAAATGCGCTATATTTATGGCTTTAATAACTATCAATGTTGAAAGAGTTAAATTACTTCTACCTGTTATTTTAATAGACTCACATGTTAATGTCCTTATTTACTCCTAGTTTTCCCCTAAGACTTTGAACTCCTTCCTTGTACTTCCATCCATCACCACTAGTGTCACTTTTTCCCCAAATCTCAGTTCTACCTCTAAACTTTAAACCTTTGATTACACAAAATACACCTATAATGACATTGATCTCCCTGCTGGAAACTGTAAATATAGATACTCAATCACCCTCAAATCATTCAGCAACACATACTTTCTCAATGCATCTGCTCCTAACCGATTTAAACTCCTACCATATCTTCCCACTAAACTTTAAAATGTCCTTCCTCACTGTTCTCTCTCTGTCTTACTACTAACTTTGAAACTTAGCTTACTGTCTCAGAGTCCCTTCAACCTAGCCTACCCCTAACTTATTTTAATCTAATCTTTTCTCTCATAACATTTAAAACCTTTTCCCCTGATCTATTAACAAAATCTCTTACCACCAAATTTTTGGAATATGTGATTGGGAAAGTTCCCCACCTGCTTCTGACTCATTACACACAGACTTGGCAAAACCGACTAAACACCTTTTAGCCTAACCTCAAATCTCTTAGTGTAAGAATGTAACCCAAAATAACAGTCACCCCTATTAAGTTTTTTCCCAGACAGATTGTCTAACAGGCAATCTAATACATTATCATGCTTCCTATGATATTTATCTTTTAAGCAAATGATTCCCCAAAAACCCTACTTTTTAAAATATGCTACCAGACAGTCAGTCGTCTAGTGTACATCTTTATTGTACGCTTCAATTCTCTTCCCAACACTACAATAACAGTATCTTCTAATATTAGTACTTTAAGAGTAATTAACCGTTTTACTACCTCAAATCCCTATCCTAATTCGTTATCAATTAGTGAGATGTTTAACCTCTTTAGGCTGAACACAGATAAGTTTTCCCCTATTCACTATCACTTCTAATTGTAGGTTGTTTCAACTGTTAGCTATTTTCTCTTCTTCTCTAATCAAGGCTCTCAGCAATGCACCCCTTCCGGATATTCTCGGCACTCTAGAATATTTAGTGTTCACCTGAAGCACAGGTGATCTTCACTTGCTCCTTAATCTTCCTCTGTTTCTTCTTCTCCAAATCTGTGTCTGTCCAGAAACTGACAGTCAATATGGAACATCTCGTCCCCCCTTGGCTGGTACAATTGCCTTTGATATTGTTCAGTTAAAGCTGTAACAGTGATTGTTGATTTGATTCACTCTGATTCTTCATAACCAACACTTATTTTCTTCTTCTCCACCACCAGTTATAAGTTGTATTTGATAGAGTTTTCTTCGTCCTGTTCCTTCTCGTCGTTGACATATCAATATTCTTCAACCGGTTATCTTCTAAGTTCTGTTCTTGAAATATCATCTTCTTACCAGTGGCCTTTCCTTTAGCCTCACTGTATTATTATTTTCCTTCAATTCTTGAGGTCTTCATCCAGTCGTGTTACTTCTTCCATTTCTCCATTTCTTCTTTCCTCTCTTGTACCTTCAACTTTCATCAGAGATCAAATCTCTAGTATCCATTTCTTCTTTCCTCTCTTGCCACTTCCTTCTGATCACAGAGTCACCTCCACCCATGACCTCTCATCATCATCATCCTCTTCTCCTTAAGTTCCCAGACATCTCGGTTTTCTTCCGTCTTCTGGATTCATCTTCATCGTTGTTTCTGCTCGTATTCGTCTTCATCTCTGATGCCACAATCACCATGCTAGATAATCACTGAAAGCTTCCTTCTCGTAAGGTGGGTGTCTTTCTGCTGAATCCATATGTGAGAAAGGTGTACTAACTTCTGCCATTAGTCTCTCCTAACACTACTCTAACCCTACTTTGATTAAAAATGACTATTTTAATCAATTTTCCCCTATATCAAGCCCTTTATATTCCTTTATTGTGAACTATCCTATTTTAGACTTATATAAGTTATATAGACTTCCCCCCTAAAATTCTTAATATAACCTAAACAAATCCATTCACCATCCTGAATAATTAACCCCAATTCCTATTCCTATGTCACCAATATCAATTAGTGTTGAGTATATCTTACCACAACCCATCAACTGCCAGTAAATGCAAGTTAGTCATCTTCAGACTAAAATACCCATAACCAAAGCCTTTAACCCCTTGCTCTAACCCCTAATTATCATAAATTTACAGAAGAATCCTCAATCCATCCTGGATTCCCAACACATCTGTAATTAAACCCCAGTGATGCACATAGCCTCCAAAATGCAATTTTTAATGAAATAGTATTTGCCAAGCCCATGTAAGATTGTCATAACATCACATATCTTGTTAGGGAAAGATCTTGTAACCATAATCAGTACCAAACCCTTTTTGACTTGATCCTCTGCCACGTGACGTGATCACTTCCTGTATCTCCTCGCTCCCCCTCTCTCTCCTGTCTCTCATGACAAGGGATAAAGACACAAGAACAGCTTTTAGTAGTTCATGCCATCACTGAGTATTTCCAACCGTTCAATATTCATTCGTTCTACATTATTCACTCTAAGACTAAACTCAGAATTAAATAAATCGCTCAAAAACCTTTTGCTTTCAATCCGTCATTTAATTATTTAATTCAATCTATTATAATCCGTTATCCTATATTTAATTTATAAATTCAATAGGCTACAAAACAAGTTTCATCTTTAACCAATATTCGTGTTAAACTCTCCCTGTGCCTATTTGTTCCGTCGTCTGTGTTCCTCTGTCTCCCCCTGCCCCTGCAGTTTAACCAATGTGTTGTTTTGCAGAATCCCACGCATGCGCAAATATCATTTATTACATAGATCGCTCCAAAATATTTCATTTAATTTTAATCGTCTTTTAATTTAATTAATTATACTCCGTCAACATATATTTGATTTATAACTTTACCACATCTCGCCAAATAGTTTCCCGTTCGAACAACAGCCGTTTAACACCTAAGAGATTTTTTCCCAAAATCTCTCTTATTCTGTGACTATTATCCCTTGCCGCGTCACATGGGACCTATGACCCTTACCCATAATGCCGTGCTTTGTAGGCTTAGCACATAACCACATGTTGTAGTTTTTAGCCCCATAAAATCACGCATGCGCAAATATCATTTTAACCTCATACTTGAGTCTCCGCATCCCCTCATGGTGCCGTAAAACAAAACGTTCCCTAATCTCGTGCCATAAAACTCCCCTTTCTATAGTGTAGTGTCGCAAAATTAAACGCATGCGCACAACCATTCAAAAAACCCTTTTCACCGTGGAAGAAAGATTCTCTCTTCTCTCTCCCCAAACAGAAAGAATAACAGCCAGCTGTAACTTCCCATTTCCCCCTTATAGTCAAACAACATTTAACAGCGCTCACAAAACATACAACCTGACTTACAGACAGTGACAAATTTAAGAGACTTTAATCCATCGCAATGGAATCTCTAAGGATATCCGTTAGCATGTAGCACACAACCCAATTAGCCTTCAATCTTAGCATTTAGCTTAGCCTAAGGTACACCGTGACACAAAACCCAATTAGCACTAGCATCCACCTCAGCCACCATGATGTAGCATGATTCACACTTTAGCCTTACAAAAATTAGCCTTTAGCCTCAAGCCTTTCGCCACGATGTACCACGTGACCCAAACCATACAATCAAGCCTTAGCCACGAGGCACCACGTGGCCTGAACCAATCCAGCATTAACACCAACCTCCAGCTAACTGCAGCCTACTAGCTATACAAATGAACACCCCGCACCGTGGCCAAATCATCATCATCACAATTATCTCCCCGTCTAACTTTTTGTTGCCTTGAAAGATGAATCTCATATCAAGAGGTCAACCCCAAACCAATTTCCCGTCGGCCAGAGGAGGAATATAACATAAATACACCAATTCACTTCATAATTCCCGCTTAAGAAATCAACCTGCCAAAGCCTACCACTTCACACAGGATTTGTAGCCCATCCCTAATGAATCGCCTCGATTAAGAGGTCTTATCCATATTCACGGTGCCCTAAAAATGCATACGTATTCCAACATTAATCACCAATCCATTGTCACCCGTTACCAATGAAATATAAAGTTCTACCGTTCATCATTGTCCATAGTTACCAATGATATAAATGTTAGCAGACTCTAGTCGACCAGCAGTAACGCCACCTGAGGCTAGGTTATAATGGAGCAGCTCCTCAGTGCACACAAGTCATATCCAATCTAACAAACTCCGAAGCGGCAAGAACACTCACCCTTTCCATGCCTCAGAGAGAGTTAGCTCGGCGCTTGACTGAAACACAGAAGAGACGCAAACCAAAGCCCTACGTTGGGCGCCATTATGTCGTATATGATGAATGGTGGCAATTACTGCTGTCAACAAAGAGTCCGTTATGCTGCATCATGTTAGAAGTTTTATTCATACCACGAGGTTACAGCATAAATTACAGACACGCGTTGTCCGGAGAACGACTCGCCAGATTGTTATGCTCGTTCTAACGTCTCATCGTTTAACCCCTATTTATAAACCCTGATGCCCTCTCTTCTGGCCAATCACCAGTCTCCCCTGTCTACAACCCACCTCCTGTCGGTGATATGTGGTATTACACCTAAAACATTCCCTCTTGATACTACCATAAACAACATTCCTTCAGTTCCATTTAACACCATCGTATTGTCAATACACTACACTAACATTTTCATTACTTCTGAAGGATTACATTTTAGTGCTGTGCAGTTGAACGAGCAGTTGAATCAGTTTAACTCTAATGCTACTCTCCGCCCGTTATATTCCTATAGGCATGTGTTCAACAACCAAATCTCCTCAAGATGAGTTACGATCTGATGATATCATCGAACAGACCGAATCATCCGTGTGATCATTACAGTATGAACTGTAAACTGAATGACCATTTTTATGATTTTAAAGTTTTTGCCATTGCCTTGCCATTGATTTATGATAGCGAGTCAAATATAATTGAATGAAATTTTACAAATACTAAATGCTATGATTTAGCAAGTTGACGTTTTCAGCTTTTGGGATCTTGTATGCTTTGTTATTGTTGATTGTTGTTAATATTCTTGAAATATTACACTTACTCCTCTTTGATTTCAGTTTGTTGATTGAAAAAGAGTGTAGTGCCTGTTTTGTTTAAAAGTAGAATTTGTTGTATTTTTTAAATATGTTGTATTTTAGATAATGTCATGCTTTTTACATGCAGGTGCATATATGCTGTATGTGAATATTTTCTGGGACTAAAGGTGGGTTTATACTTGGTTGGCCGACCTACTATAACAACTTTAACAGTTATGTTGGAACATGTATAGTTTGTTTTTAACTCAATTAATTCTTATTTTCATTTACATTTTTCATACTTTCCACTTCTATGTCTATATGTTTTTTATAAAATGTTATTTCTTCAGTAGTCGTTATAGGAGCCAGATGAGTGTTCCACTATTGAACTTGAATAAAGAGGGTGTGCATTGTCTTACATCAGATAGCACGACGATTCTGCCTGACGAGAGTCGCATAGGAGTGACGCCACCTGACGTAAGACAATGGAGGTTGTGTTGCATTTTGTATTTTGTATTAATTCTCATTTGTCAAATAAAAAGTGATGATTCCCCACATCATTGTATTGCTTTTAAATATAATTTAATTTAAGGACATATTCCTTTTACTCTCTGTATTGCTGAGTTGAAACAATGCATTTACATCTTGAACATTCCTATACATTTCTTATTATGTAAAGCAACCCTTTTTAACAAAATCTCAATACACCATATTGCTGTCAGTCTTCTTAAACCAATTTCAGATTTGACTTCTACTGATATGGACCCATACAGAAGTGGTCCATGTCTGTACTAATATGATGACATCGAGAGTGGAAGGAATAAGAGGGCAGACCCAGTAGACTGAGGGGTTATGTTGTTGCTATGTGACCAATGACCATATTAGTTTCTATATTGTGATCCACAAGAATGTGTAGTAGTTACAGGCCTGTCCTAAAGGGGGCGATAAGAAACCCCAGATGTTTACCTTAGTATACCCACTGAAGGTGAAGTCTCTAACTGCTTTCACCTGTTACCTTTCTCTCCACATGTTTGTTTCTTCACACATGATGTACATGTGTCCTACACTCTATAATATATTTTTAGAGGAAAATTGTTGACAAAAATGGAGCAATGTATTCAACATGTAATTATGTGAAGCAAAATGAAACTATACACTTTAACCTGGAAACCCGGTTACCCAGTTCCAGCTTTGAAACTCCTCCCATCTCTGGTCAGTGGTAATAATCTATCTATCTATCTATCTATCTATCTATCTATCTATCTATCTATCTATCTATCTATCTATCTATCTATCTATCTATCTATCTATCTATCTATCTATCTATCTATCTATCTATCTATCTATCTATCTATCTATCTATCTATCTATCTATCTATCTATCTATCTATCTATCTATCTATCTATCTATCTATCTATCTATCTATCTATCTATCTATCTATCTATCTATCTATCTATCTATCTATCTATCTATATAATATAATATGAATAGACTATAAACCGCTACTCTTTTTTCTCAGACTTTTTACATTCCTCTTGAATCTTTCTCTCTCAGTTTTTCTGTGTGACTGTGAAGAGGTGTGATCTAAGCAGACTGTCATCATATAGGAAGTAGAGGGGTTTGTCAGAAGGACTATAGTTCTAGAGAAAGTTACTTGTCTGTGGGGACAGAATGGAGAGCACCTTGCTCTGTTTGCTACTAGGTAAGTGCTGAGTTAGTGTGTGTGTGTATGAACACTAATTACCTGATTTACTAAGCCCTTAAGGTAAAAAGGAATAAGACATTAATGGAAATGAAGACAGTTTCAAGCTTTAACTTTGTTTTTTTGTATCCCTTATTGAGAAAACATTAGTAAACGGCACTAAAAGGAAATTGCAGCAAAATATGGTGTAGATATGGAGTAAGACTGTTGCATCACGGTGAGAACCTGAGCTTATAGAGATGATGTCATGCAGACATGGTTAGTGTGGTGGTGTGCATTTAACCAGGTCATACCTCAGGAACTAAAGACTGGTGTTAACTCAGTGGATGCAAAATGTGCTGTCAATGACAATGAATACAAAATGCAATATTTGTTGGATGTGTTGTAGTATCAAGTTTTGATTATTGTTAATGGTTGAGGGTTCCTTTGCTACAGTTATAGTAAACTGTGTTAAGAGATGAATGAGTGGTGTTTTGGTGTTTTTGGTCTCTGTACTCTCACTGTGTGCAAAACATGGGAAGTCAGTGGCCATTTATAGCTGCAGTCTGTAATTCAAACTACCTTAAAATGGCCACCCTGCCACTTGTTGTGGTATACGGCTGAGGGAAGGGGCTAAGGAAATTCATTCATCTACATTGTTTACAATAATTGTCATAAAATAAACATATATTTTGGGTTATGATGGAATAAGACTTGAATTGCTGTGATTCATTTAGTAGTGTAGAAATCTATGTAGAAAACGCAGATTGCATCTTTAAAATAAAGCACAGGATGGATTTGGTAAACAGTAACATGAATATGGAATGTTGTTATTTATTTCAAAACTAATATTGGAGCAATGTGACTTTCTTTGTTGTAGTGCTGAGTACACACATCTACTCTGGACACTCTGAAGATGATGATGGTAGATATTTGTACACTTGATCAAGCCTTCATCTCTTAATGCTTCATTATATTTATTTGTGATGTTTAAAGCTGCTTTTGGATAGACATATGTTGTGTTTTGAGTGTCTCAAAATAACATTTGTAAAGCAATTTTATCATGCTGGTTTTATTTTGAGCAGGACAGGCAAAGGCTGATCTGACCATACACCCCAAATCCTCACAGATATTCAGTGGAGAGTCTGTTACTCTCAGATGTAACATAAAGAGAGGAGAAGTCACTGACTGGGAATACACATGGCACAAGGATAGTGTAGACTTACTCAGTAAGAAGCATGAATATGAGATCAGTGAGGTTAAGATGTCAGACAGTGGTGACTACTGGTGTCTCGGTACACATATTGATCAGAAGAAGGATTCTAAGTGGAGTAATCGAGTCAGACTGACGGTGACAGGTAAGTCATCTTATCTCTCATTCACATCAGTGCCTCCATGCCCATAACCACTTGACATTTGTCCCCATTTTAAGGATGCTATTTTGTCATTTAAAAAATGTCAGCCTACCATTGCTGTTCAGATTCCTCCATTAATTCTTCCACATTTCATTTGATAATTGAAGAAATATGGGGTAAGAGCATACTTTTAACTGATTGGTGCACTAATTGCATTTGTCTTCATTTAACTGTTTCCTCAGCTCTGCCTACAGCCTCAGTTAAGATAGTCACTACCCAGGAACCACTGTACTCCGGAGACACAGTCAAGCTGCAGTGTGACATATCAGACTACACAGACTGGACGTACCACTGGTTAATAAATAAAGAACGGCTTTCCAGTCACACCAGTAAAACCACCACCATCTTTCTCTCTGACCAGGCTGGTCAGTACCAGTGTGAGGGGAGAAGGACAAGACGGCCCCAGAAGTCATATCTCAGCTCATCTCTCCACATCAGCGTCACTGGTGAGCTAATTATTTATCTTCAATCACTATCTGGACATTCAAAAAATCTGAGCAAATGAGGGTTCATCTAATTACACATATACAGTATACACTGTAAATTGAAACTGAATAGAGTGAACATACCCCTAAAATCAGCTTTTATCAAAACTTAACTGCAACAGCTAAATAATTAAAAATGGCCAAGCATGTATCCAGATGTTTTGATATTCTACTATCTGTTTTCTTAGCTCTGCCTGAAACTACACTGACCGTAAATCCAAACCCTGCATACACTGGAGAGACAGTAACTCTGACATGTTCAGTGGGGTCTGACAGTGACTGGAGCTATACATGGTACAAAGACAAAACTAAGAAAGTAGTGACCTTGTCTGGCAGACACACTACAACAGGAGCCACCTTCACCATCAGTAGAGCTGCTGAGTCTGACCAGGGTCTCTACTGGTGTCAGGGAGAGATCCAGTCCAGATCCATATCATCAATCATCAGTGATCCTGTCACTATCACTGTGAAAGGTGAGTTACTTTGTTTTGTGTTTTTTATCATACAAATGGACACTATTTATATTGAGTAAATCATGTAGACATGATCCATGTACAGTTGAAGTCGAAACTTTACGTACACCTTCGCCAAATACATTTAAACTCAGTTTTTCACAATTCCTGACATTTAATCCTAGTAAAAATTACCTGTATTAGGTCAGTTAGGATCACCACTTTATTTTAAGAATGTGAAATGTCAGAATAATAGTAGAAAAAATTATTTATTTCAGTTTTTAGTACTTTCATCACATTCCCAGTGGGTCAGAAGTTTACATACACTCAATTAGTATTTGGTAGTGTCGTATCGGGTGAATGGTGGCATATTATTGCTGTCAACTGAGAGTCCGTTTATGCTGCATCGTGTTAGAGGCTTTTATTAAAATCACGAGCTTTCAGCATAAGTGACAGGTGACATGACACCCGGAGAGCGACGCCTCAGAATGGCTGCTCGTTCTGCCCTCTCCTTCGTTTTCCCCCCTATTTATAAACAATGATGCTCCCTCTTCTGGCCAATCACCAGTCTCTCCTGTCCACAACACACTTCCTGTCTGTTGTATGTGACGTTACACTAAAACATATACTAACATAAACAACATTCCATTTCTTCATGAAACAGTCATAATGTTAATACACCACATTTCCCCCCTTCGAGACGAACTAAACGTCTCGAAAACAAACAGAATAGGATTATGAGCAGTAACAATTTATCTTATTGAGTATCTTTAACATTAAACCAAAAACATTCTCCTCTAGAGTGTAAATACATTTCTATGAAATATGAATAACTGTTTATAAAGTGTGAATACATTACTATGACATATGAACAAATCTCTATGGAGTGTAAGAGCGAAAAACTGTCCGGCAACCTTCCATCCATCAATCAAGACAGTAAAATTCTCTCACGGTCCCTCTGCCCCAGGCAACCACCTTCGGTACTCCTGATAAACTCATTAACCATGTAAATGCATTTGAAACTATGATGCAATTAAATACACATGTAAGCCCCTGCAAACAAAATCCTATCCAAAAACATCCATTGTAAGGCTGGTCAACCCATTGGACCTTACAGTGAACCTCTCCCTGCCTAGACTTTCATGTCCCTAAACATTCACGAAATAAACAAAAACATCTAAGATCCTCACATGTATTCAATAACATCAAACATCATTCTACAAAAATTAATACCTAAAAATATGACACAATTATGTATTACACATGTCTATATTTCATTGCAGACACTGGAATGTAGTCCACTACACTTCATCTCCCCGTAGTCTCCTCTTCCAATGGATTGTTGATGATGGAATCAGCCACACCCTCCTTGTTTAATCTCTTCCAGTCATATTGTCCCTGTTTGAGTATTTCAATCTCCACATGTTCCCCCAAATGCTTCTGGAAGAAAAATAAACGACCAAACAGTATCTTTTGCAAAACAAACACTTTCAAATTAAACATCAATATCAACTAAGAATATAAAAATGATATATAAATGATGTATGAATCACATAAACCTATTCCCCCCTTTGATTCATAAAATCATACCAACATCACCCCAATATTGAAAAAAATTGAAAAATGATCAAATAATCAAAAATGATATTTATCCATTCAGTTCCACTTGTCCATCTTTATCCAGATCAGGAACAGTCAACACCGGCATCTGAGTGTTGTATCCAGGCATCACTCTCCAACCTATCTCAATATCATAGCTTTCTCAAAGATCAGTAACAAATTACAAACCTCACACAGTGTTATCAAAGCTGAAACTAAAGTCTGACCCATCACTGCCCCTACTGGGCCTAACTGATCTTGCAACCAAGTCTTCTCAGATCTCCCAAATGCATCCCTTATATTCTTCAATGCATATATAACTATCTGAACTATCTGGACTCAAAGTATAACTATTATCATCAATAGGATCTTCCCAAATGTTACACCATACCATGGAAAAAATCCCCCCTTCTCCCTTAGATGTATCCTTCAATGATAGGCTTGAAGACTATGACATGTAGCCATGTCACCCTTTTAACCCTAGATTTAGCTGTGTCCGGTGCTATCCCTCTTATAATGGTAAAACCTCATATGGAAGCTTCAATGTTGACATGTAACAACATCCTGTCTATCCATAGTGTAAGAATATATATGCTTTATCACCACAAACCCTCTAAATATCTTTAAAATTCCCCATAGTCACATTGTCAGGCAAAAGCTAATCTTTTAACCATCAAAGTCCTGCTGTTCTACTACCTGGTACATAAAAATTACATTATATTTGTCATCTCTAACCTTATGTTCATGCTTATCCAAAGTCATCATATAATCATCACAATCTGATATTCCCATAAACATACCCCTTACCTCATATGTTTTATTAGAACAAAAACAACTTTTAGCCCTCCATGGTTACACCTCAAATGCTTCAGTTACGCTGTTACCTGATTTTTCTTTACATCTAACAAATTCACACAAGTTAATTCACTTAATCCAATAACACCTAAACCTAGGCTTAAACAAATGTTTTGACAACGACATTATTTTATCTGTTACTGACTGTTGCTGCTGATACAACAGTCATGACAACGCATAAGATTGACACATACTTGATAGAGGTCGAACGACCGTCTCTAACATGTTTGACTGGAATTCTAACCAGACATGGACCCTCAAGATTCCTCACTGATATTACAGAATGAGCTGCTGGAACCTGCCCATCTATCTCTAATTTTCACAACAGAAGAATCAAACCACTCCCTTTAGTTTCTCTCTCCCCTAACGAGCGGTACTGATCAGATACCTCTCCTTGTCTGTCATTAAAATCAAAGACCTCATCCTGTACCTCCATGATGAATCTATATTCTCTCTACTACTATCTGTTCTCCTATTTTAACCCTATTCGTACTATAATTGACAGCACTCTCCATCCGTAACATAACCCCTGAGTACTTCTTGCTACCCCTTTAATTTCAGAAAAGTTGTTGTCGGTGTCATACTTCCTAAGATTTGCCATTGCCATCGTATCATTAATCCCTTCCAAAGTTACCATTAAAGTAGTTGACTTAGTTGCTGTATCAACCTTAATTATTTCTAGTGGCAAAGCTACCAATATACTCTGTGTATTATTTACTGTTGGAGTGACTACTGTAATCTACTCCTCCTGAACTCCTTTGGTGACTGTGGAACTTCAACAGATTTCAAATCTTCCATCATAGGCATCACTTTACGAATTACATAGCCTTTTAACCAATAATTCTTAACCGGAACAACTTCTAATGCTTGCCCTAGATAAGTATACTTCTTCTCCATAATTATCTCTCCATATGGGAGAAACGTCCCCATCCTAACCCTAATAAGTATTCTTTCCCCTAAAATTGGTACTGTATTGGTTCCCTTATAATCAAATGCGATATATTTATGGCTTTAATAACTATCAATGTTGAAAGAGTTAAATTGCTTCTCACTGTTGTTATAATAGACTGAAGTGTTAATGTCCTTAGTTACTTCTAGTTTCCTCAAAGAAAAGTTGTCTTTGCTTGTACTTCCATCTATCACCACTAGTGTCACTTTTTCCCAACTTTTCAGTCTGATCTCTAATCCCTGACTTTCAAACTTTTGATTATAAAAAATACACCTACAATTACCTTGATCTTCCTACTCTAAAGTGTCATTCACCATTGTTCTCTCTCTTACTACTAACTTTGACACTTAGCTTACTGTCTTAGAGTTCCTTCAACCTAGTCCTCCTAATTTATTTTAATCTAATCTTTTCCTCCTAACCTTTAAACTTTTTCCACTGATTTATTCACAACATCCCTTTACCACCAAATTTTTAGAATATGTGATTGGGAAAGTCCCCACCTGCCTTTGACTTCTTCACACACAGACTTGGCAAACGTCTAAACACCTTTTAGCCTAGCCTGAAATCCCTTGGTGTAAGAATGTAACCCAGACTCTTTAAAATCCTCTACCAGACAGCCGTCTAGTGTACATCCTATTGTACAGTTCAATTTACACAATGCATCTCTTTCCAATAATGCAATAGGTATATGCTCTAATATTAGTATCTTAAGAGTAATTAACTGTTTACTACCTCAAATCCCTATCCTAATTACTTAATTTTACATAGTGAGATGTTTAACCTCTTTAGGCTCAACACAGATATGTTTTTCCACTATTCACCATCACTTCTCATAGTCCTCTGGTTTTACTTCAATTGTTAGCTATTTTCTCTTCTTCTCTAATCGGTGCTATCAACTGGCACCCCCCTTCCGGATCTTCTAGGCACTCTAGAATCTTCAGGGTTCACCTGGAGAACAGGTGATCTTGAATTGCCCCTGTATCTTCCTTAAAAATGTTCTCTGTTTTTCCTCCTGACTTGTTGCACTCACAGGTAAAGTACCCAATCTGTCCATAATTATAACCATCTTCTGAAAGTTGCTGGAAGTGTAGCTGAAATCATCCTCCTTCTTCTAAGTCTTCTCGTCCTCTTCCTCTCCCATTCTGTGTCTGTCCAGAAACTGGCTGTGGATATGGAACCGTTGGTACCCCCCTTGGCTGGTACAATTGCATTTGATATTGTTCAGTTGAAGCTGTAACAGTGATTGTTGATTTGGTTCACTCTGATTCTTCATAACCAAAGCTTCTCTTCTCCTTCTTCTCCAGTTGTAAGTTTTATTTGATTGAGTTTTCAGAGAGTTTCTTGGTCCTGTTCCTTCTCGCCGTTGACATATCAGTATTCTTCAACAGCTTATACTCTAAGTTCTGTCCTCGAAATATCATCTTCCATCATCTTCTTACTAGTGGCCTTTTCTTGACCTCAATCTTCTCTTCCAGACATCTCATTTTCTTCCTTCTGGAGTTTTGATTAATCTTCATCGTCGTTTCTGCTTGTCCTCTATCTATTATTCGTCTTCATCTCTGATGTAACAATCACCCTCCTGGATGATCACCGGAAGCTGAGGATAAACATCCCTAAGCTCTACTCCCTTAGCCTTATCTCTATAGCTTTGTTTATGTTATCGCTGGAATCTTTTATCAGTTTTTGTTTGAGAATGAAGGGCAACTTTTGTTTCACTTGCCGGATAACCTCGCAATACTTTAGTTAAAGGGTCACTATGTTGTACTATATCAATCGGTGTAATCACCCTCATATAGCCTTACTGTCCTTTCTCCCCATTGTAACTACTCTTTTATATTCCTTTATCGTGAATTATTGTATTTTAGACTGTATAGCCTATGGCTTCGCCCCTCTAATTATTAATATAACCTAACAACTCAAAATATTATTATTATTATTTTTTTTTTAATAAATCCATTAAAAATCCTGAATAATTAAAACCAATTTTTATTCCTATATCACCAATTTATCAATTAGTGTTGGCTATCTTACCACAACCCATCAAATGTAAGTTAGTCAACGTCAAAGCAATCCCAAAAACAAAGCCTGTAACCCTACCATTACTCCAATTCCCATAACCCCTTGCTCTATCAGCACCTAATTATCTTAAATTTACAGAATAATGTCAGTCCTTGATTCCCAACACAACTCCAATCAAACCCCAGTGATGCACAGAGCCTCCAAAATGCAATTTTTAATTAATCATTTGCCAAGCCTATGTAAAATTGTCATAACATCACATATTTTGTAAGGGATGATTTTGTGAACTAGCCTGATATCTGATCCGATCGTCTGCCTCGTCACGTGATGTCACGTCAGCACTTCCTGTATCTCCTCTCTCCTGTCGTATCGTCCTATTGCTCCTCTCATGACAGAAGAACAGAAACACAGAAACAGCTTTTAGTAGTTAATGCAATCACTGAGTTATTTCAACCATTCAATATTCGTTCGTTCTAAATTCGCTCTAAGAATTAACTCAGGAATAATTATCGATCGCTCAAAAACATTTTTATTTAATTTTAATCGTCTTTTAATTATTTAATTCAATATACTCCGTCAACATATCTCTCTCATTTATCAATTCAATAGGTCACAAAACAAGTTTCATCTTTAACCAACCGCCGATGTAACAACTAGAATATTCGTGTTAAAATTTCTCCTCCGTCTGTCTATTTCTGTCTCCCCCTGCAGCCCCCAGATGGGACCTATGACCTTTACCCATAATGCAGTGTTTTGTAGGCTTAGCACAACCTCATGTCGTAGTTTTAGTGCCGTAAAACAAAACGTGTCCTAATCTCGTGTCATAAACTCCCCCTTTCTGTAGTGTTGTGTCGCAAAATCATGCACATGCGCACAGCCATTCAAAAATACCTTTTCACCGTGGAAGGAAGATTTTCTACTCCCTCCCCAAACAGACAGAATAACAGTCCAGCTGTACCTCCCGTTTCCCCCTTATAGTCAAACAACATTTAACAGCGCTCACAAAACATATAACCTGACTTACACACACAGAGACAAGTTTAAGAGACTTTAATCCATCGCAATGGGGTCTCTAAGGTTATCCATTAGCATGTAGCACGCAACACAATTAGCATTTAGCATTAGCATTTAGCATTAGCCTTAGCAGCTATGTAGAATGTAGCATGACCCTCACTTCAGCATTTAGAATTAGCCTTAGCTGCTATGTACCACATGGCCTGACTCATAATCAAGCATTTAGAATTAGCCTTAGCCTTTAGCTAACTGCGGCCTACCATACAAATAAATATCCTGCACTGCCCTTATTCCTTTTAAACATATTTATCCTACCGTTTTTGCTACCGTGGCTTAATGACCATTACACCGAGAAATCAAACCCAACAAACCCCCCGTCGGACGAGAGTCGAATCATAATCACAATCAGATAAACCCCATTAATCCGAGTTCTCTTTCAAAAACCCACCGTCTGCCCATTCTATTGTGCAAACGGATTTGCCGGCCCATCATTTCTAAATGGCCCCCCCTGGGGGTCTTTAAGCGGTACAGTGCCCTAAAGAATGCGCATATCTGCCTTAATTGTACACTTCAATACTTAATTCCTACCGTTTTATGCTCTAAAAACTTCCAATTATCTGCCGTTACCAATGGAATATATTTTAGCAGACTCTAGTCATCAGCAACAACGCCACCCGAGGCAAGGTCGTAATGGTACATCTCTCCAGTGTACACAAGTCGTATCCAATCTAACAAACTCCGAAGCGGTAAGAAAAACTCACCCTTGTTTGGCCATGCTTCAAAGCGAGTTAGCCTGGCGGTTGACTGAAACAAAGAAGAGGCGCAGACCAGCCCCACGTTGGGCGCCATTATGTCGTATCGGGTGAATGGTGGCATATTATTGCTGTCAACAAAGAGTCTGTTTATGCTGCATCGTGTTAGAGGCTTTTATTAAAATCACGAGCTTTCAGCATAAGTGACAGGTGACATGACACCCGGAGAGCGACGCCTCAGAATGGCTGCTCGTTCTGCCATCTCCTTCGTTTTCCCCCCTATTTATAAACAATGATGCTCCCTCTTCTGGCCAATCACCAGTCTCTCCTGTCCACAACACACTTCCTGTCTGTTGTATGTGACGTTACACTAAAACATATACTAACATAAACAACATTCCATTTCTTCATGAAACAGTCATAATGTTAATACACCACAGTAGCATTGCCTTTAAATTCTTTAACTTGGGTCAAACGTTTTGGGTAGCCTTCCACAAGCTTCCCACTTTAAGTTGGGTGAATTTTGGCCCATTCCTCCTGACAGAGTTGGTGTAACTGAGTCCGGTTTGCAGGCCTCCTTGCCCGCACACGCTTTTTCAGTTCTGCCCACAAATGTTCTATAGGATTGAGGTCAGGGCTTTGTGATGGCCACTCCAATACATTTACATTTACATTTTAGTCATTTAGCAGACGCTCTTATCCAGAGCGACTTACAGTTAGTGAGTGCATACATTTTCATACTGGCCCCCCGTGGGAAACTTGACTTCGTTATCCTTAAGCCATTTTGCTACAACTTTGGAAGTATGCTTAGGGTCATTGTCCATTTGGAAGACCCATTTGCGACCAAGCTTTAACTTCCTGACTGATGTCTTGAGATGTTGCTTCAATATATCCACATATTTTTCCTTCCTCATGATGCCATCTATTTTGTGAAGTGCACCAGTCCCTCCTGCAGCAAAGCAC
The DNA here is from genome assembly GCF_020615455.1 of Coregonus clupeaformis. Lineage (NCBI taxonomy): Eukaryota > Metazoa > Chordata > Actinopteri > Salmoniformes > Salmonidae > Coregonus > Coregonus clupeaformis. The sequence continues at coordinate 52,474,338 of NC_059199.1, read as the reverse complement.
CCCCACAGCATGATGCTGCCACCCCCGTGCTTCAAGGTTGGGATAGTGTTCTTCGGCTTGCAAGAGCCCCGTTTTTCCTCCAAACATAACAATGGTAATTATGGCCAAACAGTTCTATTTTTGTTTCATCAGACCTGAGGACATTTCTCCAAAAAGTATGATCTTTGTCCCTATGTGCAGTTGCAAACCGTGGCTTCTTCCTTGCTGAGCGGCCTTTCAGGTTATGTCGAAATAGGACTTGTTTTACTGTGGATATAGAAACTTTTGTACCTGTTTCTTCCAGCATCTTCACAAGGTCCTTTGCTGTTATTCTGGGATTGATTTGCACTTTTCGCACCAAAGTACGTTAATCTCTAGGAGACCGAACGCGTCTCCTTACTGAGCGGTATGACGGCAGCGTGGTCCTATGGTGTTTATACTATTGTTTGTACAGATGAACGTGGTACCTTCAGGCGTTTGGAAATTGCTCCCAAGGATGAACCAGACTTGTGGAGGTCTACAATTTTTTTTCTGAGGGCTTGGCTGATTTCTTTTGATTTTCCCATGATGTCAAGCAACGAGGCACTGGGTTTGAAGGTAGGCCTTGAAATTCATCCACAGGTACACCTCAAATTGACTCAAATTATGTCAATTAGCCTGCCTTGACATCATTTTCTGGAATTTTCCTTGCTGTTTAAAGGCACAGTCAACTTAGTGTATGTAATCTTCTGACCCACTGGAATTGTGATACAGTGAATTATAAGTGAAATGATCTGTCTGTAAACAATTGTTGGAGAAAATACTTGTGTCATGCACAAAGTAGATGTCCTAACCGACTTGCCAAAACTATAGTTTGTTAACAAGAAATGTGTGTAGTGGTTGAAAAATTAGTTTTAATGACTCCAACCTAAGTGTATGTAAACTTCTGACTTCAACTGTATAAATGAATAGTTACAGTACTTCCTACAGAAGTAAGATCATACGTTGGAGAGATTTGTGCTCTGAGTTCATTTGTCTTCATATATAACTGTGTTTCCACAGTTCTGCCTACTGCCTCAGTGAAAGCCTCTCCACAGGGTCCCGTCTATTCTGGAGAGACAGTCACTCTGCAGTGTGACATATCAGACTACAGAGACTGGACGTACCGCTGGCACAAAGACAACCAACTGCTTCCCAGTCCGCCCAGTGAAACCATCACCTTCTCTCTCTCTGACCAAGCTGGTCAGTACCAGTGTGAGGGGACAAGGACAAGACGGCCCCAGAAGACGTATCTCAGCCCATCTGTCACCATCAATGTTGCTGGTGAGTTTAAAAACATTACCATCACTTACTTAAATGTTGAGAAGGATAAGATCTTCATAATATTTTTGTTTCAGACCTGCATCCTTCAGTGTCTCTCAGAATAAGACCCAACAGAACTCAACACTTTACATCAAAGTCTCTCTCACTGAGCTGTGAGGAGAAGGGGAACTCTACATGATGGAGACTGAAGAGATACAGAGAGAGAGGAGTGGAGTCAGGGTGTGGCTCTAACTGGGGATCAATTGCAGGGTCCACATGTACCATCAGGTCCACACTTGAAAAGGACAGTGGAGTGTACTGGTGTGAGTCTGCATCAGGAGAGTACAGTAATGCTGTCAACATCACAGTGGATGGTACGTCTATTGTACAACATTCACTAACATTTTTAACATTTCAATGTATGATAATGATGTTCATTTCTGAAACTGAATGAATTTATCTCATATAAAATGCAAGCTCATAAGACGTTAATATATTGTGAGTGATTACTCCAGATTTACAGTATTATTTATATATTTTGTTACACAGCTGGTGCTGTGATTCTGGAAAACCCTGCCTATCCCATGACTGAGGGAGACTCTGTGACTCTGCTCTGTACAAATAGATATCAGGAAACAAACCCAAATCCCAAGGTTGATTTCTACAAAGATGGAGAACTCATCAGGAATGAGACCACAGGAGAGATGACTATCCCTGCACTATCCAAGTCAGATGAAGGCTTCTATAAGTGTAAATCTACTGAAGGAGAATCACCAGAGAGCTGGGTGACAGTGAGAGGTGAGAAGAGCAGTGTGTGTGTGTGTGTGTGTGTGTGTGTGTGTGTTGATGGTAAAACATGTGTTTTGATAGTCCCTCCAGGTTCCGTTGTCTCCATCTCTCTGCTGTCCAGGCTGCTGTGTTGTCTACTGGTGGTGTCTCCCTTTCTACTGGTGTCTATCATTCTGATGGTGAAATGCTGCAGGGCTCAAGGTGACCACTTTATTTCAGTGTGTATCTACAAGAAGCTTATCCAGCTTGATATTCTCCTTCTTTATGTCATAATCTTGTATTACTGTTATCAAGTAATGTTGACGCAAATGGTTCATTTCAAATGTAAATAGACAAAGTGCCCGGTGGCAGCTATTTCTGTTAAATGTCTTCTATGGAAATGTTCTTCCCCCAGAAAAGGCAAACTAACATATTCATTACTTCTGAAGGATTACATTTTAGTGCTGTGCAGTTGAACGAGCAGTTGAATCAGTGTAACTCTAATGCTACTCTCCGTCCGTTATATTCCTATAGGCATGTGTTCAACAACCAAATCTCCTCAAGATGAGTTACGATCTGATGATGTCATCGAACAGACCGAATCATCCGTGTGATCATTACAGTATGAACTGTAAGCTGAATGACCATTTTTATGATTTTAAAGTTTTTGCCATTGCCTTGCCATTGATTTATGATAGCGAGTCAAATATAATTGAATGACATTTTACAAATACTAAATGCTATGATTTAGCAAGTTGACGTTTTCAGCTTTTGGGATCTTGTATGCTTTGTTATTGTTGATTGTTGTTAATATTCTTGAAATATTACACTTACCCCTCTTTGATTTCAGTTTGTTGATTGAAAAAGAGTGTAGTGCCTGTTTTGTTTAAAAGTAGAATTTGTTGTATTTTTAAAAGATGTTGTATTTTAGATAATGTCATGCTTTTTACATGCAGGTGCATATATGCTGTATGTGAATATTTTCTGGGACTAAAGGTGGGTTTATACTTGGTTGGCCGACCTACTATAACAACTTTAACAGTTATGTTGGAACATGTATAGTTTGTTTTTAACTAAATTAATGCTTATTTTCATTTACATTTTCCATACTTTCCACTTCTATGTCTATATGTTTTTTATAAAATGTTATTTCTTCAGTAGTCGTTATAGGAGCCAGATGAGTGTTCCACTATTGAACTTGAATAAAGAGGGTGTGCATTGTCTTACATCAGATAGCACGACGATTCTGCCTGACGAGAGTCGCATAAGAGTGATGCCAACTGACGTAAGACAATGGAGGTTGTGTTGCATTTTGTATTTTGTATTAATTCTCATTTGTCAAATAAAAAGTGATGATTCCCCACATCATTGTATTGCTTTGAAACATAATTTAATTTAAGGACATATTCCTTTTACTCTCTGTATTGCTGAGTTGAAACAATGCATTTACATCTTCAACATTCCTATACATTTCTTATTATGTAAAGCAACACTTTTTAACAAAATCTCTATACACCATATTGCTGTCAGTCTTCTTAAACCACTTTCAGATTGGACTTCTACTGATATGAACCCATACAGAAGTGGTCCATGTCTGTACTAATATGATGACATAGAGAGAGGAAGGAATAGGTAGCTATGGGCGGCAGGTAGCTTAGTGGGTAAGAGCGTTGTGCCAGTAACCGAAAGGTCGCTGGTTCTAATCCCAGAGCCGACTAGGTGAAAAATCTGTCGATGTGCCCTTGAGCAAGGCACTTAACCCTAATTGCTCCTGTAAGTCGCTCTGGATAAGAGCGTCTGCTAAATGACTAAAAATGTAAAAAAAAATGTAAAATGAATAAGAGGGCAGACCCAGTAGACTGAGGGGTTATGTTGTTGCTATGTGACCAATGACCATATTAGTTTCTATATTGTGATCCACAAGGATGTGGAGTAGTTACAGGCCTGTCCTGAAGGGGGCGATAAGAAACCCCAGATGTTTACCTTAGTATACCCACTGAAGGTGAAGTCTCTAACTGCTTTCACCTGTTACCTTTCTCTCCACATGTTTGTTTCTTCACATATGTTGTACATGTGTCCCACACTCTACAACAAACCACTTAGATGTTATGTTGTTGTTGTTTATTTTTTTTTGGGGGGGGGGTAGATCAGCTTAATATTGCAGATAGATTGTAACTTCCATCAATGTAATTGTCTGCATCACTTCCAATCCCCCATGTTTTTTTATATATATACTCCCCTTTATTACTTTTCAACCCCGCCATCTTATCCCTACTTACATTTACATTTTAGTCATTTAGCAGACGCTCTTATCCAGAGCGACTTACATGAGCAATTAGGGTTAAGTGCCTTGCTTAAGGGCACATCGACAGATTTTTCACCTAGTCGGCTCGGGGATTAGAACCAGCGACCTTTCGGTTACTGGCACAACGCTCTTACCCACTAAACTAGCTGCCGCCCTACTTGGGGTAAATTAGTGAACAACCATGCTTAGGCCTCTACTTCCAGCTTATACTTACTATCTACATTTTATGGACACAGTCAATTTTACAATAATTCTATTTGATTTGTTTTTGCTCCTGAACTTCTTCTACTCTCAACCTCTCCGATCATTTTCATGATGTCCATCCGGTTTGCTTCTATATGCCATATCTTTCTAACTGTGCTCTTTCCCAAAAGCTCCCAACACACAGTGGGGTAAAAAAGTATTTAGTCAGCCACCAATTGTGCAAGTTCTCCCACTTAAAAAGATGAGAGAGGCCTGTAATTTACATCATAGGTACACGTCAACTATGACAGACAAAATGAGAGAAAAAAATTCCAGAAAATCACATTGTAGGATTTTTTATGAATTTATTTGCAAATTATGGTGGAAAATAATTATTCGGTCAATAACAAAAGTTTCTCAATACTTTGTTATATACCCTTTGTTGGCAATGACACAGGTCAAACGTTTTCTGTAAGTCTTCACAAGGTTTTCACACACTGTTGCTGGTATTTTGGCCCATTCCTCCATGCAGATCTCCTCTAGAGCAGTGATGTTTTGGGGCTGTCGCTGGGCAACACGGACTTTCAACTCCCTCCAAAGATTTTCTATGGGGTTGAGATCTGGAGACTGGCTAGGCCACTCCAGGACCTTGAAATGCTTCTTACGAAGCCACTCCTTCGTTGCCCGGGCGGTGTGTTTGGGATCATTGTCTTGCTGAAAGACCCAGCCACGTTTCATCTTCAATGCCCTTGCTGATGGAAGGAGGTTTTCACTCAAAATCTCACGATACATGGCCCCATTCATTCTTTCCTTTACACGGATCAGTCGTCCTGGTCCCTTTGCAGAAAAACAGCCCCAAAGCATGATGTTTCCACCCCCATGCTTCACAGTAGGTATGGTGTTCTTTGGATGCAACTCAGCATTCTTTGTCCTCCAAACACGACGAGTTGAGTTTTTACCAAAAAGTTATATTTTCGTTTCATCTGACATTCTCCAAATCCTTTTCTGGATCATCCAAATGCACTCTAGCAAACTTCAGACGGGCCTGGACATGTACTGGCTTAAGCAGGGGGACACGTCTGGCACTGCAGGATTTGAGTCCCTGGCGGCGTAGTGTGTTACTGATGGTAGGCTTTGTTACTTTGGTCCCAGCTTTCTGCAGGTCATTCACTAGGTCCCCCCGTGTGGTTCCGGGATTTTTTCTCACCGATCTTGTGATCATTTTGACCCCACGGGGTGAGATCTTGCGTGGAGCCCCAGATCGAGGGAGATTATCAGTGGTCTTGTATGTCTTCCATTTCCTAATAATTGCTCCCACAGTTGATTTCTTCAAACCAAGCTGCTTACCTATTGCAGAATCAGTCTTCCCAGCCTGGTGCAGGTCTACAATTTTGTTTCTGGTGTCCTTTGACAGCTCTTTGGTCTTGGCCATAGTGGAGTTTGGAGTGTGACTGTTTGAGGTTGTGGACAGGTGTCTTTTATACTGATAACAAGTTCAAACAGGTGCCATTAATACAGGTAACGAGTGGAGGACAGAGGAGCCTCTTAAAGAAGAAGTTACAGGTCTGTGCGAGCCAGAAATCTTGCTTGTTTGTAGGTGACCAAATACTTATTTTCCACCATAATTTGCAAATAAATTCATAAAAAATCCTACAATGTGATTTTCTTGAAAAATTTTCCTCAATTTGTCTGTCATAGTTGACGTGTACCTATGATGAAAATTACAGGCCTCTCTCATCTTTTTAAGTGGGAGAACTTGCACAATTGGTGGCTGACTAAATACTTTTTTCCCCCACTGTACAACCTACAACATGTAATGATGTTACTCAAATGAAACTCTACACTTTAACAATGGAAACCCAGTTACCAAGTTACACCTTTAATAAATTCCACATGGCTCTGCCTCTGATGTACACACACACACACACAAACAACACAACACACAAACACACACACACACTAAACATATTCCTCATAACAGAACCATCTGAGGTTGTGTGTGTGTGTGTATATGTGTGTGTGTGTCTGTATGAAGTTCTGTCTGTGTGAAGAAGTCCATTTCCATTGTGGCACAACTGAGGTTAGCTGGCTAGGCTTGCCACCTGACAACTGAGCAAAGGTTTGAAGGGAGGCCTACACTATCTATCTATCTATCTATCTATCTATCTATCTATCTATCTATCTATCTATCTATCTATCTATCTATCTATCTATCTATCTATCTATCTATCTATCTATCTATCTATCTATCTATCTATCTATCTATCTATCTATCTATCTATCTATCTATCTATCTATCTATCATCTATCTATCTATCTATCTATCTATCTATCTATCTATCTATCTATCTATCTATCTATCTATCTATCTATCTATCTATCTATCTATCTATCTATCTATCTATCTATCTATCTATCTATCTATCTATCTATCTATCTATCTATCTATCTATCTATCTATCTATCTATCTATCTATCTATCTATCTATCTATCTATCTATCTATCTATCTATCTCCTGTCTCCTGAGTGGCGCAGTGGTCCAAGGCCACTGTGCCACTGGAGATCCTGGTTCGAATCCAGGTTCTGTCGCAGCCGGCCGCGACCGGGAGACTCATGGGCGGCGCACAATTGGTCCAGGGTAGGGGAGGGAATGGCCGGCAGGGATGTAGCTCAGTTGATAGAGCATGGCGTTTGCAACGCCAGGGTTGGGGGTTCGATTCCCACGGGGGGCCAGTATATAAAATAAAAATATGTATTCACTAACTGTAAGTCGCTCTGGATAAGAGCGTCTGCTAAATGACTAAAATGTAAATATCTATCTATCTAATATAATATGAATAGACTATAAACCGCTACTCTTTTTCCTCTTGAATCTTTCTCTCTCAGTGTTTCTGTGTGACTATGAAGAGGTGTGATCTAAGCAGACTGTCATCATATAGGAAGTAGAGGGGTTTGTCAGAAGGACTATAGTTCTAGAGAAAGTCACTTGTCTGTGGGGACAGAATGGAGAGCACCTTGCTCTGTTTGCTACTAGGTAAGTACTGAGTTAGTGTGTTTGTGTATGAACAGTAATTACCTGATTTGCTAAGCCTTTAAGGGGAAAGGAAATAAGACATCAATGGAAATGAAGACAGTTTCAAGCTTTAACTTTGTTTTTGGTGTTTTAGCCCTTATTGAGAAAACATGACAAACGCTTAGTAAATGGCACTAAAAGGAAATTGCAGCAAATATGGTGTAGATATGAAATAAGAGAGTGACCACCCTACATTGATGTTGCATCTCTGTGAGAACCTGAGCTTATAGAGATGATGCCATGCAGACATGATTAGTGTGGTGGTGTGCATTTAACCAGGTCATATCTCAGGAACTAAAGACTGGTGTTAACTTAGTGGATGCAAAATGTGCTGTCAATGACAATGAATACAAAATGCAATATTTATTGGATGTGTTGTAGTATCAAGTTGTGTTTATTGTAAATGGTTGTGGGTTCCTTTGCTACAGTTATAGTAAACTGTGTTAAGAGATGAATGAGTGGTGATTTGGTGTTTTAGGTGTGCAGAACATGGGAAGTCAGTGGCCATTTAGAGCTGCAGTCTCTAATTCAAACTACCTTAAAATGGACACCCTGCCACTTGTAGTGGTATACGGCTGAGGGAAGGGGCTAAGGAAATTCATTCATCTACATTGTTTACAATAATTGTCATAAAATAAACATATATTTTGGGTTATGATGGAATAAGACTTGAATTGCTGTGATTCATTTAGTAGTGTAGAAATCTATGTAGAAAACGCAGATTGCATCTTTAAAATAAAGCACAGGATGGATTTGGTAAACAGTAACATGAATATGGAATGTTGTTATTTATTTCAAAACTAATATTGGAGAAATGTGACTTTCTTTGTTGTAGTGCTGAGTACACACATCTACTCTGGACACTCTGAAGATGATGATGGTAGATATTTTCACACTTGATCAAGCATTCATCTCTTAATGCTTCATCACTTTTCTTTGTGATATTTAAAGCTGCTTTTGAATAGACATAGTTTTAGTTTTTAGTGTCTCAAAATAACATTTATAAAAGCAATTTTATCATGCTGGTTTTATTTTGTGCAGGACATGCAAAGGCTGTTCTGACCATACACTCCAAATCCTCCCAGATATTCAGTAGAGAGTCTGTCACTCTCAGATGTAACATACAGAGAGGAGAAGTCACTGACTGGAAATACACATGGCGCAAGGATGTTGTAGACTTCCTCAGTAGGGAACATGAATTTGAGATCAGTGAGGTTAAGATTTCAGACAGTGGTGTCTACTGGTGTCTGGGTACACATATTGATCAGAAGAAGTATTCTGAGTGGAGTGATCCAGTCAGACTGACGGTGACAGGTAAGTCATCTTAACTTTCATTCAAATCAGTGCCTCCATGGCTACAACCACTTGACATTTGGCCCAATTTTAAGGATGCTATTTTGTCGTAAAAAAATGTCTGCCTACCATTGCTGTTCAGATTCCTCCATTAATTCTTCCTCGTTTCATTTGATAATTGAAGAAGTATGGTGTAAGATCATACTTTTAACTGATTGGTGCACTAATTGCATTTGTCTTCATTTAACTGTTTCCTCAGCTCTGCCTACAGCCTCAGTGAAGATAGTCACTACCCAGGAGCCACTGTACTCCGGAGACACAGTCAAGCTGCAGTGTGACATATCAGACTACACAGACTGGACGTACCACTGGTTAATAAATAAAGAACGGCTTTCCAGTCAGTGCAGTAAAACCACCACCATCTTTCTCTCTGACCAGGCTGATCAGTACCAGTGTGAGGAGACAAGGACAAAACGGCCCCAGAAGTCATATCTCAGCTAATCTCTCCACATCAGCGTCACTGGTGAGCTCACTATTTATCTTCAATCACTATCTGGACATTCGAAAATCTGAGCCAATGAGGGTTCATCTAATTACATATATACAGTATACACTGTAAATTGAAACTGAATAGAGTGAACATACCCCTAAAATCAGCTTTTATCAAAACCTAACTGCAACAGCTAAATAATTAAAAATGGCCAAGTATTTATCCAGATGTTTTGATATTCTGCTCTCTGTTTTCTTAGCTCGGCCTGAAATTACACTGACCGTAAATCAAAACCCTGTGTACACTGGAGAGACAGTAACTCTGACGTGTTCAGTGGGTTCTGACAGTGGCTGGAGCTATACGTGGTACAAAGACAACACTAAGAAACTAGTGACCTTGTCTGACAGACACACTACAACAGGAGCCACCTTCACCATCAGTAGAGCTGACGAGTCTGTCCAGGGTCTCTACTGGTGTCAGGGAGAGATCCAGTCCAGATCCATATCATCAATCATCAGTGATCCTGTCACTATCACTGTGAAAGGGGAGTTACTTTGTTATGTGTTTTTTATCATACAAATGGACGCTATTTATATTGAGTCAATGATGTAGACATGATCCATGTACAGTTGAAGTCGGAAGTTTACATACACCTAAGCGAAATACATTTAAACTCAGTTTTTCACAATTCCTGACATTTAATCCTAGTAAAAATGCCCTGTCTTAGGTCAGTTAGGATCACCACTTTATTTTAAGAATGTGAAATGTCAGAATAATTCTAGAGAGAATGATTTATTTCAGCTTTTATTTCTTTCATCACATTCCCAGTGGGTCAGAAGTTTACATACACTCAATTAGTATTTGGTAGCATTGTTCTGTCTACAAATGTTCTATAGGATTGAGGTCAGGGCTTTGTGATGGCCACTCCAATACCTTGACTTTGTTGTCCTTAAGCCGTTTTGCCACAACTTTGGAAGTATGCTTGGATTCATTGTCCATTTGGAAGACCCATTTGCGACCAAGCTTTAACATCCTGACTGATGTCTTGAGATGTTGCTTCAATATATCCACATACTTTTCCTTCCTCATGATGCCATCTATTTTGTGAAGTGCACCAGTCCCTCCTGCAGCAAAGCACCCCCAAAAGCATGATGCTGCCACCCCCGTGCTTCACGGTTGGGATGGTGTTCTTCGGCTTGCAAGTGCCCCCATTTTCCTACAAACATAACAATGGTCATTATGGCCAAACAGTTCTATTTTTGTTTCATCAGACCTGAGGACATTTCTCCAAAAAGTATGATCTTTGTCTCCATGTGCAGTTGCAAACCGTAGTCTATGCTTTTTAATGGCGGTTTTGGAGCAGTGGCTTCTTCCTTGCTGAGCGGCCTTTCAGGTTATGTCGATATAGGACTCGTTTTACTGTGGATATAGATACTTGTGTACCTGTTTCCTCCAGCATCTTCACAAGGTCCTTTGCTGTTGTTCTGGGATTGATTTGCACTTTTCGCACCAAAGTACATTAATCTCTAGGAGACAGAACGCGTCTCCTTCCTGAGCGGTATGACGGCTGCGTGGTCCCATGGTGTTTATACTTTGTACAGATGAATGTGGTACCTTCAGACGTTTGCAAATTGCTCCCATGGATGAACCAGACTAGTGGAGGTCTACCATTTTTTTCTGACGTCTTGGCACATTTCTTTTCATTTTCCCATGATGTCAAGGAAAGAGGCATAGAGTTTGAAGGTAGGCCTTGAAATACATCCACAGGTACACCTCCAATGTACTCAAATGATGTCAATTAACCAACATACATCCATAATGAACTTTTGTAGTATGAAAACGTTCCAACAACAGCTAAATCTTTGGATATTGCTAAGCATGTATCCAGATCTTTAAATTATGCTCTTTTCTCACAGCCCTGCCCAAAGCTACACTGACCATAAATCCAAACCCTGTGTACACCGGAGAGACAGTAACTCTGACGTGTTCAGTGGGGTTTGACAATGCCTGGAGCTATACATGGTACAAAGACAAAACTAAGAAAGTAGTGCCCCAGTCTGACAGACTTTTACAGTTTTATTTATATATTATGTTACACAGCTGGTGCTGTGATCCTGGAAAACCCTGCCTATCCCATGACTGAGGGAGACTCTGTGACTCTGCGCTGTACAAATAGAAATCAGGAAACAAACCCAAACCCCAAGGTTGATTTCTACAAAGATGGAGAACTCATCAGGAATGAGACCACAGGAGAGATGACCATCCCTGCACTATCCAAGTCAGATGAAGGCTTCTATAAGTGTAAATCTACTGAAGGAGAATCACCAGAGAGCTGGGTGACAGTGAGAGGTGTGAAATCGGTTTTGATTACATTACCTTTTCATAATATCTGTGGTCACCAGTGATTTGTATTGTTAAAAAGCATACTGTAGGTTTGGAGTTGCAAGCTCAGGCTGGTCATCTGGTCTCAAGTTAGATGTCAAATATATAATGTATCTACAAAATTGTTTCACTTTGTCCACTACTTTATTTATTTTCTATAACTACCTCAGTATCTGATGGTGATTTGCAGTTCTCTCTCCAGGCATAACTCCTGGACCCTCTACATCAGTCCTAGTAGTAGTGGTTGTGGGCCTGGTTGTTGCTGGTGTTCTGCTGGCCATTCTCCTGGTACTGCTGTGTCGATATAAAAACGCCAAAGGTGAGACTTTTATAAATTCTCATTTAACTTGTTTAAGAGACAAATGTCTCATTTCAAAAGTTCAAAACAATAATGTCCTGATATAATTATATGCATTTTTCATTACAGGTTCCTGTTGTAACAGGATATTCTCGTGAGTACACCTGTCTTTCAACTACGTTCCTTTTCATACAGTAAAATATCATCTGTGTGTTTCATGAGTATCTCTCTCCGTGTAGGCCCCCCCAGCCACACAGCACCAACCTGGACCCCCAACAGGACCAAGGATCTACCCAGAGCCAGGCTCTTGATGCTGGGTATACACACCTGCAGCATGGTCAGTCTCTCAGCCCAGATCACTATCACTCTCCTCTCTATGTAATTTCATCCGCTGACTTTTCACCATCCACTTTGTATACAACATGTTACTGTACTCTATGTCCCTAGGCAATCTGAGGGATAACCAACCAATTAATATGTATCTCTCTTCTTTGACCAACAGGTGGCGCTAACATTTAAAATACAGTCACTCCCTCAGACAATAATGACAATGGTACTGTTACTGTATGTTAAGTTTAGCATGAATACAGTATAGAGATGTTGTTGCAGTTGTTCTTCATATGTTTAATATGACTAGCATACTAAGACTAAGTAGAGATATTAGTGTATTACCTGTATGTTTCAGATGATGCTGCTGCTACTGCTGGAACAAGTGATGTGATGTACGCCCAGATACAACTCAAAAAGTTGGACAAGAAAAAGAAAAGTAATTCTTAACTGTCACATAAATTAATACAAAATGTAGCAGTGTTTTTTACTCATCAGATTTGATACAAACTTACAAATTCTCTCCTCCTCCTCCTCTTCCTCCTCCTCCTCCTCCTTAGAAAAGCCAGCTGATCCAAAAGAAAATCCAGTCTATTCTGAGGTCAAGTTAGGGAAGGCCACAGGTAAGACCCATTCTACAGGTCGGCAGTCAGTGAAATCTAAATGTACAATTTTGGAATTTCAATGAAGATGCAGAATATGCAATAAGCTATTTCCTTAATTTGTTGACTGGATATTTCCATTTTCAGCAGCAACTGGACATGCTGAGGTTGACCTTAAACAGAAGGCCAAAGCCAAGAAGAAGAAAGGTAAGACTAGAAATCTCTCCTTCAATATTCCCCCTATCATAACCTCCCACCTCTTTGACCCCCTATTGACTAGCTGTATATTATTATGTATATAACTGTTCTATTATTCTGATGTTTATCCTCACCCCTTACAGAAACAGAAACCCCACCTGAGGCAGATTCGGTCTATTCTCAAGTGAAGCCAGTCACAGCCCCAGGTAAGACTAATAGCCATATGCTAATGATACTTAATATGATACTAATATGGAACTATTTCTCTGAAGTATAATGTATGTATTTAAAGTATGTATTTTTGTTTGATTCTTAAGAGTTTGTTTGACTGCATGTCCTCAACAACTTTGTGTGGTGATATGTTGCAGGACCTTGAGGGGGGCAGGGTTGGATGGATGGAAGGATGGAGTGATGGAGGGATGGATGGGTGGAAGGATGGAGGGATGGAGGGATGGAGTGATGGAGGGATGGAGGGATGGGGTGATGGAGGGATGGAGGGATGGAGGGATGGAGGGATGGATGGATGGAGGGATGGAGGGATGGAGTGATGGAGGGATGGAGGGATGGATGGATGGATGGATGGATGGAGGGATGGAAGGATGGAGTGATGGAGGGATGGAGGGATGGAGGGATGGAAGGATGGAGGGATGGAGGGATGGAGGGATGGAGGGATGGAGGGATGGATGGATGGAGGGATGGAAGGATGGAGGGATGGAAGGATGGAGTGATGGAGGGATGGAGGGATGGAGGGATGGAGGGATGGAGGGATGGAGGGATGGAGGGATGCATGGAGGGATGGAGGAACACACCATCAGAGGAGGAGCGGAAGGATATGCGGGAACATGGATTATGCACGCTCAAGGCACACAAGCAAACAGACACACACACAATAACACCTTGTACTTTAAATAATTTTTTTTCGTATTTTATTTACCAACAGATATATTTTACTTAAGCATGGTTTAATTGTGTATTACTGTTACAGCTTTATATAAAATAAAAGGTGTAATGATAACGGATCTTATCTGCAGCTACAGGAATTATCTGCCTTGTATTGTGTATTGAGTATTATTGTTTTGTTGTAAATGTGTTAAAATGTATTATCTTTAATGTATTATATCTGTCATTCAGATGATACAATAACATATTTGTGTATGAATTTCCAAAATATTATAGGTATTATTCACATTTTCTTCTAATGACCTGTACTTTTACAATATCTTTGCATTGTGCTTTTTTAATAAACTATTTTTATCCACCAGATGGCATGAGTGCTTTCTTACAGTAAATGGATATTGTCATCATCATCAACTTTTCCATATAACCTGCTTTTGTCAAACCTCCTTTCAGCCTAATATAGATCTTAGGCTCCTAAATGTGTGAGTTAAAGTAAAAATGCCGTACCCCATCAGTGGAAGACCCATTGAGATTTTCAGAATGACTTTTTGGGGAAGTGTGCCTTCTCAGTTTTATGATGTCATATTCAAACAGACCACCATAGTCCCTGTGCCCAAGAAAGCGAAGGTAACCTTCCTAAATTATTAGTCCTCTCCTGTACTCCTTGTTCATCCACGACTGCGTGGCCAAGCACGACTCAACACCATCATTAAGTTTGCTGACGACACAACAGTGGTAGGCCTGATCACAGACAACGATGAGACAGCCTATAGGGAGGAGGTCAGAGACCTGGCAGTGTGGTGCCAGGACAACAACCTCTCCCTCAATGTGAGCAAGACAAAGGAGCTCATCGTGGACTGTAGGAAAAGGATGGCCGAACAGGCCCCCATTAGCATCGACGGGGCTGTAGAGGAGTGGGTCGAGAGTTTCAAGTTCATTGGTGTCCACATCACCAACAAACTATCATGGTCCAAACACACAAAGACAGTCGTGAAGAGGGCACGACAACACCTTTTCCCCCTCAGGAGACTGAAAAGATTTGGCAGGGATCCCCAGATCCTCAAAAGGTTCTACAGCTGCACCATCGAGAGCATCCTGACCGGTTGCATCACCACCTGGTATGGCAACTGCTTGGCATCTAACCGTAAGGCGTTACAGAGGGTAGTGCGTACGTCCCAGTACATCACTGGGACCAACCTTCCTGCCATCCAGGACCCCCCCCCCCCCTTTATTTTTACACTGCTGCTACTCGCTGTTTATTATTTATGCATGTTCACTTTACCCCTACCTACATGTACAAATTATCTTGACTAACCTGTACCCCCGCACATTGTCTCGGTACCAGTACCCCCTGTATATAGCCTCGTTATTGTTATATAATTTTATTGTGTTACTTTATTTTTTACTTTAGTTTATTTAGTAAATATTTTCTTAACTCTATTTTTTGAACTGCATTATTGGTTAAGGGCTTGTAAGTAAGCATTTCACAGTAAGGTCTACACCTGTTGTATTTGCGCATGTGAAAATGTATGCACTCACTAACTGTAAGTCGCTCTGGATAAGAGCGTCTTCTAAATGACTAAAATGTAAAATGTAATGTGACAAATACAATTTGATTTGATATGATTTGATATCCTGTCTGCAGGAGTTCTGAGGAGCTGGTCAGTACTGGTACTGTGTATCACTTCCTTTTAATATTGAAATGTGGACATGCAAGTCTATGATGGCAAAGGGATGTTCCAAGTAAGCAAAGCTCAGACTCATGGGCCAGGGTCTGGTATTTACATGGAAACAATATTGAATATTTGAATTACTGTGTTGAATTCCAGGTAGTAACCTACGTATGCATGATTACCAGTTCTCCCATATTGCCTCCTCATCCTAAAGATAGGTCATGCCGAATAATTACGTTAGTGGTTTATGACTTTTTTCAGTATCCCTGCATGGTCTGGAAGGTCACTGTTCCAGTTAGGGGGTTTCTATGTCTATGTGTTTATGTCTATGTGGACAGACAGACAGCCAGCAGCCACGTCATTGTCACTGCTCCTGAGAAACAGAAACTGGAAATGACATCACCAAAAGATGTTACCTGAAACGTAGAAGTGGGGCCTTTGTCAGAAACCTGGGAACTATACCTTCTGAAAAAGTTGGCAGGTGTTTCATATCCCTCAGCCACACTGTCCTATGACCATGCTGAAGAAGTCATACAAACACTTCTCCAGACATATGAAGCCTAGATGAAAATGCACACACACTGTTATGATATTTTCTCTCTCTCTCGCTCTCTCTCTATAACCCCCCCTCTCGCTCGCTCTCTCTCCCTCTCTCTCTCTCTCTCTCTCTCTCTCTCTCTCTTTCTCTTTCTTTCTCTTTCGTTCTCTCTCTCCTCCCCCGAACCCTCCCTCTATCTTTCTCTGCAACTTTGAGTGGTCTGCTCATAAAGTAACAAAGCTACCGGTATCTGTGAAACACCATGACCATTAACAACACAACCAGCAGCAGCTAGGAAACACACGCTCCAAAACCACCACCACCAGACTGGTCAGCACAGTGACAGACCCCAAACACACCCACACCTCATCGTCTAACTCTCAAACTGAGTGAAGGGTTATTTTCAGAGAACAACTATAGAATGTGACTTCCTTTTCAACTAACATACAGTAATTTTTTATAGAACAGCAGCCCTCATCAAAAGGAAGTCTCTGCTCTTTCTCTACTGTAGTATCTGAGGAATTATGACTTTGCTAATGTTTTCAAATGGAACCTGAGAGGAGGTTTATTCAGCTTAGAGGGAGCATCTGGGGAGTAGTTTTATGGGGACACCCCATAGAACAGAGGAAGTCTGTTGTGTGGAGACAGGTGATTGGTCTATAGGGAAAACACCCATATCAGATTACATAGGATATATACCACAGTTAAGACAAAAGAAGACAGAATAATCATATTTGAGATGGGGCGATTATTCTCCGGGTATCTGCAGGTATCTGTAAATCGACGCTGTAACCCTTTGTTATTACAGCATCAGCGGTTCTCCTTGATCACACAGCATAATTAGCAACGTTTTCTCGACACAACACTACTCTTTCTTCTCTGTGTGTTTTGGTTAGTCAACTGCTTGCTACCAGTGACAGTGATAGATAAGGACATACAGCCAGAGGAAACAGTCATACAACGCCTTAAAGAGATGTCTGGTGGTCCCTTCTCCTGCTTCTCCAAACAGGGAATACTCCTTCTCCTACTCTCCAACCTCCACTATGGAAAGTTTTGTGACAATTTCTATTCATTTGAACATTTTAAACACAATACAACAACAATACAACCATCGCCGAGGATGACACAAAAAAGTTTTTGAAATGTATCCCCATTGTGGACCTCAAGAAAATACATGAAAACAAAAATATACACAAGATAACATGAAAGCAAAAAACACCTAAAATATATCTCATCAATATGGAGGAAACCGTAAAAGGAATAAAATAGATTACCAAGTAACGTTCTTGAAACAATTATACTTTGTTGTGCAGTTTTAAAGCATTTTGCCCATAAACTATTTCTTAGGGTTTATCTTAAAACTCCCTAGCGTATATTGATGGATTTTATATGGTTTGGCACACCATTCCATTCCTCTGCGCCAGTGTTAAGGAAATAACTTTTTGCAGCCATGCTCCTATAGAGCAGCAGTCTCATACTGGCAACACTGGCTCTGGTGTGATGACTATGAGAGTCTCTAATGAAATTAAAATAACCAGAAAGGTAACTGGGGGCAAGGTCATGTATCACTTTAAAAACCATCAACAGTTTAATCTGCACCACCAGGAGATTAACTGGAATCCAGTTCAGTTCCCTGAAATGATAAGGACCAACGTGCGTCCCAATGGCTGACCTTGAGTATAATTCTCATTAGTTTGTTTTGGTCCATTTGAAGTTTGTCCTTCAGATTCTTTGTTATGCCACTGAACCATGAGATAGAAGCATAGTCATAGTGGCACCGTATCAGAGATGTTGCCAGGGTCCTCATAGTCTCTGTATACAGGAACTTGGCTACCTTGCCAGGAACTTTGTCCTGCAGTGAACCTTTCCAATGGCCTTCAGAGCCATACGTTTGCATGTCATGTGATGGTCCAGTTCACATCCCAATGTATGTAACATAGCATTTTTCCTTCACCACTACACCATTACACTGGACCGAGAAGTTGGAAGAGTTTCTCACTTTGTTTTCGGAACCAAACAGGATACATTCTGTCTGCCTAAATGGATAACCACTTACTGACTTTAGTCAGTTGGCTGCTTAGGGTCTTTTCAACGGTCTCCTTAGTCTAATGTGAAACCAAGAGGGTAGAATAATTCTCATGTGCATGTGTTTGATGGTATGATAAAGTTTGGAAAACCGTTAGCTTTCTCTAAATTCATTGTTGGTCTTTGCATGGTGTGTTGACTGTAGAATGCCTAGTCATAAGTGATTGGTTGGATATCTCGAAACGTTTGCTTTATTACTGTGTGATAACACCTACATAATACCTATAATCAGCAACATATCATGATGTATTGATTCTGCAGTGCTTCTAGAACGCAAGAGATCTTATGACCCTGTGCTAGATGCATGTCATTCATTACATTTAAGGTGATATGGGACTGTATGTAATTATTGTTTGTATTACATAATAAGATACATTGCATGACTAGGATAACTGCAGTTCTGCCATACATTCTTCAATTAACTGTAACTGTATTTATTTCTTAATTCATGACTGATGTTTTTTTGTGTAAGGGTTTATAAAACATCACTTCAGACTGACATGTATTTATAATGTTGCCCATGCAGTATATGATGCATTTCTGTGGAATAATTACTCAGTAAACACAGTGGGATTTGTATTTGTGAGCTGAGGAGGAGTTATCAGATCCACCCCCAATTCTCTTTTCCTGTCATCTCATACTGTTCTGCTGAATGTGGGGGAGGAGCGGACTTTAATAAAGTAAAGATGGACCCACACACTCAGTTACTTAAAGATATGAAGTGTAAATATGTAAAGTGCCACGTACAGTATAAATGAAACCTGGAAATGCTCTATATAAATCCAATCCATTATTATCTATTATTGATTAGGTAACACTTTGCATTGCAGAGTATTATTGTGTAATTAGTCATGTAGGCACACTGTAACAAGTATTACATTGTAACAATGAGTAATTGCAATACTTGCTACACCATACTTACATGAATAATTACACAGCAGTAAGTGTAACCATTGATTGATGTCAGAATGCCAATGTCAATTTTTGTGTTTCAGGTGTGGGTGTTTCTTCATACCTGTCATTCTACAAGAAAGTAGGGGACTCTGTGGAGATGCCTGCAGGCTTAGAGGGGCAGAATGTCACCCTAATTATGTGGAGGTATAGCGAAAAGGATATTGCAGAATTCAACTCAGAAGGTTTATATTTCCATGGATCCCATTTCAAGGGGAGACTAGAAATGAATGCAAAAGACTTCAGTTTAACAATTAGGAAACAGACTCTGCAAGACACAGGGGAATATCTAGTTATTACTGAAACAGACAAGCAGATTCCCAGTAAGGCTGTCACTCTGCAGGTTCACGGTAGGAAGCCATCACCTTCTTTACATAGTTTACTTTTCTATGACTATAGTGTTAATGACATATTCCATCCTTTGTCTTACACTCTGGTAACATCTTGTTGACGACTGAATACAACTCTCTCTCTCGCTCTCTCTCTCTCTCTCTCTCTCTCTCTCTATCTCTCTCTCTCTCTCTCTCTCTCTCTCTCTCTCTCTCTCTCTCTCTCTCTCTCTCTCTCTCTCTCTCTCTCTCTCTCTCTCTCTCTCTCTCTCTCTCTCTCTCTCTCTCTCTCTCTCTCTCTCTCTCTCTCTCTCTCTCTCTCTCTCTCTCTCTCTCTCTCTCTCTCTCTCTCTCTCTCTCTCTCTCTCTCTCTCTCTCTCTCTCTCTCTCTCTCTCAGAGCCTATATCCAAGGTGGTGATCCAGACAGACATCACGCTATTAGCCAACCACTCCTGTACAGTGCGGCTGGTGTGCAAGGTGTCCTGCTACTCCAACCTTACATACACCTGGGAGAGAGACAATGAGATGTACGCAGACGCCCAGCAGATTCACCTCTCTCTCTCTCCTGCAGAGAGAGACATCATTGTAACATGCAATGCCTCCAACCTAGTCAGCTGGAAATATGCCTTTGCAACAGTAAAGTGTAGTAATGACACAACCACACCAGGTACCCAGATATCATAATAATCCCTTCCATACACTTTTCAGTGTGCTTATATGCTTATTTACATTTACGTCATTAAGCAGACACTCTTATCCAAATATAATATATAATACATGTGATTACATTGGATGTATATGACATAGTGCCATTTAGTCTTTATCATATTGTATAGTCTAATCATGTGTGTTGTACAATATTTGACAGGACTGGTGTGGTATACCATCTATGTCGGAGTATCAGTAGGAGGCGCTGTGGTGCTGATCCTCACTGTAGCTGTGGCAGTGTGCTACTGCAGGGGCTGCCGTAACACAGGTATGTACTGCTTAGGGTCCTTAACTACATTTAAAGTGACATTTCAGGTGGTTCTAGAAGTATTCTTCAGCTGATATTATTTTTTTTTGTGTCGATTTGCTAGGAATTGGGAAAAGAGTGAGACCCCTCATAAGTGTTGTTTATTAATTCCTGGGTATGTTTGTTGATATCCTGTTTAAAATGTATCTGATTGGTTAATATTTTGTTCTTATCAAAGACAGCACTGTCAACACAATATATGCTGATGTTATGATCAACACAATCATTAAAGATGTAAGTATGCATTGCCGTTATTATGTATCTGAATGTGTGGAAGCTGTATGTACTGTATTGTAATGGGCTGTATTTTGATTCCAGACAAGATCAAACAGTCAGGTAAACCCAATGTCCATCTATGAGACTGTCAATGATCTGGCTATCCCAAGATTGAATGAGGTAAGATATAAATAGTCATAATGTTAAAATGTCTGTGATTGAATGGAAGACTATGTACGGTAGCCTACTTTGAAAATAGTCAATACATTTCTTGATGCTGAAACAGTTTTTTCTTGAATATCTGTCACATGTAGCCGCAGACTCTGTATGAATAGATCGCATTTGGACGCCCAGAGTCCCCCACCTCTCCCTACCAGAAAGTACTGTGAGCTGAACAGGATGTGGTCAAAGGCTGGGCCTTTCATAGATATAGAACACTCTGCATCCTCTGCATCTTGAATGTGTATGTAGTTAGGCCAAGATGTTACTGGTTAATTTCATCACGACCTACACCATTTGCTTACTTTTTCATGATTGGAATCTTCTCCCTTTGTTGATTCTCATACATACAGTGTATCATAAGGCGTTATGTCTTTCTTTGAGGGCCTAGTTACAATTAGGAGATTCTGAAACGTGTAATTGGCAGTAGTAGACGTGGTGATCAAAAGTGATCATATGTTGGATTTCTATTTTATTGATTAAAGAGATGAGTTGTAGATAATAGAAATACATTGATTTGTGAGAATTATTTATGCAGGGGAGTAGAAAGTGTACTCTCTTGCATTAGGATTATGTGCTTGCCAAGGATCAATTAGGTTGTAATCAGAGAGTATATGCTGGTGAGCCTTGGTTGCGTGTGGATTGTAGTTAATCTTATTTGATTTGTCCACATGTCCAAAATGGCATTCATGTCTGTCCCAATAACCAGATGGTATTCAGTTAATAAAAATAAAAAGCTGTTCACAGAATAAAACAAATATTCTACCTTTTTGCATACCTTGAGTGTCTTGTATTTAGAGTGCATTGTAGTTACCTCCCATGACTGTATTTGTTAGCCACAGAGACATGGTTGTTGTATTGAATAGTTTTCAGTACTGTAGCCTTCACCAAGTGAGTGTCTAAGTGAATATGTTATCTTTCAAATTAAACTCATTATGACAACACATTACATATATCATAAAACCTTTGAGGGCCTAGTTACACCCTAACACACTGGTCTGAAACTCCTTGTTTACAGGCCACATCAAGCCTGAGAGTCACATTATGCTGGCTTGGAACGTGATGTGAAATTCCTATTGGAATCCAGCCAGAGTTAGGATATCCAACAATTTGAACTTTTAATCACACGCAACCTGCATTCAGAATGACTGTTGGGGTAGGGAAGATTGATTACTGAGCCTGCCTAAATTATATAAACTGGAACAGCCATATCAGTAATGGGTGCATTAAGTCAAACTACTAACAGATTGGATTAGTTTGATTGGTTGATTCATCTTATGCTACACAAACATAGATAACATAAATTTCTCTAAAGTACATGAAAATACACAAATATTGAAACAAACCATTCTGAAAATCAACCTGCAAGAGAAAATGCTGAAATAATGTTAATGATAATGATAGGTGTGGTTTTGAGTTGTTTTCAGCAAACATGAATTTATAATTTTACTTAAAAAGCTTGTTCAAATACAACTGACTTCAAGCAGTTTGTTGATTGAAGACACTAACACATTGGCTCAAATCCTTGTCCTTTTTAAGTCCACTCAACTTGCATAATAACGCTAATTGGTTAAGAAACGCATATAAATGAGTCAACAGTTGAGTCATCTACTTCTGAAATTACAGCCTGATGCACTCACATCAGTAAATTCAACATAAATTCTGCTGATTTCATGTGACCCGTTAAACTCACACAGCAGAGGGAAAGTGTACAGAGACATCCCACAGTCCTAGCTAGGCTACTAAAATGTTGTGGTCTGGCTTCGGTTTTTAAAGCTTAACAATGAATAACCAAAAACCAAAACCTGCAACAAAACACCATGAAAAGGAAAAACATGTAGGCCTGTTACAGCAACATTTGAGCAGTAGCCACGACTACTCAACTACAAGACATTTTGAGTGCACCATGCAGCAATGCTGCGTTCAATTGCACAGGTGATCCATGCAGTGCAAAAAAATGAAAAACATGTTTTAAGTTTAAATGTTACAACCACCTAGCTACGTTTTTATTATTTCGAGTTATTAAATACTTTTTGATTAGGGTATCAGCATATTGTGCACATCTGCAAGCATAGCAGCAAAGGCTGGACAAATACAGTGGGGGAAAAAAGTATTTAGTCAGCCACCAATTGTGCAAGTTCTCCCACTTAAAAAGATGAGACAGGCCTGCAATTTTCATCATAGGTACACGTCAACTATGACAGACAAATTTAGAAAAAAAATTCCAGAAAATCACATTGTAGGATTTTTTATGAAGTTATTTGCAAATTATGGTGGAAAATAAGTATTTGGTCACCTACAAACAAGCTAGATTTCTGGCTCTCACAGACCTGTAACTTCTTCTTTAAGAGGCTCCTCTGTCCTCCACTCGTTACCTGTATTAATGGCACCTGTTTGAACTTGTTATCAGTATAAAAGACACCTGTCCACAACCTCAAACAGTCACACTCCAAACTCCACTATGGCCAAGACCAAAGAGCTGTCTGTCAAAGGACACCAGAAACAAAATTGTAGACCTGCACCAGGCTGGGAAGACTGAATCTGCAATAGGTAAGCAGCTTGGTTTGAAGAAATCAACTGTGGGAGCAATTATTAGGAAATGGAAGACATACAAGACCACTGATAATCTCCCTCGATCTGGGGCTCCACGCAAGATCTCACCCCGTGGGGTCAAAAGTATCACAAGAACGGTGAGCAAAAATCCCAGAACCACATGGGGGGACCTAGTGAATGACCTGCAGAGAGCTGGGACCAAAGTAACAAAGCCTACCATCAGTAACACACTACGCCGCCAGGGACTCAAATCCTGCAGTGCCAGACGTGTCCCCCTGCTTAAGCCAGTACATGTCCAGGCCCGTCTGAAGTTTGCTAGAGTGCATTTGGATGATCCAGAAGAGGATTGGGAAAATGTCATATGGTCAAATGAAACCAAAATATAACTTTTTGGTAAAAACTCAACTCGTTGTGTTTGGAGGACAAAGAATGCTGAGTTGCATCCAAAGAACACCATACCTACTGTGAAGCATGGGGGTGGAAACATAATGCTTTGGGGCTGTTTTTCTGCAAAGGGACCAGGACGACTGATCCGTGTAAAGGAAAGAATGAATGGGGCCATGTATCGTGAGATTTTGAGTGAAAACCTTCTTCCATCAGCAAGGGCATTGAAGATGAAACGTGGCTGGGTCTTTCAGCATGACAATGATCCCAAACACACCGCCCGGGCAACGAAGGAGTGGCTTCGTAAGAAGCATTTCAAGGTCCTGGAGTGGCCTAGCCAGTCTCCAGATCTCCACCCCATAGAAAATCTTTGGAGGGAGTTGAAAGTCCGTGTTGCCCAGCGACAGCCCCAAAACATCACTGCTCTAGAGGAGATCTGCATGGAGGAATGGGCCAAAATACCAGCAACAGTGTGTGAAAACCTTGTGAAGACTTACAGAAAACGTTTGACCTGTGTCATTGCCAACAAAGGGTATATAACAAAGTATTGAGAAACTTTTGTTATTGACCAAATACTTATTTTCCACCATAATTTGCAAATAAATTCATAAAAAATCCTACAATGTGATTTTCTGGATTTTTTTTCTCATTTTGTCTGTCATAGTTGACGTGTACCTATGATGAAAATTACAGGCCTCTCATCTTTTTAAGTTGGAGAACTTGCACATTTGGTGGCTGACTAAATACTTTTCCCCCCCACTGTATATATATATATATATATATATATATATATATATATATATATATAAAAATGTTGTTATTAAGTTAAATTAAGAATTAATGAAATTAGTGTACCAATCAGTTAAAAGTGTCAGGTGTCAGTGTGCAGCAGTAGGACGGAGTCAGGCGCAGGACACAGAACTGAGTAAATAACGAACTTTACTCGGAAAACAACAAATCTAATTTCCACGCAGGGAAATTAAACAGCTCACAGCATTATACAACACCAAACAAAGAACAATCACTCACAAAACCATGAGGGAAGCAGAGGGTTAAATAGGGAAATAACCATAACGTGATGGGAACCAGGTGTGTACAATCAAGACAAAACATACACCGGGGCCTCACTGCGGTGGCGGTCGGAGCTCGCCTTCTGTCGCCTGATGGCCCGTTGCAGGCGCACGTGGGCAGCGTCCCATGTCTCCTCCCAGCGCCGAAACCTTTCCGCCACCGCAGGTGCCTCGATCTGGCTCTGATGCCACGGTGCCAGGACCGGCTGATAACCTAATACACACTGAAACGGAGACAGGTTAGTGGAGGAGTGGCAGAGGGAGTTTTGGGCCATCTCTGCCCAGGGGATGAAAGCCGCCCACTCCCCCTGGCCCGTCCTGGCAATAGGACCGCAGAAACCTACCCACATCCTGGTTTACTCTCTCAACCTGCCCGTTACTCTCGGGGTGAAACCCTGAGGTCAGGCTGACCGAGACCCCCAGAGGTTCCTTGAACGCCCTCCAGACCCTCGATGTGAACTGGGGACCCCGATCAGACACTATATCCTCAGGCACCCTGTAGTGCCGGATGACGTGTGTAAACAGCGCCTCCGCAGTCTGTAAGGAAAGGAAGGAGATGGCAGAACTTAGAAAACTGATCCACAACGACCAGTATCGTAGTGTTACCTTGTGATGGAGGAAGATCCATCACAAAATCCACCGATAGGTGTTACTGCGGCCGTTGTGGAACGGGTAGGGGTTGTAATTTCCCTCTGGGCAGGTGTCTAGGTGCCTTGCACTGAGCGCACACCGAGCAGGAAGAAACATAAACCCTCACGTCCTTAGCTAAAGTGGGCCACCAGTACTTCCCACTAAGACAGCGCACTGTCCGACCGATGCCAGGATGACCAGAGGAGGGTGACGTGTAAGCCCAACAGATCAATCGATCGCGGACATCAGACGGAACGTACATACGCCCAACTGGACACTGGGTGGGAGTGGGCTCCGTACATAAAGCCCGGCTGATGTCCGCGTCAACCTCCCATACCACCGGTGCCACCAGGCAAGAAGCTGGAAGTATGGGAGTGGGATCCGTGGACTGCTCCTCTGTGTCATACATCCGGGACAGAGCATCTGCCTTAGCGTTCTGGGAACCTGGTCTGTAGGACAGGGTGAAAAAAAATAAAGGTGAAAAACATGGCCCACCTTGCCTGACGAGGGTTCAGTCTCCTCGCCGCCCGGATGTACTCCAGATTGTGGTGGTCAGTCCAAATGAGGAAAGGGTGTTTAGCCCCCTCAAGCCAATGTCTCCACGCCTTCAGAGCCTTGACCACAGCTAACAGGTCCCGGTCCCCCACATCATAGGCGCACCGGTCCCCCCTTCAGCAAGGAGGTAATGGGAGCGGTTACCTGACCAAAGCCCTGGATAAACCTCCGGTAGTAGTTGGCAAACCCGAAGAACCACTGCACTTCCTTTACCGTGGTTGGAGTTGGCCAATTACGCACGGCTGAAATGCGGTAATTTTTCATCTCCACCCCTGACGCTGACAGGCGGTGCCCTAGGAAGGAGATGGACTGTTGGAAGAACAGACATTTCTCAGCCTTGACGTACAGGTCATGCTCCAACAGTCGACCAAGCACCTTGCGCACCAGGGACACATGCTCGGCACGTATTGCGGAGTATATGAGAATGTCATCTATATACACCACTACACCCTGCCTGTGCAGGTCCCTGAAGATCTCGTCTACAAAGGATTGGAAGACTGATGGAGCATTCGTCAACCCGTACGGCATGACGAGGTACTCATAGTGCCCAGAGGTGGTACTAAATGCAGTCTTCCACTAATCCCCCTCCCGGATACGCACCAGGTTTTACGCGCTCCTGAGATCCAATTTTGTGAAGAAGCGCGCCCAGTGCAATAACTCGGTGACACTGGCTACTTCACCGTGATCTGATTGAAACCCCGATAGTCAATGCACGGGCGTAAACCTCCATACTTCTTCTTCACAAAAAACAAACTTGAGGAGGCAGGTGAAGTGTAAGGCCGAATATATCCCTGTCCTAGAGATTCAGAGACATATGTTTCCATAGCCGCCGTCTCCTCCTGTGACAGAGGATAAACGTGACTCATGGGAAGTGCTGCGTCTACCTGGAGATTTATCGTACAATCCCCCCGTCGATGGGGTGGTAATTGAGTCGCCTTCTTTTTACAGAAGGCGAGAGCCAAATCGGCATATTCTGGGGGGATGTGAATGGGGGAGACCTGGTTTGGACTCTCCACCGTAGTTGCACCTATGGAAACACCTACACACCCCCCTGAGCACTGACGTGACCATCCCTTCAGACCCCTCTGTTGCCACGAAATAGTGGGGTCATGATGGGCCAACCAGGGAAGCCCCAACACCACAGGAAACACAGGAGAATCTATCAGGAGGAGACTTATACTCACCTCATGACCCTCCTGCGTTATCATACCTAGTGAGCTGTGACCTCCCTAATCAGGCCCGATCCTAAAGGACGACTATCTAAGGCATGTACAGGGAAGGGCACATCAACAGGAACAATAGGGATCCCTAATCTAAGTGCAAATGCACGGTCAATAAAGTTCCCAGCTGCGCCTGAATCTACTAGCGCCTTATGCTTGGAATGCGGGGAAAACTCAGGAAACTTTACACAGACATACATGTGCGCAACAGGGAGCTCTGTGTGAGTCGGGTGCCTACTCACCTGGGATGATCCACCAGTGCCCTGCCTGCTGCCTCGACTCCCTGGGGAACCTCCCCAGCACCGACCAGCAGTGTGCCCTCTGCGGCCACAGGTGGTGAAGGAAAGGGCCCCCCCTCCGGTCACCCTAAGAGCAGCACTTCCGAGCTCCATAGGTATAGACTCGGAAGTGCTGGGGGATGTAACGGACGGACCCCAATCCGAGCGTTCGCGGGTGGTCAACAGGTTATCCAGCCAGATGGATTAATCCACCAGCTGGTCGAGGTTAAGGATGGTGTCCCTGCAGGCCAGCTCCCGACAGATGTCCTCCCGTAGATTTCACCGGTAATGGTCGATCAGGGCCCTCTCATTCCATCCCGCGCTGGCAGCCAAGGTCCTGAAGTCCAGTGCGAAGTCCTGTTCGCTCCTCTTCCCCTGTCTGAGATGGACCAAGCGTTCCCCCGCCGCTCTCCCCTCAGGCGGATGATTGAAAACCGCCCGGAAGCGTCGGGTGAAATCCTCGTAACGGACCAACGTAGCATCTATCTCTCCCCATTCGGCGTTGGCCCATTCCAGCACTTTCCCCGACAAACAGGAGATGAGGGCAGACACTCTCTCGTATCCCGATGGGAGCCGGGTGGATGGTCACCAGGTAGAGCTCCACCTGGAGCAGGAACCCCTGGCACCCGGCAGCCGTCCCATCATAGGCCTTCGGGAGCGAGAGACGAATCCCACTGGTTCCAGGTGATGGAGGGGTGGGCAGCGGTGGGGGTTGAGGTGAAGTTGATGGGGGTGTGGAAAAACCCTCTCTCTCCCATCGCTCCATGGTGTGCAGCACGCGATCCATTGCTGTGCCCAGATTGTGCTGCTGGACGCGCTCCTCCACCGGTACCGGAGGACTGGGTGCACCTGCTGACTCCATAGTTGGTGCGTGATTCTGTCAGGTGTCAGTGTGCAACGTTAGGACGGAGTCAAGCGCAGGACACAGCACTGAGTAAATAATTAACTTTACTAGGAAAACAACAAATCTAATTTCCACACAGGGAAATAAAACAGCTCACAGCATTATACAACACCAAACAAAGAACAATCACGCACAAAACCATGAGGGAACCAGAGGGTTAAATAGGGAAATAACCATAACGTGATGGGAACCAGGTGTGTACAATCAAGACAAAAACATAGAAAAAGAAACGTAGATCAGTGGCAGCTAGAAAGCCGGTGACGACGACCGCTAATAGCCTTTTTTATTTATTTATTTCACCTTTATTTAACCAGGTAAGCCAGTTGAGAACAGGTTCTCATTTACAACTGCGACCTGGCCAAGATAAAGCAAAGTAGTGCAATAAAAACAACACAGAGTTACATATGGGGTAAAAAAACATAAAGTCAGAAATACAACAGCAAATATATATACAGTACTGTATACTATATACAGCCTCCTGTACAAGGAGAGGCACCAACTTCGGCGGAAGTCGTGACAAAAAGTACTATCTTTGTACCGTACACCATATTTCTTCAATTATTACATGAAATGAGAATGAATTAATGGAGGAATCTGAACAACAATGGTAGACAGACCTTTTTAAAACGACTAAATAGCCTCCTTAAAATGGGGCCCAATGTCAAGTGTTTATGGGCATGGAGGCACTGTTCTGAACGAGAGATAAGATGACTTACCTGTCACCGTCAGTCTGACTGCATCACTCCACTTAGAATGCTTCTTCTGATCAATATGTGTACCCAGACACCAGTAGTCACCACTGTCTGAAATCTTAACCTCACTGATCTCATATTCATGCTTCCTACTGAGGGAGTCTACACCATCCTTGCGCCATGTGTATTTCCAGTCAGTGACTTCTCCTCTCTGTATGTTACATCTGAGAGTGACACTCTACTGAAGATCTGGGAGTATTTGGGGTGTATGGTCAGAACAGCCTTTGCCTGTCCTGCACAAAATAAAAACTAGCATGTTACAATTGCTTTACACATGTTATTTTGAGACACTCAAAACACAAAATATGTCTATCCAAAAGCAGCTTTAAAAATCACAAACAAAGAAATATGATGAAGCATTAAGAGATGAAGGCTTGATCAAGTGTACCGATATCTACCATCATCATCTTCAGAGTGTCCAGAGTAGATGTGTGTACTCAGCACTACAACAAAAAAAGTCACATTGCTCCAATATTAGCTTGAAATAAATAACAACATGCCATATTCATGTTACTGATGACCAAATCCATCCTGTACTTTATTTTAAAGGTGCAATCTGCATTTTCTACATAGATTTCTACACTACTAAATGAATTACAGAAATTCAAGTCTTATTCCATCATAACCCAAAATATACAGTTATTCTATGACAATTATTGTAAACAATGTAGATGAATGAATTTCCTTAGCCCCTTCCCTCAGCCGTATACTACAACAAGTGGCATTGTGAGCTTTTTGTGGTAGTTTGAATTACGGACTCCAGCTATAAATGGCCACTGACTTCCCATGTTCTGCACACAGTGAGAGTACAGAGACCAAAAACACCAATACACCACTCATTCATCTCTTAACATAGTTTACTATAACTGTAGCAAAGGAACCCTCAACCATTTACAATAATCACAACTTGATACTACAACACATACAACAAATATTGCATTTTGTATTCATTGTCATTGACAGCTCATTTTGTAAGCACTGAGTTAGTGTCAATCTTTAGTTCCTGAGGTATGACATGGTTAAATGCACACCACCACACTAACCATGTCTGCATGGCATCATCTCTATAAGCTCAGGTTCTCACCGTGATGCAACATCAATGTAGGGTGGTCACATTCTTACTTCATATCTTAACCATACTTGCGGCAACTTCCTTTTACACTGTTTTCTCAACAAGGGACAGAAAACAATGTCTTATTCCTTTTTCTCGTAAAGGCTTAGTAAATCAGGTAATTGGTGTTCATAAACAAACACACTAACACAGTTTATTTATTCTAAAATTGATGAAAAAATAATAATCCTCATCAATCTACACACAATACCCCATAATGACAAAGTGAAAACAGGTTTAGATATTTTTGCAAATGTATTAAAAATAAACATAAACATTAATACTTTATTTACATAAGTATTCAGACCCTTTGCTATGAGACTCGAAATTGAGCTCAGGTGCATCCTGTTTCCATTGATTATCCTTGAGATGTTTGTACAACTTGATTGGAGTCCACCTGTTGGAATTCAATTGATTGGACATGATTTGGAAAGGCACACACCTGTCTATATAAGGTCCCAGAGTTGACACTGCATGTCAGAGCAAAACAAGCCATGAGGTCGAAGGAATTGTCCGTAGAGCACAAAGACAGAATTGCGTTGAGGCTCAGATCTGTGGAAGGGTACCAAAACATTTCTAAAGCATTGAAGGTCCCCAAAAACACTTTGGCCTCCATCATTCTTAAATGGAATAAGTTTGGAGCCACCAAGACTCTTCCTAGCGCTGGCCGCCCGGCCAAACTGAGCAATCGGGAGACAAAAGCCTTGGTCAGGGAGGAGACCAAGAACCCAATGGTCACTCTGACAGCACTCCACCAATCAGGCCTTTATGGTAGTGGCCAGACGGAAGCCTCTCCTCAGTAAAAGGCACATGACAGCCAGCTTAGAGTTTGCCAAAAGGCACCTAAAGACTCTCAGACCGTGAGAAACAAGATTCTCTGATCTGATGAAACCAAGATTGAACTTTTTGGCCTGAATGCCAAGTGTCACGTCTGGAGGAAAAGTGGCACCATCCCTACGGTGAAGCATGGTGCCACGGATTCTGCCGAGGCTGCTCCTCCTCCTTGCTCGGGCAGGCTTCGGCGTTCGCCGTCCCCGGAGTACTAGCTGCCACCGTTAGATATTTCGTTGGTTGATTGCTTTTGTCTGTCTATTGCACCTGTGTCCGTTTGTGTCTGATTATATGTCCTATAAGTTGCCTGTCTTGTGTTGGTTAGTTTGTGTGTTGTTATTCGCCTGTCTGTTAGTGCTGCGTGTTTGCTCTGTTTGTTGTTTTGATGTTTACGCACAGTTTGCGTAATTGCTCGCCTCTGTTTTTGTTGAGGCCGTGTATTGTATTTTTGCCTTGTGTAGCACAATTAAACTTTGTTGGACTAAGCTTCGGTGTCCTGCGCCTGACTCCCACACCACACTTACCTCAGCCCTTGACAGAACAACACACCATATGGAGTCAGCAGGAGCAGCTGCGGCACCCAAGTCGCTGGAGGATCGGATCAGCGACCAAGACACCATGATCCGGTAACTTGGGGCCGCCATGAACGAGGTGTCCAACACTCTGCGCCGGTTGGTTACGGGAGAGGTGCCCACCCCTTCGCACACCTTACCATCACCATCGGCTAGTCCTCCTCTCCCAGCACCGGAACCCAGTGGCATTCGGCTCTCGCTCCCGAGGGCATATGATGGTTCTGCAGCCAGGTGTCAGGGGTTCCTCCTGCAGGTTGAACTCTACCTGGCCACCATACACCCGGCGCCCTCGGGATACGAGAGCGTCTCCGCCCTCATCTCCTGTCTATCCGGCAAGGCGTTGGAGTGGGCCAACGCCGAATGGAGGGGAATAGACGCCGCCACCATCACCTACGCGGAGTTCTCCCGCCGCTTCAGGGCTGTGTTCGATCATCCACCTGAGGGGAAGGCGGCGGGGGAGCGTCTGTTCCACCTCCGACAGGGGAAGAGGAGTGCACAGGAGTTCGCCCTGGAGTTCCGGACTCTCGCGGCGGATGCGGGGTGGAATGAGAGGGCCCTCATCGACCATTACCGGTGTAGCCTACGAGAGGACGTTTGTCGTGAGCTGGCCTGCAGGGACACCAACCTATCCTTCGACCAGTTGGTGGACATTTCCATCCGTCTCGACACCCTGCTGGCTACCCGCGGACATCCCGAGTGGGGGTCGTCCATTCCACCCTCCAGCACCTCCGAGCCGATTCCCATGGAGCTTGGGGGTGCTGGCGCTAGGGAGAGGAGGAGAGAGAACCCGAGGGGGGCCGTCCCCTGCACCAACTGTGGCCGTGGAGGACACACTGCGGCTAGGTGCTGGGGAGGGTCTCCTAGGAGAGGGGACAACAGGTCACGCACTGGGGAGTCATTTCAGGTGAGTAGGCGCCCAAATTACCCAGAGCTCTCTGTTGGTCACCTGTGTATACCTGTGAGATTTCCACAGGTGGCACCTCATTCCCAGCATAAGGCGCTAGTAGATTCAGGCGCACCTGGGAATTTTGTTGATCGTGAATTTTGTTATAAGTTAGGAATTCCCCTTCGGCCGGTAGAAGCCCCCTTTCCTGTTCATGCTCTAGACAGCCGGCCGCTGGGGTCGGGGTTGATCAGAGAAGTCACAGCACCACTTAAGATGACGACGCAGGGGGGTCATGAGGAGATCATTCAGTTTTATCTGATCAACTCTCCTGCGTATTCCGTGGTGCTGGGGCTTCCCTGGTTAAGCGCCCATGATCCTACTATTGCGTGGCAACAGAGGGCTCTTATGGAGTGGTCTGCCCAGTGTGTAGGGAGATGTCTAGGTGTTTCCTCAGGGGCGACCTCGGTGGAGAGTCCGAACCAAGTGCCCGCAATGCGCATTCCCCCTGAATATGAGGATTTAGCACTTGTGTTCAGCACAACTAGGGCAACACGGCTACCACCTCATAGACAGGGGGATTGTGCGATAGATCTCCAAACAGGAGCGGCACTTCCGCGGAGCCGTGTGTATCCCCTGTCTCAAGAGGAGACAGCGGCTATGGAGACTTACATAGCCGAGTCCTTGGCACAGGGATACATACGGTCCTCCACTTCCCCGGTTTCCTCGAGTTTCTTCTTTGTGAAGAAGAAGGACGGGGGTTTGCGCCCGTGTATTGATTACCGTAGTCTCAATCAGATCACGGTTAAGTACAGTTACCCTCTTCCTCTGATTGCGACTATGACGGAGTCATTACGCGGAGCGGTTCTTCACAAAGTTGGATCTCAGGAGCGCGTACAATCTGGTGCGCATTAGGGAGGGGGATGAATGGAAAACAGCATTTAGCACCACCTCGGGTCATTACGAGTATCTCGTCATGCCATACGGGTTAATGAATGCTCCTTCAGTCTTCCAATCCTTTGTTGACGAGATTTTCCGGGACATGCATGGGCAGGGTGTGGTAGTATACATCGACGACATCCTAGTGTACTCTTCTACACGAGCCGAGCATGTAGCCCTGGTGCGCCGAGTGTTGAGGAGGCTGTTGGAGCATGACTTGTATGTCAAGGCAGAGAAATGCTTGTTCTTCGAGGAGTCCGTCTCCTTTTTGGGTTATCGGTTGTCCGCGTCTGGTGTGGAGATAGAGGTTGACCGTGTGTCGACCGTGCGTAATTGGCAAACTCCAACCACTGTAAAAGAGGTGCAGCAGTTTTTGGGTTTTGCTAATTACTACCGGAGGTTTATCTGGGGCTTTGGACAGGTGGCAGCTCCCATTACGTCCCTGCTAAAGGGGGGTCCGGTGCGTTTGCAGTGGTCAGCTGAGGCGGACAGGGCATTTGTTAAACTAAAGAACCTGTTCACTTCGGCCCCGGTGCTGGCGCATCCGGACCCCGCTTTACCATTCCAAGTTGAGGTAGACGCGTCCGAGGCTGGTATTGGGGCAGTCCCGTCGCAACGGTCCGGCACGCCACCTAAACTCCGCCCCTGTGCGTTCTATTCTAAGAAGATCAGCTCGGCAGAGCGTAATTATGACGTAGGGGACAGGGAGCTGTTAGCTGTAGTCCAGGCCCCATAAGGTGTGGAGGCATTGGCTTGAGGGGGCTCAACACCCTTTCCTCATTCTGACTGACCACCGTAACCTGGAGTACATCCGGGCAGCTAGGAGATTGAACCCTCGTCAGGCTAGGTGGAACATGTTCCTGACCCGGTTTGTTTTTAAGATCACATACATCCCAGGGTCCCAGAACGGTAAGGCAGACGCCCTGTCCCGGCGGTATGACACAGAGGAGAGGTCCATTGAGCCTACTCCCATACTGCCGGAGTCTTGTCTGGTGGCTCCGGTGGTGTGGGAGGTCGATGCGGAGATCGAGCGGGCACTGCGTACCGACCCTACTCCCCCAGAGTGTCCGGTGGGGCGGACGTACATTCCGCTCGAGATTCGTGACCGCCTAATTTATTGGGCTCATACATCACCCTCCTCTGGCCATCCAGGTATTGGCCGGACAGTGCACTGCCTTAGCGTGAAATACTGGTAGCCAACGTTAGCAAGGGATGTGAGGGTTTATGTCTCCTCCTGCTCGGTGTGCGCCCAGTGTAAGGTGCCTAGATATTTGCCCAGGGGAAAGTTAAATCCCCTGCCCGTTCCACAACGACCATGGTCCCACCTCTCGGTGGATTTTCTGACAGACTTTCCCCACTCCCAGGGGAATACCACTATTTTGGTCGTTGTGGATCGGTTTTCCAAGGCCTGTCGTCTCCTCCCTATGCCGGGTCTCCCTACTGCCCTACAGACCGCTGAGGCCCTATTTACCCACGTTTTCCGGCACTATGGGGTGCCCGAGGATATAGTGTCTGACCGAGGTCCCCAGTTCACCTCCAGAGTCTGGGGGGCGTTCATGGAACGCTTGGCGGTCTCGGTGAGCCTTACCTCGGGTTACCACCCAGAGAGCAATGGGCAGGTAGAACGAGTCAACCAGGATGTGGGTAGGTTTCTGAGGTCCTATTGCCAGGGCCGGCCGGAGGAGTGGTCAAGATATATCCCCTGGGCAGAGATGGCACAGAACTCTCTCCGCCACTCCTCCACTAATCTAACCCCTTTCCAGTGTGTGTTGGGGTATCAGCCGGTTCTGGCACCATGGCACGAGAGCCAGATCGAGCCCCCTGCGGTGGACGAATGGATTCGGCGCTCGGAGGAGACGTGGAACGCTGCTCATGTCCATCTGCAGCGGGCCATCCGTCGACAGAAGGCGAGCGCCGATCGCCACCGCAGTGAGGGTCCGGTGTACGCACCGGGAGATCGAGTCTTGCTCTCGACTCGAAACCTGCCCCTCCGCCTGCCCTGCCGGAAGCTGGGTCGGCGGTTTGTGGGGCCTTTTAAAGTCCTGAGGAGATTGAACGAGGTGTGTTACAGGTTACAACTGCCTATTGATTATAAGAATATTAACCCCTCGTTCCATGTGTCTCTTCTCAGGCCGGTGGTAGCTGGTCCACTCCAGGAAAGTGAGATAGGAGAGACCCCTCCGCCCCCTCTGGACATCGAGGGAGCTCCGGCGTACACGGTCAGGACACTCTTGGACTCGAGACGTCGGACGGGGGGTCTCCAGTATCTCGTGGAGTGGGAGGGGTACGGTCCGGAGGAACGGTGCTGGGTGCCTAGGAGGGATATCCTAGATCCATCTCTCCTGACCGAGTTCCACCGTGGTCATCCCACGCGCCCGGCTCTGCGTTCTCCTGGTCGTCCCCGAGGCCGGAGTCGGCGCACGGCTGGGGCCGCGCGTCAAGGGGGGGGGGGGTACTGTCACGTATTCTGCCGAGGCTGCTCCTCCTCCTTGCTCGGGCAGGCTTCGGCGTTCGCCGTCCCCGGAGTACTAGCTGCCACCGTTAGATGTTTCGTTGGTTAATTGCTTTTGTCTGTCTATTGCACCTGTGTCCGTTTGTGTCTGATTATGTGTCCTATAAGTTGTCTGTCTTGTGTTGGTTAGTTTGTGTGTTGTTATTCGCCTGTCTGTTAGTGCTGCGTGTTTGCTCTGTTTGTTGTTTTGATGTTTACGCACAGTTTGCGTAATCGCTCGCCTCTGTTTTTGTTGAGGCCGTGTACTGTATTTTTGCCTTGTGTAGCACAAGTAAACTTTGTTGGACTAAGCTTCGGTGTCCTGCGCCTGACTCCCACACCACACTTACCTCAGAACTTGACACATGGTGGTGGCAGCATCATGCTGTGGGGATGTTTTTCAGAGGCAGGGACTGGGAGACTAGTCAGGATTGCGTGAAAGATGATCGGAGAAAAGTACTGAGAGATCCTTGTTGAAAACCTGCGAAGGTTCACCTTCCAACAGGACAACGACCCTAAGCACACAACCAAGACAATGCAGGAGTGGCTTCAGGACAAGTCTCTGAATGTCCTTGAGTTGCCCAGCCAGAGCCCGGACTTGAACCCGATCAAACTTATCTGGAGAGACCTGAAAATAGCTGTGCAGCGAAGCTCCCCATGCAACCTGACAGAGCTTGAGAAGATCCGCAGAGAAAAATTGGAGAAACTCCCCAAATACAGGTGTGCCAAGCTTGTAGCGTCTTACCCAAGAAGACTCTAGGCTGTAATCGCTGCCAAAGGTGATTCAACAAAGTACTGAGTAAAGGGTCTGAATACTTATGTAAATGTGATATTTCAGTTTTTTATGTGTCTAAACCTGTTTTTGCTTTGTCATTATGGGGTATTGATGAGGAAAAAACAACAATATAATCAATTTTAGAATAAGGCTGTGACGTAACACAATTTGAAAAAGTCAAGGGGTCTGAATACTTTCCGAATGCGCTGTACATAGTAGCAAACAGAGCAAGGTGTGCTCCATTCTGTCCCCACAGACAAGTTACTTTCTATACAACTACAGTCCTTCTGACAAACCACTCTACAGTCTGCTTAGATCACACCTCTTCACCGTCACACAGAAAAACAGAGAGAGAAAGATTCAAGAGAAATGTCAAAAGACTGTGAGAAAAAATAGTAGCAGTTAATAGCGTGTTTATATTCTGACCAACTTCTCCTTATGGTTGGCTACATGGTCTCACACTCGCTCCTTAGAGACCTGAATTGATGAGATCAGAGCTTGTGGTTTTATATCAGAATGTGCAGATGTTTGTTTTATGCTGCACCATGCCCAGATAGATAGATAGATAGATAGATAGATAGATAGATAGATAGATAGATAGATAGATAGATAGATAGATAGATAGATAGATAGATAGATAGATAGATAGATAGATAGATAGATAGATAGATAGATAGATAGATAGATAGATAGATAGATAGATAGATAGATAGATAGATAGATAGATAGATAGATAGATAGATAGATAGATAGATAGATAGATCTTCTGCCACCCCCTCAATTGCGAGGAATAAGTTTACTTAGATACTGTCTACATAGATATGTTTGTTATTGTGTTGTTTATGGTTTTATTTCAATTTGTCTGTTTATGTGATGTGCCTCAGGGTTATTGTTCATGTACCGTATCGTGTTTTATTGTGTGTGTGTGTTTTGTGTGTGTGTGTGTGTGTGTGTTGTGTGGTTTGTGTGTGTGTGTGCATCAGAGGAAGAGCTGTGCGGAATTTATTACCACTGACCAGAGTTGGGAGGAGTTTCAAAGCTGTAACTGGGTAACTGAATTTCCAGGTTAAAGTGTAGAGTTTCATTTTGCTTCAAATCATTACATTTGTTGTTGTAGAGTGTAGAGTGAGACACTCTGCGTGAAGAAACAAGGTAAACATCTGGGGTTTCTTATTGCCCCCTTCTTGACAGGCCTGTAACTACTCCACATTCCTGTGGATCACAATATTGAAGCTAATATGGTAATTGGTCACATAGCAACAACATAACCCCTCAGTCTACTGGGTCTGCCCTCTTATTCCTTCCTCTCTCTATGTCATCATATTAGTACAGACATGGACCACTTCTGTATGGGTTCATATCAGTAGAAGTCAAATCTGAATGTGGTTTACAGAAGACTGACAGCACTATGGTGCATAGAGATTTTGTTAGAAAGTGTTGCTTTACATCAGGGTGTCAAACTCAATCAACAAAAGGGCCATATTGAAAAAAACACCAAGAATTCGTGGGCAATTATATTTGTTTTTACAAAAAAACATGCATAAAACTGCAACCCAAACTGTCTATTGTTTTATTAGAAATAATATGGCGTTTTATAATGTCCACTTATGTACATAGGATGCTGTATATTGCATTTTAACATTTTAAAACAGAGATCAATAATACAGTGGGGAAAAAAAGTATTTAGTCAGCCACCAATTGTGCAAGTTCTCCCACTTAAAAAGATGAGAGAGGCCTGTAATTTTCATCATAGGTACACGTCAACTATGACAGACAAATTGAAGAAAAAAAATGCAGAAAATCACATTGTAGGATTTTTTATGAATTTATTTGCAAATTATGGTGGAAAATAAGTATTTGGTCACCTACAAACAAGCAAGATTTCTGGCTCTCACAGACCTGTAACTTCTTCTTTAAGAGGCTCCTCTGTCCTCCACTCGTTACCTGTATTAATGGCACCTGTTTGAACTTGTTATCAGTATGAAAGACACCTGTCCACAACCTCAAACAGTCACACTCCAAACTCCACTATGGCAAAGACCAAAGAGCTGTCAAAGGACACCAGAAACAAAATTGTAGACCTGCACCAGGCTGGGACGACTGAATCTGCAATAGGTAAGCAACTTGGTTTGAAGAAATCAACTGTTGGAGCAATTATTAGAAAATGGAAGACATACAAGACCACTGATAATCTCCCTCGATCTGGGGCTCCACGCAAGATCTAACCCCGTGGGGGTCAAAAAAATCCCAGAACCAAACGGGGGACCTAGTGAATGACCTGCAGAGAGCTGGGACCAAAGTAACAAAGCCTACCATCAGTAACACACTACGCCGCCAGGGACTCAAATCCTGCAGTGCCAGACGTGTCTCCCTGCTTAAGCCAGTACATGTCCAGGCCCGTCTGAAGTTTGCTAGAGTGCATTTGGATGATCCAGAAGGAGATTGGGAGAATGTCATATGGTCAGATGAAACCAAAATATAACTTTTTGGTAAAAACTCAACTCGTCGTGTTTGGAGGACAAAGAATGCTGAGTTGCATTCAAAGAACACCATACCTACTGTGAAGCATGGGGGTGGAAACATCATGGTTTGGGGCTGTTTTTCTGCAAAGGGACCAGGACGACTGATCCGTGTAAAGGAAAGAATGAATGGGGCCATGTATCGTGAGATTTTGAGTGAAAACCTCCTTCCATCAGCAAGGGCATTGAAGATGAAATGTGGCTGGGTCTTTCAGCATGACAATGATCCCAAACACACCGCCCGGGCAACAAAGGAGTGGCTTCGTAAGAAGCATTTCAAGGTCCTGGAGTGGCCTAGCCAGTCTCCAGATCTCAACCCCATAGAAAATCTTTGGAGGGAGTTGAAAGTCCGTGTTGCCCAGCGACAGCCCCAAAACATCACTGCTCTAGAGGAGCTCTGCATGGAGGAATGGGCCAAAATACCAGCAACAGTGTGTGAAAACCTTGTGAAGACTTACAGAAAACGTTTGACCTGTGTCATTGCCAACAAAGGGTATATAACAAAGTATTGAGAAACTTTTGTTATTGACCAAATACTTATATTCCACCATAATTTGAAAATAAATTCATTAAAAATCCTACAATGTGATTTTCTGGAGAAAAAAATTCTCATTTTATCTGTCATAGTTGACGTGTACCTATGATGAAAATTACAGGCCTCTCTCATCTTTTTAAGTGGGAGAACTTGCACAATTGGTGGCTGACTAAATACTTTTTTCCCCCACTGTATATTGTGATCCACAAGGATGTGGAGTAGTTACAGGCCTGTCCTGAAGGGGGCGATAAGAAACTTCAGATGTTTACCTTGTTTCTTCGCACAGAGTGTCTCACTCTAAACTCTACAACAACAAATGTAATGATTTGAAGCAAAATCTACAGTGGGGAGGACAAGTATTTGATACCCTGCCGATTTTGCAGGTTTTCCTACTTACAAAGCATGTAGAGGTCTGTAATTTTTTATCATAGGTACACTTGTGAGAGACGGAATCTAAAACAAAAATCTAGAAAATCACATTGTATGATTTTAAGTAATTAATTTGCATTTTATTGCATGACATAAGTATTTGATATATCAGAAAATCAGAACTTAATATTTGGTACAGAAACCTTTTTTTTGCAATTATAGAGATCATACGTTTCCTGTAGGTCTTGACCAGGTTTGCAGACACTGCAGCAGGGATTTTGGCCCACTCCTCCATACAGACCTTCTCCAGATCCTTCAGGTTTCGGGGCTGTCGCTGGGCAATACGGACTTTCAGCTCCCTCCAAAGATGTTCTATTGGGTTCAGGTCTGGAGACTGGCTAGGCCACTCCAGGACCTTGAGATGCTTCTTACGGAGCCACTCCTTAGTTGCCCTGGCTGTGTGTTTCGGGTCGTTGTCATGCTGGAAGACCCAGCCACGACCCATCTTCAATGCTCTTACTGAGGGAAGGAGGTTGTTGGCCAAGATCTCGCGATACATGGCCCCATCCATCCTCCCCTCAATACGGTGCAGTTGTCCTGTCCCCTTTGCAGAAAAGCATCCCCAAAGAATGATGTTTCCACCTCCATGCTTCACGGTTGGGATTGTGTTCTTGGGGTTGTACTCATCCTTCTTCTTCCTCCAAACACGGCGAGTGGAGTTTAGACCAAAAAGCTCTATTTTTGTCTCATCAGACCACATGACCTTCTCCCATTCCTCCTCTGGATCATCCAGATGGTCATTGGCAAACTTCAGACGGGCCTGGACATGCGCTGGCTTGAGCAGGGGGACCTTGCATGCGCTGCAGGATTTTAATCCATGACGGCATGGTGTGTTAATAATGGTTTTCTTTGAGACTGTGGTCCCAGCTCTCTTCAGGTCATTGACCAGGTCCTGCCATGTAGATCTGGGCTGATCCCTCACCTTCCTCATGATCATTGATGCCCCAAGAGGTGAGATCTTGCATGGAGCCCCAGACCGAGGGTGATTGACCTTCATCTTGAACTTCTTCCATTTTCTAATAATTGCGCCAACAGTTGTTGCCTTCTCACCAAGCTACTTGCCTATTGTCCTGTAGCCCATCCCAGCCTTGTGCAGGTCTACAATTTTATCCCTGATGTCCTTACACAGCTCTCTGGTCTTGGCCATTGTGGAGAGGTTGGAGTCTGTTTGATTGAGTGTGTGGACAGGTGTCTTTTATACAGGTAACAAGTTCAAACAGGTGCAGTTAATACAGGTAATGAGTGGAGAACAGGAGGGCTTCTTAAAGAAAAACTAACAGATCTGTGAGAGCCGGAATTCTTTCTGGTTGGTAGGTGATCAAATACTTATGTCATGCAATAAAATGCAAATTAATTACTTAAAAATCATACAATGTGATTTTCTGGATTTTTGTTTTAGATTCTATCTCTCACAGTACTTATGATAAAAAATCAATGTACTTATGATAAAAAATTACAGACCTCTACATGCTTTGTAAGTCGGAAAACCTGCAAAATTGGCAGTGTATCATATAATTGTTCTCCCCACTGTATCTATCTATCTATCTATCTATCTATCTATCTATCTATCTATCTATCTATCTATCTATCTATCTATCTATCTATCTATCTATCTATCTATCTATCTATCTATCTATCTATCTATCTATCTATCTATCTATCTATCTATCTATCTATCTATCTATCTATCTATCTATCTATCTATCTATCTATCTATCTATCTATCTATGTATCTATCTATCTATCTATCTATCTATCTATC
Organism: Coregonus clupeaformis; assembly: GCF_020615455.1. Lineage (NCBI taxonomy): Eukaryota > Metazoa > Chordata > Actinopteri > Salmoniformes > Salmonidae > Coregonus > Coregonus clupeaformis. The sequence goes on along the minus strand of NC_059199.1, from coordinate 52,432,041 downwards.
TATCTATCTATCTATCTATCTATCTATCTATCTATCTATCTATCTATCTATCTATCTATCTATCTATCTATCTATCTATCTATCTATCTATCTATCTATCTATCTATCTATCTATCTATCTATCTATCTATCTATCTATCTATCTATCTATCTATCTATCTATCTATCTATCTATCTAATATAATATTAATAGACTATAAACCGCTACTCTTTTTTCTCAGACTTTTTACATTCCTCTTGAATCTTTCTCTCCCAGTTTTTCTGTGTGACTGTGAAGAGGTGTGATCTAAGCAGACTGTCATCATATAGGAAGTAGAGGGGTTTGTCAGAAGGACTATAGTTCTAGAGAAAGTCACTTCTCTGTGGGGACAGAATGGAGAGCACCTTGCTCTGTTTGCTACTAGGTAAGTACTGAGTTAGTGTGTGTGTGTGTGAACACTAATTACCTGATTTACTAAGCCCTTAAGGTAAAAAGGAATAAGACATTCATGGAAATGAAGTCAGTATCAAGCTTTAACTTTGTTTTTTTGTATCTCTTATTGAGAAAACATTAGTAAACGGCACTAAAAGGAAATTGCAGCAAAATATGGTGTAGATATGGAGTAAGACTGTGACCATACTACATTGATGTTGCATCACGGTGAGAACCTGAGCTTATAGAGATGATGCCATGCAGACATGGTTAGTGTGGTGGTGTGCATTTAGCCAGGTCATCACTCAGGAACTAAAGAGTGGTGTTAACTCAGTGGATGCAAAATGTGCTGTCAATGACAATTAATTCAAAATTAAATATTTGTTGGATGTGTTGTAGTATCAAGTTGTGATTATTGTAAATGGTTGAGGGTTCCTTCGCTACAGTTATAGTAAACTGTGTTAAGAGATGAATGAGTGGTGTTTTGGTGTTTTTGGTCTCTGTACTCTCACTGTGTGCAGAACATGGGAAGTCAGTGGCCATTTATAGCTGCAGTCTGTAATTCAAACCACCTTAAAATGGCCACCCTGCCACTTGTTGTGGTATACAGCTGAGGGATGGGTCTAAGGAAATTCATTCATCTACATTGTTCACAATAATTGTCATAAAATAAACATATATTTTGGGTTATGATGGAATAAGACTTGAATTGCTGTGATTCATTTAGTAGTGTAGAAATCTATGTAGAAAACGCAGATTGCATCTTTAAAATAAAGCACAGGATGGATTTGGTAAACAGTAACATGAATATGGAATGTTGTTATTTATTTCAAAACTAATATTGGAGCAATGTGACTTTCTTTGTTGTAGTGCTGAGTACACACATCTACTCTGGACACTCTGAAGATGATGATGGTAGATATTTGTACACTTGATCAAGCCTTCATCTCTTAATGCTTCATTTTATTTATTTGTGATGTTTAAAGCTGTTTTTGGATAGACATATTTTGTGTTTTGAGTGTCTCAAAATAACATTTGTAAAGCAATTTTATCATGCTGGTTTTATTTTGAGCAGGACAGGCAAAGGCTGATCTGACCATACACCCCAAATCCTCACAGATATTCAGTGGAGAGTCAGTTACTCTCAGATGTAACATACAGAGAGGAGAAGTCACTGACTGGAAATACACATGGCGCAAGGATGTTGTAGACTTCCTCAGTAAGAAGCATGAATATGAGATCAGTGAGGTTAAGATGTCAGACAGTGGTGACTACAGGTGTCTCGGTCTACATATTGAACATAAGAAGTATTCTGAGTGGAGTGATGCAGTCAGACTGACGGTGACAGGTAAGTCATCTTATCTCTCACTCACATCAGTGCCTCCATGCCCATAACCACTTGACATTTGGCCCCATTTTAAGGATGCTATTTTGTCATTTAAAAAATGTCAGCCTACCATTGCTGTTCAGATTCCTCCATTAATTCTTCCTCATTTCATTTGATAATTGAAGAAATATGGGGTAAGAGCATACTTTTAACTGATTGGTGCACTAATTGCATTTGTCTTCATTTAACTGTTTCCTCAGATTTTATTACTTTCATCACATTCCCAGTGGGTAAGAAGTTTACATACACTCAATTAGTATTTGGTAGCATTGCCTTTACATTCTTTAACTTGGGTCAAACGTTTTGGGTAGCCTTCCACAAGCTTCCCACTATAAGTTGGGTGAATTTTGGCCCATTCCTCCTGACAGAGTTGGTGTAACGGAGTCCGGTTTGCAGGCCTCCTTGCTCGCACACGCTTTATCAGTTCTGCCCACAAATGTTCTATAGGATTGAGGTCAGGGCTTTGTGATGGCCACTCCAATACATTTACATTTACATTTTAGTCATTTAGCAGACGCTCTTATCCAGAGCGACTTACAGTTAGTGAGTGCATACATTTTCATACTGGCCCCCCGTGGGAAACTTGACTTCGTTATCCTTAAGCCATTTTGCTACAACGTTGGAAGTATGCTTGGGGTCATTGTCCATTTAGAAGACCCATTCACGACCAAGCTTTAACTTCCTGACTGATGTCTTGAGATGTTGCTTCAATATATCCACATATTTTTCCTTCCTCATGATGCCATCTATTTTGTGAAGTGCACCAGTCCCTCCTGCAGCAAAGCACCCCCACAGCATGATGCTGCCACCCCCATGCTTCAAGGTTGGGATGGTGTTCTTCGGCTTGCAAGAGCCCCGTTTTTCCTCCAAACATAACAATGGTCATTATGGCCAAACAGTTCTATTTTTGTTTCATCAGACCTGAGGACATTTCTCCAAAAAGTATGATCTTTGTCCCTATGTGCAGATGCAAACCGTAGTCTGGCTTTTTTATGGCGGTTTAGGAGCAGTGGCTTCTTCCTTGCTGAGCGGCCTTTCAGGTTATGTCAAAATGTTACTTGTTTTACTGTGGATATAGATACTTTTGTACCTGTTTCTTCCAGCATCTTCACAAGGTCCTTTGCTGTTATTCTGGGATTGATTTGCACTTTTCGCACCAAAGTACGTTAATCTCTAGGAGACCGAACGCGTCTCCTTCCTGAGCGGTATGACGGCAGCGTGGTCCTATGGTGTTTATACTATTGTTTGTACAGATGAACGTGGTACCTTCAGGCATTTGGAAATTGCTCCCAAGGATGAACCAGACTTGTGGAGGTCTACATTTTTTTTTCTGAGGGCTTGACTGATTTCTTTTGATTTTCCCATGATGTCAAGCAATGAGACACTGGTTTGAAGGTAGACCTTGAAATTCATCCACAGGTACACCTCAAATTGACTCAAATGATGTCAATTAGCCTACCTTGACATCATTTTCTCGAATTTTCCATGCTGTTTAAAGGCACAGTCAACTTAGTGTATGTAAACTTCTGACCCACTGGAATTGTGATACAGTGAATTATAAGTGAAATGATCTGTCTGTAAACAATTGTTGGAGAAAATACTTGTGTCATGCACAAAGTAGATGTCCTAACCGACTTGCCAAAACTATAGTTTGTTAACAAGAAATGTGTGTAGTGGTTGAAAAACAAGTTTTAATGACTCCAACCTAAGTGTATGTAAACTTCCGACTTCAACTGTATAAATGAATAGTTACAGTACTACCTATAGAAGTAAGATCATACGTTGGAGAGATTTGTGCTCTGAGTGCATTTGTCTTCATATATAACTGTGTTTCCACAGCTCTGCCTACTGCCTCAGTGAAAGCCTCTCCACAGGGTCCCGTCTATTCTGGAGAGACAGTCACTCTGCAGTGTGACATATCAGACTACAGAGACTGGACGTACCGCTGGAACAGAGACAACAAACTGCTTCCCAGTCCGCCCAGTGAAACCATCACCTTCTCTCTCTTTGACCAAGCTGGTCAGTTCCAGTGTGAGGGGACAAGGACAAGACGGCCCCAGAGGACGTATCTCAGCCCATCTCTCACCATCATTGTTGCTGGTGAGATTATAAACATAACCATCACTTACTTACATTTTGAGAAGCATAAGATCTTCATAATATTCTATTCTGTGAAAGTCTTTTTTTAAACAATATTTTTAGGAGAAAAACAGAATCATACTTTCAATTCACACCAAATCAAGTCAACATACACCCATAATGGACTTTTATAGTATGAAAACGTTCCAACAACAGCTAAATCTTTGGATATTGCTAAGCATGTATCCAGATCTTTAAATTATGCTCTTTTCTCACAGCCCTGCCCAAAGCAACACTGACCATAAATCCAAACCCTGTGTACACCGGAGAGACAGTAACTCTGACGTGTTCAGTGGGGTATGACAATACCTGGAGCTATACATGGTACAAAGACAACACTAAGAAAGTAGTGCCCCAGTCTGACAGACACACTATAACAGGAGCCACTTTCACCATCAGTAGCCCTGCTGTGTCTGACCAGAGCCGCTACTGGTGTCAGGGAGAGATCCAGTCCAGAACCATATCATCAATCATGAGTGATCCTGTCAATATCACTGTGATTGGTGAGGAAATGTGTGTGTGTGTGTGTGTGTGTGTGTGTGTGTGTATCTGTGTGTGTGTAGACATCACTGTATATGTCAGTATTCTGATGACTAGATCTTCGTAAGTCAGACAGCTCAGACTGCATACTGTATGTTCAGAAATGGCAACTTATGATATGGTCATATTGTGATGAATGCTGATTTTACATTCTAAGTTGTGTGATTGTATTTATTGTCTGTGGTGTGTCTGTACAGATAGACCTGTGGCTGTTCTGACCCTCCAACCCAACTGGCCTCAGATATTCAGTGGAGAGACTGTCACACTCAGATGTGACATACAGGGAGGAAAAGGGATTGAGTATGCTTTTTATAACAGTGGGAAGTCGTTCTACTCGAATACAGAGCCTGAGTACAGAATCAGTCCTGCAAAGAATGGTCTATATACCTGTGAAGGTCTTCAGAAAATCAATGGCTTAAAACACTCCGAGACAAGTAATGCTATACAATTGAACGTGTTAGGTAAGTCTGTTTTAATGGGATTGCAAGAGAAAGAGACAGAATAGTGAGAAAAATACAAAAGGGATGAGGTCAAATAGCAGACAGTGAGATCAATGATGGAACTAAACTTAGTTTGATTTTGGTGTAAGGTACAATACCATGATAACAAAATGGGTAAACATTTTATACTAAAATTATTTAATTAAAGAACAAACATTTTAATTGTGTCATCTCCTTTATAACAGATAAACCCCAAGCTGTCCTGAGTGTCTCTCCTCAGTGGCTGAACCCTGGAGACTCAGTTACTCTGAGCTGTGGGGTTAAAGAGTCATCTATAGGCTGGAGGTTCTTCTGGTACCGAATTGTTCCCTACAGAGCTGGGTTACTCTCCCTATTGGACAGATCCTACTCTGTAGAGCCTCTATCTGGCAATGGGACTACTGAAGACTCCTACACTCTGATCCCTGCTGGTCCTAATCACACAGGAAGATATGTGTGTAGAGCTGGGAGAGGAGACCCAGTCTATGACACACTCTACAGTGAACCTCAGTTTCTCTGGTCAGGAGGTAACTAACTGCATTGAAACTGCATTTAACCACATTTAAGTAATCCTCATGTGTATATATAACTATAATTTTGACTTTTCCTCTTTGTTTCAGACCTGCATCCTTCAGTGTCTCTCAGAACAAGACCCAACAGAACTCAACACTTTACATCAAAGTCTCTCTCACTAAGCTGTGAGGAGAAGGGGAACTCTACTGGATGGAGACTGAAGAGATACAGAGAGAGAGGAGTGGAGTCAGGGTGTGGCTCTAACTGGGGATCAATAGCAGGGTCCACATGTACCATCAGGTCCACACTTGAAAAGGACAGTGGAGTGTACTGGTGTGAGTCTGCATCAGGAGAGTACAGTAATGCTGTCAACATCACAGTGGATGGTACGTCTATTGTACAACATTCACTAACCTTTTTTACATTTCAATGTATGATAATGATGTTCAATTCTGAAACTGAATGAATGTATCTCATATAAAATGCAAGCTCATAAGACGTTAATATATTGTGTGTGATTACTCCAGATTTACAGTTGTATTTATATATTTTGTTACACAGCTGGTGCTGTGATCCTGGAAAACCCTGCCTATCCCATGACTGAGGGAGACTCTGTGACTCTGCGCTGTACAAATAGATATCAGGAAACAAACCCAAACCCCAAGGTTGTTTTCTACAAAGATGGAGTACTTATTAGGAATGAGACCACAGGAGAGATGACCATCCCTGCAGTATCCAAGTCAGATGAAGGCTTCTATAAGTGTAAATCTACTGAAGGAGAATCACCAGAGAGCTGGGTGACAGTGAGAGGTGAGAAATCGGTTTTGATCACATTACCTTTTCATAATATCTGTGGTCATCAGTGATTTGTATTGTTAAAAAGCATACTGTAGGTTTGGAGTTGCAAGCTCAGGCTGGTCATCTGATCTCAAGGAAGATGTCAAACATATAATGTCTCTACAGAATTGTTTCACTTTGTCTACTACTTTATTTATTTTCTATAACTACCTCAGAGTCTGATGGTGATTTGCTGTTCTCTCTCCAGGCATAACTCCTGGACCCTCTACATCAGTCCTAGTAGTAGTGGTTGTGGGCCTGGTTGTTGCTGGTGTTCTACTGGCCATTCTCCTGGTACTGCTGTGTCGATATAAAAACGCCAAAGGTGAGACTTTTATCAATTCTCATTTAACTTGTTTAAGAGACAAATGTCTCATTTCAAAAGTTCAAAACAATAATGTCCTGATATAATTATATGCATTTTTCATTACAGGTTCCTGTTGTAACAGGATATTCTCGTGAGTACACCTGTCTTTCAACTACGTTCCTTTTCATACAGTAAAATATCATCTGTGTGTTTCATGAGTATCTCTCTCCATGTAGGCCCCCCCAGCCACACAGCACCAACCTGGACCCCAAACAGGACCAAGGATCTACCCAGGGCCAGGCTCCTGATGCTGGGTATACACGTCCGCAGCTTGGTCAGTCTCTCAGCCCAGATCACTATCACTCTCCTCTCTCTGTAACTTCATCCAGTGACTTTTCACCATCCACTTTGTGTTAAACATGTTAATGTACTCTGCCCCTGAGGGATAACTAACCAATTAATCTTTCTCTCTCTTCTTTGACCAATTGGTGGCGCTAACATCTACGGTACAATCACTCCCTCAGACAATAATGACAATGGTATTTTTAATGTATGTTAAGTTTAGCATGAATACAGTATAGAGTTGTTGTTGCAGTTGTTCTTCATGTGTTTAATATGACTAGCATACTAAGACTAAGTAGATATTTTAGTGTATTACCTGTATGTTTCAGATGCTGCTGCTGCTACTGCTGGACCAAGTGATGTGATGTACGCCCAGATTCAACTCAAAAAGTTGGACAAGAAAAAGAAAAGTAATTCTTAACTGTCACATAAATTACTACAAAATGTAGCAGTGTTTTTTACTCATCAAATTTGATACAAACTTACAAATTCTCTCCTCCTCCTCCTTAGAAAAGCCAGCTGTTCCAAAAGAAAATCCAGTCTATTCTGAGGTCAAGACAGGGAAGGCCACAGGTAAGACCCATTCTACAGGTCAGCAGTCAGTGAAATCTAAATGTACAATTTTGGAATTTCAATGAAGATGCAGAATATGCAATAAGCTATTTCCTTAATTTGTTGACTGGATATTTCCATTTTCAGCAGCAACTGGACATGCTGAGGTTGACCTTAAACAGAAGGCCAAAGCCAAGAAGAAGAAAGGTAAGACTAGAAATCCCTCCTTCCATATTCCCCCTATAATAACCTCACACCTCTTTGACCCCATATTGACTAGCTGTATATTATTATGTATATAACTGTTATATTATTCTGATATTTATCCTCCCCCCTTACAGAAACAGAAACCCCACCTGAGGCAGATTCGGTCTATTCTCAAGTGAAGCCAGTCACAGCCCCAGGTAAGACTAATAGCCATATGCTATTGATACTTAATATGATACTAATATGGAACTATTTCTCTGAAGTATACTGTATGTATTAAAAGTATGTATTTTTGTTTGATTCTTAAGAGTTTGTTTGACTGCATGTCCTAAACAACTTTGTGTGGTGATATGTTGCAGGACCTTGAGGGGGGCAGGGATGGAGTAATGGAGGGATGGAGGGATTGAGGGATAGAGGGATGGAGTGATGGAAGGATGGAGGGATGGAAGGATGGAGGGATGGAGTGATGGAAGGATGGAAGGATGGAAGGATGGAGTGATGGACGAATGGAGGGATGGATGGGTGGAAGGATGGAGGGATGGAGGGAGGAATGGAGGGACACACCATCAGAGGAGGAGCGGAAGGAAACGCGGGAACATAGATTATGCATGCTCAATGCACACAATCAAACAGACACACACACAATAACACCTTGTACTTTAAGGATTTTTTTTCGTATTTTATTTACCAACAGATATATTTTACTTAAGCATGGTTTAATTGTGTTTTACTGTTACAGCTTTATATAAAATATAAGGTGTAATGATAACGGATCTTATCTAAAGCTACAGGAATTATCTGCCTTGTATTGTGTATTGAGTATTATTGTTTTGTTGTAAATGTGTTAAAATGTATTATCTTTAATGTATTATATCTGTCATTCAGATGATACAATAACATATTTGTGTATGAATTTCCAAAATATTATAGGTATTATTCACATTTTCTTCTAATGAGCTGTACTTTTACAATATCTTTGTATTGTGCTTTTTTAATAAACCATTTTTTATCCACCAGATGACATGAGTGCTTTCTTACAGTAAATGGATATTCTCATCATCATCAACTTTTCCATATAACGTGCTTTCGTCAAACCTCCTTCCAGCCTAATATAGATCTTAGGCTCCTAAATGTGTGAGTTAAAAAGTAAAAATGCCGTACCCCATCAGTGGAAGACCCATTGAGATTTTCAGAATGACTTTTTGGGGAAGAGTGTGCCTTCTCAGTTTTATGATGTCATATTCAAACAGACCACCATAGTCCCTGTGCCCAAGAAAGCGAAGGTAACCTTCCTAAATGATTAGTCCTCTCCTGTACTCCTTGTTCACCCACGACTGCGTGGCCAAGCACGACTCAACACCATCATTAAGTTTGCTGACGACACATCAGTGGTAGGCCTGATCACAGACAACAATGAGACAGCCTATAGGGAGGAGGTCAGAGAGCTGGCAGTGTGGTGCCAGGACAACAACCTCTCCCTCAATGTGAGCAAGACAAAGGAGCTCATCGTGGACTGTAGGAAAAGGATGGCCGAACAGGCCCTCATTAGCATCGACAGGGCTGTAGTGGAGTGGGTCGAGAGTTTCAAGTTCATTGGTGTCCACATCACCAACAAACTATCATGGTCCAAACACACCAAGATAGTCGTGAAGAGGGCACGACATCACCTTTTCCCCCTCAGGAGACTGAAAAGATTTGGCAGGGGTCCCCAGATCCTCAAAAGGTTCTACAGCTGCACCATCGAGAGCATCCTGACCCTTTTGCATCACCACCTGGTATGGCAACTGCTTGGCATCTAACCGTAAGGCGTTACAGAGGGTAGTGCGCATGTCCCAGTACATCACTGGGACCAACCTTCCTGCCATCCAGGACCTATATACTAGGTGGTGTCAGAGGAAGGCCCAAATAATTTTCAAATACTCCAGTCATCCAAGTCATTGACTGTTCTCTCTGCTACTGCACGGCAAGCGGTACCAGAGCGCCAAGTCTAGGTCCTAAAGGCTCCTTAACAGCTTCTACCCCCAAGCCATAAGACCGCTGAACAATTGATCAAATGGCCACCTGGACTGTTTACATTGACACCCCCATCCCCCTTTATTTTTACACTGCTGCTACTCGCTGTTTATTATTTATGCATGTTCACAATGTACAAATGATCTTGACTAACCTGTACCCCCGCACATTGACTCGGTACCAGTACCCCCTGTATATATCCTTGTTATTGTTATATAATTTTCTTGTGTTACTTTATTTTTTACTTTATTTTATTTAGTAAATATTTTCTTAACTCTATTTTCTGAACTGCATTGTTGGGTAAGGGCTTGTAAGTAAGCATTTCACAGTAAGGTCTACACCTGTTGTATTTGCGCATGTGAAAATGTATGTATTCACTAACTGTAAGTCGCTCTGGATAAGAGCGTCTTCTAAATTACTAAAATGTAAAATGTAATGTGACAAATACAATTTGATTTGATATAATTTGATATCCTGTCTGCAGGAGTTCTGAGGAGCTGGTCAGTACTGGTACTGTGTATCACTTCCTCTTTAATATTGAAATGTGGACATGCAAGTCTATGATGGCAAAGGGATCTTCCAAGTAAGCAAAGGTCAGGCTCATGGGCCAGGGTCTGGTATTTACATGGAAACAATACTGAATATTTGTATTACTGTGTTGAATTCCAGGTAGTAACCTACGGATGCATGATTACCAGTTCTCCCATATTGCCTCCTCATCCTAAAGATAGGTCATGCCAAATAATTACATTAGTGGTGTATGACTATTTTCAGTATCCCTGCATGGTCTGGAAGGTCACTGTTCCAGTTAGGGGGTTTCTGTGTCTATGTGTTTATGTCTATGTGGTCAGACAGACAACCAGCAGCCAGGTCATTGTCACTGCTCCTGAGAAACAGAAACTGGAAATGACATCACCAAAAGATGTTACCTGAAACGTAGAAGTGGGGCCGTTGTCAGAAACCTGGGACCCAATATCTTCTGAAAAAGTTGGCAGGTGTTTCATATCCCTCAGCCACATTGACCTATGAGCATGCAGAAGAAGTCATGCAAACACTTCTCCAGACATATGAAGCCTAGATGAAAATGCACACACACTGTTATGATAATTTCTCTCTCGCTCGCTCTCTCTCTCTAACCCCCCTCTCTCGCTCGCTCTCTCCCCCCCTCTCTCTCTCTCCCCCCTCCCTCTCTCTCTCTCTCTCTCTCTCTCTCTCTCTCTCTCTCTCTCTCTCTCTCTCTCTCTCTCTCTCTCTCTCTCTCTCTCTCTCTCTCTCTCTCTCTCTTTCTTTCTCTTTCTTTCTCTTTCGTTCTCTCTCGCTCCTCCCCCGAACCCTCCTTCTATCTTTCTCTGCAACTGTTGTGGAAAATAACCACCATACTTTATTACAAATAAGGTCTTACAGAGTTTTTGTTGCATCAATAAATGACTTTATTAAAGTTTTCAACAAAGCTGATACCCATCTGCAGAGGGGCACCAATTCTTAAGGACCCCCTTCATCTTATATAGTCCTCTTCCGTTTTCCCGCTCTTTTATTGCTCCGCCCACTACCTTTGTCCCTGAGGACGGCTGAACTATTACTCCAACCAATCACCCGCTCCCCTGTACCTCACCCCCTCAAGCTGTAATCAATCAAGAAGATACCAAGGAGACAAAGGTCTAGCCCAAACTCTATTCAACCCTGGTGCCGCTCCCTTCACTGTGTTTGAAGAGAGAGACAAAAGGCAGCCATGGATTCAAGTAAGAGAAAGCAACTTTACCCTAGGGCAGTTTTTCTCTACTCCCCCACACACACAGTGAAATGCCCCAATAAAATTCCTAGCCCAGTAACAAACAATTCTAACTCAATGTTCGTGATTAACCCAGTTCTTTCTTCTAATTTATTAAAGAATATACATCATATCCCTCCTAATGGGATTACTAATCCCATAAACTTACAAAAGTATATCATGTTTATGCTATCAATCACAATCTTTGCATTCAAGGTTATACTCATAATAAAAATATCACTATTTCTACTCAAAACAATTCCAACATAAGTGTTAGTCTCCTAACACATTAAAACTAACGTAGCATTGTTTTAACCATACTACCTAGGACATGTTTAAGAATAGTGTCAACATCTTTGATTCACATATCTTCATTCAGATCAATCAGTCAGCTTACAATTCATAATCATACTCAAATTAATTACCCAAAACAAATTTAGAATGACAATTCTGAGTCAGTCACCTTGGTTCCATCATTCAAAGTTAAAACTCTTACCTTGGCACATATTGACACTAACAGAATGTACCTTTATATTAACCATAATTTTAGCATTACCTTCCTCACAACGAGAATTTCAACAGATCAGTATCTTAATGCATTCCTAGTCTAAATTACTATAAATTTAGCAGTGTATAATAACTCCTCAATCCAACATACTACCTCAACTAACACTTCCTTCCTCTACCGGCACTCAATCTTCTGGCGTCCTCCTTATGTCCTTCTGATAGCTTCATAGTTCATCTTGGATTGCCCATGGCATTGCCCCAATTCCAATGTCACACCTGAGCCAACCCACCTCCACCATCATTCTGTTTTGTCCATTTTGCCAACTAGTAACTATGAAGAACGCTGTATTGGCATAGATATCTCTCTTCCTGCTCACTCCACATGGACTCCTGTCACATTCTTGAGAGAAAAGGCACAAAAGAGAAGGCAATTGATTGCTTTGATTTAATGCTGGATTCAGGTCTCCTGGCAGAGGTGGTGACGGACAGGAACGTCTTCAACGCCTTTGTTGCTCCTCTTCAGCCGGGTAGAGGGTTTTTGGTTTTTATTGAGGTTTACACCTTTCTGGACTGAATTATCTCTGCTATGCATTACGACACCATCCGTAGTAACCTCAGGAAAGGACAGATCACAACAGTTCAGTTGAGTTAATTTCCAATCCAAAACATCCCTTGAATTCTCCCAAATTATATAACCCAATTGTTTTATTGAAACATTCCTATATTTCCTCATAATCTATTTGATATTACTCTGGTGTTTCCCTTTTCCTTGTTCCTATTCTAACAACTGCTTACACTTCTCTCCTCATCCTGGTTGATCATAAAATTGTTTATAGTTAGAAATCCCTAAATATTACAAAAGTTGTGATTGAATCCTAGCACACAGTCCTGGTAACTGTGAAGATTTTGAACTACTGTTAATTCTTTAAACGGAGATGTGGTGCATATTAGACTATCTTCTTTATTTACTTGTAATGTAATATATTGTACTCATCTATACCAATCATTGTTTAACGCTTCCTTCCATTCCCTTTCTTCTGCATTTGGCATGACTCTAACATGTAAAGGGTTTAATGCACTTTCCCAAGGAATAATTACTTCAACACCCCTACCCCTTGGAAATGTAGCATTTATAAGTACTACATCCAATTGTTTATCTAATTACTGGGCTGTTATTCTTATGTCTATGATCCATCTGTCTTTTTATTTTATTATCTTAAGGTCACAGTTACCCCATGTGATTTCCCCATAATCCTTGTGTTGGTTCCTCCCACACCAATAACCAGTTGACCCTCATACTTTAATAGTGATCCCTTTCTGTATTTTAGTTATGCTTCCTGCCTGTGCAGGAATATACATTTTAATCCTATCTGCTTCCCTTCTCTGCCTTATTATTTTGCTCTTTACTATTGTCAGTATGCCATTCCCCTTATCCTCAGGGAAATTAGTCAAGGGCAGAGAAATCAATGATGGGGATATCTGGTGCATCTTGGAGGTCTGGAATCTCTCGGTGGTCTCGAAGGTCTTGGAGGTCTGGAATCTCTTGGCGGTCTGGAATGTCTTGGAGGTCTGGAATCTCTTGGAGGTCTGGAATCTCGCGGCGGTCTCTTAGTCATCAGTTCCCTCACTCTGGTACAATGGTTTAGATGATACCCGATCGCGCTCCCCTCTATCCGTACCGCCGTTGGTGTAACCGGGACGATGATGTATGGTCACTTTAGCTGTTAACCTTCTCCCGTCACTAGGGTCTCCGGATCAGCCAGAGTCCCTCTCAATCTATCGACATCGGTCTGCGAAGAGTGTCCTTCTACCAGCCTACCCATAAGGAAGCTCTGAGTTACTGCTGCAAGGACACACAAGCACAGACACACACAAAAGAAAACAATGCTACCCAATTGCTGGGGTTGGAACACTCCTATAGTGGGAAACATGGATCTAAGTATCTGTCTCCGCCACTTTTACCATCATTGAGGTAGCCAACAACACCTGGTACAGGCCCCTCCACATAGGGTCTTTCCAACTCTTTCTTCCGTAGTCTTTTACCATCACATAGTCTCCAGGGCGCAGAAAACACTCAGATTCTCCTACTCTGTTGGGCAGAGTTCACTTCACCCATGGGAAAAAAATCTTAAGAACATTGTTAGGTTAGGTAAGACACAGTATGCTACTTATGTCCTCTCATCCGTCAGAAGAAGCCTTGAGATTATGAAGCGCACCTCCTTCCAGCTCATTGTAGTCCCCTCAATTCATAGACAGACCTCTACACCCTGCCTCCTATCACAAAAACAAAAAAGATTTAACCTTTATTACTACTGCTCATATCCTTAATACAATTTGCATATCTTACCACAAAAACATTAAAAATATTAAAACCATTAAAAACCATTAAAACTCCTGTAAGCCCAAAAATCATTAAAACACCTTTAAAACCCCTGTAAGCCCAAAACCAAAATTGTTAACACATTCCCCCCTTTGGACACATGCATCACATCGTGATTCATGTGTTCAAAAAACAAAACAACAACATTGCTTGTTAAACCAAAAATAATAACTGAACTTAAAATGACAACCCTTGATGATATCTTAACCCAATTGCATTCGTTATTCAAGGATATCTCTCCTTCAAGACTAACTCTCCCACTTCATCTTTGTCCTGTTTGGGATGATATATAGGATTAATGCCAAATTATATACTTCTTTACAATTGCTTATTATAATGAACCCCTAATTAAGCATGCCTCCAAGATTTATAGTGTGGATGATCAGATCACACTATAAAGCCAGGATAGATTGCAGAGGTCATTGAAATCATTCAATTAATTGTTCCATCAAATAGTATACTACTCATTAACAACCGTCAAAACATTTCATAAATGTTGTATCCCAAGTGTACAGTATGTCTTTAGTACAGCTCTTTTCAAAATAAATCACACGTATTTACTTATCCCTCAGTAAATAAAAGCCCAAATTACATGTGTTTGCCCCTTTAAGGTATTTCACTTCCATCCCGTGAAAAAAACCAAAACACAAATAAAAATCCTATACAGCTAACATTTCATACTAAGTGGTTTGTTTGTGGTTATTTGAACACCATATAGTAAAACTATAAACAAACAAAAAATGGCCAGGCCTTATTTATAATCTCAGCAAATATTTCAAAGAAAAGAGAATCGCTCCCCCCTTTTTCCTGGAAGAAAAAGTACACATTTAGTTAGTTTCCATTTTGATACCTCTTAATCAGTCCACACAATCTAAATTCGAAATTCTCACTCTCTTGCCACATCCCCTGATCCCTCCTTTCAGACAACCCTCAAGAACATCACTTGTGACTGCTCCCTTCTCCGGTGAATTCCACAATCCAGTACACACAAAACGAAATAAAATCACATAAGATTTAAACCCCTAGGCTTTTCCTTAGCCGCACTGCTACCACTCAATCACCCCCAACATGCTTCGTGACATCGGAAACTCAAATATGCTATCTCTTGCCTCGTTGGTTGTACTTTCCCACGTGCCCTGTGGCCCCCCTCCTATAAAATAATTTACAAATGGTTTCGCCCATTAGCGTCATCGTCATTCGACACCCATAACACTTTACTACAATCAAATTCAACCCCTCTAGCGATTGTTTAAATGCAGCATGATACACCATTTGACTATTTGTAACCCTCATTCGCGCTGTCACCCATACATACTGTGAATTTACATTTCACCTTTCAGAATGTATTATTTTAGACCCTCGGAAGGATTCTTTAACCCCACTGAATGTAATACTCCTCCCTCTCACAAATACAGTCAATTCCTCAGTGTAAGGAATCAGTGATATTTGATCCCAAGTATCTATTAAAATGTTGTTTGAGACGTGGTCTCCTACATCTCCCTCATCATTCATACTGTAGGGGATTTCCATCAATCCGTGAAGAAAGACTCCCAATCAAGACACATCAGACATTTTAATGTTTCATTAAGAGGAATACACCTATATCATAACAAACCCATAACCACTTTCCAGTATTCTAATCATTTCAATCTGCTGCCTTGATTTTAGTAAAAATATAAATTGTTGTGTAATCAATCCAGAACCTACAAAAAGTTAGTCCTGTCCCCTAGTCCAAAATAAATGCTTTTCTAGCTACCCTGTAGTGGTCCTGCCCATGAGTTCTAAGACTGCTGCCATTCATCTTAGCTGGTTCCATTTCTTTGCCAATTTTCCTGTTGTGGTTGCCTAGGCAGCCATGGGTTGGTAGGACAGTCCCTTCTCACATGTCCTAATTGATTGCACCTCCAGCAGACTCCTGGTCTTCTTGGTCCACCACTCTGGTGTGTTTGATGCTGTGGTTGGTACCATTGATTCTTGGGTCCATTTTCATTATTCTTGTTTTGCCACTGCCCAGGGGATTGGTGTGTATACACATTCACTACTGGTAAGGCAGGAGCTCTTTGGCTTTGCTGCTGAGGCAGTGGTTGTTGACCTCCCTGGATGACAGGTGTCATGCCACCCTCCTCCGGCGATGCCGGAGTAATCACTGGAGCTTGTGTTCTCTTTTTGTCCTTTCTTGACAGCTCTTCCAGCTGCATTTGTGTCAGTTTTCTTTGAATGTCTCTCCCTTGATCTGTCAGTTTCTGTTCATCCTTCCTGTATTTCTCCACTGCGTGGATAACATGGTCACAGAACTCTTTGTGTGACTTTGACGTTAGTCCCACCACATCTTCTAGTCTGCTTCTGACAGGCGTTGGCATTCCTTCCATCAATGATGTCCTAAACAGTGTTGTCATCAGTGGATCCCCCTCCGGATCCCTTTCTGTTTCTTGTCGCCACCTCTTGAGCTGGTCCTCCAGATAACCTGCCGGGTTTTCTTTATCTCCCAATGGCTCCCGTTTTAGTGCTTTAGGGTCTATTTTGGCTGGATACTCTATTCTCAGAGTGTGCCACAGTCCTGGCCTATAATTGTCAAAGGCCACTCCATCCAGTATCGTTCTCCGCACCGCCTGTATGAGGCCATCCGCCTGCATCAAGTTCTCCATTTTGGCCACTCCCACCACCCTGGCCAGCAATGCCTTCAAGTCTCCCACCGCCAGTAGCTTCCCCATCGTTTGTTCTTCAAATGTTCTAATCTATTTCCTGCTCCTTCATGCAGGTTGGCAGTCTAGTCACCAGACCTTCCAGGTCCTGCGTTCCCCAAGGCACATAGTGAACCTGTGTCCCCTTTACCAAAATGGGACATTGAGCTCCACATTTTTCTGGCTTTTTTATTGTCCTTCTGTTTCTTAAATTTGCTTTTTCCAGATGAGCGTATAGTGCCTTACCTAATTCTGTTACTATAGGATTGCCTCCCGTGGCTCCTTGCTCTGATAGTTGTCCCTCTGTCTCACTCTGTTCTTGATCAGAGTCAGCATACTGTCTAAGTTCTTCACCTTCCTCATCATTTGTATTCCCCCCATCTCTTTGCCCATCATACTCTTGTTCATCTATCCCTCAGTCCTCCATAACAGTCTATATCTAAATGTGATTTGTCTCCTCTTTTAGGCGTGGAAACCTGTTGTTTCCCATTTTCTTACTCTTCTATCTCTATATTCCCTGTTATTGAGACTACACCTGTAACCTGTGAATACTGCCCCCTTTCTGCGTATGGTGGTGGTATAGTTGAACCAGCATTTTTTTGGTTCACTCCCTCTCTCTTCTAATTTTCTTGTTATTCTTTGTTCCCTTATCTTATCCATTCTTACACCAAATGTTCCCTCCTTTGGCCATTTAGTTACTATTTTCCTGGTCCTTTTTTCCCCATTTGTCAGAGATATTACCAATATTACTATTTTCTGGGAACCTTCTCTTCATGATTGCTACTGGTGTTCCTGCCATCTCTACTTCTTGTGTGGTTCAGTGTCTATATTAGGGTGTAAGGTAAATTATTCCTTTTGTCTTTCTCAGCTAAACGTTTTATATCCCTCAGCTAATGGTATTTAACTCCCTAATATATCTTCATACTCTTCTGCTTTCCCTAAATGAGATTTTATCCCTTGCCTTTCCTTTACTATCCTTCTATCATTACTGGATCAATGACACTTGTAATAACTATTTCGCATTAAATTGTGCCTTTTTCTGATAATGTTATAATTGTAGCCTATTGCATTACTTTAGTTTAAAATATAAGTTTGTTTATTCAACAAATCTACAACCCACTATAAGTTGGTGCTATTCCCTCAGCACAATAGCCAAAGCTACTTGCATCCCCTGGTCCCCGTAACGAAAATAAATTATCGTTCTAGAATTCACCAACTATTTGCATACATCACTTTTGTTAAGCAACCTATCGAATAAAGTAATAACAATTAGAATTTGTCAAAGAACTGTCTTCCAGTCAAGTATTTAGACCTCTACTTGAAATCTTACAGCTCAATCCAACTCGCTGGACTGTCTCTATTTTACCCGTGAACCAGAGCCATAAATTATTCTCCTTTGTTATCAATCCAAACCATTACCACAGCCAGCCCGCTATTCAATTTCTGTAACTGTCCTTTCTGATTACGCTCTAATTAGTAAAACAACACTGGCTACAATTTACAAGCATACATTTAATTCACATCCATATTCAATTTTATTCTCAGTAGCTTTCAAATGATCCACTCATTCGGGCGGCGGGTAGCCTAGTGATCAAGAGTGCCGTGCCAGCGACGGAAAGGTCGCCGGTTCTAATCCCCGAGCCGACCAGGCAAAAATCTGTCAATGTGCCCCCGAGCAAGACACCCAACCCTAACCGCTCCTCTAAATCGCTCTGGATAAGAGCGTCTGCCAACTGACCACAATGTAATTCCGCGCCACGGAAAATAACTAACTATCTTTCTCCCCATCTCCTACTCCAGTTGAATACCGGAGTCGTTCAATTTGAAATCAGCCAGCTGCTAACTCGTTCAGTCTTATAACACAAAATGAACATTGGCTGTTCTATCAATATAAGCAACCCATAAACGTAATTGGAAAATCTAATGCAGAATCTATGCTTTATATGAATGAAAACTAAATCCTCCGTTATTCCAATTCTAAATTGTCTGTATTTCTAGTATCTTGCACATACCACATTTATCACAAAATAGCTTTGAAGGACACAGATCTTACACGCTCAACGTAAATACCTAAGCAGTCAACGAGTCAAACCCACATTCATTGATTTGAAAACAGATTTAACCAGATGAATTATATTTTCCCCCTAATATACTAAAATTCCTTGACTATATCAAATCAAATCAAATCAAATTTTATTGGTCACATGCGCCGAATACAACAGGTGCAGACATTACAGTGAAATGCTTACTTACAGCCCTTAACCAACAGTGCATTTATTTTAAACAAAAAAAAGTAAAAATAAAACAACAACAAAAAAAGAGTGTTGAGAAAAAAAAGAGCAGAAGTAAAATAAAGTGACAGTAGGGAGGCTATATATACAGGGGGGTACCGTTGCAGAGTCAATGTGCGCGGGGGCACCGACTAGTTGAGGTAGTTGAGGTAATATGTACATGTGGGTAGAGTTAAAGTGACTATGCATAAATACTTAACAGAGTAGCAGCAGCGTAAAAAGGATGGGGTGGGGGGGGCAGTGCAAATAGTCCGGGTAGCCATGATTAGCTGTTCAGGAGTCTTATGGCTTGGGGGTAGAAGCTGTTGAGAAGTCTTTTGGACCTAGACTTGGCACTCCGGTACCGCTTGCCGTGCGGTAGCAGAGAGAACAGTCTATGACTAGGGTGGCTGGAGTCTTTGACAATTTTGAGGGCCTTCCTCTGACACCGCCTGGTATAGAGGTCCTGGATGGCAGGAAGCTTTGCCCCAGTGATGTACTGGGCCGTACGCACTACCCTCTGTAGTGCCTTGCGGTCGGAGGCCAAGCAGTTGCCATACCAGGCGGTGATGCAACCAGTCAGGATGCTCTCGATGGTGCAGCTGTATAATTTTTTGAGGATCTGAGGACCCATGCCAAATCTTTTCAGTCTCCTGAGGGGGAATAGGCTTTGTCATGCCCTCTTCACAACTGTCTTGGTGTGTTTGGACCATGATAGTTCGTTGGTGATGTGGACACCAAGGAACTTGAAGCTCTCAACCTGTTCCACTACAGCCCCGTCGATGAGAATGGGGGCGTGCTTAGTCCTCTTTTTTTTTCCTGTAGTCCACAATCATCTCCTTTGTCTTGGTCACGTTGAGGAAGAGGTTGTTGTCATGGCACCACACGGCCAGATCTCTGACCTCCTCCCTATAGGCTGTCTCATCGTTGTCGGTGATCAGGCCTACAACTGTTGTGTCGTCGGCAAACTTAATGATGGTGTTGGAGTCGTGCCTGGCCATGCAGTCATGGGTGAACAGAGAGTACAGGAGGGGACTGAGCACGCACCCCTGAGGGGCCCCCGTGTTGAGGATCAGTGTGGCAGATGTGTTGATACCTACCCTTACCACCTGGGGGCGGCCCGTCAGGGAGTCCAGGATCCAGTTGCAGAGGGAGGTGTTTAGTCCCAGGATCCTTAGCTTAGTGATGAGCTTAGAGGGCACTATGGTGTTGAATGCTGAGCTGTAGTCAATGAATAGCATTCTCACGTATGTGTTCCTCTTGTCCAGGTGGGAAAGGGCAGTGTGGAGTGCAATAGAGATTGCATCATCTGTGGATCTGTTGGGGCGGTATGCAAATTGGAGTGGGTCTAGGGTTTCTGGGATAATGCTGTTGATGTGAGCCATGACCAGCCTTTCAAAGCACTTCATGGCTACAGACGTCAGTGCTACGGGTCGGTAGTCATTTAGGCAGGTTATCTGTGTGTCCTTGGGCACGGGGACTATGGTGGTCTGCTTGAAACATGTTGGTATTACATACTCAGTCAGGGACATGTTGAAAATGTCAGTGAAGACACTTGCCAGTTGGTCAGCACATGCTCGGAGTACACGTCCTGGTAATCCGTCTGGCCCTGCGGCCTTGTGAATGTTGACCTGCTTAAAAGTCTTACTCACATCGGCTACGGAGAGCGTGATCACATAGTCATCCGGAACAGCTGGTGCTCTCATGCATGCTTCAGTGTTGCTTGCCTCGAAGCGAGCATAGAAGTGGTTTATCTCGTCTGGTAGGCTTGTGTCACTGGGCAGCTCGCGGCTCACCTTTCCTTCTGAAATGATAGATAACTACGCTCCATGTACTGTCTCTCACCCCCCACGGACGTCTACGTGTTTGGGCGCTCAAACCAGCACTTATATATTATTCCACTTTTATCCACTCTCCATTAATCAATTACCCACACATAACATACGTCATATGTCAATATTATTCATCATCCACCACATTCGTATTTTTAATGATTCTTTATCGCCATATGTTAATTTCCCCTAATTCAGTCCCAGTGGAACATCACTTTAACAACCTAGACACCCGTACACGTAACCTGTTCCTCCAACTGGATTTGTCCTACCCCATCCGAGAAAAGACACACACACACACACCTTCTGATTTCCTTTTAATCAGGACACACACACTCCTTCTGATTTCCTTTTAATAATAATAATCAGGGCACACACACTCCTTCTGATTTCCTTTTAATCAGGGCACACACACTCCTTCTGATTTCCTTTTAATCAGGACACACACCTTGTCTACTAGCCTGCTTGTCTTATTTACCTTATCTATAATCACATTGCATGCATGCTTATTTCTCATTCCAACCAAAAACTCTGTACTTATGCTAAAATTGGTCCTTATTTTGGAGAGAACCCTTCTGTGTACCCCACCTGCAGATTCAGCCTGATCGAAACACACAGTTTTAAGTAAGAACATAGCTTATCTTTTAAACAGCGGCCACCATACTTTATTACAAATAAGGTCTTACAGAGTTTTTGTTGCATCAAGAAATGACTTTATTAAAGTTTTCAACAAAGCCGATACCCATCTGCAGAGGGGCACCCATTCTTAAGGACCCCTTCATCTTATATAGTCCTCTTCAGTTTTCCCGCTCTTTTATTGATCCGCCCACTTCCTTTGTCCCTGAGGACGGCTGAACTATTACTCCAACCAATCACCCGCTCCCCTGTACCTCACCCCCTCAAGCTGTAATCAATCAAGAAGATACCAAGGAGACAAAGGTCTAGCCCAAACTCTATTCAACCCTGGTGCCGCTCCCTTCACTGTGTTTGAAGAGAGAGACAAAAGGCAGCCATGGATTCAAGAAAGAGCAAGCACCTTAACCCTAGGGCAGTTTCTCTCTACTCCCCCCCACACACAGTGAAATGCCCCAATAAAATTCCTAGCCCAGTAACAAACAATTCTAACTCAATGTTCGTGATTAACCCAGTTCTATCTTCTAATTTATTAAAGAATATACATCACAACATTGAGTGGTCTGCTCATAAAGTGAAAAAGCTACCGGTATCTGTGAAACACCATGACCATTAACAACACAACCAGCAGCAGCTAGGAAACACATGCTCCAAAACCACCACCACCAGTCTGAACAACACAGTGACAGATCCCAAACACACCCACACCTCATCTACTAACTCTCAAACTGAGTGAAGGGTTATTTTCAGAGAGCAACTATAGAATGTGACTTATTTTTCAACTAACATACAGGATTTTTTTTATAGAACAGCAGCCCTCATCAAAAGGAAGTCTCTGCTCTTTCTCTACTCTTTCTTCTCTGTGTGTTTTGGTTAGTCAACTGCTAGCTACCAGTGACAGTGATAGATGAGGACATACAGCCAGAGGAAACAGTCATACAACGCCTTAAATAGATGTCTGGTGGTCCCTTCTCCTGCTTCTATAAACAGGGAATACTCCTTCACCTACTCTCCAACCTAAAAAGGTTTCTCTTAAAACTCCCTTGATGGATTTTATATGGTTTGGTACACTATTCCATTCCACAAGTTTTTTAAGGAGAGAGCTTTTTCCAGCCATGCTCCTACAGTGCAGCAGTCTGATATTGGCAACATTAGCTCTGGTGTGATGGCTATGAGAGTCTACTGAAATTAAAATAACCAGACAGGTAACAGGGGGCAAGGTCATGTATCACTTTAAAACCCATCAACAGTTTAATCTGCACCACCACCAGATCAACTGGAAGCCAGTTCAGTTCCCTGAAATGATTAGGACCAATGTGCGTCCCGGTGGCTGAGCTTCAGTATAATTCTCATTAGTTTGTTTTGGGTCGTTTTAAGTTTGTCCTTCAGATTTTGTGATACGCCACTGAACCATGAGATAGAAGCATAGCCATAGTGACACTGTATCAGAGATGTTTCCAGGGTCCTCATACTCTCTGTATACAGGAACCTGGCTACCTTGCCAGGAACTTTGTCCTGCAGTGAACTTACCCAATGACCTTCAGAGCCATAAGTTCACATGTCATGTGTTGGTCCAGTTCACATCCCAGTGTATGTAACAGAGCATTTTTCCTTCACCGCTACACCATTAAACTTGACCGAGAAGTTGGAAGAGTTTCTCACTTTGTGTTAGGAACAAAAAATGATACTTTCTGTCTTGCCTAAATGGATAACCACTTACTGACTTTAGTCAGTTGGCTGCTTAGGGTCTTTTCAACGGTCTCCTTAGTCTAATGTGACACCAAAGGGTAGAATCATCCTCACACAGGATCTATTGCATGTGCTTTCTTACATGATAACTCTAGGAAAACCGTTAGCTTTCTCTAAATTCATTATTGGTCTTTGCATGGTGTGTGTTGACTGTAGAATGCCTAGTCATCAGTGATTGGTTGGATATCTCAAAACATTTGCTTTATTACTGTGTGATAACACCTACATAATACCTATATTCAGCAACATATCATGATGTATTGATTCTGCAGTTTTGAATGTGCCAATGGTGTGGTTGGTTCAGCAGCTGTTGCAGTGCTGCTAGAACGGAAAATAAATTAAGACCCTGTGCTAGATGCATGTCACTCATTACATTTCAGGCAAAACGGGACTGTATGGAATGATTGTTTCTATTACATAATAAGATAAACTGCAGGACTAGGACAACTGCAGTTATGCCCTAAATACCACACTTCATTGAGCTGTAACTTTATTTTGTCTTAATTCATGACAGAGCTGTTTTTGTGTAAGGGTTTATAATACCTTATTTCAGAATGTATTTATAATGTATTTATAATGTATTTATAATGTTGCCCATGCAGTATATGATGCATTGGTGGTGAGTAATTACACAGTAACCACAGTGTGATTTGTACTTGAGCTGAGGAGGAGTTATCAGATCCACCCCCACTTCTCTTTTCCTGTCATCTCATCCTGTTCTGCTGAATGTGGGGGAGGAGCTGACTTTAATGAATCAAAATAGGACCCACACACTCAGATACTTACAGATAGAAAGTGCAAATATGTGTAGTGCCATTTACAGTATAAATGACACCTGGAAAAGCACTATATAAATCCAATCCATTATTATCTATTAATTAATTGTGTAACACTTTGCATTGCAGTGTATTATTGTGTAATTATTCATGTAGGCACACTGTAACAAATATTACAACGTAACAATGAGTAATTACAATACTTCCTACACAATACTTACATTAATAAATATACAGTGAAAAAATCATTGTAATATAGAATGCAACCATTGATTGATGTCAGAATAACATGTGTATTTGTGTGTTTCAGGTGTGGGTGTTCCTCTGTTCATCAACAAGACAGTGGGGGACTCCGTGGAGCTGCTGGCAGGCTTAGAGAGGGGACATTACAAATCATTGCAGTGGAAGTATAGAGGAAAGGATATTGTAGAAGTCAACTCAGAAGGTGTATATTCACCTGGATCCCAGTTCAAGGGGAGAGTAAAGATGTACACCAATAACTTCAGTTTAACGGTCAGAGAACTGCCACTGCAAGACTCAGGGGATTTTCTAGTTATAGGCGAAGGGGACAAAGGTCAGATTGGCGGTAGGACCATCACTCTGAAGGTCAACGGTAGGCTGTTAACACCTTTTTGCATCCTATTTTGATATCATTCTAATTTATATCCATGACCACGGCTGATGATCTTTAAACTATAATGAAGATTTGTTGGTTTTATACTGACCTTACTCACCATGCTTTGATACATTTCCATCACATTAACAAGTTTTATCCTCTGTCGTCTTTTTCCTGGTGGTATGGCTATGGTAGGGATAATTTAGAAGACTGATTATGAGTCTCTATCTCTCTCCTGGTTGGTCAGAGCCTATATCCAAGGTGGTGATCCAGACAGACATCACCCTATTGGCCAACCACTCCTGTACGGTGCGGCTGGTGTGCAACGTGTCCTGCTACTCCAACCTTACATACACCTGGGAGAGAGACAATGAGATGTACGGGGACGCCCAGCAGATTCACCTCTCTCTCTCTCCTGCAGAGAGAGACATCATTGTAACATGCAACGCCTCCAACCTAGTCAGTTGGAAATCTGCCTTTGTGACAGTAAAGTGTAGTAATGACAAAACCGCCCCAGGTACCTAGATATCATAATAATCCCTTCCATACACTTTTCAGTGTGCTTATATGTTTATGTTGTCAAATATAATATATAATGCTTGTGATTACATTGGAAGTGTATGATATAGAGCCATTTAGTCTTTATCATATTGTATCGTCTAATCATGTGTGTTGTACAATGTGTGACAGGGATGGCATGGTATACCAACTACATCAGAGTATCAGTAGGAGGCGCTGTGGTGCTTATCCTCACTGTAGGTGTGGCAGTGTGCTACTGCAGGGGCCGCAGTAACCCAGATATGTACTGCTTAGGGCCCTTAACTATACTTAAAGTTAAATTTCAGGTGGATCTAGAAATATTCTTCAGATGATATTATTGATTTGTATTTGAATATTGAATTTGAATGTCTGTGATTTAATGGAAGACTATGTAGTCTACTTTGATAATAGTCTATACCTTTCTTGATGCTGAAACAGTTTTTTCTTGATTATCTGTCACATGTAGCCGCAGACTCAAACAAGCTCATATGTCGAATTTCTATTTTCTTGATTTAAGAGAAAAGTTGTAGATAATAGTATGAAATTGATTTGTGAGAATTATTTATGCCTGCGAGTAGAAATTATACTATTTTGCATTAGGATTAAGTGCTTGCCAGGCATCAATGAGGTTGTAATCACAGAATATATGCTGGAGAGCCTTGGTTGCGTGTGGATTGTTGTTGGTCTTATTTGATTTGTCCGCATGTCCAAAATGGTATGCATGTCTGTCCCAATATCCAGATTGAATTCAGTTAATTCTATAAAAAAATATGCTGTTCACAGAATAAAACAATTATTCTATCTTTTTGCATCCCTTGATTGCCTTGTATTTAGAGTGAATTGTAGTTACCTCCCATGACTGTATTTGTTAGCCACAGAGACATGGTTGTTGTATTGAATAGTTTTCAGTACTGTAGCCTTCACCAAGTTAGTGTCTAAGTGAATATGTTATCTTTCAAATTAAACTCATTATGACAACACATTACATATATCATAAAGCCTTTGAGGACCTAGTTAGACCCTAACACACTGGTCTGAAACTCCTGGTTTACAGGCCACATCAAGCCTAAAAGTCACATTATGCTGGCTTGGAATGTTATGTGTAATTCCTATTGGAATCCAGCCATAGTTAGGATATCCAACAATTTGAACTTTTAATCACATGCAACCTGCATTCATAATGACTGTTGGGGTAGGGAAGATTTATTACTGAGCCTGCCTAAATTATATAAACTGGAACAGCCATATCTGTATTGTGTGAAATAAATCGAACTACTAACAGATTGGATTAGTTTGATTGGTTGATTAATCTTATGCTACACAAACATAGATAACATACAATTTTCTAAAGTACAAGCAAATACACAGGTATTGAAACAAACTATTCTGAAAATCAACCTGCAAGAGAGCATGCTGGAATAATGATCATGATAATGATTGGCATGGTTTTGAGTTGTTTTCAGCAAACAGGAATTTGTTATTTTACTCAACAAGCTTATTCAAATACAACTGACTTCAAGCAGAGTTTGTTGATTGAAGACACTAACACATTGGCTCAAATTCTTGTCCTTTTTAAGTCCACTCAACTTGCATAATAACGCTAATTAATCAGTTGGTTAAGTTAGATTTTATCTAGAGCGCAGTGAATGAAATGAAAAGGCTGAGGAACTTTACATTAGGTCACTTGTTTGTCATAGTTGAGTGGTCATGGTTTGCTGTCTTCGTCTTTAGCAGTGTGGGTTTGTGAAGGAAGGCTCTGTGTGAAGCTGTCTTTTCCCTCTGTGATCAGAGAGAGACAAATAGAGAAATGGTTGTAGTCATATGCAAAAACCTGTGAAAACCTAGTTGCTGGGATGATAAGTACACATGAAAAGGTGTGCAGGGATTTACGTCCTTTTCAGAGAGAAGAATGACGATGTTCTTTCAGCATACACATTCTGTAGTTCATTTATTAATTTCTCTTTTACATTCAATCTATCACTGTGATCACTACTTTCTTGGGTTATTACTTTGAACAGTTGACAGACCTACCTTGTTTGTGCTGTAACTCAAGAACATCTACATGCAGTTGACCTCCAAATAGCTACAACATAAACCAAATGATAAATATACCATGAAGTCAAACCTTTGACACCTCTCCTAGTGACATTAAAGATTGGACTGAAAATGTCAACATGACCAGGTATGGTATATGCAATATTGACTTGACTTTTTGCACAAATATGTTATTATCCACAAAATTCCTTCCTCAGATATATACTATAGTTCTCTCTTCCACTCACAGAAACACCACAGTGTTGATGTGTCCATTTATTTTACAGTAAGAGGAAGTTGTGTAAAGATGAACATTACATCAGATTCGATTTTTTTCTGTTTCTCTTTAAGCATCTGTACCTTTCTAATTCGGTCAAAGCCCCATTAACAAAATCTCTGTGCACCATAGTGCTGTCAGTCTTCTGTAAAACACAAACAGATTGGACTTCTACTGATATGAACCCATACAGAAGTGGTCCATGTCTGTACTAATATGATGACATAGAGAGAGGAAGGAATAATACTGGGCAGACCCAGTAGACTGAGGGGTTATGTTGTTGCTATGTGACCAATGACCACATTAGCTTCAATATTGTGATCCACAAGTATGTGGAGTAGTTACAGTCCTGATGGGCGATAAGAAACCCCAGATGTTTACCTTGTTTCTTAACGCAGAGTTTCTCACTCTACACTCTACAACAAACCACTTAGATATTTTTTAAGGTAAATCGTTTAAAAATATATATTAATGTATTCAACATGTAATGATTTGAAGCAAAATGAAACTCTACACTTTAACTCGGAAATCCAGTTCCCCAGTTACAGCTTTGAAACTCCTTCCATCTCTGGTCAGTGGTAATAAATTCCGCTTAGCTCTGCCACTGATGTACACACACACAAACCACACAACACACACACACAAAACACACACACACACAAATACACGATACAGTACATGAACAATAACCCTGAGGCACATCACATAAACAGACACATTGAAATACAACCATAAACAACACAATAACAAACATATCTATGTAGACAGTATCTAACTAAACGTATTCCTCATAAATGAGGGGCTGGCAGAAGATGTCCATTTCCATTGTGGAACAACTGAGGTTAGCTGGCTAGGCTTGCCACCTGACAGCTGAGCAAAGGTTTGAGGGGAGGCCTACACTATCTATCTATCTATCTATCTATCTATCTATCTATCTATCTATCTATCTATCTATCTATCTATCTATCTATCTATCTATCTATCTATCTATCTATCTATCTATCTATCTATCTATCTATCTATCTATCTATCTATCTATCTATCAATCTATCTATCTATCTATCTATCTATAAATCACTGCTAGGCAAATCCCCGCCTTATCTTAGCTCATTGGTCACCATAGCAACACCCACCCGTAGTCTGCGCTCCAGCGGGTATATCTCACTGGTCATCCCCAAAGCCAACACCTCCTTTGGCCGCAATTCCTTCCAGTTCTCTGCTGCCAATGACTGGAACAAATTGCAAAAATCTCTGAAGCTGGAGACACTTATCTCCCTCACTAACTTTAAGCATCAGTTGTCAGAGCACCTTACCGATCACTGCACCTGTACACAGCCCATCTGAAATTAGCCCGCCCAACTACCTCATCCCTATATTGTTATTTATTTTGCTCATCTGTACCCCAGTATCTCTATTTGCACATCATCTCTTGCACATCATTCCAGTGTTAATACTAAATTGTAATTATTTTGCACTATAGCCTATTTTATTGCCTTACCTCCATAACTTGCTAAATTTGCACTCTGTATATTAATTGTATTTCTGTTGTATATATATTTTTTTTGATTTTTGTTTTGTTTTACCCCATATGTAACTCTGTGTTGTTGTTTTTATCGCACTGCTTTGCTTTATCTTGGCCAGGTCGCAGTTGTAAATGAGAACTTGTTCTCAACTGGTTTACCTGGTTAAATAAAGGTGAAATAAAATAAAATAAAAATAAATATCTATCTATCTATCTATCTATCTATCTATCTATCTATCTATCTATCTATCTATCTATCTATCTATCTATCTATCTATCTATCTATCTATCTATCTATCTATCTATCTATCTATCTATCTATCTATCTATCTATCTATCTATCTATCTATCTATCTATCTATCTATCTATCTATCTATCTGTGCATGGTGCAGCATAAAACAAACATCTACACATTCTGATGTAAAACCACAAGCTCATATCTCATCAATTCAGGTCTCTAAGGAGCGAGTGTGAGACCATGTAGCCAACCATATGGAGAAGTTGGTCTGAATATAAACACGCTATCAACTGCTACTATTTTTTCTCACAATCTTTTGACATTTCTCTTGATTCTTTCTCTCTCTGTTTTTCTGTGTGACGGTGAAGAGGTGTGATCTAAGCAGACTGTCATCATATAGGAAGTAGAGTGGTTTGTCAGAAGGACTGTATTTGTATAGAAAGTAACTTGTCTGTGGGGACAGAATGGAGCACACCTTGCTCTGTTTGCTACTATGTACAGTGCATTCAGAAAGTATTCAGACCCCTTGACTTTTTCACATTTTGTTACGTTACAGCCTTATTCTAAAATTGATTATATTGTTGTTTTTTCCTCATCAATACCCCTTAATGACAAAGCAAAAACAGGTTTAGACATTTTTAGACATTTATTAAAAATAAAAAACTGAAATATCACATTAAACATAAGTATTCAGACGCTTTACTCAGTACTTTGTAGAAGCACCTTTGGCAGCAATTACAGCCTCGAGTCTTCTTGGGTAAGACGCTACAAGCTTGGCACACCTGTATTGGGGAGTTTCTCCCATTTTTCTCTGCGGATCCTCTCAAGCTCTGTCAGGTTGGATGGGGAGCGTCGCTGCACAGCTATTTTCAGGTCTCTCCAGATATGTTAGATCGGGTTCAAGTCCAGGCTCTGGCTGGGCCACTCAAGGACATTCAGAGACTTGTCCTGAAGCCACTCCTGCGTAGTCTTGGTTGTGTGCTTAGGGTCATTGTCCTTTTGGAAGGTGAACCTTCGATCTGGAACAGGTTTTCATCAAGGATCTCTCGGTACTTTGCTCCGATCATCTTTCACTCGATCCTGACTAGTCTCCCAGTCCCTGCCGCTGAAAAACCAGGCCAGTACCATAAAGGCCTGATTGGTGGAGTGCTGCAGAGATGGTTGTCCTTCTGGAAGGTTCTCCCATCTCCACAGAGGAACGCTGGAGTGCTCTCAGAGTGACCATTGGGTTCTTGGTCACCTCCCTGACCAAGGCCTTTGTCCCCCGATTGCTCAGTTTGGCCGGGCGGCCAGAACTAGGAAGAGTCTTGGTGGCTCCAAACTTATTCCATTTAAGAATGATGGAGGCCATAGTGTTTTTGGGGATCTTCAATGCTGCAGAATTTTTTTGGGAGCCTTTCACAGATCTGTGCCTCAACGCAATCCGGTCCTGGAGCTCTACGGACAATTCCTTCGACCTCATGGCTTGTTTTGCTCTGACATGCATTGTCAACTCTGGGACCTTATATAGACAGGTGTGTGCCTTTCCAAATCATGTCCAATCAATTGAATTTACAACAGGTGGACTCCAATCAAGTAGAAACATCTCAAGGATGATCAATGGAAACAGGATGCACCTGAGCTCAATTTCGAGTCTCATAGCAAAGGGTCTGAATACTTATGTAAATAAAGTTTTTATATTTTTTTTATATACATTTGCAAAAATTTCTAAACCTGTTTCCACTTTGTCATTATGAGAATTTTTATTTATTTAATCAATTTTAGAATAAATAAACTGAGTTAGTGTGTTTGATTATGAACACTAATTACCTGATTTACTAAGCCTTTAAGAGAAAAAGGAATAAGACATTGTTTTTTTGTCCCTTGTTGAGAAAACAGTGTAATAGGAAGTTGCCGCAGGTATGGTTTAGATATGAAGTAAGAATGTGACCACCCTACATTGATGTTATATCTCTGTGAGAACCTGAACTTGTTTAGCCGATGCCATGCAGATATGGTTAGTGTGGTGGTGTGCATTTAGCCAGGTCATCACTCAGGAACTAAAGATTGACGCTAACTCAGTGCTTGCAAAATGTGCTGTCAATGACAATGAATACAAAATGCAATATTTATTGGATGTGTTGTAGTATCAAGTTGTGTTTATTGTAAATGGTTGACGGTTTCTTTGCTATAGTTATAGTAAACTGTGTTAAGAGATGAATGAGTGGTGTTTTGGTGTTTTTGGTCTCTGTACTCTCTCTGTGTGCAGAACATGGGAAGTCAGTGGCCATTTAAAGCTGCAGTCCTTAATTCAAACTACCACAAAAAGCTCACAATGCCACTTGTTGTAGTATACGGCTGAGGGATGGGTCTAAGGAAATTTATTCATCTACATTGTTTACAATAATTGTCATAAAATAAACATATATTTTGGGTTATGATGGAATAAGACTTGAATTTCTGTAATTCATTTAATAGTGTAGAAATCTATGTAGAAAACGCAGATTGCACCATTAAAATAAAGTACAGGATGGATTTGGTAAACAGTAACATAAATATGGCATGTTGTTATTCATTTCAAGCTAATATTGGAGCATTGTGACTTTCTTTGTTGTAGTGCTGAGTACACACATCTACTCTGGACACTCTGAAGATGATGATGGTAGATATCTGTACACTTGATCAAGCCTTCATCTCTTAATGCTTCATTATATTTCTTTGTTTGTGATTTTTTAAACTGCTTTTGGATATACATATTTAATGTTTTGAGTGTCTCAAAATAACATGTGTAGAGCAATTGTATCATGCCAGTTTTTATTTTGTGCAGGACAGGCAAAGGCTGTTCTGACCATACACCCCCAATACTCCCAGATATTCAGTAGAGAGTCTGTCACTCTCAGATGTAACATACAGAGAGGAGAAGTCACTGACTGGGAATACAAATGGGGCATGGATGTCATAGACTCCCTCAGTAGGAAGCATGAATATGAGATCAGTGAGGTTAAGATTTCAGACAGTGGTGACTACTGGTGTCTGGCTACACATATTGATCAGAAGAAGCATTCTGAGTGGAGTGATGCAGTCAGACTGACGGTGACAGGTAAGTCATCTTAGCTCTCATTCACAACAGTGCCTCCATGCCCATAAACACTTGACATTGGGCCCCATTTTAAGGAGGCTATTTAGTCGTTTTAAAAAGGTCTGTCTACCATTGCTGTTCAGATTCCCCCATTAATTCATTCTAATTTCATGTAATAATTGTAAGAAATATGGGGTACGGTACTAAGATTATACTTTTAACTGATTGGTACACTAATTTCATTAGTCTTCATTTAACTTAATAAATAAATTATATATATATATATCTATACACATATATATATATATATATATATATATATATATATATATATATATATATATATATATAAAGTTACCAAGCATGTATCCAGATGTTTTGATATTCTGCTTTCTGTTTTCTTAGCTGTTCCTGGAACTACACTGACCTTATTCCAAACCCTGTGTACACTGGAGAGACAGTAACTCTGATGTGTTCATTCTGGCCTTACATTTACTGGAGCTATACGTCGTTCAAAGACAACAATGAAAAACTAGTGCCCCAGTCTGACAGACACACTACAACAGGAGCCACCTTCACCATCAGTAGAGCTGCTGAGTCTGACCAGGGCCTCTACTGGTGTCAGGGAGAGATCCAGTCCAGATCCATATAATCAGTGATCCTGTCACTATCAATGTGATTGGTGAATAATTGTGTGTGTGTGTGTGTGTGTGTGTGTGTGGACGTGTTTAACCAAGAAAATGTTGATCAACTGAGGACATTTTGGTGGTCCCCTCATGGTCAAATGCTATTTCTAGGGAGTTTAGAGTTAAAGTTATAATTAGTGTTAGGGTTAGAATTAGGGTTAAGGTTTTTTGGGTTAAGGTTAGGGTTAGGGTTAGGGTAATGGTACGAATTAATGTTAGGTTTGGTTTGGGGTTAGTACCCCCCCTTGACGTGCGGCTCCAGCTGCGCGCCGACACCGGCCTCGGGGACGACCCGGAGGACGAGGCGCAGGACGATCCGGGTGGAGACGGTGAAATTCCTGCATTAAGGAAGGGTCCAGGATGTCCTCCACCGGCGACCAGCATCTCTCCTCCGGACCGTACCCCTCCCACTCCACGAGGTACTGAAGGCCCCTCACCCGACGTCTTGAGTACATGATGGCTCGCACAGTATACGCAAAGCCCCCTCAATGTCCAGAGGGGGCGGTGGAACCTCCCGCACCTCAGTCTGCTGGAGCGGACCTGCCACCACCGGCCTGAGGAGAGACACATGGAACGAGGGGTTAACACGGTAATCACGGGGGAGCTGTAACCTATAGCATACCTCGTTCAGTCTCCTCAGGACTTTAAATGGCCCCACAAACCGCAGACCCAGCTTCCGGCAGAGCAGGCGAAGGGGCAGGTTTCGGGTCAAAAGCCAGACCCGGTCCCCCGGTGCATACACCGGGGCCTCACTGCAGTGGCGGTCAGCGCTCGCCTTCTGTCGCCTGATGGCCCGTTGCAGGCGCACATGGGCAGCGTCCCATGTCTCCTCCGAGCGCCGAAACCATTAATCCACCGCAGGTGCCTCGACCGGCTGATTGTCTACTACACACTGAAACGGAGACATGTTTGTGGAAGAGTGGCGGAGGGAGTTTTGGGCCATCTCTGCCCAGGGGATGAAAGCCGCCCACTCACCCGGCCGGTCCTGGCAATAGGACCGCAGAAACCTACCCACATCCTGGTTAACTCTCTCCACCTGCCCATTACTCTTGGGGTGAAAACCTGAGGTCAGGCGGACCGAGACCCCCAGACATTCCATGAACGCCCTCCAGACCCTCGGTGTGAACTGGGGACCCCGATCAGACACTATATCCTCAGGCACCCCGTAGTGCCGGAAGACGTGGGTAAACAGGGCCTCCGCAGTCTGTAGGGCCGTAGGGAGACCGGGCAAAGGAAGGAGACGGCAGGACTTAGAAAACTGATCAACAACGACCAGGATCGTGGTGTTACCTTGTGACGGAGGAAGTCCACCGATAGGTGTGACCACTGCCGTGTGGAACGGTTAGGGGGTGTAATTTCCCTCTGGGAAGGTGTCTAGGTGCCTTGCACTGGGCGCACACAGAGCAGGAGGAAACATAAACCCTCACGTCCTTAGCTAAAGTGGGCCACCAGTACTTCCCACTAAGACAGCGCACTGTCCGACCGATGCCAGCAAGACCAGAGGAGGGTGACGTGTGGGCCCAACAGATCAATCGATCGCGGACATCAGACGGAACGTACAGACACCCAACTGGACACTGGGTGGGAGTGGGCTCTGTACATAACGCCCACTAGATGTCCACGTCAACCTCCCATACCACCGGTGCCACCAGGCAAGAAGCCGGAAGTATGGGAGTGGGATCCGTGGACCGCTCCTCTGTGTCATACATCCGGGATAGTGCGTCTGCCTTAGCGTTCAGGGAACCTGGTCTGTAGGATAGGGTGAAAACAAAACAGGTGAAAAACATTGCCCACCTTGCCTGGCGAGGGTTCAGTCTCCTCGCTGCCCGGATGTACTCCAGATTGCGGTGGTCAGTCCAAATGAGGAAAGGGTGTTTAGCCCCCTCAAGCCAATGCCTACACGCCTTCAGAGCCTTGACCACAGCTAACAGCTCCCGGTCCCCCACATCATAGTTTCGCTCCGCCGGGCTGAGCTTCTTCGAAAAGAAAGCACATGGGCGGAGCTTTGGTGGCGTACCCGAGCGCTGAGACAGCACAGCTCCTATCCCAGCCTCGGATGCGTCCACCTCTACTATGAATGCCAATGAGGGATCAGGATAAGCCAGCACGGGAGCTGAGGTAAACAGAGCCTTCAGGTGACCAAAAGCCCTGTCCGCCCCAGCTGACCACTGCAGTCGCACCGGTCCCCCCTTCAGCAAGGAGGTAATGGGAGCCGCTACCTGACCAAAGCCCTGGATAAACCTCCGGTAGTAGTTGGCAAACCCTAAGAAACCGCTGCACCTCCTTTACCGTACGGCTGAAATGCAGTCATTCTCCATCTCCACCCCTGACGCGGACAGGCGGTACCCTAGGAAGTCGACGGACTGTTGGAAGAACAGACATTTCTCAGCCTTGACGTACAGGTCATGCTCCAACAGTCGACCAAGCACCTTGTGCACCAGGGACACATGCTCGTCGCGTGTAGCGGAGTATATTAGAATGTCATCTAAATACACCACTACACCCTGCCTGTGCAGGTCCCTGAAAATCTTGTCTACAAAGGATTGGAAGACTGATGGAGCATTCATCAACCCGTAGGGCATGACGAGGTACTCATAGTGCCCAGTGGTGGTACTAAATGCCGTCTTCCACTCATCCCCCTCCCGGATACGCACCAGGTTGTAAGCGCTCCTGAGATCAAATTTGGTGAAGAGAGGCAGTGGGTAACTGTACTTCACAGTGATCAGATTTAGACCTCGATAGTCAATGCACGGGCGTAAACCTCCATCCTTCTTCTTCACAAAAAAGAAACTCGAGGAGGCAGGTGAAGTGGAAGGCCAAATGTATCCCTGTCCCAGAGATTCAGAGACATATGTTTCCATAGCCGCCGTCTCCTCCTGAGACAGAGGATACACGTGACTCCTGGGAAGTGCTGCGCCTACCTGGAGATTTATCGCACAGTCCCCCTGTTGATGGGGTGGTAGTTGAGTCGCCTTCTTTTTACAGAAGGCGAGAGCCAAATCGGCATATTGGGGGGGAATGTGCATAGTGGAGACCTGGTTTGGACTCTCCACCGTAGTTGCACCTATGGAAACCCCTACACACCTCCCTGAGCACTGACGTGACCATCCCTTGAGAGCCCTCTGTTACCACAAAATAGTGGGGTCATGAGAGGCCAACCAGGGAAGCCCCAACACCAACCACAGGAAACGCAGGAGCATCGATCAGGAAGAGACTAATTCTCTCCTCATGACCCTCCTGCGTTTTCATACATAGTGGAGCTGTGACCTCCCTAATCAGGCCCGACCCTAAAGGACGACTATCTAAGGCATGTACAGGGAAGAGCACATCAACAGGAACAATAGGGATCCCTAATCTACGTGCAAATGAACGGTCAATAAAGTTCCCAGCTGCGCCTGAATCTACTAGCGCCTTATGCTGGGAATGCGGGGAAAACTCAGGAAATTCTATGCATACCCACATGTGTACAACAGGGAGCTCTGGGTGAGTCGGGTGCCTACTCACCTGGGATGATCCACCAGTGCTGGGAACTTCCCCAGCACCGACCAGCAGTGTGCCCTCTGCGGCCTTAGTTGATGCAGGAAACGGCCCCCCCTCCAGTCACCCTTCGAGCAGCACCTCCAAGCTCCATAGGGGTAGGGTCGGAGGTGCTGGGGGATGGAATGGACGGACCCTGACCCGGACGTCCGCGGGTGGCCAACAGGTTATCCAGCCGTATAGATACATCCACCAGCTGGTCGAGGGTAAGTGTGGTGTCCCTGCATGCCAGCTCCAGACGAACATCCTCATGTAGACTACACCGGTAATGGTCGATCAGGGCCCTCTCATTCCATCCCGCGCTGGCAGCCAAGGTCCTGAAGTCCAGTGCGAAGTCCTGTGCGCTCCTCTTCCCCTGTCTGAGCTGGAACAAGCATTCCCCCGCCAATCTCCCCTAAGGTGGATGATCGAAGACCGCCCGGAAGCGGCGGGTGAAATCCTCATAGCGAACCAACGCTGTGTCTATTCCTCCCCATTCGGCGTTGGCCCACTCAAGCGCTCTCCCCGACAGACAGGAGATGAGGGCGGACACGCTCTCGTATCCCGAGGGAGCCGGGTGGATGGTCGCCAGGTACCCCTGGCACCCGGCAGCCGTCCCATCATATGCCCTCGGGAGCGAGAGCCGAATCCCACTTGGTCCAGGTGACGGAGGGGTGGACATCGGTGTGGGTTGATCTGAAGTTGATGGTCAATGTGCAGCGGTAGGACGGAGTCAGGCGCAGGACACAGAACTGAGTAAACTACGTACTTTACTCGAAAATTAAACAACACTAATTTCCACGCAGGGAAAACACACCAGCTCACATAAGTCTTAGACACAAAACAAAGAACAAACACGCACAAAACCATGTGGGAACCAGAGGGTAAAATAGGGAAATAATATAATGTAATGGGAACCAGGTGTGTACAATCAAGACAAAACAAATGGAAAAAGAAACGTAGATCGGTGGCAGCTAGAAAGCCGGTGACGACGACCGCCGAACGCCGCCCGAACAAGGAGAGGCACCAACTTCGGCGGAAGTCGTGACAATGTCCCCACAAAGTTAGCTGCGCAAGACTGTGTGTGTGTGTGTGTAGACATTACTGTATATGTCAGTATTCTAATTACTAGATCTTGGTAAGTCAGACAGTTCAGACTGCATGTTCAGAAATGACAACTTATGATATGGTCATGTTGTGATGAATGTTGATCAACATTATTTTACATTCTAAGGTGTGTGATAATGTTAATTTTCTGTGGTGTGTCTGTGCAGAGAGACCTGTTGCTGTTCTGACCCTCCAACCCAACTGGCCCCACGTATTCAGCGGAGAGACTGTCACTCTCAGATGTGACTTGCAGGGAAGAGAAGAGATTGAGCTTTTATAACAGTTTTCGGAAGTTGGTCTACGCGAATATAGAACCTGAGTACAGAATCAGTCCTGCAAAGAATGGTCTATATACCTGTGAAGATCTTCAAAAAAAAAATTGCTTAAAACACTCAGAGTCAACTAATGCTATACAATTGACCGTGTTAGGTAAGTCTGTTTTAATGGGATTGCAAGAGAAAGAGACAGAATAGTGAGGAAAAGACAAAAGGGATGAGGTCAAATAGCAGACAGTTAGATCAATGATGGAACTTAACTATAGTTTGATTTTGGGGTAAGGTACAATACCATGATAACAAAATGGGTAAATATCTAATACTAAAATGATTTAATTAAAAAACAAACATTTTAATTGTGTCATCTCCTTTATACCAGATAAACCCCAAGCTGTCCTGAGTGTCTCTCCTCAGTGGCTGAACCCTGGAGACTCAGTTACTCTGAGCTGTGGGGTTAAAGAGTCATCTACAGGCTGGAGGTTCTTCTGGTACCGAACTGTTCCCTACAGAGCTGGGTTACCCTCCCTATTGGACAAGTCCTACTCTGTAGAGCCTCTATCTGGCAATGGGACTACTGAAGACTCCTACACTCTGATCCCTGTTGGTCCTAATCACACAGGAGGATATGTGTGTAGAGCTGGGAGAGGAGACCCAGTCTATGACACACTCTACAGTGAACCTCAGTTTCTCTGGTCAGGAGGTAACTAACTGCATTGAAACTGCTTTTAATCATATTTAAGTCATCATCATGTGTATATACAGTTGAAATCGGAAGTTTACATACACTTAGGTTGGAGTCATTAAAACCAGTTTTTCAACCACTCCACAAATGTCTTGTTAACAAACTATAGTTTTGGCAAGTCGGTTAGGACATCTACTTTGTGCATGACACAAGTAATTTTCCAACAATTGTTTACAGACAGATTATTTCACTTATAATTCACTGTATGACAATTCCAGTGGGTCAGAAGTTTACATACACTAAGTTGACTGTGCCTTTAAACAGCTTGGAAAATTCCAGAAAATGAAGTCATGGCTTTAGAAGGTTCTGATAGGCTAATTGACATCATTTGAGTCAATTGGAGGTTTACCTGTGGATGTATTTCAAGGCCTACCTTCAAACTCAGTGCCACTTTGCTTGACATCATGGGAAAATCAAAAGAAATCAGCCAAGACCTCAGCAAAAATATTGTAGACCTCCACAAGTCTGGTTCATCCTTAGGAGAAATTTCCAAATGCCTAAAGGTACCACGTTCATCTGTACAAACAATAGTACGCAAGTATAAACACCATGGGACCACGCAGCCATCATACCGCTTGGGAAGGAAACGCGTTCTGTCTCCTAGAGATGAACGTACTTTGGTGCGAAAAGTGCAAATCAATCCCAGAACAACAGCAAAGGACCTTGTGAAGATGCTGGAGGAAAAAGGTACAAAAATATCTATATCCAGAGTAAAACGAGTCATATATCGACATAACCTGAAAGGCTGCTCAGCAAGGAAGAAGCCACTGCTCCAAAACTACCATAAAAAAAGCCAGACTACGGTTTGGAACTGCACATGGGGACAAAGATCGTACTTTTTGGAGAAAGGTCCTTTGGTCTGATGAAACAAAAATAGAACTGTTTGGCCATAATGACCATAATTTTGTTTGGAGAAAAAAGGGGAAGGCTTGCAAGCCGAAGAGCACCATCCCAATCGTGAAGCACGGGGGTGACAGCATCATGCTGTGGGGGTGCTTTACTGCAAGAAGGACTGGTGCACTAAACAAAATAGATGGCATCATGAGGAAGTAAAATTATGTGGATATATTGAAGCAACATCTCAAGACATCAGTCAGGAAGTTAAAGCTTGGTCGCAAATGGGTCTTCCAAATGGACAATGAACACAAGCATACTTCCAAAGTTTTGGCAAAATTGCTTAAGGACAACAAAGTCAAGGTATTGGAATGGCCATCACAAAGCCCTGACCTCAATCCTATAGAAAATGCGTGGGCAGAACTGAAAAAGCGTGTGCAAACAAGGAGGCCTACAAACCTGACTCAGTTACACCAGCTCTGTCAGGAGGAATGGACCAAAATTCACCCAACTTATTGTGGGAACTTGTGGAAGGCTACCCGAAACATTTGACCCAAGTTAAACAATTTAAAGGCAATGCTACCAAATACTAATTGAGTGTATGTAAACCTCTGACCCACTGGGAGTGTGATGAAAGAAATAAAAGCTGAAATAAATAATTATCTCTGCTATTATTCTGACATTTCACATTCTTAAAGTAAAGTGGAGATCCTAACTGACCTAAAACAGGGAATTTATACTAGGATTAAATGTCAGGAATTGTGAAAAACTGAATTTAAATGTATTTGGCTAAGGTGTACTTAGACTTCCGACTTCAACTGTATAACTATAAGTTTGAGTCTTTCTCTTTGTCTCAAACCTGCAGCCTTCATTGTCTTTCAGAATAAGACCCAACAGAACTCAACACTTTACATCAAAGTCTCTCTCACTGAGCTGTAAGGAGAAGGGGAGCTCTACTGGATGGAGACTGAAGAGATACAGAGAGAGAGGAGTGTAGTCAGGGTGTGGCTCTAACTGGGGATCAATAGCAGGGTCCACATGTACCATCAGGTCCACACTTGAAAAAGACAGTGGAGTGTACTGGTGTGAGTCTGCATCAGGAGAGTACAGTAATGCTGTCAACATCACAGTGGATGGTACGTCTATTGTACAACATTCACTAACCTTTTTTACATTTCAATGTATGATAATGATGTTCAATTCTGAAACTGAATGAATTTATCTCATATAAAATGCAAGCTCATAAGACATTAATATATTGTGTGTGATTACTCCAGATTTAAAGTTGTATTTATATATTATGTTACACAGCTGATGCTGTTATCCTGGAAAACCCTGCCTATCCCATGACTGAGGGAGACTCTGTGACTCTGCTTTGTACAAAAAGATA
The DNA here is from genome assembly GCF_020615455.1 of Coregonus clupeaformis. NCBI lineage: Eukaryota > Metazoa > Chordata > Actinopteri > Salmoniformes > Salmonidae > Coregonus > Coregonus clupeaformis. The sequence goes on along the minus strand of NC_059199.1, from coordinate 52,390,881 downwards.
TCAGGAAACAAACCCAAACCCCAAGGTTGATTTCTACGAAGATGGAGAACTCATCAGGAATGAGACCACATGAGAGATGACCATTCCTGCAGTATCCAAGTCAGGTGAAGACATCTATAAATCTAATAAAGGAGAGTTACCAGAGAGCTTGGTGACTGTTAGAGGTGAGAAACGGTTATGATCACATTACCTTTTCATAATATCTGTGGTCATCAGTGATTTGTAGTGTTAAAAAGCATACTGTAGTTTTGGAGTTGCAAGCTCAGGCTGGTCATCTGATCTCAAGTCAGTTGTCAAATATATAATGTATCTACAGAATTGTTTCACTTTGTCCACTACTTTATTTATTTTCTATAACTACCTCAGAGTCTGATGGTGATTTGCTGTTCTCTCTCCAGGCATAACTCCTGGACCCTCTACATCAGTCCTAGTAGTAGTGGTTGTGGGCCTGCTTGTTGCTGGTGTTCTACTGGCCATTCTCCTGGTACTGGTTCCAGGTGAGACTTTTATCCATTCTCATTTAACTTTTTAGTTCATGTTTAGGAGAAAAATGTCTGAACAACCTGGACCCCCAACAGGACAAAGGATCTACCCAGAGCCAGGCTCCTGATGCAGGGTATACACGTCTGCAGCATGGTCAGTCTCTCAGCCCAGATCACTATCACTCTCCTCTCTCTGTAACTTCATCCACTGACTTTTCACCATCCACTTTGTATTAAACATGTTATTGTACTCTATGTCCCTAGGCAATCTGAGGGATAACCAACCAATTAATATTTCTCTCTCTTCTTTGACCAACAGGTGGCGCTAACATCTACGATACAATCACTCCCTCAGACAATAATGACAATGGTACTGTTACTCTATGTTAAGTTTAGCATGAATACAGTATAGAGTTGTTGTTGCAGTTGTTCTTCATATGTTTAATATGACTAGCATACTAAGACTAAGTAGAGATATTAGTGTATTACCTGTATGTTTCAGATGCTGCTGCTGCTACTGCTGGACCAAGTGATGTGATGTACGCCCAGATTCAACTCAAAAAGTTGGACAAGAAAAAGAAAAGTAATTCTCAACTGTCACATGAATTTATGCAAAATGCAGCAGTGTTTTTTACTCATAAAAAAAGTCCTCCATGGGCCTCCCGAGTGGCTCAGCGGTCTAAGATACTGCATCGCAGTGCTTGAGGCGTTACTACAGATCCGGGTTCGATCCCGGGCTATTTCGCAGTCGGCCGCAACCGGAGACCCATGAGGCGGCACACAATTGGCCCAGAGTCATCCGGGTTAAGGGAGGGTTTGGCCGGCAGCGATGTCCTTGTCCCATCGCGCTCTGACACAGTCGCCAGTTGTACAGTGTTTCCTCCGACACATTGGTGCGGCTGGCTTCTGGGTTAAGCGAGCATGTGTCAAGAAGTTGTGCGGCTTGTGAGAGCGCGATGACACAAGGACATCGCTGCCGGCCAAACCCTCCCTTAACCCGGACGACTCTGGGCCAATTGTGTGCCGCCTCATGGGTCTCCGGTTGCGGCCGACTGCGAAATAGCCCGGGATCGATTGACTAGTTGGGCCCAAGCTTGCTGTACAACAGTAAGACCTATTCAGTCTGTCTACAAACAGGCTCTCAAAGTGCTTGATAGGAAGCCCAATAGCCATCATCACTGTCACATCCTTAGAAAGCATGAGCTCCTGAGTTGGGAAAATCTTGTGCAATACACCGATGCATGTCTTGTATTCAAGATCCTAAATGGCTTGGCTCCCCCTCCACTCAGTATTTTTGTTAAACAGAAAACCCAAACATATGGCAGCAGATCCACAAGGTCTGCCATGAGAGGTGACTGTGTAGTTCCCCTAAGGAAAAGCACCTTTAGTAAATCCGCTTTTTTTTTTTTTTTTTCCCATGTCTGGAATACACTGCCATCAGACACACATAACTGCACCACATATCACACTTTCACAAAATGCTTGAAGACATGGCTAAAGGTCAATCAGATTTGTGAACATGGTCCCTAGCTGTGTGTTGCCGCTTTCCATGTCTGTTGTCTGTAACTTGTGAGGTGTGGAAACACTTTGTTGCTTTTATGAATTTTGTCTTGCTGCTTTTTGTTCTATGTTGCTCGGTCTGTATGCTACGTCTTGTTTGTCCTATGTTGCTATGTCTGTATGCTATGTCTTGTTCTATGTTGTTATTGTCTATATTGTAATTGTTTTTAATAACCTGCCCAGGGACTGCGGTTGAAAATTAGCCGGCTGGCTAAAACCGGCACTTTTACTGAAACGTTGATTAATGTGCACTGTCCCTGTAAAAATAAACTCAAACTCAAACTCAAACTTAGTCTTAGTATGCTAGTCCGTACGGGAGTTGCAGTGATGGGACAAGACTGTAACTACCAATTGGGGAGAAAAAGGGGTAAAAAAAATAAAACAAAAAAAGTCCTCCTCAGAAATGCCAAGACAGGGAAGGCTACAGGTAAGACCCATTCTACAGGTTGGCAATCAGTGAAATCTAAATGTGGGATTTTGGAGTTTCGATGAAAATGCAGAATAAGGAATAAGCTATTTCCATCATTTGTTGACTGGAAATTTCAATTTTCAGCATCAACTGGACCTGTTGATGTGACCTATGCTGAGGTTGACCTTAAACAGAAGGCCAAAGCCAAGAAGAAGAAAGGTCAGACTAGACATCCCTCCTTCCATATTCCCCCTATCATAACCTCACACCTCTTTGACCCCATATTGACTAGCTGTTTATTATTATGTATATAACTGTTCTATTATTCTGATGTTTATCCTCACCCCTTACAGAAACAGAAACCCCACCTGAGGCAGATTTGGTCTATTCTCAAGTGAAGCCAGGCACAGCCCCAGGTAAGACTAATAGCCATATGCTATTGATACTAATATGATACTAATATGGAAGTAATGCTCTGATATCAAAGTATAATTTATATATTTAAAGTATGTCTCTTTGTTTGATTCTTAAGAGTTTGTTTGACTGCATGTCCTAAACAACTTTGTGTGTTGATATGTTGCAGGTCCTTGAGGGGGGCAGGGATAGAGGGATGGAAGGATGGAAGGATGGAGAGATGGAGGGACACACCATCAGAGGAGGAGCAGAAGGAACCCGGGAACATGGATTATGCATGCTTAACGAACGCACGCAAGCACACACACACACGCACAAACACACACAATAACACCTTTTACATGAAGGATTTTTTTCGTATTTTATTTACCAACAGATATATTGTATTTACGCATGGTTTAATTGTGTATTACTGTAACAGCTTTGTTTAATTATATGGTGTAATGATGATGGATCTTATCTGCAGCTACAGCAATTGTATCTGTTTTGTATTGTGTATTGAATTGTATTGTTTTGTTGTTGATATAACATCTTTTAATACAGTATTTGTTTATGTCTAAACACATGAGCTGTATGTGGGAGAGAGGGTAAGGACACGCCATGTGTTATGGATGTTACTGGGGGGTGACAGAAGGTCGGCGTGCCAAGATAGATTGGGGGCCACTGGTGCTAATCTTAGAAGGAGTATGTGACGGAATGGCCTGGTTGGGTGCCACACAATACCATGTAGGGGATCCTAATGTAGGAGATGAGTGACACTCAATAATGGTTGGCAACTGTTGGATGGAAGTAGCTTGGAAAGCATTATATAAACTGAGAGATTTTTATATGTAAGTCATTCGGATGACAAGAGGCTACACCCGTACCGCTTGTCATGTGAATCCAGTACTGTAACTATTAAATAACTATGAATCAACTCTCCATCTAAGTGTTTAAATATTGTCTTACATCCTGAAGTACGAGATACCAGATAAACTCGTCATAACAGTTGTAAATGTATTAAAATGTATTCTTTGATTTATTATGTCTGTCATTCAGATGATAGAATAACATATTTGAATATGAATTTCCAAAATAGTATAAGTATATATTTTTCTTCTAATGAGCTGTACTTTTACAATATATTTGCATTGAGCTTTTTAATAAACTATTTTTTACCCACCAGATGGAATGAGTGCTTTCTTACAGTAAATGGTTATTGTCATCATCATCAACTTTTCCATATAACCTGCTTTGGTCAAACTTCCTTTCAGCCTAATATAGATCTTAGGCTTTGAACACACCGACTGCATCATTGCGGTTTGGTACACCAGAAGTAAATTCATTTCCAATGGAACGCTGCATTTGCCTTGCAGCATTGCGTTGCAGATGAAGTCGCAGTGCGTTCTGTGTGGTGCATTCGTTGGATTTATCGAACGTATGCATCAAACTGTATACGTAAATGGGTGGACAGCAATGGAGGCAGAAGATTAATGTTGATATTTTGTTAAACACATAGATGATGCTGCATAATATTATGCGCAATGATGCAGTTGGTGTGTTCAAAGTGTTAGGCTCCACAATGTGTGAATTAAAGGGGCAATCTGCTATTGCTACATCCATTGTTGGACTTAATTATATATACCCGTTGAATCTTGAAGAATATAACATAAATGCCTCATGAGCAAAGTTCAAATGTCATAACCCATCAGTTGAAGACCCATTGAGATTTCCAGAATTACTTTTTGGGGAAGGGTGTGCCTGAAAATAACAGTTCTTCTCAGTTTTATGATGTCATATACTCTCTGCAAGAGTTCTGAGGAGCTGGTCAGAACTGGTACTGTGTATCACTTCCTCTTAATATTGAAATGTTGACATGCACATCTACGATGGCAAAGCGGTCTTCCAAGTAAGCAAAGGTCAGACTCATGAGCCAGGGTGTGGGATTTACATGGAAACTATATTGAATATTTCCATTACTGTGTTGAATTCCAAGTAGAAGACGGGCCTGTGTCAGTAACCTGGGACCCACTACCTTCCGATAAAGGTGGCAGGTGTTTGATGTCCCTCAGCCACACTAACCTATGAGCATGCAGAAGAAGTCATGCAAACACTTCTCCAGGCATATGAAGCATAGATGAAAATGCACACACACACTGTTATGATATTTTCTCTCTCGCTCTCTCTAACACCCCCACTCTCTTTCTCTTCCTATCTTTCTCACTCTCTGTCTCTCTCTCTATCTCTCTATCACTTTCTCTCTTTCTATCTCTGTCTCTGTCTCGCTCTCTCTCTCCTCCCCCGAACCCTCTCTCTCCCTCTATCTTTCTCTGCAACTTTGAGTGGTCTGCTCATAAAGTAGCAACGCTACCGGTATCTGTGAAACATCATGACCATTAACCACACAACCAGCAGCAGCTAGGAAACACACGCTCCAAAACCACCACCACCAGACTGATCAACACAGTGCCAGACCCCAAACACACCCACACCTCATTGTCTAACTCTCAAGCTGAGCGAAGTGTTATTTTCAGAGAGCAACTATAGAATGTGACTTCCTTTTCAACTAACATACAGGAATATTTTTACAGAACAGCAGCCCTCATCAAAATGAAGTATCTGCTCTTTCTCTACTCTTTCTTCTCTGTGTGTTTTGGTTAGTCAACTGCTAGCTAGCAGTGACAGTGATAGATAAGGACATACAGCCAGAGGAAACAGCCATACAACGCCTTAAAGAGATGTCTGGTGGTCCCTTCTCCTGCTTCTCCAAACAGGGAATACTCCTTCTCCTACTCTCCAACCTCCACTATGGTAGGATTTGTAAAAATAATAATATTTCTCCTGTTCATGCTTTGTATCTATTGCATGTGCTTGCATTATAAAGTTAGTAAAACCGTAAGCTTTCTCTAACTTCGTTGTTGGTCTTTGCATGGTGTGTGTTGACTGTAGAATGCCTAGTCATCAGTGATTGATTGGATATTTCAAATATTTTGCTTCATTACTGTGTGATAACACCTACATAATACCTATATTTAGCAAAATGTCATGATGTATTGATTCTGCAGTTTTGAATGAGTGCCAATGGTGTGGTTGAGTCAGCAGCTGTTGCAGTGCTTCTGGAACACAAAAGATCTTACGACCCTGTGCTAGATGCACGTCATTCATAGAATTTAAGGCCATATGAGACTGTATCGAATTATTGTTTCTATTACATAATAAGATACACCGTAGGACTAGGATAACTGCAGTTATGCCCTAAATACCACACTTCATTGAGCTGTAACTTTATTTTGTCTTAATTCATGACAGAGCTGTCTTTGTGTAAAGGTTTATCATACCTTGTTTCAGATTGACATGTATTTATAATGTCGCCCATGCAGTATATGATGCATTTCTGGTGAATAATTAAACAGTAAACACAGTGTGATTTGTACTTGTGAGCTGAGGAGGGGTTATCAGATCCACCCCCACTTCTCTTTTCCTGTCATCTCATCCTGTTCTGCTGAATGTGGGGGAGGAGTGGACTTTAATGAAGTGAAATAAAACGCACACACTCAGATACATAAAGATATAAAGTGCAAATATGTAAAGTGCCATTTACAGTATAAATGAAACCTGGAAAAGTGCTATATAAATCCAATCCATTATTATCTATGAATTGATTGGATAACAAATCAAATCAAATTTTATTGACCACATGCGCCGAATACAACAGGTGCAGACATTACAGTGAAATGCTTACGTACAGCCCTTAACCAACAGTGCATTTATTTTAAATAAAAAAGTAAAATAAAACAACAACGAAAAAGTGTTGAGAAAAATAAAATAACAGTAGGGAAGCTATAAATACATGGGGGTACCGGTGCAGAGTCAATGTGCGGGGGCACCGGCTAGTTGAGGTAGTTGAAGTAATATGTACATGTGGGTAGAGTTAAAGTGACTATGCATAAATAATTAACAGAGTAGCAGCAGCGTAAAAAGATGGGGTGGGGGGGCAGTGCAAATAGTCCGGGTAGCCATGATTAGCTGTTCAGGAGTCTTATGGCTTGGGGGTAGAAGCTGTCTCTAACTTCCTTGTTGGTCTTTGCATGGTGTGTATGCTATATAAATCCAATCCATCTATGAATTGATTGGGTAACACTTTGCATTGCAGTGTATTATTGTGTAATTATTCATGTAGGCACACTGTAACAAATATTACAACATAACAATGAGTAATTACAATACTTGCTACACCATACTTACATGAATAATTACACAGCAGTAAGTGTAACCATTGATTGATGTCAGAATGCCAGTGTCAATTTTTGTGTTTCAGGTGTGGTTGTTTCTTCATACCTGTCATTCCTCAAGACGGTAGGGGACTCTGTGACGATGCCTGCAGGCTTAGAGGGGCAAAATGTCACCCTAATTATGTGGAGGTATAGCGAAACGGATATTGCAGAATTCAACTCAGAAGGTTTATATTTCCATGGATCCCAGTTCAAGGGCAGACTAGAAATGAATGCCAATGACTTCAGTTTAACAATTAGGAAACTGACTCTGCAAGACTCAGGGGAATATCTAGTTTTTGCTGAAACAGACAAGCAACTTCCCACTAAGGCTGTGACTCTGCAGGTTCACGGTAGGCAGCTACTTTTCAATGACTATAGTGTTAATGACATCTTCCATCCTTTGACTTACACTCTGGTAACATCTTGTTGACGACTGATTACATCTCTCTCTCTCTCTCTCTCTCTCTCTCTCTCTCTCTCTCTCTCTCTCTCTCTCTCTCTCTCTCTCTCTCTCTCTCTCTCTCTCTCTCTCTCTCTCTCTCTCTCTCTCTCTCTCTCTCTCTCTCTCTCTCTCTCTCTCTCTCTCTCTCTCTCTTTCTCTCTCTCTCTCAGAGCCTATATCCAAGTTGGTGATCCAGACACACATCAAGCTATTGGCCAAACACTCCTGTTCAGTGTGGCTGGTGTGCAACGCATTCAGTTACTCCAACCTCACCTACACCTGGAAGAGAGACAATGAGATGTACATGGACGTCCAGCAGATTCACTTCTCTCTCTCACCAGCAGAGGGAGACATCAGTGTAACGTGCAACGCCTCCAACATAATCAGTTGGAAAACTGCCTTAGCGACAGTAAAGTGTAGTAATGACACAACCGACCTAGGTACCTAGATATCATAATAATCCCTTCCAAACACTTTTCAGTGTGCTTATACACTTATGTTGTCAAATATAATATATAATGCTTGTGATTACATTGGAAGTGTATGATATAGAGCCATTTAATCTTTATCATATTGTACAGTCTAATCATGTGTGTTGTACAATATGTGACAGGGCTGGCATGGTATACCAACTACATCAGAGCATCAGTAGGAGGCGCTGTGGTGATGATCCTCACTGTAGTTGTGGCAGTGTGCTACTGCAGGGGCCGCCGTGACACAGGTATGTACAGCTTAGGGCCCTTAACTATACTTAAAGTTACATTTCAGGTGGTTCTAGAAATATTCTTCAGATGATATTATTGATTTGTATTTGAATATTGAATTTGAATGACTGTGATTGAATGGAAGACTATGTAGTCTACTTTGATAATTGTAGCCGCAGACTCTGCAGACTCTGTATGACAAGATCACATTTGGACGCCCAGAGCCCCCCACCTCTCCCTACCAGAAAGTACTGTGAGCTGAACAGGATGTGGTCAAAGGCTGGGCCTTTCATAGATATAGAACACTCTGCATCCTCTGCATCTTGCATGTGTATATTCTGTAGTTAGGCCAAGATGTTACTGGTTAATTTCATCACGGCCTACACTATTTGCTTACTTTTTCATGATTGTAATCTTCTCCCTTTACAGTGTATCATAAGGCCTTACGTCTTTCTTTGAGGCCCTAGTTACAATTAGGAGATTCTGAAATGTGTAACATGCAGTAGTAGGAGTGGTGATCAAACAAGCTCATATGTCGAATTTCTATTTTCTTGATTAAAGAGAAGAGTTGTAGATAATAGTATGAAATTGATTTGTGAGAATGATTTATGCCTGTGAGTAGAAAGTATACTCTTTTGCATTAGGATTAAGTGCTTGCCAGGCATCAATGAGGTTGTAATCACAGAGTATATGCTGGAGAGCCTTGGTTGCGTGTGGATTGTTGTTGGTAGGGAGGAGGTCAGAGATCTGGCCATGTGGTGCCAGGACAACAACCTCTCCCTCAACGTGACCAAGACAAAGGAGATGATTGTGGACTACAGGAAAAAAAAGAGGACTGAGCACGCCCCCATTCTCATCGACGGGGCTGTAGTGGAACAGGTTGAGATCTTCAAGTTCCTTGGTGTCCACATCACCAACGAACTATCATGGTCCAAACACACCAAGACAGTCGTGAAGAGGGCACGACAAAGCCTATTCCCCCTCAGGAGACTAAAAAGATTTGGCATGGGTCCTCAGATCCTCAAAAAATTCTACAGCTGCACCATCGAGAGCATCCTGACTGGTTGCATCACCGCCTGGTATGGCAACTGCTTGGCCTCTGACCGCAAGGCACTACAGAGGGTAGTGCGTACGGCCCAGTACATCACTGGGGCAAAGCTTCCTGCCATCCAGGACCTCTATACCAGGCGGTGTCAGAGGAAGGCCCTCAAAATTGTCAAAGACTCCAGCCACCCTAGTCATAGACTGTTCTCTCTGCTACCGCACGGCAAGCGGTACCGGAGTGCCAAGTCTAGGTCCAAAAGATTTCTCAACAGCTTCTACCCCCAAGCCATAAGACTCCTGAACAGCTAATCATGGCTACCCGGACTATTTGCACTGCCCCCCCACCCCATCCTTTTTACGCTGCTGCCATTCTGTTAAGTATTTATGCATAGTCACTTTAACTCTACCCACATGTACATATTACCTCAACTACCTCAACTAGCCGGTGCCCCCCGCACATTGACTCTCAGCAACGGTACCCCCCTGTATATATAGCCTCCCTACTGTCACTTTATTTTACTTCTGCTCTTTTTTTTCTCAACACTTTTTTTGTTGTTGTTTTATTCTTACTTTTTTGTTTAAAATAAATGCACTGTTGGTTAAGGGCTGTAAGTAAGCATTTCACTGTAATGTCTGCACCTGTTGTATTCGGCGCATGTGACCAATAAAATTTGATTTGATTTGATTTGATTTGGTCTTATTTGATTTGACCGCATGTCCAAAATGGCATGCATGTCTGTCCCAATATCCAGATGGAATTCAATTAATTCTAAAAAATATATATATACTGTTCACAGAATAAAAATATTATTCTACCTTTTTGCATACCCTGAGTGCCTTGTATTTAGAGTGAATTGTAGTTACCTCCCATGACTGTATTTGTTAGCCACAGAGACATGGTTGTTGTATTGAATAGTTTTCAGTACTGTAGCCTTCACCAAGTGAGTGTCTAAGTGAATATGTTATCTTTAAAATTAAACTCATTATGACAACACAATACATATATCATAAAGCCTTTGAGGGCCTAGTTAGACCCTAACACACTGGTCTGAAACTCCTGGTTTACAATCCACATCAAGCCTGCAAGTCACATTATGCTGGCTTGGAAAGCGATGTGTAATTCCTATATGTAATCCAGCCAGAGTTAGGATATCCAACAATTTGAACTTTTAATCACACATAACCTGCATTCAGAATGACTGTTGGGGTAGGGAAGATTGATTACTGAGCCTGCCTAAATTATATAAACTGGAACAGACATATCAGTAATGTGTGAAATAAATCGAACTACTAACAGATTGGTTTAGTTTGATTGGTTGATTAATCTTATGCTACACAAACATAGATAACATACATTTTTCTAAAGTACATGCAAATACACATGTATTGAAACAAACCATTCTAAAAATTAACCTGCAAGAGAGCATGCTGGAATAATGTTAATGATAGGCGTGGTTTTGAGTTGTTTTCAGCAAACAGGAATTTGTAATTTTACTCAACAAGCTTGTTCAAATACATTTTTTTACATTTATGTCATTTAGCAGACGCTCTTATCCAGAGCAACCAGAGTGCATACATTATTCTTTTTTATTTTCATACTGGCCACCCATGGGAATCGAACCCACAACCCTGGCGTCGCAAACGCCATGCTCTACCAACTGAACTCCCTCCCTTGCGGCCATTCCCTCCCCTATCCTGGACGATGCTGGGCCAATTGTGCGCCGCCACATTGGTCTCCCGGTTGCGGCCGGCTACAGCAGAGCCTGGATTCGAACCAGGCAGGAACTCTAGTGGCACAGCTAGCACTGCGATGCAGTGCCTTAGACCACTGCGCCACTCGGGAGACTGACTTCACTGCGCCACAAATACAACTGACTTCAAGCAGAGTTTGTTGATTGAAGACACTAACACATTGGCTCAAATTCTTGTCCTTTTTAAGTCCACTCAACTTGCATAATAACGCTAATCAAGCAGTTGGTTAAGTTTGATTTTATCTAGAGCGCAGTGAATGAAATTAAAAGGCTGAGGAACTTTACATTAGGTCACTTGTTTGTCATAGTTGAGTGGTCATGGTTTGCTGTCTTCGTCTTTAGCAGTGTGTGTTTGTGAAGGAAGGCACTGTGTGAAGCTGTCTTTTCCCTCTGTGATCAGAGAGAGACAAATAGAGAAATGGTTGTAGTCATAAGCAAAAACCTGTGAAAACCTAGTTGTTGGGATGATAAGTACACATGAAAAGGTGTGCAGGGATTTACGTCCTTTTCAGAGAGAAGAATGACAATGTTCTTTCAGCATACATATTCTGTAGTTCACTTATTAATTTCTCTTTTACATTCAATCTATCACTGTGATCACTACTTTCTTGGGTTATTACTTTGAACAGTTGACAGACCTACCTTGTTTGTGCTGTAACTCAAGAACATCTACATGCAGTTGACCTCCAAATAGCTACAACATAAACCAAATGATAAATATGTCATGAAGTCAAACCTTTGACACCTCTCCTAGTGACATTAAAGATTGGACTGAAAATGTCAACATGACCAGGTATGGTATATGCAATATTGACTTCACTTCATAAGCAAAAAAAGACTGTATGAAATAAATAATACAAAGACTGAGCTACTTTGTATGACTTTCTTTTCTTCTCATAATTATGGGGGGGTGCTTATATTTGTCCTATTTCTCACTTATATGTAATATACACATTTGTAAATTGGAAATGTTTTTTTTGGAGTCAACAGTTGAGTCATCTACTTATGAAATTACAGCCTGATGCACTCACATCGGTAAATTCAACATAAATTCTGCTGATTTCATGTGACCCGTTAAATTCACACAGCAGAGGGAAAGTGAACAGAGACATGCAACAGTCCTAGCTAGGCTACTAAAATGTTGCAGTCTGGCTTCGGTTTTTAAAGCTTAACAATGAATAACCAAAAAACTAAACCAGCAACAAAACACCATGAAAAGGAAAAACATGTAGGCCTGTTACAGCAACATTTGAGCAGTAGCCTCGGCTACTCAACTACAAGACATTTTGAGTGCAGCATGCAGCAATGCTGCGTTCAACTGCACAGGTGATCCATGCAGTGCAAAAAAATGAAAAACGTTAAATGTTAAAACCACCTAGCTGCGTTTTTGTTATTTGGAGTTATTAAATACTTTTTGATTAGGGTATCAGCATATTGTGCACATCTGCAAGCATAGCAGCAAAGGCTGGACAAATATTATTGAACTCTGATTTAAAATGTTAAAATGCAATATACAGCATCCTATGTACAGAACTGGACATTATAAAAGGCCATTTTTTTCTAATAAAACAATAGACAGTTGGGTTGCAGTTTTATGCACGTTGATTTGTAAAAACAAATATAATAGCCCATGAATTCTTGGTGTTTTTTCAATATGGCCCTTTTGTTGATTGAGTTTGACACCCCTGATGTAAAGCAACACCTTCTAACAAAATCTCTATGCACCATAGTGCTGTCAGTCATCTGTAAACCACATTCAGATTTGACTTCTACTGATATGAACCCATACAGAAGTGGTCCATGTCTGTACTAATATGATGACATAGAGAGAGGAAGGAATAAGAGGGCAGACCCAGTAGACTGAGGGGTTATGTTGTTGCTATGTGACCAATGACCATATTAGTTTCTATATTGTGATCCACAAGGATGTGGAGTAGTTACAGGCCTGTCCTGAAGGGGGCGATAAGAAACCCCAGATGTTTACCTTGTTTCTTCAAGCAGTGTCTCACTCTACACTCTACAACAAACCACTTAGATATTTTTAAAGGTAAATCGTTTAAAACAAAAATATTCATGTATTCAACATGTAATTATTTGAAGCAAAATAAAACTCTACACTTTAACCTGGAAATCCAGTTACCCAGTTACAGCTTTGAAACTCCTCCCATCTCTGGTCAGTGGTAATACATTCTGCACAGCTCTGCCTCTGATGTACACACACACAAACCACACAACATACACACACAAAAACACGATACAGTACATGAACAATAACCCTCAGGCACATCACATAAACAGACTAATTGAAATACAACCATAAACAACACAATAACAAACATATATATGTAGAAAGTATCTAAGTAAACTTATTCCTCATAATTGAGGGGGAGGCAGAAGATGTCCATTTCCATTGTGGAACAACTGAGGTTAGCTGGCTAGGCTTGCCACCTGACAGCTGAGCAAAGGTTTGAGGGGAGGCCTACACTATCTATCTATCTATCTATCTATCTATCTAGACCCCTTTACTTTTTCATATTTTGTTACGTTAAAGCCTTATTCTAAAATGGATTATATTGTTGTTTTTCCCTCATCAATAACCCATAATGACTAAGAAAAAACAGGTTTAGACATTTTCACACATTTATTAAAAATAAAAAATGGAAATATCACATTTACATAAGTATTCAGACCCTTTACTCAGTACTTTGTTGAATCACCTTTGACAGCGATTACAGCCTCGAGTCTTCTTGGGTAAGATGCTGCAAGCTTGGCACACCTGTATTTGGGGAGTTTTCCCATTTTTCTCTGCAGATCCTCTCAAGCTCTGTCAGGTTGGATGGGGATCATCGCTGCACAGCTATTTTCAGGTCTCTACAGATAAGTTTGATCGGGTTCAAGTCCGGGCTCTGACTGGGCCACTCAAGGACATTCAGAGACTTGTCCTGAAGCCACTCCTGTGTTGTCTTGGTTGTGTGCTTAGGGCCGTTGTCCTGTTGGAAGGTGAACCTCCGATGTGGAGCGGGTTTTCATCAAGGATCTCTCAGTACTTTTCTCTGATCGTCTTTCACTCAATCCTGACTAGTCTCCCAGTCCCTGCCGCTGAAAAACATCCCCACAGCATGATGCTGCCACCACCATGCTTCACTGTAGGGATGGTGCCACTTTTCCTCCAGACGTGACACTTGGCATTCAGGCCAAAAAGTTCAATCTTGGTTTCATCAGACCAGAGAATCTTGTTTCTCATGGTCTGAGAGTCTTTAGGTTCCTTTAGGCAAACTCTAAGCTGGCTGTCTGGCCACTACCATAAAGGCCTGATTGGTGGAGTGCTGTCAGAGTGACCATTGGGTTCTTGGTCTCCTCCCTGACCAAGGCTTTTGTCTCCCGATTGCTCAATTTGGCCGGGCAGCCAGCGCTAGGAAGAGTCTTGGTGGCTCCAAACTTATTCCATTTAAGAATGATGGAGGCCACAGTTTTTTTGGGGACCTTCAATGCTGCAGAAATGTTTTGGTACCCTTCCACAGATCTGTGCCTCAACGCAATCCTGTCTTGGAGCTCTACGGACAATTCCTTCGACCTCATGGCTTGTTTTGCTAATGGGACCTTAAATAGACAGGTGTGTGCCTTTCCAAATCATGTCCAATCAATTTAATTACAACAGGTGGACTCCAATCAAGTTGTAGAAACATCTCAAGGATAATCAATGGAAACAGGATGCACCTGAGCTCAATTTCGAGTCTCATAGCAAAGGGTCTGAATACTTATGTAAATAAAGTATTAATGTTTTTTTTTGTTTTTTTATACATTTGCAAAACGGTCTAAACCAGTTTTCACTTTGTCATTATGGGGTATTGTGTGTAGATTGATGAGGAATTATTATTTTTTCATCAATTTTAGAATAAATAAACTGAGTTAGTGTGTTTGTTTATGAACACTAATTACCTAATGTACTAAGCCTTTAAGAGAAAAAGGAATAAGATATTGTTTTTTGTCCCTTGTTGAGAAAACAGTGTAAAAGGAAGTTGCTGCAGGTATGGTTTAGATATGAAGTAAGAATGTGACCACCCTACATTGATGTTGTATCTCTGTGAGAACCTGAGCTTGTTTAGCCGATGCCATGCAGACATGGTTAGTGTGGTGGTGTGTATTTAACCAGGTCATCACTCAGTAACTAAAGATTGATGCTAACTCAGTGCTTGCAAAATGTGCTGTCAATGACAATGAATACAAAATGCAATATTTGTTGGATGTGTTGTAGTATCAAGTTGTGGTTATTGTAAATGGTTGAGGGTTCCTTTGCTACAGTTATAGTAAACAGTGTAAAGAGATGAATGAGTGGTGATTTGGTGTTTTTGGTCTCTGTACTCTCTCTGTGTGCAGAACATGGGAAGTCAGTGGCCATTTAAAGCTGCAGTCCGTAATTCAAACTACCACAAAAAGCTCACAATGCCACTTGTTGTAGTGTACGGCTGAGGGGTGGTTCTAAGGAAATTCATTCATCTACATTGGGTTATAATGGAATAAGACTTGAATTTCTGTAATTCATTTAGTAGTGTAGAAATCTATGTAGAAAATGCAGATTGCACCTTTAAAATAAAGTACAGGATGGATTTGGTCATCAGTAACATTAATATGGCATGTTGTTATTTATTTCAAGCTAATATTGGAGCATTGTGACTTTCTTTGTTGTAGTGCTGAGTACACACATCTAATCTGGACACTCTGAAGATGATGATGGTAGATATCTGTACACTTGATCAAGCCTTCTTCTCTTAATGCTTCATCATATTTCTTTGTTTGTGATTTTTAAAGCTGCTTTTGGATAGACATATTTTGTGTTTTGAGTGTCTCAAAATAACACGTGTAAAGCAATTGTATCATGCCAGTTTTTATTTTGTGCAGGACAGGCAAAGGCTGTTCTGACCATACACCCCAAATACTCCCAGATCTTTCAGTAGAGTGTCACTCTCAGATGTAACATACAGAGAGGAGAAGTCACTGACTGGGAATAATCATGGCGCAAGGATGGTGTAGACTCCCTCAGTAGGAAGCATGAATATGAGATCAGTGAGATTAAGATGTCAGACAGTGGTGACTACAGGTGTCTCGGTCTACATATTGATCAGAAGAAGCATTCTAAGTGGAGTGATGCAGTCAGACTGATGGTGACAGGTAAGTCATCTTATCTCTCGTTCAGAACAGTGCCTCCATGCCCATAAACACTTGACATTGGGCCCAATTTTAATGAGGCTATTTAGTCATTTTAAAAAGGTCTGTCTACCATTCTTGTTCAGATTCCTCCATTAATTAATTCTCATTTCATGTAATAAATCCCTGGTTGGCCCATCATGACCCCACTATTTCGTGGCAACAGAGGGCTCTGAAGGGATGGTCATGTTAGTGCTCAGGGGAGTGTGTAGGTGTTTCCATAGGTGCAACTACGGTGGAGAGTCCAAACTAGGTCTCCCCCATGCACATCCCCCCCGAATATGCCGATTTGGCTCTCGCCTTCTGTAAAAAGAAGGCGACTCAATTACCACCCCATCGACGGGGGGATGGTACGATAAATCTCCAGGTAGACGCAGCACTTCCCAGGAGTCACGTGTATCCTCTGTCACAGGAGGAGACGGCTGCTATGGAAACATATGTCTCCGAATCTCTAGGACAGGGATACATTCGGCCTTCCACTTCACCTGCCTCCTCAAGTTTGTTTTTTGTGAAGAAGAAGGATGGAGGTTTACGCCCGTGTATTGACTATCGGGGTATCAATCAGATCACGGTGAATTACAGTTACCCGTTGCCTCTCATAGCCAGTGTGACCGAGTCATTGCACGGGGCGCGCTTCTTCACAAAATTGTATCTCAGGAGCGCGTACAACCTGGTGCGTATCCGGGAGGGGGATGAGTGGAAGACTGCATTTAGTACCACCTCTGGGCACTATGAGTACCTCGTCATGCCGTACGGGTTGACGAATGCTCCATCAGTATTCCAATCCTTTGTAGACGAGATCTTCAGGGACCTGCACGGGCAGGGTGTAGTGGTGTATATAGATGACATTCTCATATACTCCGCAACACGTGCCGAGCATGTGTCCCTGGTGCGCAAGGTGCTTGGTCGACTGTTGGAGCATGACCTGTACGTCAAGGCTGAGAAATGTCTGTTCTTCCAACAGTCCGTCTTCTTCCTAGGGTACCGCCTGTCCGCGTCAGGGGATGAGATGGAAAATGACCGCATTTCAGCCATGCGTAATTGGCCGACTCCAACCACGGTAAAGGAAGTGCAGCGGTTCTTAGGGTTTGCCAACTACTACCGGAGGTTTATCCAGGGCTTTGGTCAGGTAACGGCTCCCATTACCTCCTTGCTGAAGGGGGGACCGGTGCGACTGCAGTGGTCAGCTGGGGCGGACAGGGCTTTTGGTCACCTGAAGGCTTTGTTTACCTCGGCTCCCGTGCTGACTCATCCAGATCCCTCCTTAGCATTCATAGTAGAGGTGGACGCGTCCGAGGCTGGGATAGGAGCTGTGCTGTCTCAGCGCTCGGGTACGCCACCAAAGCTCCGCCCCTGTGCTTTCTTTTCGAAGAAGCTCAGCCCGGCAGAGCGAATCTATGATGTGGGGGACCGGGACCTGTTAGCTGTGGTCAAGGCTCTGAAGGCGTGGAGACATTGGCTTGAGGGGGCTAAACACCCTTTCCTCATTTGGACTGACCACCACAATCTGGAGTACATCCGGGCGGCGAGGAGACTGAACCCTCGTCAGCCAAGGTGAGCCATGTTTTTCACCAGTTTTGTTTTCACCCTGTCCTACAGACCAGGTTCCCAGAACGCTAAGGCATATGCTCTGTCCCGGATGTATGACACAGAGGAGCGGTCCACGGATCCCACTCCCATACTTCCGGCTTCTTGCCTGGTGGCACCGGTGGTATGGGAGGTTGACGCGGACATCAGCCGGGCTTTATGTAGGAAGCCCACTCCCACCCAGTGTCCAGTTGGGCGTATATACGTTCCGTCTGATGTCCGCGATCGATTGATTTGTTGGGCTCACATGTCACCCTCCTCTGGTCATCCTGGCATCAGCCGGACAGTGCGCTGTCTTAGTGGGAAGTACTGGTGGCCCACTTTAGCTAAGGACGTGAGGGTTTATGTTTCCTCCTGCTCGGTGTGCGCTCAGTGCAAGGCACCTACACACCTGCCCAGAGGGAAATTACAACCCCTACCCGTTCCACAACGGCCGCGGTAACACCTATCGGTGGATTTTGTGATGGATCTTCCTCCATCACAAGGTAACACCACAATCCTGGTCGTTGTGCATTGGTTTACTAAGTCCTGCCATCTCCTTCCTTTCCCTACAGACTGCGGAGGCTCTGTTTACACACGTCTTCCGGCCCTACGGGGTGCCTGAGGATATAGTGTCTGATCGGGGTCCCCAGTTCTCATCGAGGGTCTCGGTCAGCCTGACCTCAGGGTTTCACCCCGAGAGTATTGGGAAGGTGGAGAGAGTAAACCATGATGTGGGTAGGTTTCTGCGGTCCTATTGCCAGGACGGGCCGGGGGAGTGGGCGGCTTTCATCCCCTGGGCAGAGATGGCCCAAAACTCCCTCCGCCACTCCTCCACTGACCTGTCTCCGTTTCAGTGTGTACTAGGTTATCAGCTGGTCCTGGCATCGTGGCATCGGAGCCAGATCGAGGCACCTGCGTTGGCGGAAAGGTTTTGGCGCTCGGAGGAGACATGGGACGCTGCCCACGTTCGCCTGCAAGAGGCCATCAGGCGACAGAAGGCGAGCACCAACCGCCACCGCAGTGAGGCCCCGGTGTATGCACCGGGGGACCGGGTCTGGCTCTCGACCCGAAACCTGCCCCTTCGCCTGCCCTGCCGGAAGCTGGGTCTGCGGTTTGTGGGGCCATTTAAAGTCCTGAGGAGTCTGAACGAGGTATGTTATAGGTTACAGCTCCCCCCTGATTACCGTATTAACCCCTCGATCCATGTGTCTCTCCTCAGGCCGGTGGTGGCTGGTCCGCTCCAGCAGTCTGAGGTACGGGAGGTTCCTCTGCTCCCGCTGGACATCGAGGGGGCCCCGGCGTATACTGTGCGAGCCATCATGGACTCAAGACATCGGGCGAGGGGCCTTCAGTACCTTGTGGAGTGGGAGGGGTACGGTCCGGAGGAGAGATACTGGGTGCCGGTGGAGGACATCCTGGACCCTTCCTTACTGCAGGACTTTCACCGTCTCCACCCGGATCGTCCTGCGCCTCGTCCTCCGTGTCGTCCCCGAGGCCGGTGTCGGCGCGCTGCTGGAGCCGCGCGTCAAGGGGGGGGTTACTGTCACGACTTCCGCCGAAGTTGGTGCCTCTCCTTGTGCAGGAGGCTATCAGCGGTTGTCGTCACCGGCTTTCTAGCTGCCACTGATCTACGTTTCTTTTTCTATGTTTTTGTCTTGATTGTACACACCTGGTTCCCATCACGTTATGGTTATTTCCCTATTTAACCCTCTGCTTCCCTCATGGTTTTGTGCGTGATTGTTCTTTGTTTGGTGTTGTATAATGCTGTGAGCTTTTTTATTTCCCTGCGTGGAAATTAGATTTGTTGTTTTCCGAGTAAAGTTTGTTATTTACTCAGTTCTGTGTCCTGCGCCTGACTGTCCTACCGCTGCACACTGACACCTGACACTTTTAACTGATTGGTACACTAATTTAATTAGTCTTCATTTAACTTAATAACTAAATTATATATATATATATATATATATATATATATATATATATATATATATATATATATATATATATATATATATATATATATATGTATATATATATATATATATATATATATATATATATATAAAGTTACCAAGCATGTATCCAGATGTTTTGATATTCTGCTTTCTGTTTTCTTAGCTGTTCCTGGAACTACACTGACCTTAATCCAAACCCTGTGTACACTGGAGAGACAGTAACTCTGAAGTGTTCATTCTGGCCTTACATTTACTGGAGCTATACGTGGTTCAAAGACAACACTGAAAAACTAGTGCCCCAGTCTGACAGACACACTACAACAGGAGCCACCTTCACCATCAGTAGAGCTGCTGAGTCTGACCAGGGTCTCTTCTG
Source organism: Coregonus clupeaformis (assembly GCF_020615455.1). NCBI lineage: Eukaryota > Metazoa > Chordata > Actinopteri > Salmoniformes > Salmonidae > Coregonus > Coregonus clupeaformis. The sequence goes on along the minus strand of NC_059199.1, from coordinate 52,370,717 downwards.
GTGTCAGGGAGAGATCCAGTTGAGATCCATATCATCAATCATCAGTGATCCTGTCACTATCACTGTGATTGGTGAATAATTGTGTGTGTGTGTGTGGATGTGTTTAACTATAATTGTGGGGACCAGAAGTCCCAACAAGAATAGTAAACCAAGAAAAATGTGATCAACTGAGGACATTTTGGTGGTCCACACATGGTCAAATGCTATTTCTAGGGGGTTTAGAGTTAAGGTTAGAATTAGTGTTAGGGTTAGAATTAGGTTTAAGGTTAAGGTTAGGTTTTTTGGGTTAGGGTAATGATACGGGTTAGGGTTAGGTTTAGGTTAGGGAAAATAGGATTTTGAATGGGACTGTATTGAATGTCGCCACAAAGTTAGCTGCGCGAGACTGTGTGTGTGTGTAGACATGTATTCTGTGTGTAGACAGTATTCTGATTACTAGATCTTGGTAAGTCAGACAGTTCAGACTGCATACTGTATGTTCAGAAATGACAACTTATGATATGGTCATGTTGTGATGAATGCTGATCAACATTATTTTACATTCTAAGGTGTATGATAATATTTATTTACTGTGGTGTGTCTGTGCAGAGAGACCTGTGGCTGTTCTGAACCTCCATCCCAACTGGCCCCAGGTATTCAGTGGAGAGACTGTCACTCTCAGATGTGACTTACAGGGAGGAGAAGAGATTGAGTTTTTAAAACAGTGTTCGGAAGTTGGTCTACGCGAATACAGAGCCTGAGTACAGAATCAGTCCTGCAAAGGTCTATATACCTGTGAAGGTCTTCAGAAAAACAATGGCTTAAAACACTCCGAGTCAACTAAAGCTATACAATTGACCGTGTTAGGTAAGTCTGTTTTTATGGGATTGCAAGAGAAAGAGACAGAATAGTGAGGAAAAGACAAAAGGGATAAGGTCAAATAGCAGACAGTGAGATCAATGATGGAATTAAATTATTGTTTGATTTTGAGGTTAAGGTACAATATCATGATAACAAATGGGGTAAATATTTTATACTAAAATAATTTAATTAAAGAACAACATTTTAATTGTGACATCTCCTTTATAACAGATAAACCCCAAGCTGTCCTGAGTGTCTCTCCTCAGTGGCTGAACCCTGGAGACTCAGTTACTCTGAGCTGTGGGGTTAAAGAGTCATCTACAGGCTGGAGGTTCTTCTGGTACCGAACTGTTCCCTACAGAGCTGGGTTACCCTCCCTATTGGACAGATCCTACTCTGTAGAGCCTCTATCTGGCAATGGGACTACTGAAGACTCCTACACTCTGATCCCTGCTGGTCCTAATCACACAGGAGGATATGTGTGTACAGCTGGGAGAGGAGACCCAGTCTATGACACACTCTACAGTGAACCTCAGTTTCTCTGGTCAGGAGGTAACTAACTGCATTGAAACTGCATTTAACCACATTTAAGTCATCCTCATGTGTATATATACCTATAAGTTTGACTTTTCCTCTTTGTTTCAGACCTGCATCCTTCAGTGTCTCTCAGAATAAGACCCAACAGAACTCAACACTTTACATCAAAGTCTCTCTCACTGAGCTGTGAGGAGAAGGGAAACTCTACTGGATGGAGACTGAAGAGATACAGAGAGAGAGGAGTGGAGTCAGGGTGTGGCTCTAACTGGGGATCAATATCAGGGTCCACATGTACCATCAGGTCCACACTTGAAAAGGACAGTGGAGTGTACTGGTGTGAGTCTGCATCAGGAGAGTACAGTAATGCTGTCAACATCACAGTGGATGGTACGTCTATTGTGTAACATTCACTAACCTTTTTTACATTTCAATGTATGATAATGATGTTCAATTCTGAAACTGAATGAATGTATCTCATATAAAATGCAAGCTCATAAGACATTAAAATATTGTGAGTGATTACTCCAGATTTACAGTATTATTTATATATTATGTTACACAGCTGGTGCTGTTATAATAATAATATAATAATAATAATAATAATATGCCATTTAGCAGACGCTTTTAACCAAAGCGACTTACAGTCATGCGTGCATACATTTTTGTGTATGGGTGGTCACGGGGATCGAACCCACTACCTTGGCGTTACAAGCGCCATGCTCTACCAGCTGAGCTACAGAGGACCACATCCTGGGGAGCCCTGCCTATCCCATGACTGAGGGAGACTGTGACTCTGCTCTGTACAAATAGATATCAGGAAACAAACCCAAACCCCAAGGTTGATTTCTACAAAGATGGAGAACTCATCAAGAATGAGACCACAGGAGAGATGACCATCCCTGCAGTATCCAAGTCAGATGAAGGCTTCTATAAGTGTAAATCTACTGAAGGAGAATCACCAGAGAGCTGGGTGACAGTGAGAGGTGAGAAATCGGTTTTGATCACATTACCTTTTCATAATATCTGTGGTCATCAGTGATTTGTATTGTTAAAAAGCATACTGTAGGTTTGGAGTTGCAAGCTCAGGCTGGTCATCTGATCTCAAGTTAGATGTCAAATATATAATGTATCTACAGAATTGTTTCACTTTGTCCACTACTTTATTTATTTTCTATAACTACCTCAGAGTCTGATGGTGATTTGCTGTTCTCTCTCCAGGCATAACTCCTGGACCCTCTACATCAGTCCTAGTAGTAGTGGTTGTGGGCCTGGTTGTTGCTGGTGTTCTACTGGCCATTCTCCTGGTACTGCTGTGTCGATATAAAAACGCCAAAGGTGAGACTTTTATCAATTCTCATTTAACTTGTTTAAGAGAAAAATGTCGAATTACAAAATTTTAAAACAGTAATGTCCTGATATAATAATATGCATTTTTCATTACAGGTTCCTGTTGTAACAGGATATTCTCGTGAGTACACCTGTCTTTCAACTACGTTCCTTTTCATACAATAAAATATCATCTGTGTGTTTCATGAGTATCTCTCTCCATGTAGGCCCCCCCAGCCACACAGCACCAACCTGGACCCCCAACAGGACCAAGGATCTACCCAGGGCCAGGCTCCTGATGCTGGGTATACACACCTGCAGCATGGTCAGTCTCTCAGCCCAGATCACTATCACTCTCCTCTCTCTGTAACTTCATCCACTGACCTTTCACCATCCACTTTGTGTGCAACATGTTACTGTGCTCTATGTCCCTAGGCAATCTGAGGGATAACTAACCAATTAATCTTTCTCTCTCTTCTTTGACCAACAGGTGGCGCTAACATCTACGATGCAATCACTCCCTCATACAATAATGACAATGGTATTGTTACTCTATGTTAAGTTTAGCATGAATACAGTATAGCGTTGTTGTTGCAGTTGTTCTTCATATGTTTAATATGACTAGCATACTAAGACTAAGTAGAGATATTAGTGTATTACCTGTATGTTTCAGATGCTGCTGCTGCTACTGCTGGACCAAGTGATGTGATGTACGCCCAGATTCAACTCAAAAAGTTGGACAAGAAAAAGAAAAGTAATTCTTAACTGTAACATAAATTAATACAAAATGTAGCAGTGTTTTTTACTAATCAGATTTGATACAAACTTACAAATTCTCTCCTCCTCCTCCTCTTCCTCCTCCTCCTCCTCCTTAGAAAAGCCAGCTGATCCAAAAGAAAATCCAGTCTATTCTGAGGTCAAGTTAGGGAAGGCCACAGGTAAGACCCATTCTACAGGTCGGCAGTCAGTGAAATCTAAATGTACAATTTTGGAATTTCAATGAAGATGCAGAATATGCAATAAGCTATTTCCTTAATTTGTTGACTGGATATTTCCATTTTCAGCAGCAACTGGACATGCTGAGGTTGACCTTAAACAGAAGGCCAAAGCCAAGAAGAAGAAAGGTAAGACTAGAAATCTCTCCTTCCATATTCCCCCTATCATAACCTCCCACCTCTTTGACCCCATATTGACTAGCTGTATATTATTATGTATATAACTGTTCTATTATTCTGATGTTTATCCTCACCCCTTACAGAAACAGAAACCCCACCTGAGGCAGATTCGGTCTATTCTCAAGTGAAGCCAGTCACAGCCCCAGGTAAGACTAATAGCCATATGCTAATGATACTTAATATGATACTAATATGGAACTATTTCTCTGAAGTATAATGTATGTATTTAAAGTATGTATTTTTGTTTGATTCTTAAGAGTTTGTTTGACTGCATGTCCTCAACAACTTTGTGTGGTGATATGTTGCAGGACCTTGAGGGGGGCAGGGATGGACGGATGGAAGGATGGAGTGATGGAGGGATGGATGGGTGGAAGGATGGAGGGATGGAGGGATGGAGGGATGGAGTGATGGAGGGATGGAGGGATGGAGGGATGGATGGATGGAGGGATGGATGGAGGGATGGAGGGATGGAGGGATGGAGGGATGGAGGGATGGATGGATGGATGGATGGATGGATGGATGGAGGGATGGAAGGATGGAGTGATGGAGGGATGGAGGGATGGAGGGATGGAGGGATGGAGGGATGGAAGGATGGAGGGATGGAGGGATGGAGGGATGGAGGGATGGATGGATGGAGGGATGGAAGGATGGAGGGATGGAAGGATGGAGTGATGGAGGGATGGAGGGATGGATGGAGGGATGGAGGGACACACCATCAGAGGAGGAGCGGAAGGATATGCGTGAACATGGATTATGCACGCTCAAGGATCACAAGCAAACAGACACACACACAATAACACCTTGTACTTTAAAGATTTATTTTCGTATTTTATTTACCAACAGATATATTTTACTTAAGCATGGTTTAATTGTGTATTACTGTTACAGCTTTATATAAAATATAAGGTGTAATGATAACGGATCTTATCTGCAGCTACAGGAATTATCTGCCTTGTATTGTGTATTGAGTATTATTGTTTTGTTGTAAATGTGTTAAAATGTATTATCTTTAATGTATTATATCTGTCATTCAGATGATACAATAACATATTTGTATATGAATTTCCAAAATATTATAGGTATTATTCATATTTTCTTCTAATGACCTGTACTTTTACAATATCTTTGCATTGTGCTTTTTTAATAAACTATTTTTATCAACCAGATGGCATGAGTGCTTTCTTACAGTAAATGGATATTGTCATCATCATCAACTTTTCCATATAACCTGCTTTGGTCAAACCTCCTTTCAGCCTAATATAGATCTTAGGCTCCTAAATGTGTGAGTTAAAGTAAAAATGCCGTACCCCATCAGTGGAAGACCCATTGAGATTTTCAGAATGACTTTTTGGGGAAGTGTGCCTTCTCAGTTTTATGATGTCATATTCAAACAGACCACCATAGTCCCTGTGCCCAAGAAAGCGAAGGTAACCTTCCTAAATGATTAGTCCTCTCCTGTACTCCTTGTTCACCCACGACTGCGTGGCCAAGCACGACTCAACACTATCATTAAGTTTGCTGACGACACAACAGTGGTAGGCCTGATCACAGAAAACTATGAGACAGCCTATAGGGAGGAGGTCAGAGACCTGGCAGTGTGGTGCCAGGACAACAACCTCTCCCTCAATGTGAGCAAGACAAAGGAGCTCATCGTGGACTGTAGGAAAAGGATGGCCGAACAGGCCCCCATTAGCATCGACGGGGCTGTAGTGGAGTGGGTCGAGAGTTTCAAGTTCATTGGTGTCCACCTCACCAACAAACTATCATGGTCCAAACACACCAAGACAGTCGTGAAGAGGGCACGACAACACCTTTTCCCCCTCAGGAGACTGAAAAGATTTGGCAGGGATCCCCAGATCCTCAAAAGGTTCTACAGCTGCACCATCGAGAGCATCCTGACCGGTTGCATCACCACCTGGTATGGCAACTGCTTGGCATCTAACCGTAAGGCGTTACAGAGGGTAGTGCGTACGTCCCAGTACATCACTGGGACCAACCTTCCTGCCATCCAGGACCCCCCCCTTTATTTTTACACTGCTGCTACTCGCTGTTTATTATTTATGCATGTTCACTTTACCCCCTACCTACATGTACAAATTATCTTGACTAACCTGTACCCCGCGACATTGTCTCGGTACCAGTACCCCCTGTATATAGCCTCGTTATTGTTATATATTTTTATTGTGTTACTTTATTTTTTACTTTAGTTTATTTAGTAAATATTTTCTTAACTCTATTTTTTGAACTGCATTATTGGTTAAGGGCTTGTAAGTAAGCATTTCACAGTAAGGTCTACACCTGTTGTATTTGCGCATGTGAAAATGTATGCACTCACTAACTGTAAGTCGCTCTGGATAAGAGCATCTTCTAAATGACTAAAATGTAAAATTTAATGTGACAAATACAATTTGATTTGATATGATTTGATATCCTGTCTGCAGGAGTTCTGAGGAGCTGGTCAGTACTGGTACTGTGTATCACTTCCTTTTAATATTGAAATGTGGACATGCAAGTCTATGATGGCAAAGGGATCTTCCAAGTAAGCAAAGCTCAGACTCATGGGCCAGGGTCTGGTATTTACATGGAAACAATATTGAATATTTGTATTACTGTGTTGAATTCCAGGTAGTAACCTACGGATGCATGATTACCAGTTCTCCCATATTGCCTCCTCATCCTAAAGATAGGTCATGCCGAATAATTGCGTTAGTGGTTTATGACTATTTTCAGTATCCCTGCATGGTCTGGAAGGTCACTGTTCCAGTTAGGGGGTTTCTATGTCTATGTGTTTATGTGTATGTGGTCAGGCAGACAGCCAGCAGCCAGGTCATTGTCACTGCTCCTGAGAAACAGAAACTGGAAATGACATCACCAAAAGATGTTACCTGAAACGTAGAAGTGGGGCCTTTGTCAGAAACCTGGGACCCAATACCTTCTGAAAAAGTTGGCAGGTGTTTCATATCCCTCAGCCACACTGTCCTATGAGCATGCAGAAGAAGTCATACAAACACTTCTCCAGACATATGAAGCCTAGATGAAAATGCACACACACTGTTATGATATTTTCTCTCTCTCTCGCTCTCTCTCTATAACCCCCCCTCTCGCTCGCTCTCTCTCCCTCTCTCTCTCTCTTTCTCTTTCCTTCTCTTTCGTTCTCTCTCTCCTCCCCCGAACCCTCCCTCTATCTTTCTCTGCAACTTTGAGTGGTCTGCTCACTCTTCCCATTCCAAGATGGCGTAGCAGTGCGGTCGCTTTTATTCATTGTCCTTGTGTAAATATCCCGTTTCTTGTTTTTTTGTCTATTTTGTATATATTTCTCAATTTTTACTTTTCATTCTTTAACTAAATATACTTTCCTGCAACCCGCCTCACCCAACGTGGAAAGGATTCTATTATTTCTTTATAACTTTCATCAAGAACCTTAAGCTGAAACTAGTGTAGCTGCAACTGAATGGCTACTTGCTATTAGTCACCGTTAGCGTCTTCACCATTGTCCGTGGCCTACACTATCCACCAGCCAGCTCTAGCTCTAGCCTGGACAATTCGTCGGCCAGTCTGCACAGCGTGCTATCGACCCAGAGCTTATTGGACTTTCTGCCGGAATCACTGGACCCTAGCGCCGGATCATCGCAACCAGCTAGCTAGCTGCAACCTGTTGTTGGCTAATTACCATTGCCCTATAGCAAGCACCAGTTAGCCTTGAGCTAGCCTCAGGCCCATCTCCCGGCTATCTACCTCTCTGTCAACCGGACGGGACCTCCTAGTGTTGACACTGAGCCCCGCCGATCCAACACGACTAGTTTGCCGACGAAATAGTCTGATGTGGTTTCAACAGGCTTCCCGTTGCGACGACCACGAAGATTCATCTGCTAGCCCCGGCCCGCTAGCACACGCAAACTACAACTGTGCTCCCTGCTAGCTGTGCTGAAGCACCAATTTGAACTGCTCTCGGACTCACATATTGCTGTTCACTGGACCTTATGATCACTCAGCTGCACAGCTGATGCCTGCTGGACTGTTCCTTTACACGGTACCCTGTCCTGTTTATTCTGTTTAGCCTTAGCCCAAACGTTATCGCTATTACCAGTTGTTGTCTTAGCTCTTTCTAATAACACCTGTGACTGCTTTATGCCTCTCTCCCATGTCAATTATGCCTTGCCTATTGCTGTTTGGGTTAGTTCTTATTATAAAATTTCACTGTAGAACCCCTAGTCCCTCTCAAACTGCCACAAATAGTTCCTTTGTTCCACCCCCCATACACGCCGAGACCGGCTCAATCGGTGCCTCCAGTGATGCTATCTCTTTCATTGTTACCCAACGCTTAGGGTTACCTGAACTGTACTCATATCCTTCCATATCCTTTTCTGTACATAATGCCCTGAATCTTTTCTACAACGCCCGGAGAACTGCCCCCTTTATTCTATGTACCCAACGCACTAGAAGACCAGTTCTTAAAGCCTTTAGTCGTATCCTTATTCTAGTCCTCCTCTGTTCCTCTGGTGATGTAGAGGCTAACCCAGGCCCTGCAGCCCCCAGTATCACTCCTACACCCCAGGAGCTATCATTTGTTGACTTCTGTAACCGTAAAAGTCTTGGTTTTCTGCACGTAAATATCAGAAGCCTCCTTCCTAAGTTTGAGTTATTCACTGCGTTAGCACACTCCGCCAACCCTGATGTTCTAGCAGTGTCTGAATCTTGGCTTAGGAAGGCCACCAAAAATTCTGAAATTTCCATCCCCAACTATAACATTTTCCGTCTAGATAGAACTGCCAAAGGGGGTGTAGTTGCAATCTACTGTAGAGATAGCCTGCAGAGCTCTATCACACTATCCAGGTCTGTGCCCAAACAGTTTGAGCTTCTACTTCTAAAAATCCACCTTTCCAGAAATAAATCTCTCACTGTTGCCGCTGCTACAGACCCCCTCAGCCCCCAGCTGTGACCTGGACACCATATGTGAATTGATTGCCCCCCATCTATCCTCAGAGTTCGTACTGCTTGGTGACCTAAATTGGGATATGCTTAACACCCCAGCCATCCTACAATCTAAACTAGATGCCCTCAATCTCACACAAATTATCAACGAACCTACCAGTTACAACCCTAAATCCGTAAACATGGGTACCCTCATAGATATCATCCTGACTAACTTACCCTCTAAATACACCTCCGCTGTCTTCAACCAGGATCTCAGCGATCACTGCCTTATTGCCTGCGTCCGTAACGGGTCCGCGGTCAAACGACCACCCCCTCATCACAGCAGTTAGGAAAGCAAAGGCTAACTTTTTCAAACAGAAATTTGCATCCTGTAGCACTAACTCCAAAATGTTTTGGGACACTGTAAAGTCCAATGAAAATAAGAGCACTTCCTCCCAGCTGCCCACTGCACTGAGGCTAGGAAACACTATCACCACCGATAAATCTACAATAATCGAGAATTTCAACAAGCATTTTGCTACGGCTGGCCATGCTTTCCACCTGGCTACCACTACCCCGGCCACCAGCTCTGCACCCTCCGCTGCAACTTGCCCATGCCCCCCCCCGCTTCTCCTTCACACAAATCCAGACAGCTGATGTTCTGAAAGAGCTGCAAAATCTGGACCCCTACAAATCATCTGGGCTAGACAATCTGGACCCTTTCTTTCTAAAACTAGCCGCCGAAATTGTTGCAACCCCTATTACTAGCCTGTTCAACCTCTCTTTCGTAACGTCTGAGATCCCCAGAGATTGGAAAGCTGCCGCGGTCATCCCCCTCTTCAAAGGGGGTGACACTCTAGATCCAAACTGTTACAGACCCATATCCATCCTGCCCTGCCTTTCAAAAGTTTTTGAAAGCCAAGTCAACAAACAGATCACCGACCATTTCGAATCCCACGTACCTTCTCCGCTATGCAATCCGGTTTCCGAGCTGGTCATGGGTGCACTTCAGCCACGCTCAAGGTCCTAAACGATATTATAACCGCGATCGATAATAGACAGTACTATGCAGCCGTTTTCATTGACCTGGCCAAGGCTTTCGACTCTGTCAACCACCGCATTCTTATTGGCAGACTAAATAGCCTTGGTTTCTCAAATGACTGCCTCGCCTGGTTCACCAACTACTTCTCAGATAGAGTTCAATGTGTCAAATCGGAGGGCCTGTTGTCTGGACCTATGCCAGTCTCTATGGGGGTGCCACAGGGTTCAAATCTTGGGCCGACTCTTTTCTCTGTGTATATCAATGACGTCGCTCTTGCTGCTGGTGACTCTCAGATCCACCTCTACGCAGACGACACCATTTTGTATACATCTGGCCCTTCATTGGACACTGTGTTAACAAACCTCCAAACGAGCTTCAATGCCATACAACACTCCTTCAGTAGCCTCCAACTGCTCTTAAACACTAGTAAAACTAAATGCATGCTCTTCAACCGAACGCTGCTTGCACCCGCCCACCCGACTAGAATCACTACTCTCGACGGGTCTGACCTAGAGTATGTGGACAACTACAAATATCTAGGTGTCTGGTTAGACTGTAAACTCTCCTTCCAGACTCACATTAAGAATCTCCAATCCAAAGTTAAATCTAGAATCGGTTTCCTATTTCGCAACAAAGCCTCCTTCACTCATGCTGCCAAACATGCCCTCGTAAAACTGATTATCCTACCGATCCTTGACTTCGGCGATGTCATTTACAAAATAGCCTCCAACACTCTACTCAGCAAATTGGATGTAGTCTATCACAGTGCCATCCGTTTTGTCTCCAAGCCCCATATACTACCCACCACTGTGACCTGTACGCTCTTGTTGGCTGGTCCTCACTACATATTCGTCGCCAAACCCACTGGCTCCAGGCCATCTATAAATCACTGCTAGGCAAATCCCCGCCTTATCTTAGCTCATTGGTCACCATAGCAACACCCACCCGTAGTCTGCGCTCCAGCAGGTATATCTCACTGGTCATCCCCAAAGCCAACACCTCCTTTGGCCGCCATTCCTTTCAGTTCTCTGCTGCCAATGACTGGAACCAATTGCAAAAATCTCTGAAGCTGGAGACACTTATCTCCCTCACTAACTTTAAGCATCAGTTGTCAGAGCACCTTACCGATCACTGCACCTGTACACAGCCCATCTGAAATTAGCCCGCCCAACTACCTCATCCCTATATTGTTATTTATTGTGCTCATTTGTACCCCAGTATCTCTATTTGCACATCATCTCTTGCACATCTATCATTCCAGTGTTAATACTAATTGTAATTATTTTGCACTATAGCCTATTTATTGCCTTACCTCCATAACTTGCTACATTTGCACACACTGTATATATATTTATTTCTGTTGTATTTTTGACTTTGTTTTGTTTTACCCCATATGTAACTCTGTGTTGTTGTTTTTATCGCACTGCTTTGTTTTATCTTGGCCAGGTCGCAGTTGTAAATGAGAACTTGTTCTCAACTGGTTTACCTGGTTAAATAAAGGTGAAATAAAAAAAATAAAAAAAATAAAAAAGTAACAAAGCTACCGGTATCTGTGAAACATCATGACCATTAACAACACAACCAGCAGCAGCTAGGAAACACACGTTCCAAAACCACCACCACCAGACTGGTCAGCACAGTGACAGACCCCAAACACACCCACACCTCATCGTCTAACTCTCAAACTGAGTGAAGGGTTATTTTCAGAGAACAACTATAGAATGAGACTTCCTTTTCAACTAACATACAGTAATTTTTTATAGAACAGCAGCCCTCATCAAAAGGAAGTCTCTGCTCTTTCTCTACTGTAGTATCTGAGGAATTATGACTTTGCTAATGTTTTCAAATGGAACCTGAGAGGAGGTTTATTCAGCTTAGAGGGAGCATCTGGGGAGTAGTTTTATGGGGACACCCCATAGAACAGAGGAAGTCTGTTGTGTGGAGACAGGTGATTGGTCTGTAGGGAAAACACCCATATCAGATTACATAGGATAACGTTTTGGAACGTTAAGACAAAAGAAGACAGAATAATCATATTTGAGATGGGGCGATTATTCTCCAGGTATCTGCAGGTATCTGTAAATCGACGCTGTAACCCTTTGTTATGAATAAACCTTTATGATGAAAATACAGCGTCAGCGGTTCTCCTTGATCACACAGCATAATTAGCAACGTTTTCTCGACACAACATTACTCTTTCTTCTCTGTGTGCTTTGGTTAGTCAACTGCTTCCTACCAGTGACAGTGATAGATAAGGACATACAGCCAGAGGAAACAGTCAAACAACGCCTTAAAGAGATGTCTGGTGGTCCCTTCTCCTGCTTCTCCAAACAGGGAATACTCCTTCTCCTACTCTCCAACCTCCACCATGGTAAGTTTTGTGACAATTTTTATTCATTTGAACATTTTAAACACAATACAACAACAATACAACCATCGCCGAGGATGACACAAAAAAGTTTTCAAAATGTATCCCCATTGTGGACCTCAAGAAAATACATGAAAACAAAAATATACACAAGATAACATGAAAGCAAAAAACACCTAAAATACATCTCATCAATATGGAGGAAACCGTAAAAGGAATAAAATAGATTACCAAGTAACGTTCATTGAAACAATTATACTTTGTTGTGCAGTTTTAAAGCATTTTGCCCATAAACTATTTCTTAGGGTTTATCTTAAAACTCCCTAGCGTATATTGATGGATTTTATATGGTTTGGCACACCATTCCATTCCTCTGCGCCAGTGTTAAGGAAATAGCTTTTTCCAGCCACGCTCCTATAGAGCAGCAGTCTCATACTGGCAACACTGGCTCTGGTGTGATGACTATGAGAGTCTCTAATGAAATTAAAATAACCAGAAAGGTAACTGGGGGCAAGGTCATGTATCACTTTAAAAACCATCAACAGTTTAATCTGCACCACCAGGAGATTAACTGGAAGCCAGTTCAGTTCCCTGAAATGATTAGGACCAACGTGCATCCCAATGGCTGAGCTTGAGTATAATTCTCATTAGTTTGTTTTGGGCCGTTTAAAGTTTGTCCTTCAGATTTTTTTATACTCCACTGAACCATGAGATAGAAGCATAGCCATAGTGGCACCGTATCAGAGATGTTTCCAGGGTCCTCATAGTCTCTGTATACAGGAACTTGGCTACCTTGCCAGGAACTTTGTCCTGCAGTGAACATTTCCAATGGCCTTCAGAACCATAAGTTTGCATGTTATGTGTTGGTCCAGTTCACATCCCAATGTATGTAACATAGCATTTTTCCTTCACCACTACACCATTAAACTTGACCGAGAAGTTGGAAGAGTTTCTCACTTTGTTTTCGGAACCAAACAGGATACATTCTGTCTGCCTAAATGGATAACCACTTACTGACTTTAGTCAGTTGGCTGCTTAGGGTCTTTTCAACGGTATCCTTAGTCTAATGTGAAACCAAGAGGGTAGAATAATTCTCATGTGCATTTGTTTGATGGTATGATAAAGTTTGGAAAACCGTTAGCTTTCTCTAAATTCATTGTTGGTCTTTGCATGGTGTGTTGACTGTAGAATGCCTAGTCATCAGTGATTGGTTGGATATCTCGAAACGTTTGCTTTATTACTGTGTGATAACACCTACATAATACCTATATTCAGCAACATATCATGATGTATTGATTCTGCAGTGCTTCTAGAACGCAAGAGATCTTATGACCCTGTGCTAGATGATTGTCATTCATTACATTTAAGGTGATATGAGACTGTATGTAATTATTGTTTGTATTACATAATAAGATACATTGCATGACTAGGATAACTGCAGTTCTGCCATAAATTCTTCAATTAACTGTAACTGTATTTATTTCTTAATTCATGACTGATGTTTTGTGTGTAAGGGTTTATAAAACATCACTTCAGACTGACATGTATTTATAATGTTGCCCATGCAGTATATGATGCATTTCTGGGGAATAATTACTCAGTAAACACAGTGGGATTTGTATTTGTGAGCTGAGGAGGAGTTATCAGATCCACCCCCAATTCTCTTTTCCTGTCATCTCATACTATTCTGCTGAATGTGGGGGAGGAGCGGACTTTAATAAAGTAAAGATGGACCCACACACTCAGTTACGTAAAGATATAAAGTGCAAATATGTAAAGTGCCACGTACAGTATAAATGAAACCTGGAAATGCACTATATAAATCCAATCCATTATTATCTATTATTGATTAGGTAACACTTTGCATTGCAGAGTATTATTGTGTAATTAGTCATGTAGGCACACTGTAACAAGTATTACATTGTAACAATGAGTAATTACAATACTTGCTACACCATACTTACATGAATAATTACACAGCAGTAAGTGTAACCATTGATTGATGTCAGAATGCCAGTGTCAATTTTTGTGTTTCAGGTGTGGGTGTTTCTTCATACCTGTCATTCCACAAGACAGTAGGGGACTCCGTGGAGATGCCTGCAGGCTTAGAGGGGCAAAATGTCACTCTAATTAATTGGAGGTATAGCGAAAAGGATATTGCAAAATTCAACTCAGAAGGTTTATATTTCCATGGATCCCAGTTCAAGGGGAGACTAGAAATGAATGCCAAAGACTTCAGTTTAACAATTAGGAAACTGACTCTGCAAGACTCAGGGGAATATCTAGTTATTGCTGAAACAGACAAGCAGATTCCCAGTAAGGCTGTCACTCTGCAGGTTCACGGTAGGCAGCTATCACCTTCTTTACATAGTTTACTTTTCTATGACTATAGTGTTAATGACATATTCCATCCTTTGTCTTACACTCTGGTAACATCTTGTTGACGACTGATTACGTCTCTCTCTCTCTCTCTCTCTCTCTCTCTCTCTCTCTCTCTCTCTCTCTCTCTCTCTCTCTCTCTCTCTCTCTCTCTCTCTCTCTCTCTCTCTCTCTCTCTCTCTCTCTCTCTCTCTCTCTCTCTCTCAGAGCCTATATCCAAGGTGGTGATCCAGACAGACATCACGCTATTAGCCAACCACTCCTGTACGGTGCGGCTGGTGTGCAACGTGTCCTGCTACTCCAACCTTACATACACCTGGGAGAAAGACAATGAGGTGTACACGGACGCCCAGCAGATTCACCTCTCTCTCTCTCCTGCAGAGAGAGACATCATTGTAACATGCAATGCCTCCAACCTAGTCAGCTGGAAATCTGCCTTTGCAACAGTAAAGTGTAGTAATGACACAACCACACCAGGTACCTAGATATCATAATAATCCCTTCCATACACTTTTCAGTGTGCTTATATGCTTATTTACATTTACGTCATTTAGCAGACACTCTTATCCAAATATAATATATAATACATGTGATTACATTGGATGTATATGACATAGTGCCATTTCGTTTTTATCATATCGTGTAGTCTAATCATGTGTGTTGTACAATATTTGACAGGACTGGTGTGGTATACCATCTATGTCGGAGTATCAGTAGGAGGCGCTGTGGTGCTGATCCTCACTGTAGCTGTGGCAGTGTTCTACTGCAGGGGCCGCCGTAACACAGGTATGTACTGCTTAGGGCCCTTAACTATACTTACAGTTACATTTCAGGTGGTTCTAGAAATATTCTTCAGCTGATTTTTTTTTTTTGTGAGGATTTGCTAGGAATTGGGAAAAGAGTGAGACCCCTCAGAAGTTTTGTTTATTAATTCCTGGGTATGTTTGTTGATATCCTGTTTAAAATGTATCTGATTGGTTAATATTTTGTTCTTATCAAAGACAGCACTGTCAACACAATATATGCTGATGTTATGATCAACACAATCATTAAAGATGTAAGTATACATTGCCGTTATTATGTATCTGAATGTGTGGAAGCTGTATGTACTGTTTTGTAATGGGCTGTATTTTGATTCCAGACAAGATCGAACAGTCAGGTAAACCCAATGTCCATCTATGAGACTGTCAATGATCTGGCTATCCCAAGATTGAATGAGGTAAGATATAAATAGTCATAATGTAAAAATGTCTGTGATTGAATGGAAGACTATGTACGGTAGTCTACTTTGAAAATAGTCAATACATTTCTTGATGCTGAAAGAGTTTTTTCTTGATTATCTGTCACATGTAGCCGCAGACTCTGTATGACAAGATCGCATTTGGACGCCCAGAGCCCCCCACCTCTCCCTACCAGAAAGTACTGTGAGCTGAACAGGATGTGGTCATAGGCTGGGCCTTTCATAGATACAGAACACTCTGCATCCTCTGCATCTTGCATGTGTATGTAGTTAGGCCAAGATGTTACTGGTTAATTTCATCACGACCTACACTATTTGCTTACTTTTTCATGATTGGAATCTTCTCCCTTTGTTGATTCTCATAGATACAGTGTATCATAAGGCCTTATGTCTTTCTTTGAGGGCCTAGTTACAATTAGGAGATTCTGAAACGTGTAATTGGCAGTAGTAGACGTGGTGATCAAAAGTGATCATATGTTGGATTTCTATTTCATTGATTAAAGAGAAGAGTTGTAGATAATAGAAATACATTGATTTGTGAGAATGATTTATGCATGGGGAGTAGAAAGTGTACTCTCTTGCATTAGGATTATGTGCTTGCCAAGCATCAATTAGGTTGTAATCAGAGAGTATATGCTGGTGAGCCTTGGTTGCGTGTGGATTGTAGTTAATCTTATTTGATTTGTCCACATGTCCAAAAAGGCATTCATGTCTGTCCCAATAACCAGATGGTATTCAGTTAATAAAAATAAAAAGCTTTTCATCATAGGTACACGTCAACTATGACAGACAAAATGAGAAAAAGAAATCCAGAAAATCACATTGTAGGATCTTTTATGAATTTATTTGCAAATTATGGTGGAAAATAAGTATTTGGTCAATAACAAAAGTTTCTCAATACTTTGTTATATACCCTTTGTTGGCAATGACACAGGTCAAATGTTTTCTGTAAGTCTTCACAAGGTTTTCACACACTGTTGCTGGTATTTTGGCCCATTCCTCCATGCAGATCTCCTCTAGAACAGTGATGTTTTGGGGCTGTCGCTGGGCAACACAGACTTTCAACTCCCTCCAAAGATTTTCTATGGGGTTGAGATCTGGAAACTGGCTAGGCCACTCCAGGACCTTGAAATGCTTCTTACGAAGCCACTCCTTCGTTGCCCGGGCGGTGTGTTTGGGATCATTGTCATGCTGAAAGACCCAGCCACGTTTTATCTTCAATGCCCTTGCTGATGGAAGGAGGTTTTCACTCAAAATCTCACGATACATGGCCCCATTCATTCTTTCCTTTACACGGATCAGTCGTCCTGGTCCCTTTGCAGAAAAACAGCCCCAAAGCATGATGTTTCCACCCCCATGCTTCACAGTAGGTATGGTGTTCTTTGGATGCAACTCAGCATTCTTTGTCCTCCAAACACGACGAGTTGAGTTTTTACCAAAAAGTTATATTTTGGTTTCATCTGACCATATGACATTCTCCCAATCATCTTCTGGATCATCCAAATGCACTCTAGCAAACTTCAGACGGGCCTGGACATGTACTGGCTTAAGCAGGGGGACACGTCTGGCACTGCAGGATTTGAGTCCCTGGCGGCGTAGTGAGACCCGCAGCTCTCTGCAGGTCATTCACTAGGTCCCCCCGTGTGGTTCTGGGATGTTTGCTCACCATTCTTGTGATCATTTTGACCCCACGGGGTGAGATCTTGCGTGGAGCCCCAGATCGAGGGAGATTATCAGTGGTCTTGTATGTCTTCCATTTCCTAATAATTGCTCCCACAGTTGATTTCTTCAAACCAAGCTGCTTACCTATTGCAGATTCAGTCTTCCCAGCCTGGTGCAGGTCTACAATTTTGTTTCTGGTGTCCTTTGACAGCTCTTTGGTCTTGGCCATAGTGGAGTTTGGAGTGTGACTGTTTGAGGTTGTGGACAGGTGTCTTTTATACTGATAACAAGTTCAAACAGGTGCCATTAATACAGGTAACGAGTGGAGGACAGAGGAGCCTCTTAAAGAATAAGTTACAGGTCTGTGAGAGCCAGAAATCGTGCTTGTTTGTAGTTGACCAAATACTTATTTTCCACCATAATTTGCAAATAAATTCATAAAAAATCCTACAATGTGATTTTCTGGAGAAAAAAATGCTAAATTTGTCTGTCATAGTTGACGTGTACCTATGATGAAAATTACAGGCCTCTCTCATCTTTTTAAGTGGGAGAACTTGCACAATTGGTGGCTGACTAAATACTTTTTTTCCCCACTGTATAAATAATTTAGTTATTAAGTTAAATTAAGACTAATGAAATTAGTGTACCAATCCGTTAAAAGTGTCAGGTGTTGGTGTGCAGCGGTAGGACGGAGTCAGGCGCAGGACACAGAACTGAGTAAATAACGAACTTTACTCGGAAAACAACAAATCTAATTTCCACGCAGGGAAATAAAACAGCTCACAGCATTATACAACACCAAACAAAGAACAATCACTCACAAAACCATGAGGGAAGCAGAGGGTTAAATAGGGAAATAACCATAACGTGATGGGAACCAGGTGTGTACAATCAAGACAAAACATACACCGGGGCCTCACTGCGGTGGCGGTCGGCGCTCGCCTTCTGTCGCCTGATGGCCCTTTGCAGGCGCATGTGGGCAGCGTCCCATGTCTCCTCCCAGCGCCGAAACCTTCCCGCCACCGCAGGTGCCTCGATCTGGCTCTGATGCCACGGTGCCAGGACCGGCTGATAACCTAGTACACACTGAAACGGAGACAGGTTAGTGGAGGAGTGGAGGAGGGAGTTTTGGGCCATCTCTGCCCAGGGGATGAAAGCCGCCCACTCCCTCTGGCCCGTCCTGGCAATAGGACCGCAGAAACCTACCCACATCCTGGTTTACTCTCTCAACCTGCCCATTACTCTCCGGGTGAAACCCTGAGGTCAGGCTGACCGAGACCCCCAGAGGTTTCTTGAACGCCCTCCAGACCCTCGATGTGAACTGGGGACCCCGATCAGACACTATATCCTCAGGCACCCCGTAGTGCCGGAAGACGTGTGTAAACAGAGCCTCCGCAGTCTGTAAGGAAAGGAAGGAGATGGCAGGACTTAGAAAACCGATCCAGAACGACCAGGATCGTGGTGTTACCTTGTGATGGATAAAATCCATCACAAAATCCACGATAGGTGTTACCGCGGTCGTTGTGGAACGGGTAGGGGTTGTAATTTCCCTCTGGGCAGGTGTCTAGGTGCCTTGCACTGAGCGCACACCGAGCAGGAGGAAACATAAACCCTCACGTCCTTAGCTAAAGTGGGCCACCAGTACTTCCCACTAAGACAGCGCACTGTCCGACCGATGCCAGGATGACCAGAGGAGGGTGACGTGTAAGCCCAACAGATCAATCGATCGCGGACATCAGACGGAATGTACATACGCTCAACTGGACACTGGGTGGGAGTGGGCTCCATACATAAAGCCCGGCTGATGTCCGCGTCAACCTCCCATACCACCGGTGCCACCAGGCAAGAAGCTGGAAGTATGGGAGTGGGATCCGTGGACCGCTCCTCTGTGTCATACATCCAGGACAGAGCATCTGCCTTAGCGTTCTGGGAACCTGGTCTGTAGGACAGGGTGAAAACAAAACGAGTGAAAAACATGGCCCACCTTGCCTGACGAGGGTTCAGTCTCCCCGCCGCCCGGATGTACTCCAGATTGTGGTGGTCAGTCCAAATGAGGAAAGGGTGTTTAGCCCCCTCAAGCCAATGTCTCCACGCCTTCAGAGCTTTGACCACAGCTAACAGGTCCCGGTCCCCCACATCATAGGCGGAGCTTTGGTGGCGTACCCGAGCGCTGAGACAGCACAGCTCCTATCCCAGCCTCGGACGCGTCCACCTCTACTATGAATGCTAAGGAGGGATCCGGATGAGTCAGCACGGGAGCTGAGGTAAACAAAGCCTTCAGGTGACCAAAAGCCCTGTCCGCCCCAGCTGACCACTGCAGTCGCACCGGTCCCCCCTTCAGCAAGGAGGTAATGGGAGCCGCTACCTGACCAAAGCCCTGGATAAACCTCCAGTAGTAGTTGGCAAACCCTAAGAACCGCTGCACTTCCTTTACCGTGGTTGGAGTCGGCCAATTACGCACGGCTGAAATGCGGTAATTTTTCATCTCCACCCCTGACGCGGACAGGCGGTACCCTAGGAAGGAGATGGACTGTTGGAAGAACAGACATTTCTCAGCCTTGACGTACAGGTCATGCTCCAACAGTCGACCAAGCACCTTGCGCACCAGGGACACATGCTCGGCACGTGTTGCGGAGTATATGAGAATGTCATCTATATACACCAATACACCCTGCCTGTGCAGGTCCCTGAAGATCTCGTCTACAAAGGATTGGAAGACTGATGGAGCATTCGTCAACCCGTACGGCATGACGAGGTACTCATAGTGCCCAGAGGTGGTACTAAATGCAGTCTTCCACTCATCCCCCTCCCGGATACGCACAAGGTTGTACGCGCTCCTGAGATCCAATTATGTGAAGAAGCGCGCCCGTGCAATGACTCGGTGACACTGGCTATGAGAGGCAACGGGTAACTGTACTTCACCGTGATCTGATTGAAACCCCGATAGTCAATGCACGGGCGTAAACCTCCATACTTCTTCTTCACAAAAAACAAACTTGAGGAGGCAGGTGAAGTGGAAGGCCAAATATATCCCTGTCCTAGAGATTCGGAGACATATGTTTCCATAGCCGCCGTCTCCTCCTGTGACAGGGGATAAACGTGACTCCTGGGAAGTGCTGCGTCTACCTGGAGATTTATCGTACAATCCCCCCGGTCGATGGGGTGGTAATTGAGTCGCCTTCTATTTACAGAAGGCGAGAGCCAAATCGGCATATTCTGGGGGGATGTGCATGGGGGAGACCTGGTTTGGACTCTCCACCGTAGTTGCACCTATGGAAACACCTACACACCCCCCTGAGCACTGACGTGACCATCCCTTCAGACCCCTCTGTTGCCACGAAATAGTGGGGTCATGATGGGCCAACCAGGGAAGCCCCAACACCACAGGAAAATCTATCAGGAGGAGACTTATACTCTCCTCATGACCCTCCTGCGTTATCATACCTAGTGAGCTGTGACCTCCCTAATCAGGCCCGATCCTAAAGGACGACTATCTAAGGCATGTACAGGGAAGGGCACATCAACAGGAACAATAGGGATCCCTAATCTAAGTGCAAATGCACGGTCAATAAAGTTCCCAGCTGCGCCTGAATCTACTAGCGCCTTGTGCTTGGAATGCGGGGAAAACTCAGGAAACTTTACACAGACATACATTTGCGCAACAGGGAGCTCTGGGTGAGTCTGGTGCCTACTCACCTGGGATGATCCACCAGTGCCCTGCCTGCTGCCTCGACTCCCTGGGGAACCTCCCCAGCACCGACCAGCAGTGTGCCCTCTGCGGCCACAGGTGGTGAAGGAAAGGGCCCCCCCTCCGGTCACCCTAAGAGCAGCACTTCCGAGCTCCATAGGTTAGACTCGGAAGTGCTGGGGGATGTAACGGACGGACCCCAATCCGAGCGTTCGCGGGTGGTCAACAGGTTATCCAGCCAGATGGATTAATCCACCAGCTGGTCGAGGTTAAGGATGGTGTCCCTGCAGGCCAGCTCCCGACGGATGTCCTCCCGTAGATTTCACCGGTAATGGTCGATCAGGGCCCTCTCATTCCATCCCGCGCTGGCAGCCAAGGTCCTGAAGTCAAGTGTGAAGTCCTGTGCGCTCCTCTTCCCCTGTCTGAGATGGACCAAGCGTTCCCCCGCCGCTCTCCCCTCAGGCGGATGATTGAAAACCGCCCGGAAGCGTCGGGTGAAATCCTCGTAACGGACCAACGTAGCGTCTATCTCTCCCCATTCGGCGTTGGCCCATTCCAGCGCTTTCCCCGACAAACAGGAGATGAGGGCAGACACTCTCTCGTATCCCGATGGGAGCCGGGTGGATGGTCACCAGGTAGAGCTCCACCTGGAGCAGGAACCCCTGGCACCCGGCAGCCGTCCCATCATAGGCCTTCGGGAGCGAGAGACGAATCCCACTGGTTCCAGGTGACGGAGGGGTGGACAGCGGTGGGGGTTGAGGTGAAGTTGATGGGGGTGTGGAAAAACCCTCTCTCTCCCATCGCTCCATGGTGTGCAGCACGCGATCCATTGCTGTGCCCAGATTGTGCTGCTGGACGCGCTCCTCCACTGGTACCGGAGGACTGGGTGCACCTGCTGACTCCATAGGTGGTGCGTGATTCTGTCAGGTGTCAGTGTGCAGCGGTAGGACGGAGTCAAGCGCAGGACACAGAACTGAGTAAATAATTAACTTTACTAGGAAAACAACAAATCTAATTTCCATGCAGGGAAATAAAAACAGCTCACAGCATTATACAACACCAAACAAAGAACAATCACGCACAAAACCATGAGGGAACCAGAGGGTTAAATAGGGAAATAACCATAACGTGATGGGAACCAGGTGTGTACAATCAAGACAAAAACATAGAAAAAGAAACGTAGATCAGTGGCAGCTAGAAAGCCGGTGACGACGACCGCTGATAGCCTCCTGCACAAGGAGAGGCACCAACTTCGGCGGAAGTCATGACAAAAAGTACTATCTTAGTACCGTACACCATATTTCTTCAATTATTACATGAAATGAGAATGAATTAATGGAGGAATCTGAACAACAATGGTAGACAGACCTTTTTAAAACGACTAAATAGCCTCCTTAAAATGGGGCCCAATGTCAAGTGTTTATGGGCATGGAGGCACTGTTCTGAACGAGAGATAAGATGACTTACCTGTCACCGTCAGTCTGACTGCATCACTCCACTTAGAATGCTTCTTCTGATCAATATGTGTACCCAGACACCAGTAGTCACCACTGTCTGAAATCTTAACCTCACTGATCTCATATTCATGCTTCCTACTGAGGGAGTCTATGACATCCTTGCGCCATGTGTATTCGCCATGTGTATTCCCATCTTCCCAGTCAGTCATCTCCTCTCTGTTTGTTACATCTGAGAGTGACAGACTCTCTACTGAAAATCTGGGAAGATTTGGGGTGTAAGGTCAAAACAGCCTTTGCCTGTCCTGCACAAAATAAAAACTAGCATGATACAATTGCTTTACACATGTTATTTTGAGACACTCAAAACACAAAATATGTCTATCCAAAAGCAGCTTTAAAAATCACAAACAAAGAAATATGATGAAGCATTAAGAGATGAAGGCTTGATCAAGTGTACAGATATCTACCATCATCATCTTCAGAGTGTCGAGAGTAGATGTGTGTACTCAGCACTACAACAAAAAAAGTCACATTGCTCCAATATTAGCTTGAAATAAATAACAACATGCCATATTCATGTTACTGATGACCAAATCCATCCTGTACTTTATTTTAAAGGTGCAATCTGCATTTCCTACATAGATTTCTACACTACTAAATGAATTACAGAAATTCAAGTCTTATTCCATCATAACCCAAAATATACAGTTATTCTATGACAATTATTGTAAACAATGTAGATGAATGAATTTCCTTAGACCCATCCCTCAGGCGTATACTACAACAAGCGGCATTGTGAGCTTTTTGTGGTGGTTTGAATTACAGACTGCAGCTTTAAATGGCCACTGACTTCCCATGTTCTGCACACAGAGAGAGTACAGAGACCAAAAACACCAAATCACCACTAATTAATCTCTTAACATAGTTTAATATAACTGTAGCAAAGGAACCCTCAACCATTTACAATAAACACAACTTGATACTACAACACATCCAATAAATATTGCATTTTGTATTCATTGTCATTGACAGAACATTTTGCATCCACTGAGTTAACACCACTCTTTAGTTCCTGAGGTATGACCTGGTTAAATGCACACCACCACACTAACCATGTCTGCATGGCATCATCTCTATAAGCTCAGGTTCTCACCGTGATGCAACATCAATGTAGGGTGGTCACATTCTTACTTCACATCTTAACCATACTTGCGGCAACTTCCTTTTACACTGTTTTCTCAACAAGGGACAGAAAACAATGTCTTATTCCTTTTTCTCTTAAAGGCTTAGTAAATCAGGTAATTAGTGTTCATAAACAAACACACTAACACAGTTTATTTATTCTAAAATTGATGAAAAAATAATAATCCTCATCAATCTACACACAATACCCCATAATGACGAAGTGAAAACAGGTTTAGATATTTTTGCAAATGTATTAAAAATAAACATAAACATTAATACTTTATTTACATAAGTATTCAGACCCTTTGCTATGAGACTCGAAATTGAGCTCAGGAGCATCCTGTTTCCATTGATTATCCTTGAGATGTTTGTACAACTTGATTGGAGTCCACTTGTTGGAATTCAATTGATTGGACATGATTTGGAAAGGCACACACCTGTCTATATAAGGTCCCAGAGTTGACACTGCATGTCAGAGCAAAACAAGCCATGAGGTCGAAGGAATTGTCCGTAGAGCACCAAGACAGGATTGCGCTGAGGCTCAGATCTGTGGAAGGGTACCAAAACATTTCTGCAGCATTGAAGGTCCCCAAAAACACTTTGGCCTCCATCATTCTTAAATGGAATAAGTTTGGAGCCACCAAGACTCTTCCTAGCGCTGGCCGCCCGGCCAAACTGAGCAATCGGGGGACAAAAGCCTTGGTCAGGGAGGAGACCAAGAACCCAATGGTCACTCTGACAGCACTCCACCAATCAGGCCTTTATGGTAGTGGCCAGACGGAAGCCTCTCCTCAGTAAAAGGCACATGACAGCCAGCTTAGAGTTTGCCAAAAGGCACCTAAAGACTCTCAGACCGTGAGAAACAAGATTCTCTGATCTGATGAAACCAAGATTGAACTTTTTGGCCTGAATGCCAAGTGTCACGTCTGGAGGAAAAGTGGCACCATCCCTACGGTGAAGCATGGTGGTGGCAGCATCATGCTGTGGGGATGTTTTTCAGCGGCAGGGACTGGGAGACTAGTCAGGATTGAGTGAAAGATGATCGGAGAAAAGTACTGAGAGATCCTTGTTGAAAACCTGCTAAGGTTCACTTTCCAACAGGACAACGACCCTAAGCCCACAACCAAGACAACGCAGGAGTGGCTTCAGGACAAGTCTCTGAATGTCCTTGAGTTGCCCAGCCAGAGCCCGGACTTGAACCCGCTCTAACTTATCTGGAGAGACCTGAAAATAGCTGTTTAGCGAAGCTCCCCATCCATCCTGACAGAGCTTGAGAAGATCCGCAGAGAAAAATGGGAGAAACTCCCCAAATACAGGTGTGCCAAGCTTGTAGCGTCTTACCCAAGAAGACTCTAGGCTGTAATCGCTGCCAAAGGTGATTCAACAAAGTACTGAGTAAAGGGTCTGAATACTTATGTAAATGTGATATTTCAGTTTTTTATGTGTCTAAACCTGTTTTTGCTTTGTCATTATGGGGTATTGATGAGGAAAAAACAACAATATAATCAATTTTAGAATAAGGCTGTAACGTAACAAAATGTGAAAAAGTCAAGGGGTCTGAATACTTTCCGAATGCGCTGTACATAGTAGCAAACAGAGCAAGGTGTGCTCCATTCTGTCCCCACAGACAGGTTACTTTCTAAACAAATACAGTCCTTCTGACAAACCACTCTAGAGTCTGCTTAGATCACACCTCTTCACCGTCACACAGAAAAACAGAGAGAGAAAGATTCAAGAGAAATGTCAAAAGACTGTGAGAAAAAATAGTAGCAGTTGATAGCGTGTTTATATTCTGACCAACTTCTCCTTATGGTTGGCTACATGGTCTCACACTCGCTCCTTAGAGACCTGAATTGATGAGATCAGAGCTTGTGGTTTTATATCAGAATGTGCAGATGTTTGTTTTATGCTGCACCATGCACAGATAGATAGATAGATAGATAGATAGATAGATAGATAGATAGATAGATAGATAGATAGATAGATAGATAGATAGATAGATAGATAGATAGATAGATAGATAGATAGATAGATAGATAGATAGATAGATAGATAGATAGATAGATAGATAGATAGATAGATAGATAGATAGATAGATAGATAGATAGATAGATAGATCTGATAGATAGATAGATAGATAGATAGATAGATAGATAGATAGATAGATAGATAGATAGATAGATAGATAGATAGATAGATAGATAGATAGATAGATAGATAGATAGATAGATAGATAGATAGATAGATAGATAGATAGATAGATAGATAGATAGATAGATAGATAGATAGATAGATAGATAGATAGATAGATAGATAGATAGATAGGCCTCCCCTCAAACCTTTGCTCAGCTGTCAGGTGGCAAGCCTAGCCAGCTAACCTCAGTTTTTCCACAATGGAAATGGACATCTTCTGCCACCCCCTCAATTACGAGGAATAAGTTTACTTAGATACTGTCTACATAGATATGTTTGTTATTGTGTTGTTTATGGTTGTATTTCAATTTGTCTGTTTATGTGATGTGCCTAAGGGTTATTGTTCATGTACCGTATCGTGTTTTATTGTGTGTGTGTGTTTTGTGTGTGTGTGTGTGTGTGTGTTGTGTGGTTTGTGTGTGTGTGTGTGTGCATCAGAGGAAGAGCTGTGCGGAATTTATTACCACTGACCAGAGTTGGGAGGAGTTTCAAATTTGTAACTGGGTAACTGAATTTCCAGGTTAAAGTGTAGAGTTTAATTTTGCTTCAAATCATTACATTTGTTGTTGTAGAGTGTAGAGTGAGACACTCTGCGTGAAGAAACAAGGTAAACATCTGGGGTTTCTTATTGCCCCCTTCATGACAGGACTGTAACTACTCCACATTCCTGTGGATCACAATATTGAAGCTAATATGGTCATTGGTCACATAGCAACAACATAACCCCTCAGTCTACTGGGTCTGCCCTCTTATTCAGTGGCGGCTCCTGAAAAAATTCTCAGGGGGGGCAATTTTTCTGATGATTTAGGTGACCTACACACATTATAAAAAAGATATGTCCAGCAACAACATGAAGACAGGGGCAGCATATAAGTCAATACCAGAAGCATTTATTGACTGATCTCAAAAGTGTTGGCTTACCAGGGTTGGTGGAGCCCTCAGTTTCATCTTTGCCTCGCAAAGCTAACTCAAACACTCCGCAAAACTTCACACACTGGATTAGCCGGCTGAGGATGTGGCGGTTCTTGCTAATGTCGTAGTAAATATATTTGTTATAGTGAATATGGAATATGATATGTTGAGTAAAATGTTGTGCTAAGATCTATTTAGGTCAGGAGCTGGTTATAAGTTCTGTTCCTATCCAATAACAATGGACAAAAGGGTCCTATCTTGTCAGCCTTGTCAGCAGGTGGCCAAGGACAACACCCACGCCATAGGCCTCTCAGTTCTTCCAACTCACGAGTTCTTGCTCTGAGGACACACACACACACACACACAAACACACACACACACACATCATCACTGTTAAACACACACACACACACACACACACACACACACACACACACACATCATCACTGTTAAACACACACACACACACAAAAATCCCCTCTCTTAGGCTGAACATTTGAAGACAGAGAACCCGACTCAGAGCCAATGCAACAGTGACAGTAGCCTGGAGGGGACCTCGCCCAACTCATCAGGACCAATCAGAAGATCAGAACTACTAGATTCAACCTACTTCATTTATTGCATAAAATGTCTGCACAGTGCACACAATGTTTCGGGGCTCTCTTCAGATAATAATAATAATAATAATAATATGCCATTTAGCAGACGCTTTTATCCAAAGCGACTTACAGTCATGCGTGCATACATTTTTGTGTATGGGTGGTCCCGGGGATCGAACCCACTACCTTGGCGTTACAAGCGCCGTGCTCTACCAGCTGAGCTACAGAAAGTGGATACTCATGGATGCGCATCGCAATTGTAAAATGTCAACACAATTGGAGACACCACGTCATTTTTGGAGACATGCTATTGACAGTAAACTATTGTAGATGCGACTGCTAACTAAATACAACATTTTAGCTGGCTAGCTAATCATCTTAGCTAAATGTGGGGCAAACAATTCAGTTATTTACCGTTAATTTGAGGGATTGGGGTGAAAGAAATCGAGTTACATAGTGATACTTTACGATATACTGTATTGACAATATCGCAATATTTTAGCGCTAGTTGGCTGTACCTGCACCAAAACACCATTATTGTTCCTTCATAGCTTGTTCTCAATCTTTTCACATTGGGAGCCAATTTGTTTTCAGCACTTTTATTTCCATGACTGATCAAAACTCGTTCTCATGGCTTTCTGATCCCTCTGCAACAGACATATGGTGCGCAATAAAATCACAGTATCGAATCGCAATACGTATAGAATCATGAGACTCACAATGCATATATCTCTTCGTGAGGTTCCTGGCAATTCCCAGCCCAAGTTCATTTGCCACAACAAATCTCTTCGCTAGCAAACGCGATGTCTTCTCCAAAACGGCAATGTGTCTCCAGCAATGTTTACTTTTTTGACGTTCTATGGCATCTCCACTTTCCAAGCATATATGACCACATGTAATATTTTGGTAAGTGATGCAAATAGTGAACTATGTAGGGCCAGGATGTAAAATATATGTAGCTGCAGCAATTTCTCTTATCTGATATGGTAAGTAATGGGGCTTAATGTATAGCTCCCTAAGAGTTTGACGAACGGGTCCGTGCACGCGATTCCAGATATCTTTACCTCTGAATAAACTGCCTTTATTATACCATATCCACCCTGTCCAAAGTCTCTACTTGGTCTCAGTTCTCCAGTAAACTTGTGATTATCAACACTAACCTCATCGTTGTGGCGGCGGACAGCTAGCCTGTATCCCTCATCCAGTTGAGTGGCAATGTTATTTTTTCGTTCGTACCAATTTTTGGAAAATCCTCGGGTGTAGGACTTTCCGCCTTTAGTAGAAACCTGTTGAATTATTAAATTTGGTCTGGGAGGTCCTAATTGTTTCGTTGCCAATTTATCTTCATTTGTTCGCCGACAAAAAGGAACTTCTTTCAAAGACACAATCCGCTCTTTTCTTAGTTACGTTCATGGTTACGTTACGTATGACGAAAGCGCGTAAGTGCAAGCCCTCAGACACCCATAGAGATTGTATTGAAAGCTCTGAAATTTGAAAAAAATAGATTTTACATGGGAGTCTATGACAGACTTCTGGGCGATTTTCAACCTGACTGAAATCGCCCCAAAAGGGGGGGTGCCCATTTGAAGCAATTGGACATTTAGTGGCAGTGTGGCACTGTGGCAGATCAGACGTCTAGATTACAACACTGATAACTACTGTTGCCGTGATATAATTGATTAGAAAAAAAATCCCTTCCTTTTCCCGTTTGGCAGTGCGTCGCCCATATCGCCCTATTGAACAGGCCGCCCCTGCTCTTATTCCTTCCTCTCTCTATGTCATCATATTAGTACAGACATGGACCACTTCTGTATGGGTTCATATCAGTAGAAGTCAAATCTGAATGTGGTTTAAGAAGACTGACAGCAATATGGTGCATAGAGATTTTGTTAGAAAGTGTTGCTTTACATCAGGGTGTCAAACTCAATCAACAAAAGGGCCATATTGAAAAAAAACACCAAGAATTCGTGGGCTATTATATTTGTATTTACAAAAGAACATGCATAAAACTGCAACCCAAACTGTCTATTGTTTTATTAGAAAAAATATGGCGTTTTATAATGTCCACTTATGTACATAGGATGCTGTATATTGCATTTTAACATTTTAAAACAGAGATCAATAATACAGTGGGGAAAAAAAGTATTTAGTCAGCCACCAATTGTGCAAGTTCTCCCACTTAAAAAGATGAGAGAGGCCTGTAATTTTCATCATAGGTACACGTCAACTATGACAGACAAATTGAGCATTTTTTTTCCAGAAAATCACATTGTAGGATTTTTATGAATTTATTTGCAAATTATGGTGGAAAATAAGTATTTGGTCACCTACAAACAAGCAAGATTTCTGGCTCTCACAGACCTGTAACTTCTTCTTTAAGAGGCTCCTCTGTCCTCCACTCGTTACCTGTATTAATGGCACCTGTTTGAACTTGTTATCAGTATAAAAGACACCTGTCCACAACCTCAAACAGTCACACTCCAAACTCCACTATGGCCAAGACCAAAGAGCTGTCAAAGGACACCAGAAACAAAATTGTAGACCTGCACCAGGCTGGGAAGACTGAATCTGCAATAGGTAAGCAGCTTGGTTTGAAGAAATCAACTGTGGGAGCAATTATTAGGAAATGGAAGACATACAAGACCACTGATTGCTAGGTCGCCAGGTCGCAGTTGTAAATGAGAACTTGTTCTCAACTGGCTTACCTGGTTAAATAAAGGTGAAATAAAAAATAATAAAAAATAAAATGATAATCTCCCTTGATCTGGGGCTCCACGCAAGATCTCACCCCGTGGGGTCAAAATGATCACAAGAACGGTGAGCAAAAATCCCAGAACCACACGGGGGGACCTAGTGAATGACCTGCAGAGAGTTGGGACCAAAGTAACAAAGCCTACCATCAGTAACACACTACGCCGCCAGGGACTCAAATCCTGCAGTTCCAGACGTGTCCCCCTGCTTAAGCCAGTACATGTCCAGGCCCGTCTGAAGTTTGCTAGAGTGCATTTGGATGATCCAGAAGAGGATTGGGAGAATGTCATATGGTCAGATGAAACCAAAATAGAACTTTTTGGTAAAAAACTCAACTCGTCGTGTTTGGAGGACAAAGAATGCTGAGTTGCATCCAAAGAACACCATACCTACTGTGAAGCATGGGGGTGGAAACATCTTGCTTTGGGGCTGTTTTTCTGCAAAGGGACCAGGACGACTGATCCGTGTAAAGGAAAGAATTAATGGGGCCATGTATCGTGAGATTTTGAGTGAAAACCTCCTTCCATCAGCAAGGGCATTGAAGATGAAACGTGGCTGGGTCTTTCAGCATGACAATGATCCCAAACACACCGTCCGGGCAACAAAGGAGTGGCTTCGTAAGAAGCATTTCAAGGTCCTGGAGTGGCCTAGCCAGTCTCCAGATCTCAACCCCATATAAAATCTTTGGAGGGAGTTGAAAGTCTGTGTTGCCCAGCGACAGCCCCAAAACATCACTGCTCTAGAGGAGATCTGCATGGAGGAATGGGCCAAAATACCAGCAACAGTGTGTGAAAACCTTGTGAAGACTTACAGAAAACGTTTGACCTGTGTCATTGCCAACAAAGGGTATATAACAAAGTATTGAGAAACTTTTGTTATTGACCAAATACTTATTTTCCACCATAATTTGAAAATAAATAAATTACAAATCCTACAATGTGATTTTCTGGATTTTTTTTTCTCATTTTGTCTGTCATTGTTGATGTGTACCTATGATGAAAATTACAGGCCTCTCATCTTTTTAAGTGGGAGAACTTTCACAATTGGTGGCTGACTAAATACTTTTTTTCCCCACTGTAAGTCATCCTCATGTGTATATATAACTATAAGTTTGAGTCTTTCTCTTTGTTTCAGACCTGCATCCTTCAGTGTCTCTCAGAATAAGACCCAACAGAACTCAACACTTTACATCAAAGTCTCTCTCACTAAGCTGTGAGGAGAAGGGGAACTCTACTGGATGGAGACTGAAGAGATACAGAGAGAGAGGAGTGTAGTCAGGGTGTGGCTCTAACTGGGGATCAATAGCAGGGTCCACATGTACCATCAGGTCCACACTTGAAAAGGACAGTGGAGTGTACTGGTGTGAGTCTGCATCAGGAGAGTACAGTAATGCTGTCAACATCACAGTGGATGGTACGTCTATTGTACAACTTTCACTAACTTTTTTTACATTTCAATGTATGATAATGATGTTCAATTATGAAACTGAATGAATGTATTTCATATAAAATGCAAGCTCATAAGACGTTAAAATATTGTGAGTGATTACTCCAGATTTACAGTTTTATTTATATATTATGTTACACAGCTGGTGCTGTGATCCTGGAAAACCTTGCCTATCCCATGACTGAGGGAGACTCTGTGACTCTGCGCTGTATAAATAGATATCAGGAAGCAAACCCAAACCCCAAGGTTGATTTCTACAAAGATGGAGAACTCATCAGGAATGAGACCACAGGAGAGATGACCATTCCTGCAGTATCCATGTCAGGTGAAGGCATCTATTCGTGTAAATCTAATGAAGCAGAATCACCAGAGAGCTGGGTGAAAGTGAGAGGTGAGAAATCAGTTTTGATCACATTACCTTTTCATAATATCTGTGGTCATCAGTGATTTGTAGTGTTAAAAAGCATACTGTAGGTTTGGAGTTGCAAGCTCAGGCTGGTCATCTGATCTCAAGTCAGTTGTCAAATATATAATGTATCTCCAGAATTGTTTCACTTTGTCCACTACTTTATTTATTTTCTATAACTACCTCAGAGTCTGATGGTGATTTGCTGTTCTCTCTCCAGGCATAACTCCTGGACCCTCTACATCAGTCCTAGTAGTAGTGGTTGTGGGCCTGGTTGTTGCTGGTGTTCTACTGGCCATTCTCCTGGTGCTGCTGTGTCGATATGAAAACGCCAAAGGTGAGACTTTTATAAATTCTCATTTAACTTTTTAGTTCATGTTTAAGAGAAAATGTCTAATTACAAAAGTTCAAAATAGTAATGTCCTGATATAATAATATGCATTTTTCATTACAGGTTCCTGTTGTAACAGGATATTCTCGTGAGTACACCTGTCTTTCAACTACGTTCCTTTTCATACAGTAAAATATCATCTGTGTGTTTCATGAGTATCTCTCTCCGTGTAGGCCCCCCCAGCCACACAGTACCAACCTGGACCCCCAACAGGACCAAGGATCTACCCAGAGCCGGGCTCCTGATGCTGGGTACACACGTCTGCAGAATTGTCAGTCTCTCAGCCCAGATCACTATCACTCTCCTCTCTCTGTAACTTCATCCACTGACTTTTCACCATCCACTTTGTGTTAAACATGTTAATGCACTCTGTCCCTAGGCAATCTGAGGGATAACTAACCAATTAATCTTTCTCTCTCTTCTTTGACCAACAGGTGGCGCTAACATTTACAATACAGTCACTCCCTCAGACAATAATGACAATGGTACTGTTACTGTATGTTAAGTTTAGCATGAATACAGTATAGAGTTCTTGTTGTTGTTGTTCTTCATATGTTTAATATGACTAGCATACTAAGACTAAGTAGATATATTAGTGTATTACCTGTATGTTTCAGATACTGCTGCTGCTACTGCTGGACCAAGTGATGTGATGTACGCCCAGATACAACTAAAAATGTTGGACAAGAAAAATGAAAGTAATTCTCAACTGTCACATAAATTAATACAAAATGAAGCAATGTTTATTTTTACTCATCAAATTTGATACAAACTTACAAATTCTCTCCTCCTCCTCCTCTTCCTCCTCCTCCTCCTCCTCCACTTCCTCCTCCACTTCCTCCTCCTCCTCCTCCTCCTCCTTAGAAAAGCCAGCTGATCCAAAAGAAAATCCAGTCTATTCTGAGGCCAAGACAGGGAAGGCCACAGGTAAGACCCATTCTACAGGTTGGCAGTCAGTGAAATCTAAATGTACAATTTTGGAGTTTCAATGAAGATGCAGAATATGCAATAAGCTAATTCTTTCATTTGTTGACTGGATATTTCAATTTTCAGCAGCAACTGGACATGTTGATGTGACCTATGCTGAGGTTGACCTTAAACAGCAGGCCAAAGCCAAGAAGAAGAAAGGTAAGACTAGAAATCCCTCCTTCCATATTCCCCCTATGATAACCTCACACCTCTTTGACCCCTTATTGACTAACTGTATATTATTATGTATATAACTGTTCTATTATTCTGATGTTTATCCTCACCCCTTACAGAAACAGAAACCCCACCTGAGGCAGATTCTGTCTATTCTCAAGTGAAGCCAGTCACAGCCCCAGGTAAGACTAATAGCCATATGCTATTGATACTTAATATGATACTAATATGGAACAATTTCTCTGAAGTATAATGTATGTATTTCAAGTATGTCTTTTTGTTTGATTCTTAAGAGTTTGTTTGACTGCATGTCCTAAACAACTTTGTGTGGTGATATGTTGCAGGACCTTGAGGGGGGCAGGGATGGAGGAATGGAAGGATGGACTGATGGAGGGATTGAGGGATTGAGGGATGGAAGGATGGAGGGATGGAGGGATGGAAGGATGGAGTGATGGAGGGATGGAGGGATGGATGGGTGGAAGGATGGAGGGATGGAAGGATGGATGGAGAAATGGAGGGTTGGAGGGATGGAGGGATGGAGGGATGGAGGGACACACCATCAGAGGAGAAGCGGAAGGATACACGGGAACATGGATTATGCACGCTCAACGCACGCAAGCAAACAAACAGACACACACACACACACAATAACACTGTCAAGAATGCTGAGTGTGGATGTGGTGCGAGAAATCAAGCGCAGGAACAAGGGCGTTCGTCAACAGACTTTAGTGATCCAAAAATATAACTCCAAACAGGTAACTGGCCAACCCAACCGGGAGGCATGAACAATTACGCACACACACAACAGTGCGTAAAATAGTAGAAACGCGCACGCAGTGCGGACTCTCAAAAACAAACAACATGAGAGGAAAACCCACCAACAGCTAACAGCTGACATAACAATCACACATAACACCTGACCCAACACACGATAACTAAATAGGAAACCAAATCAAACACTAACAAGGGACAGGTGTACAAACAGACAAAACCAAACAAACATGAAACATCGAACGGTGGTAGCTAGTACTCTGGGGACGACGACCGCCGAAGCCTGCCCGAACAAGGAGGAGGAGCAGCCTCGGCCGAAACCGTGACAGTACCCCCCCCTTGACGCGCGGCTCCAGCCGTGCGCCGACCCCGGCCTCGGGGACGACCAGGAAGCGGAGCAGGGCGCGTAGGATGACCCCGATGGAACTCGGTCAGAAGAGACAGGTCTAATATGTCCCTCCTCGGCACCCAGCACCGCTCCTCCGGGCCGTACCCCTCCCACTCCACGAGATATTGGACACCCCCCATCCGGCGTCTCGAATCAAGGATGGACCTAACGGTGTACGCCGGAGCCCCCTCGATGTCCAACGGGGGCGGAGGAGTCTCTTCTATCTCATAGTCCTGGAGTGGACCACCGGCCTGAGGAGAGACACATGGAACGAGGGGTTAATATTCTTGTAATCAATGGGCAGTTCTAACCTGTAACACACCTCGTTCAACCTCCTCAGGACTTTGAACGGCCCCACAAACCGCCGACCCAGCTTCCGGCAGGGCAGGCGGAGGGGCAGGTTTCTGGTCGAGAGCCAGACTCGATCTCCAGGTGCGTACACAGGCCCCTCACTGCGGTGGAGATCGGCGCTCGTCTTATGTCGACGGATGGCCCGCTGCAGATGAACGTGGGCAGCGTTCCACGTCTCCTCCGAGCGCCGCACCCACTCATCCACCGCAGGGGCCTCGATCTGGCTCTCATGCCAAGGTGCCAGAACCGGCTGGTACCCCAACACACACTGGAAAGGGGTTAGTTTGGTGGAGGAGTGGCGGAGAGAGTTTTGTGCCTTTTCGGCCCAGGGAACATATCTCGCCCACTCCTCCGGCCGGCCCTGGCAATATGACCTCAGACACCTACCCACATCCTGGTTGACACGTTCAATCTGCCCATTACTCTCCGGGTGGTAACCCGAGGTAAGGCTCACCGAAACCCCCAACCGTTCCATAAAGGCTCTCCACACTCTGGAGGTGAACTGGGGGCCTCGATCAGACACTATATCCTCGGGTACCCCGTAATGCCGGAAGACATGGGTAAACAGAGCCTCAGCGGTCTGTAGGGCAGTAGGGAGACCCGGCATGGGAAGGAGACGACAGGCCTTCGAGAACCGATCCACAACGACCAGGATGGTAGTATTCCCCTGTGAGGGGGGAAGGTCTGTAACAAAGTCCACTGAGAGGTGGGACCAGGGTCGTTGCGGAACGGGCAGGGGTTGTAGCTTACCCCTGGGCAAATGTCTGGGCGCCTTACACTGGGCACACACCGAACAGGAGGAGACATAAACCCTCACATCCCTGGCTAACGTTGGCCACCAGTACTTAGTGCTAAGGCAGTGAACTGTCCGGCCGATACCTGGATGTCCAGAGGAGGGGGACGTATGAGCCCAATAAATGAGGTGATCGCGTACCTCGAGCGGAACGTACGTCCGACCCACTGGACACTATGGAGGACTTGGGTCAGTGCGTAACGCCCGCTCGATCTCTGCATCGACCTCCCATACCACCGGTGCCACCAGACAAGACTTTGGTAGTATGGGAGTGGGCTCAACGGACCTCTCCTCCGTGTCATACCGCCGAGACAGGGCATCTGCCTTCCCGTTCTGGGACCCAGGGATGTAAGTGATTTTAAATACAAACCGGGCTAGAAACATAGTCCAGCGAGCCTGGCGAGGATTCAGTCTCCTAGCTGCCCGGATGTATTCCAGGTTACGGTGGTCGGTCAAAATGAGGAAAGGGTGTTGAGCCCCCTCAAGCCAATGCCTCCACACCTTTAGGGCTTGTACCACGGCTAACAGCTCCCTGTCCCCTACGTCATAATTCCGCTCCGCCGGACTGAGCTTCTTAGAATAAAAAGCACAGGGGCGGAGTTTAGGTGGTGTGCCAGACCGTTGTGAGAGAACGGCCCCGATACCGGCTTCAGACGCGTCTACCTCTACCTGGAATGGTAAAGCGGGATCCGGATGCGCCAGCACCGGCGCCGAGGTAAACAGGTCCTTCAGTCTCCCAAAAGCCCTGTCCGCCTCAGCTGACCACCGCAAGCGCACCGGAC
Source organism: Coregonus clupeaformis (assembly GCF_020615455.1). Lineage (NCBI taxonomy): Eukaryota > Metazoa > Chordata > Actinopteri > Salmoniformes > Salmonidae > Coregonus > Coregonus clupeaformis. The sequence goes on along the minus strand of NC_059199.1, from coordinate 52,333,978 downwards.
CCCCCTTCAACAGGGACGTTATGGGAGCTGCCACCTGTCCAAAACCCCGGATAAACCTCCGGTAGAAATTCGCAAAACCCAAGAACTGTTGCACCTCTTTCACAGTGGTTGGGGTTTGCCAATTACGCACAGCTGACACCCGGTCAACCTCCATCTTCACCCCTGACGCAGACAACTGATAACCCAAAAAGGAGACCGACTCCTGAAAGAACAGACATTTCTCTGCCTTGACATATAGGTCATATTCCAACAGCCTCCTCAATACTCGGCGCACCAGGGCTACATGCTCAGCTCGGGTAGAACTGTACACCAGAATATCGTCTATGTACACGACTACTCCCTGCCCCTGCATGTCCCGGAAAATCTCATCTACAAAGGATTGGAAGACTGAGGGAGCATTCATTAACCCATATGGCATGACGAGATACTCGTAATGACCGGAGGTCGTGCTAAATGCTGTCTTCCATTCATCGCCCTCTCTAATGCGCACCAAGTTATATGCGCTCCTGAGATCCAATTTTGTGAAGAACTGAGCACCGTGTAATGACTCCGTCATAGTCGCAATCAGAGGAAGTGGATAACTGTACTTCACCGTAATCTGATTGAGACCGCGGTAATCAATACACAGGCGCAAACCTCCATCTTTTTACTTCACAAAAAAGAAGCTTGAGGAAGCGGGTGAAGTGGAGGCCCGTATGTATCCCTGTCTCAGAGACTCGGCGATGTAAGTTTCCATCGCCTTCCTCTCCTCTTGAGACAAGGGATACACATGGCTCCGCGGGAGTGCTGCTCCTAACTGGAGATCTATCGCACAATCCCCCTGTCTATGAGGCGGCAGCTGCGCCGTCCTTGTCTTACTAAACACCAGTGTCAAATCCTCATACTCGGGGGGAATATGCAGTGCGGGCATTTGATTTGGACTCTCCACCGAGGTCGCCCCTATGGAAACACCCAGACATAGCCCCTCACACTGAACAGACCACCCTTTAAGAGCCTTCTCTCGCCACGAAATAGTAGGATCATGGGTAATCAACCAGGGAAGTCCCAGCACCACTGGATACGAAGGAGAGTCAATCAGATAGAGCTGAATCGTCTCCTCATGACCCCCCTGCGTCTTCATCCTAAGGGGCGCTGTGACCTCCCTAATTAACCCAGATCCTAACGGACGGCTATGTAGGGCATGTACAGGGAAAGGCTTATCAACGGAAAGGAGAGGAATCCCTAACTCTACACAGAACTGGCGATCTACAAAATTCCCAGCTGCGCCTGAATCTACTAGCGCCTTATGCTGGGAACGAGGTGCAACCTGTGGAAAACAAACAGGCAAGGTTATGTGAACGACAGAAAGCTCTGGGTAAGTAGGGCGGCGCCTACTCACCTGGGAGGACTCCCCAATGCGTGGCCTGCCTTCACCTCCACCGGGGGACCTTCCCCAACACCTAGCCGCGGTGTGCCCTCCACGGCCACAGTTGGTGCAGGGAACGGCCCCCCTCGGGTTCCTACTCCTCCGTTCTCTAGCGCCAGCACCTCCGAGCTCCATAGGGCTCGGCTCGGAGGTGCCGGAGGGTGAAATGGGCTACCCCCACCCGGGACGTCCACGGGTGGCGAGCAGGGTGTCCAGCCGAATGGCCATGTCGACCAGTTGGTCAAACGACAACGTGGTATCCCTGCACGCCAACTCTCTCTGGACGTCCTCCCGGAGGCTGCAGCGGAAGTGGTCTATGAGGGCCCGCTCATTCCACCCTGCATCTGCCGCTAGAGTCCGGAACTCCAAAGCAAAATCCTGTGCGCTCCTCATCCCCTGTCGGAGGTAGAACAGACGCTCCCCCGCCGCCTTCCCTTCTGGTGGATGGTCAAACACGGCACGGAAGCGGCGGGAGAACTCCGCATAGGTAATAGTAGCGGCGTCTATTCTCCTCCATTCGGCGTTGGCCCACTCCAACGCCTTGCCGGTGAGACAGGAGATGAGGGCGGAGACGCTCTCGTGTCCCGAGGGCGCCGGGTGTACGGTGGCGAGGTAGAGCTCCACTTGCAGCAGGAACCCTTGACACCCGGCAGCGGAGCCGTCGTACGCCCTCGGGAGCGAGAGCCGAATCCCGCTGGGTTCCGGAAGGGGAACAGGAGGACTGACCGATGGGGATGGTCCGGTAGGTGGGGGCGTGGGTACCCCGCTGCTTTCCCATCGGTGGAGAGTGTTCATCACCCGATCCAGGGCGTGACCGATCTGGTTGATCCTGTCCTCCTGCCCACGAAGACGGTCCTCCATGATGTCCGTTAGCGCGGTTGCTCCTGCTGATTCCATGGTGAGATGTGTGATTGTGTCAAGAATGCTGAGTGTGGATGTGGTGCGAGAAATCAAGCGCAGGAACAAGGGCGTTCGTCAACAGACTTTAGTGATCCAAAAATATAACTCCAAACAGGTAACTGGCCAACCCAACCGGGAGGCATGAACAATTACGCACACACACAACAGTGCGTAAAATAGTAGAAACGCGCACGCAGTGCGGACTCTCAAAAAACAAACAACATGAGAGGAAAACCCACCAACAGCTAACAGCTGACATAACAATCACACATAACACCTGACCCAACACACGATAACTAAATAGGAAACAAAATCAAACACTAACAAGGGACAGGTGTACAAACAGACAAAACCAAACAAACATGAAACATCGAACGGTGGTAGCTAGTACTCCGGGGACGACGACCGCCGAAGCCTGCCCGAACAAGGAGGAGGAGCAGCCTCGGCCGAAACCGTGACAGTACCACCCCCTTGACGCGCGGCTCCAGCCGTGCGCCGACCCCGGCCTCGGGGACGACCAGGAAGACGCGGAGCAGGGCGCGTAGGATGACCCCGATGGAACTCGGTCAGAAGAGACAGGTCTAATATGTCCCTCCTCGGCACCCAGCACCGCTCCTCCGGGCCGTACCCCTCCCACTCTACGAGATATTGGAGACCCCCCATCCGGCGTCTCGAATCAAGGATGGACCTAACGGTGTACGCCGGAGCCCCCTCGATGTCCAACGGGGGCGGAGGAGTCTCTTCTATCTCACAGTCCTGGAGTGGACCAGCTACCACCGGCCTGAGGAGAGACACATGGAACGAGGGGTTAATATTCTTGTAATCAATGGGCAGTTCTAACCTATAACACACCTCGTTCAACCTCCTCAGGACTTTGAACGGCCCCACAAACCGCCGACCCAGCTTCCGGCAGGGCAGGCGGAGGGGCAGGTTTCTGGTCGAGAGCCAGACTCGATCTCCAGGTGCGTACACAGGCCCCTCACTGCGGTGGAGATCGGCGCTCGTCTTATGTCGACGGATGGCCCGCTGCAGATGAACGTGGGCAGCGTTCCACATCTCCTCCGAGCGCCGCACCCACTCATCCGCCGCAGGGGCCTCGATCTGGCTCTCATGCCAAGGTGCCAGAACCGGCTGGTACCCCAACACACACTGGAAAGGGGTTAGTTTGGTGGAGGAGTGGCGGAGAGAGTTTTGTGCCATTTCGGCCCAGGGAACATATCTCGCCCACTCCTCTGGCCGGCCCTGGCAATATGACCTCAGAAACCTACCCACATCCTGGTTGACACGTTCAACCTGCCCATTACTCTCTGGGTGGTAACCCGAGGTAAGGCTCACCGAAACCCCCAACCGTTCCATAAAGGCTCTCCACACTCTGGAGGTGAACTGGGGGCCTCGATCAGACACTATATCCTCGGGTACCCCGTAATGCCGGAAGACATGGGTAAACAGAGCCTCAGCGGTCTGTAGGGCAGTAGGGAGACCCGGCATGGGAAGGAGACGACAGGCCTTCGAGAACCGATCCACAACGACCAGGATGGTAGTATTCCCCTGTGAGGGGGAAGGTCTGTAACAAAGTCCACCGAGAGGTGGGACCAGGGTCGTTGCGGAACGGGCAGGGGTTGTAGCTTACCCCTGGGCAAATGTCTGGGCGCCTTACACTGGGCACACACCGAACAGGAGGAGACATAAACCCTCACATCCCTGGCTAACGTTGGCCACCAGTACTTAGTGCTAAGGCAGTGAACTGTCCGGCCGATACCTGGATGTCCAGAGGAGGGGGACGTATGAGCCCAATAAATGAGGCGATCGCGTACCTCGAGCGGAACGTATGTCCGACCCACTGGACACTGTGGAGGACTAGGGTCGGTGCGTAACGCCCGCTTGATCTCTGCATCGACCTCCCATACCACCGGTGCCACCAGACAAGACTTTGGTAGTATGGGAGTGGGCTCTGAGACAGGGCATCTGCCTTCCCGTTCTGGGACCCAGGGATGTAAGTGATTTTAAATACAAACCGGGCTAGAAACATAGTCCAGCGAGCCTGGCGAGGATTCAGTCTCCTAGCTGCCCGGATGTATTCCAGGTTACGGTGGTCGGTCAAAATGAGGAAAGGGTGTTGAGCCCCCTCAAGCCAATGCCTCCACACCTTTAGGGCTTGTACCACGGCTAACAGCTCCCTGTCCCCTACGTCATAATTCCGCTCCGCCGGACTGAGCTTCTTAGAATAAAAAGCACAGGGGCGGAGTTTAGGTGGTGTGCCAGACCGTTGTGAGAGAACGGCCCGATACCGGCTTCAGACGCGTCTACCTCTACCTGGAATGGTAAAGCGGGATCCGGATGCGCCAGCACCGGCGCCGAGGTAAACAGGTCCTTCAGTCTCCCAAAAGCCCTGTCCGCCTCAGCTGACCACCGCAAGCGCACCGGACCCCCTTCAACAGGGACGTTATGGGAGCTGCCACCTGTCCAAAACCCCCGGATAAACCTCCGGTAGAAATTCGCAAAACCCAAGAACTGTTGCACCTCTTTCACAGTGGTTGGGGTTTGCCAATTCTACGCACAGCTGACACCCGGTCAACCTCCATCTTCACCCCTGATGCAGACAACTGATAACCCAAAAAGGAGACCGACTCCTGAAAGAACAGACATTTCTCTGCCTTGACATATAGGTCATATTCCAACAGCCTCCTCAATACTCGGCGCACCAGGGCTACATGCTCAGCTCGGGTAGAACTGTACACCAGAATATCGTCTATGTACACGACTACTCCCTGCCCCTGCATGTCCCGGAAAATCTCATCTACAAAGGATTGGAAGACTGAGGGAGCATTCATTAACCCATATGGCATGACGAGATACTCGTAATGACCGGAGGTCGTGCTAAATGCTGTCTTCCATTCATCGCCCTCTCTAATGCGCACCAAGTTATATGCGCTCCTGAGATCCAATTTTGTGAAGAACTGAGCACCGTGTAATGACTCCGTCATAGTCGCAATCAGAGGAAGTGGATAACTGTACTTCACCGTAATCTGATTGAGACCGCGGTAATCAATACACGGGCGCAAACCTCCATCTTTTTTCTTCACAAAAAAGAAGCTTGAGGAAGCGGGTGAAGTGGAGGCCCGTATGTATCCCTGTCTCAGAGACTCGGCGATGTAAGTTTCCATCGCCTTCCTCTCCTCTTGAGACAAGGGATACACATGGCTCCGCGGGGAGTGCTGCTCCTAATTGGAGATCTATCGCACAATCCCCCTGTCTATGAGGCGGCAGCTGCGCCGCCCTTGTCTTACTAAACACCAGTGTCAAATCCTCATACTCGGGGGGAATATGCAGTGCGGGCATTTGATTTGGACTTTCCACCGAGGTCGCCCTATGGAAACACCCAGACATAGCCCCTCACACTGAACAGACCACCCTTTAAGAGCCTTCTCTCGCCACGAAATAGTAGGATCATGGGTAATCAACCAGGGAAGTCCCAGCATCACCGGATACGCAGGAGAGTCAATCAGATAGAGCTGAATCGTCTCCTCATGACCCCCTGCGTCTTCATCCTAAGGGGCGCTGTGACCTCCCTAATTAACCCAGATCCTAACGGACGGCTATCTAGGGCATGTACAGGGAAAGGCTTATCAACGGGAAGGAGAGGAATCCCTAACTCTACACAGAACTGGCGATCTACAAAATTCCCAGCTGCGCCTGAATCTACTAGCGCCTTATGCTGGGAACGAGGTGCAACCTGTGGAAAACAAACAGGCAAGGTTATGTGAACGACAGAAAGCTCTGGGTAAGTAGGGCGCCTACTCACCTGGGAGGACTCCCCAATGCGTGGCCTGCCTTCACCTCCACCGGGGGACCTTCCCCAACACCTAGCCGCGGTGTGCCCTCCACGGCCACAGTTGGTGCAGGGAACGGCCCCCCTCGGGTTCCTACTCCTCCGTTCTCTAGCGCCAGCACCTCCGAGCTCCATAGGGCTCGGCTCGGAGGTGCCGGAGGGTGGAATGGGCAACCCCCACCCGGGACGTCCACGGGTGGCGAGCAGGGTGTCCAGCCGAATGGCCATGTCGACCAGTTGGTCAAACGACAACGTGGTATCCCTGCACGCCAACTCTCTCTGGACGTCCTCCCGGAGGCTGCAGCGGAAGTGGTCTATGAGGGCCCGCTCATTCCACCCTGCATCTGCCGCTAGAGTCCGGAACTCCAAAGCAAAATCCTGTGCGCTCCTCATCCCCTGTCGGAGGTAGAACAGACGCTCCCCCGCCGCCTTCCCTTCTGGTGGATGGTCAAACACGGCACGGAAGCGGCGGGAGAACTCCGCATAGGTAATAGTAGCGGCGTCTATTCTCCTCCATTCGGCGTTGGCCCACTCCAACGCCTTGCCGGTGAGACAGGAGATGAGGGCGGAGACGCTCTCGTGTCCCGAGGGCGCCGGGTGTACGGTGGCGAGGTAGAGCTCCACTTGCAGCAGGAACCCTTGACACCCGGCAGCGGAGCCGTCGTACGCCCTCGGGAGCGAGAGCCGAATCCCGCTGGGTTCCGGAAGGGGAACAGGAGGACTGACCGATGGGGATGGTCCGGTAGGTGGGGGCGTGGGTACCCCGCTGCTTTCCCATCGGTGGAGAGTGTTCATCACCCGATCCAGGGCGTGACCGATCTGGTTGATCCTGTCCTCCTGTCCACGAAGACGGTCCTCCATGATGTCCGTTGGCGCGGTTGCTCCTGCTGATTCCATGGTGAGATGTGTGATTCTGTCAAGAATGCTGAGTGTGGATGTGGTGCGAGAAATCAAGCGCAGGAACAAGGGCGTTCGTCAACAGACTTTAGTGATCCAAAAATATAACTCCAAACAGGTAACTGGCCAACCCTACCGGGAGGCATGAACAATTACGCACACACACAACAGTGCGTAAAATAGTAGAAACGCGCACGCAGTGCGGACTCTCAAAAAACAAACAACATGAGAGGAAAACCCACCAACAGCTAACAGCTGACATAACAATCACACATAACACCTGACCCAGCACACGATAACTAAATAGGAAACAAAATCAAACACTAACAAGGGACAGGTGTACAAACAGACAAAACCAAACAAACATGAAACATCGAACGGTGGTAGCTAGTACTCCGGGGACGACGACCGCCGAAGCCTGCCCGAACAAGGAGGAGGAGCAGCCTCGGCCGAAACTGTGACAAACACCTTGTACTTTAAGGATTTTTTTTCGTATTTTATTTACCAACAGATATATTTTACTTAAGCATGGTTTAATTGTGTATTACTGTTACAGCTTTATAAAAAATATAAGGTGTAATGAAAATGGATCTTATCTGCAGCTACAGGAATTATCTGCCTTGTATTGAGTATTATTGTTTTGTTGTAAATGTGTTAAAATGTATTATCTTTAATGTATTATATCTGTCATTCAGATGATACAATAACATATTTGTATATGAATTTCCTAAATAATATAGGTATTATTCACATTTTCTTCTAATGACCTGTACTTTTACAATATCTTTGCACTGTGCTTTTTTAATAAACTATTTTTTATCCACCAGATGGCATGAGTGCTTTCTTACAGTAAATGGATATTGTCATCATCATCAACTCTTCCATATAACCTGCTTTGGTCAAACCTCCTTTCAGCCTAATATAGATCTTAGGCTCCTAAATGTGTGAGTTAAAATAAAAATGCCATACCCCATCAGTGGAAGACCCATTGAGATTTTCAGAATGACTTTTTGAGGAAGTGTGCCTTCTCAGTTTTATGATGTCATATTCAAACAGACCACCATAGTCCCTGTGCCCAAGAAAGCGAAGGTAACCTTCCTAAATGATTAGTCCTCTCCTGTACTCCTTGTTCACCCACGACTGCGTGGCCAAGCACGACTCCAACACCATCATTAAGTTTGCTGACGACACAACAGTGGTAGGCCTGATCACAGACAACGATGAGACAGCCTATAGGGAGGAGGTCAGAGACCTGGCAGTGTGGTGCCAGGACAACAACCTCTCCCTCAATGTGAGCAAGACAAAGGAGCTCATCGTGGACTGTAGGAAAAGGAGGGCCGAACAGGCTCCCATTAGCAACGACGGGGCTGTAGTGGAGTGGGTTGAGAGTTTCAAGTTCATTGGTGTCCACATCACCAACGAACTATCATGGTCCAAACACACCAAGACAGTCGTGAAGAGGGCACGACAACACCTTTTCCCCTTCAGGAGACTGAAAAGATTTGGCAGGGGTCCCCAGATCCTCAAAAGGTTCTACAGCTGCACCATCGAGAGCATCCTGACCGGTTGCATCACCACCTGGTATGGCAACTGCTTGGCATCTAACCGTAAGGCGTAACAGAAGGTAGTGCGTACGGCCCAGTACATCACTGGGGCCAACCTTCCTGCCATCCAGGACCTATATACTAGGCGGTGTCAGAGGAAGGCCCAAAGAATTTTCAAATACTCCAGTCATCCAAGTCATTGACTGTTCTCTCTGCTACTGCACGGCAAGCGGTACCAGAGCGCCAAGTCTAGGTCCAAAAGGCTCCTTAACAGCTTCTACCCCCAAGCCATAAGACTGCTGAACAATTAATCAAATGGCCACCTGGACTGTTTACATTAACACCCCCCCCCCCCTTTATTTTTACACTGCTGCTACTCGCTGTTTATTATTTATGCATGTTCACTTTACCCCTACCTACATGTACAAATTATCTTGACTAACCTGTACCCCCGCACATTGACTCGGTACCAGTACCTCCTGTATATAGCCTCGTAATTGTTATATAATTTTATTGTGTTACTTTATTTTTTACTTTAGTTTATTTAGTAAATATTTTCTTAACTCTATTTTTTGAACTGCATTGTTGGTTAAGGGCTTGTAATTAAGCATTTCACAGTAAGGTCTACACCTGTTGTATTTGCGCATGTGAAAATGTATGCACTCACTAACTGTAAGTCGCTCTGGAAAAGAGCGTCTTCTAAATGACTAAAATGTAAAATGTAATGTGACAAATACAATTTGATTTGATATGATTTGATATCCTGTCTGCAGGAGTTCTGAGGAGCTGGTCAGTACTGGTACTGTGTATCACTTCCTTTTAATATTGAAATGTGGACATGCAAGTCTATGATGGCAAAGGGGTCTTCCAAGTAAGCAAAGGTCAGACTCATGGGCCAGGGTCTGGTATTTACATGGAAACAATATTGAATATTAATATTACTGTGTTGAATTCCAGGTAGTAACCTACGTATGCATGATTACCAGTTCTCCCATATTGCCTCCTCATCCTAAAGATAGGTCATACCAAATAATTACATTAGTGGTGTATGACTATTTTCAGTATCCCTGCATGGTCTGGAAGGTCACTGTTCCAGTTAGGGGGTTTCTGTGTCTGTGTTTATGTCTATCTTTCTCTTTCGTTCTCTCTCTCCTCCCCCGAACCCTCCCTCTAGCTTTCATGGCTATGAGAGTCTACTGAAATTAAAATAACCAGACAGGTAACTGGGGGCAAGGTCATGTCTCACTTTGAAAACCATCAACAGTTTAATCTGCACCACCAGGAGATTAACTGGAAGTCAGTTCAGTTCCCTGAAATGATTAGGACCAACGTGCGTCCCAATGGCTGAGCTTGAGTATAATTCTCATTAGTTTGTTTTTGGCCATTTGAAGTTTGTCCTTCAGATTTTGTGATACGCCACTGAACCATGAGATAGAAGCATAGCCATAGTGGCAGATGTTTCCAGGGTCCTCATACTCTCTGTATACAGGAACTTGTCTACCTTGCCAGGAACTTTGTCCTGCAGTGAACCTACCCAATGACCTTCATAGCCATAAGTTCACATGTCATGTGTTGGTCCAGTTCACATCCCGGTGTATGTAACAGAGCATTTTTCCTTCACCGCTACACCATTAAACTTGACCGAGAAGTTGGAATAGTTTCTCACTTTGTGTTTGGAACCAAAAAGGATACTTTCTGTCTTGCCTAAATGGATAACCACTTACTGACTTTAGTCAGTTGGCTGCTTAGGGTCTTTTCAACGGTCTCCTTAGTCTAATGTGACACCAAAGGGTAGAATCATCCTCACACAGGATCTATTGCATGTGCTTTCTTACATGATAACTCTAGGAAAACCGTTAGCTTAGTGTGTTGACTGTAGAATGCCTAGTCATCAGTGATTGGTTGGATACCTCGAAACGTTTGCTTTATTACTGTGTGATAACACCTACATAATACCTATATTCAGCAACATATCATGATGTATTTATTCTGCAGTTTTGAATGAGTGCCAAAGGTGTGGTTGGGTCAGCAGCTGTTGCAGTGCTTCTAGAATGCAAGAGATCTTACGACCCTGTGCTAGATGCATGTCATTCATTACATTTAAGGCAATACGGGACTGTATGGAATGATTGTTTCTATTACATAATAAGATAATCTGCAGGACTAGGATAACTGCAGTTATGCCCTAAATACCACACTTCATTGAGCTGTAACTTTATTTTGTCTTAATTCATGACAGAGCTGTTTTTGTGTAAAGGATTATCATACATTACTTCAGACTGACAATTATTTATAATGTCGCCCATGCAGTATATGATGCATTTCTGGTCAATAATTAAACAGTAAACACAGTGTGATTTGTACTTGTGAGCTGAGGAGGAGTTATCAGATCCACCCCCACTTCTCTTTTCCTGTCATCTCATACTGTTCTGCTGAATGTGGGGGAGGAGTGGACTTTAATGAAGTGAAATAAAACGCACACACTCAGATACGTACAGATAGAAAGTGCAAATATGTGTAGTGCCATTTACAGTATAAATGACACCTGGAAAAGCACTATATAAATCCAATCCATTATTATCTATTAATTGATTGTGTAACACTTTGCATTGTAGTGTATTATTGTTTAATTATTCATGTAGGCACACTGTAACAAATATTACAACTTAACAATGAGTAATTACAATACTTGCTACACAATACTTACATTAATAAATATACAGTGAAAAGATCATTGTAATATAGTTTGCAACCATTGATTGATGTCAGAATAACATGTGTATTTGTGTGTTTCAGGTGTGGGTGTTCCTCTGTTCATCAACAAGACAGTGGGGGACTCCGTGGAGCTGCTGGCAGGCTTAGAGCGGGGACATTTCAAATCATTGTAGTGGAAGTATAGAGGAAAGGATATAGTAGAAGTCAACTCAGAAGGTGTATATTCACCTGGATCCCAGTTCGAGGGGAGACTAAAGATGAACAACAAAAACGTTAGTTTAACGGTCAGAGCACTGCCACTGCAAGACTCAGGGGATTTTCTAGTTATAGGCGAAGGGGACAAAGGTCAGATTGGCGGTAGGACCATCACTCTGAAGGTCAACGGTAGGCTGTTATCACCTTTTTGCATCCTATTTTGATATCATTCTAATTTATATCCATGACCACGGCTGATGATCTTTAAACTATAATGAAGATTTGTTGGTTTTATACTGACCTTACTCACCATGCTTTGATACATTTCCATCACATTATCAAGTTTTATCCTCTGTCGTCTTTCTCCTGGTGGTATGGCTATGGTAGGGATCATTTAGAAGACTGATTATGTGTCTCTATCTCTCTCCTGGTTGGTCAAAGCCTATATCGAAGGTGGTGATCCAGACAGACATCAAGCTATTGGCCAACCACTCCTGTACGGTGCGGCTGGTGTGCAACATGTCCTGCTACTCCAACCTTACATACACCTGGGAGAGAGACAACGAGATGTACGGGGACGCCCAGCAGATTCACCTCTCTCTCTCTCCTGCAGAGAGAGACATCATTGTAACATGCAACGCCTCCAACCTAGTCAGTTGGAAATCTGCCTATGTGACAGTAAAGTGTAGTAATGACAAAACCGCCCCAGGTACCTAGATATCATTTACATTTACATTTTAGTCATTTAGCAGACGCTCTTATCCAGAGCGACTTACAGTTAGTGAATACATATTTATTTTTTTATACTGGCCCCCCGTGGGAATCGAACCCACAACCCTGGCGTTGCAAACGCCATGCTCTATCAACTGAGCTACATCCCTGCCGGCCATTCCCTCCCCTACCCTGGACGACGCTGGGCCAATTGTGCGCCGCCCATGAGTCTCCCGGTCGCGGCCGGCTGCGACAGAGCCTGGATTCGAACCAGGATATCATAATAATCCCTTCCATACACTTTTCAGTGTGCTTATATGCTTATGTTGTCAAATATAATATATAATGCTTGTGATTACATTGGAAGTGTATGATATAGAGCCATTTAGTCTTTATCATATTGTATCGTCTAATCATGTGTGTTGTACAATGTGTGACAGGGATGGCATGGTATACCAACTACATCAGAGTATCAGTAGGAGGCGCTGTGGTGCTTATCCTCACTGTAGGTGTGGCAGTGTGCTACTGCAGGGGCCGCAGTAACCCAGATATGTACTGCTTAGGGCCCTTAACTATACTTAAAGTTAAATTTCAGGTGGATCTAGAAATATTCTTCAGATGATATTATTGATTTGTATTTGAATATTGAATTTGAATGTCTGTGATTTAATGGAAGACTATGTAGTCTACTTTGATAATAGTCTATACCTTTCTTGATGCTGAAACAGTTTTTTCTTGATTATCTGTCACATGTAGCCGCAGACTCAAACAAGCTCATATGTCGAATTTCTATTTTCTTGATTAAAGAGAAAAGTTGTAGATAATAGTATGAAATTGATTTGTGAGAATTATTTATGCCTGTGAGTAGAAAGTATACTCTTTTGCATTAGGATTAAGTGCTTGCCAGGCATCAATGAGGTTGTAATCACAGAGTATATGCTGGAGAGCCTTGGTTGCGTGTGGATTGTTGTTGGTCTTATTTGATTTGACCGCATGTCCAAAATGGTATGCATGTCTGTCCCAATATCCAGATGGAATTCAGTTAATTCTATAAAAAAATATGCTGTTCACAGAATAAAACAATTATTCTACCTTTTTGCATCCCTTGATTGCCTTGTATTTAGAGTGAATTGTAGTTACCTCCCATGACTGTATTTGTTAGCCACAGAGACATGGTTGTTGTATTGAATAGTTTTCAGTACTATAGCCTTCACCAAGTTAGTGTCTAAGTGAATATGTTATCTTTCAAATTAAACTCATTATGACAACACATTACATATATCATAAAGCCTTTGAGGACCTAGTTACACCCTAACACACTGGTCTGAAACTCCTGGTTTACAGGCCACATCAAGCCTAAAAGTCACATTATGCTGGCTTGGAATGTGATGTGTAATTCCTATTGGAATCCAGCCATAGTTAGGATATCCAACAATTTGAACTTTTAATCACATGCAACCTGCATTCATAATGACTGTTGGGGTAGGGAAGATTGATTACTGAGACTGCCTAAACTATATAAACTGGAACAGCCATATCAGTAATGTGTGAAATAAGTCGAACTACTAACAGATTGGATTAGTTTGATTGGTTGATTAATCTTATGCTACACAAACATAGATAACATACATTTTTCTAAAGTACATGCAAATACACAGGTATTGAAACAAACCATTCTGAAAATCAACCTGCAAGAGAGCATGCTGGAATAATGATCATGATAATGATTGGCGTGGTTTTGAGTTGTTTTCAGCAAACAGGAATTTGTAATTTTACTCAACAAGCTTATTCAAATACAACTGACTTCAAGCAGAGTTTGTTGATTGAAGACACTAACACATTGGCTCAAATTCTTGTCCTTTTTAAGTCCACTCAACTTGCATAATAACGCTAATTAATCAGTTGGTTAAGTTAGATTTTATCTAGAGCGCAGTGAATGAAATGAAAAGGCTGAGGAACTTTACATTAGGTCACTTGTTTGTCATAGTTGAGTGGTCATGGTTTGCTGTCTTCGTCTTTAGCAGTGTGGGTTTGTGAAGGAAGGCTCTGTGTGAAGCTGTCTTTTCCCTCTGTGATCAGAGAGAGACAAATAGAGAATGGTTGTAGTCATATGCAACAACCTGTGAAAACCTAGTTGCTGGGATGATAAGTACACATGAAAAGGTGTGCAGGGATTTACGTCCTTTTCAGAGAGAAGAATGACAATGTTCTTACAGCATACATATTCTGTAGTTCACTTATTAATTTCTCTTTTACATTCAATCTATCACTGTGATCACTACTTTCTTGGGTTATTACTTTGAACAGTTGACAGACCTACCTTGTTTGTGCTGTAACTGAAGAACATCTACATGCAGTTGACCTCCAAATAGCTACAACATAAACCAAATGATAAATATGTCATGAAGTCAAACCTTTGACACCTCTCCTAGTGACATTAAAGATTGGACTGAAAATGTCAACATGACCAGGTATGATATATGCAATATTGATTTCACTTGTTGCACAAATATGTTATTATCCACAAAATTCCTTCCTCAGATATATACTATAGTTCTCTCTTCCACTCACAGAAAGACCACAGTGTTGATGTGTCCATTTATTTTACAGTAAGAGGAAGTTGTGTAAAGATGAACATGACATCAGAATCAATTTTTTTCTGTTTCTCTTTAAGCATCTGTACCTTTCTAATTCGGTCAAAGCCCCATTAACAAAATCTCTGTGCACCATAGTGCTGTCAGTCTTCTGTAAAACACATACAGATTGGACTTCTACTGATATGAACCCATACAGAAGTGGTCCATGTCTGTACTAATATGATGACATAGAGAGAGGAAGGAATAAGAGGGCAGACCCAGTAGACTGAGGGGTTATGTTGGTGCTATGTGAACCTGGAAATCCAGTTCCCCAGTTACAGCTTTGAAACTCCTCCCATCTCTGGTCAGTGGTAATAAATTCCGCTTAGCTCTGCCACTGATGTACACACACACAAACCACACAACACACACACACAAAACACACACACACACACACACACAAAAACACGATACAGTACATGAACAATAACCCTGAGGCACATCACATAAACAGACAAATTGAAATACAACCATAAACAACACAATAACAAACATATCTATGTAGACAGTATCTAACTAAACGTATTCCTCATAATTGAGGGGGTGGCAGAAGATGTCCATTTCCATTGTGGAACAACTGAGGTTAGCTGGCTAGGCTTGCCACCTGACAGCTGAGCAAAGGTTTGAGGGGAGGCCTACACTATCTATCTATCTATCTATCTATCTATCTATCGAGAATCCAAGATGGCGTACTAGTGCAGTCCTGTTTTTGTCGTGTGTCTGTAAATAGCCTGTAAATACCCTGTTTTTTTTGTATTTTTCGTACATATTTTCCTATCAGACTTTTCATCCTCCTACAAAATATACTTTCCTGCAACCCGCCTCACTCAACGTGGAACGGATTCTATTATTGACTTATCTTTTATCTAGAATCTCCAGTTGAAACTAGCTAGCCAGCTAACTAGCTACTTGCTATTAGCCACAGTTGCTATTTCACCCAGAACATTGGATTTTCTGCCGGAATAATTTAATCACTGGACATTAATCACCGGATCGCAACTAGCTAGCCGCAACCGAATGGATGTTGCTGTTTGGCTAATCACCACTGCCCCCCGATGCAAGCACCAGTTAGCCTCGAGCTAGCCTAGAGTCAGGCTCATATCCTGGCTATCTACCTCTAGGTCTACCGGACGGGAGTAGCCAGCTAACTAGCTACTTGCTACCGTTAGCGGTTTTTCACCATTGTCCGTGGCCTGCACCACCTACCAGCCAGCTCTAGTCCGGACTATTATTCGGCCAGTCTGCACAGCGCGTTATCGACCCAGAACATATCAGTTTTTCTGCCGGAATCACTGAATCACTGGACCTTTAACTCCCGGATTCATCGCTACCAGCTAGCTGCTACAAAATGGACGTTGAGGTCTGGCTAATCATCCTGAGCTAGGCCCATCTCCCATCTCCCGGCTATCTACCTCTCTGTCAACCGGACGGGACCACCTAGTGTTGACACGGAGCCCCGCCGATCCAACACGACTGGTTTGCCGACGAAATAGTCTGATGTGGTTTCAACAGGCTTCCCGTTGCGGCGACCACGAAGATTCATCTGCCAGCCCCGGCCCACTAGCACACGCAAACTACAACTGTGCTCCCTGCTAGCTGTGCTGAAGCACCAATTTGAACTGCTCTCGGACTCACATATTGCTGTTCACTGGACCTTATGATCACTCAGCTGCACAGCTGATGCCTGCTGGACTGTTCCTTTACACGGTACCCTGTCCTGTTTATTCTGTTTAGTCTTAGCCCAAACGTTATCGCTATTTCCAGTTGTGTCTTAGCTCTCTCTAATAACACCTGTGACTGCTTTATGCCTCTCTCCCATGTAAATTATGCCTTGCCTATTGCTGTTTGGGTTAGTTCTTATTATACAATTTAACTGTAGAACCCCTAGTCCCTCTCAAACTGCCTCATATAGTTCCTTTGTTCCACCCCCCATACACGCCGAGACCGGCTCAATCGATGCCTCCAATGACGCTATCTCTTTCATTGTTACCCAACGCTTAGGGTTACCTGAACTGTACTCATATCCTTCCATATCCTTTTCTGTACATAATGCCCTGAATCTTTTCTACAACGCCCGGAGAACTGCCCCCTTTATTCTATGTACCCAACGCACTAGAAGACCAGTTCTTAAAGCCTTTAGTCGTATCCTTATTCTAGTCCTCCTCTGTTCCTCTGGTGATGTAGAGGCTAACCCAGGCCCTGCAGCCCCCAGTATCACTCCTACTCCCCAGGAGCTATCATTTGTTGACTTCTGTAACCGTAAAAGTCTTGGTTTTCTGCACATAAATATCAGAAGCCTCCTTCCTAAGTTTGAGTTATTCACTGCGTTAGCACACTCCGCCAACCCTGATGTTCTAGCAGTGTCTGAATCCTGGCTTAGGAAGGCCACCAAAAATTCTGAAATTTCCATCCCCAACTATAACATTTTCCGTTTAGATAGAACTGCCAAAGGGGGTGGAGTTGCAATCTACTGTAGAGATAGCCTGCAGAGCTCCATCATACTATCCAGGTCTGTGCCCAAACAGTTTGAGCTTCTACTTCAAAAAATCCACCTTTCCAGAAATAAATCTCTCACTGTTGCCGCTTGCTACAGACCCCCCTCAGCCCCCAGCTGTGCCCTGGACACCATATGTGAATTGATTGCCCCCCATCTATCCTCAGAGTTCGTACTGCTTGGTGACCTAAATTGGGATATGCTTAACACCCCGGCCATCCTACAATCTAAACTAGATGCCCTCAATCTCACACAAATTATCAACGAACCTACCAGGTTCAACCCTAAATCCGTAAACATGGGTACCCTCATAGATATCATCCTGACTAACTTACCCTCTAAATACACCTCCGCTGTCTTCAACCAGGATCTCAGCGATCACTGCCTTATTGCCTGCGTCCGTAACGGGTCCGCGGTCAAACGACCACCCCTCATCACTGTCAAACGCTCCCAAAAACACTTCAGCGAGCAGGCCTTCCTAATTGACCTGGCCCAGGTATCCTGGATGGATATAGATTTCATTCCGTCAGTAGAGGATGCCTGGTTGTTCTTTAAAAGTAATTTCCTCTCAATCTTAAATAGACATGCCCCATTCAAAAAATACAGAACTAAGAACAGATATAGCCCCTGGTTCTCCTCAGACTTGACTGCCCTTGACCAGCACAAAAACATCCTGTGGCGTACTGCATTAGCATCAAATAGCCCCCGCGATATGCAACTTTTCAGGGAAGTTAGGAACCAATATATACAAGCAGTTAGGAAAGCAAAGGCTAACTTTATCAAACAGAAATTTGCATCCTGTAGCACTAACTCCAAAAAGTTTTGGGACACTGTAAAGTCCATGGAAAATAAGAGCACTTCCTCCCAGCTGCCCACTGCACTGAGGCTAGGAAACACTATCACCACCGATAAATCTACAATAATCGAGAATTTCAACAAGCATTTTGCTACGGCTGGCCATGCTTTCCACCTGGCTACCACTACCCCGGCCACCAGCTCTGCACCCTCCGCTGCAACTTGCCCATGCCCCCACCGCTTCTCCTTCACACAAATCCAGACAGCTGATGTTCTAAAAGAGCTGCAAAATCTGGACCCCTACAAATCATCTGGGCTAGACAATCTGGACCATTTCTTTCTAAAACTAGCCGCCGAAATTGTCGCAACCCCTATTACTAGCCTGTTCAACCTCTCTTTCGTAACGTCTGAGATCCCCAGAGATTGGAAAGCTGCCGCGGTCATCCCCCTCTTCAAAGGGGGTGACACTCTAGATCCAAACTGTTACAGACCCATATCCATCCTGCCCTGCCTTTCAAAAGTTTTTGAAAGCCAAGTCAACAAACAGATCACTGACCATTTCGAATCCCACCGTACCTTCTCCGCTATGCAATCCGGTTTCCGAGCTGGTCATGGGTGCACTTCAGCCACGCTCAAGGTCCTAAACGATATTATAACCGCGATCGATAATAGACAGTACTGTGCAGCCGTTTTCATTGACCTGGCCAAGGCTTTCGACTCTGTCAACCACCGCATTCTTATTGGCAGACTAAATAGCCTTGGTTTCTCAAATGACTGCCTCGCCTGGTTCACCAACTACTTCTCAGATAGAGTTCAATGTGTCAAATCGGAGGGCCTGTTGTCTGGACCTATGGCAGTCTCTATGGGGGTGCCACAGGGTTCAATTCTTGGGCCGACTCTTTTCTCTGTGTATATCAATGACGTCGCTCTTGCTGCTGGTGACTCTCAGATCCACCTCTACGCAGACGACACCATTTTGTATACATCTGGCCCGTCATTGGACACTGTGTTAACAAACCTCCAAACGAGCTTCAATTCCATACAACACTCCTTCAGTAGCCTCCAACTGCTCTTAAACACTAGTAAAACTAAATGCATGCTCTTCAACCGAACGCTGCTTGCACCCGCCCACCCGACTAGAATCACTACTCTCGACGGGTCTGACCTAGAGTATGTGGACAACTACAAATACCTAGGTGTCTGGTTAGACTGTAAACTCTCCTTCCAGACTCACATTAAGAATCTCCAATCCAAAGTTAAATCTAGAATCGGTTTCCTATTTCGCAACAAAGCCTCCTTCACTCATGCTGCCAAACATGCCCTCGTAAAACTGACTATCCTACCGATCCTTGACTTCGGCGATGTCATTTACAAAATAGCCTCCAACACTCTACTCAGCAAATTGGATGTAGTCTATCACAGTGCCATCCGTTTTGTCTCCAAAGCCCCATATAATACCCACCACTGTGACCTGTACGCTCTTGTTGGCTGGTCCTCACTACATATTCGTCGCCAAACCCACTGGCTCCAGGCCATCTATAAATCACTGCTAGGCAAATCCCCGCCTTATCTTAGCTCATTGGTCACCATAGCAACACCCACCCGTAGTCTGCGCTCCAGCGGGTATATCTCACTGGTCATCCCCAAAGCCAACACCTCCTTTGGCCGCAATTCCTTCCAGTTCTCTGCTGCCAATGACTGGAACAAATTGCAAAAATCTCTGAAGCTGGAGACACTTATCTCCCTCACTAACTTTAAGCATCAGTTGTCAGAGCACCTTACCGATCACTGCACCTGTACACAGCCCATCTGAAATTAGCCCGCCCAACTACCTCATCCCTATATTGTTATCTATTTTGCTCATTTGTACCCCAGTATCTCTATTTGCACATCATCTCTTGCACATCTATCATTCCAGTGTTAATACTAATTGTAATTATTTTGCACTATAGCCTATTTTATTGCCTACCTCCATAACTTGCTAAATTTGCACACTGTATATTATATGTATTTCTGTTGTATTTTTGACTTTGTTTTGTTTTACCCCATATGTAACTGTGTTTGTTTTTATCGCACTGCTATGCTTTATCTTGGCAAGGTCGCAGTTGTAAATGAGAACTTGTTCTCAACTGGTTTACCTGGTTAAATAAAGGTGAAATAAAAATAAAAATAAAATCTATCTATCTATCTATCTATCTATCTATCTATCTATCTATCTATCTATCTATCTATCTATCTATCTATCTATCTATCTATCTATCTATCTATCTATCTATCTATCTATCTATCTATCTATCTATCTATCTATCTATCTATCTATCTATCTATCTGTGCATGGTGCAGCATAAAACAAACATCTACACATTCTGATATAAAACCACAAGCTCTGATCTCATCAATTCAGGTCTCTAAGGAGCGAGTGTGAGACCATCTAGCCAACCATATGGAGAAGTTGGTCAGAATATAAACACGCTATCAACTGCTACTATTTTTTTCTCACAATCTTTTGACATTTCTCTTGATTCTTTCTCTCTCTTTTTTTCTGTGTGACGGTGAAGAGGTGTGATCTAAGCAAACTGTCATCATATAGGAAGTAGAGTGGTTTGTCAGAAGGACTGTATTTGTATAGAAAGTAACTTGTCTGTGGGGACAGAATGGAGCACACCTTGCTCTGTTTGCTACTATGTACAGCGCATTCAGAAAGTATTCAGACCCCTTTACTTTTTCACATTTTGTTACGTTACAGCCTTATTCTAAAATTGATTATATTGTTGTTTTTTCCTCATCAATACCCCTTAATGACAAAGTAAAAACAGGTTTAGACATTTTTACACATTTATTAAAAATAAAAAACTGAAATATCACATTAACATAAGTATTCAGACGCTTTACTCAGTACTTTGTTGAAGCACCTTTGGCAGCAATTACAGCCTCGAGTCTTCTTGGGTAAGACGCTACAAGCTTGGCACACCTGTATTGGGGAGTTTCTCCCATTTTTCTCTGCGGATCCTCTCAAGCTCTGTCAGGTTGGATGGGGAGCGTCGCTGCACAGCTATTTTCAGGTCTCTCCAGATATTGACCATTGGGTTCTTGGTCATCTCCCTGACCAAGGCCTTTGTCCCCCGATTGCTCAGTTTGGCCGGGCGGCCAGAACTAGGAAGAGTCTTGGTGGCTCCAAACTTATTCCATTTAAGAATGATGGAGGCCACAGTGTTTTTGGGAACCTTCAATGCTGCAGAAATTTTTTGGTACCCTTCCACAGATCTGTGCCTCAACGCAATCTGGTCCTGGAGCTCTACGGACAATTCCTTCGACCTCATGGCTTGTTTTGCTCTGACATGCATTGTCAACTCTGGGACCTTATATAGACAGGTTTGTGCCTTTCCAAATCATGTCCAATCAATTGAATTTACAACAGGTGGACTCCAATCAAGTAGAAACATCTCAAGGATGATCAATGGAAACAGGATGCACCTGAGCTCAATTTCGAGTCTCATAGCAAAGGGTCTGAATACTTATGTAAATAAAGTTTTTTTAGTTTTTTTATATACATTTGCAAAAATTTCTAAACCTGTTTCCACTTTGTCATTATGAGGATTTTTATTTATTTAATCAATTTTAGAATAAATAAACTGAGTTAGTGTGTTTGATTATGAACACTAATTACCTGATTTACTAAGCCTTTAAGAGAAAAAGGAATAAGACATTGTTTTTTTGTCCCTTGTTGAGAAAACAGTGTAATAGGAAGTTGCCGCAGGTATGGTTTAGATATGAAGTAAGAATGTGACCACCCTACATTGATGTTGTATCTCTGTGAGAACCTGAACTTGTTTAGCCGATGCCATGCAGACATGGTTAGTGTGGTGGTGTGCATTTAGCCAGGTCATCACTCAGGAACTAAAGATTGACGCTAACTCAGTGCTTGCAAAATGTGCTGTCAATGACAATGAATACAAAATGCAATATTTATTGGATGTGTTGTAGTATCAAGTTGTGTTTATTGTAAATGGTTGACGGTTCCTTTGCTACAGTTATAGTAAACTGTGTTAAGAGATTAATTAGTGGTGTTTTGGTGTTTTTGGTCTCTGTACTCTCTCTGTGTGCAGAACATGGGAAGTCAGTGGCCATTTAAAGCTGCAGTCCTTAATTCAAACTACCACAAAAAGCTCACAATGCCACTTGTTGTAGTATACGGCTGAGGGATGGGTCTAAGGAAATTCATTCATCTACATTGTTTACAATAATTGTCATAAAATAAACATATATTTTGGGTTATGATGGAATAAGACTTGAATTTCTGTAATTCATTTAATAGTGTAGAAATCTATGTAGAAAACGCAGATTGCACCATTAAAATAAAGTACAGGATGGATTTGGTAAACAGTAACATAAATATGGCATGTTGTTATTTATTTCAAACTAATATTGGAGCAATGTGACTTTTTTTGTTGTAGTGCTGAGTACACACATCTACTCTGGACACTCTGAAGATGATGATGGTAGATATCTGTACACTTGATCAAGCCTTCATCTCTTAATGCTTCATCATATTTCTTTGTTTGTGATTTTTTAAACTGCTTTTGGATAGACATATTTTGTGTTTTGAGTGTCTCAAAATAACCTGTGTAAAGCAATTGTATCATGCCAGTTTTTATTTTGTGCAGGACAGGCAAAGGCTGTTCTGACCATACACCCCAAATACTCCCAGATATTCAGTAGAGAGTCTGTCACTCTCAGATGTAACATACAGAGAGGAGAAGTCACTGACTGGGAATACAAATGGCGCATGGATGTCATAGACTCCCTCAGTAGGAAGCATGAATATGAGATCAGTGAGGTTAAGATTTCAGACAGTGGTGACTACTGGTGTCTGGGTACACATATTGATCAGAAGAAGCATTCTGAGTGGAGTGATGCAGTCAGACTGACGGTGACAGGTAAGTCATCTTAGCTCTCGTTCACAACAGTGCCTCCATGCCCATAAACACTTGACATTGGGCCCCATTTTAAGGAGGCTATTTAGTCATTTTAAAAAGGTCTGTCTACCATTGCTGTTCAGATTCCCCCATTAATTCATTCTAATTTCATGTAATAATTGTAAGAAATATGGGGTACGGTACTAAGATTATACTTTTAACTGATTGGTACACTAATTTCATTAGTCTTCATTTAACTTAATAAATAAAGTATATATATATATATATATATATATATATATATATATATATATATATATATATATATATATATAAAGTTACCAAGCATGTATCCAGATGTTTTGATATTCTGCTTTCTGTTTTCTTAGCTGTTCCTGGAACTACACTGACCTTAATCCAAACCCTATGTACACTGGAGAGACAGTAACTCTGATGTGTTCATTCTGGCCTTACATTTACTGGAGCTATACGTGGTTCAAAGACAACAATGAAAAACTAGTGCCCCAGTCTGACAGACACACTACTACAACAGGAGCCACCTTCACCATCAGTAGAGCTGCTGAGTCTGACCAGGGCCTCTACTGGTGTCAGGGAGAGATCCAGTCCAGATCCATATAATCAGTGATCCTGTCACTATCAATGTGATTGGTGAATAATTGTGTGTGTGTGTGTGTGTGTGTGTGTGTGTGTGGACGTGTTTAACTATACTTGTGGGGACCAGAAGTCCCAACAAGAATAGTAAACCAAGAAAATGTTGATCAACTGAGGACATTTTGGTGGTCCCCACATGGTCAAATGCTATTTCTAGGGAGTTTAGAGTTAAGGTTAGAATTAGTGTTAGGGTTAGAATTAGGGTTAAGGTTTTTTGGGTTAAGGTTAGGGTTAGGGTTAGGGTAATGGTACGAATTAATGTTAGGTTTGGTTTGGGGTTAGTACCCCCCCCCCCCCTTTGACGCGCGGCTCCAGCTGCATGCCGACACCGGCCTCGGGGACGACCCGGAGGACGAGGCGCAGGACGAAATTCCTGCAGTACGGCAGGGTCCAGGATGTCCTCCACCGGCAACCAGCATCTCTCCTCCGGACCGTACCCCTCCCACTCCACGAGGTATTGAAGGCCCCTCACCCGACGTCTTGAGTCCATGATGGCTCGCACAGTATACGCCGGTGGAACCTCCCGCGCCTCAGTCTGCTGGAGCGGACCTGCCACCACCGGCCTGAGGAGAGACACATGGAACGAGGGGTTAACACGGTAATCACGGGGGAGCTGTAACCTATAGCATACCTCGTTCAGTCTCCTCAGGACTTTAAATGGCCCCACAAACCGCAGACCCAGCTTCCGGCAGAGCAGGCGAAGGGGCAGGTTTCGGGTCGAGAGCCAAACCCGGTCCCCCGGTGCATACACCGGGGCCTCACTGCCTTCTGTCGCCTGATGGCCCGTTGCAGGCGCACATGGGCAGTGTCCCATGTCTCCTCCGAGCGCCAAAACCATTAATCCACCGCAGGTGCCTCGACCGGCTGATTGTCTACTACACACTGAAACGGAGACATGTTTGTGGAGGAGTGGCGGAGGGAGTTTTGGGCCATCTCTGCCCAGGGGATGAAAGCCGCCCACTCACCCGACCGGTCCTGGCAATAGGACCGCAGAAACCTACCCACATCCTGGTTAACTCTCTCCACCTGCCCATTACTCTTGGGGTGAAAACCTGAGGTCAGGCGGACCGAGACCCCCAGACATTCCATGAACGCCCTCCAGACCCTCGATGTGAACTGGGGACCCCGATCAGACACTATATCCTCAGGCACCCCGTAGTGCCGGAAGACGTGGGTAAACAGGGCCTCCACAGTCTGTAGGGCCGTAGGGAGACCGGGCAAAGGAAGGAGACGGCAGGACTTAGAAAACCGATCAACAACGACCAGGATCGTGGTGTTACCTTGTGACGGAGGAAGTCCACCGATAGGTGTGACCACTGCCGTTGTGGAACGGTTAGGGGGTGTAATTTCCCTCTGGGCAGGTGTCTAGGTGCCTTGCACTGGGCGCACACAGAGCAGGAGGAAACATAAACCCTCACGTCCTTAGCTAAAGTGGGCCACCAGTACTTCCCACTAAGACAGCGCACTGTCCGACCGATGCCAGCAAGACCAGAGGAGGGTGACGTGTGGGCCCAACAGATCAATCGATCGCGGACATCAGACGGAACGTACAGACACCCAACTGGACACTGGGTGGGAGTGGGCTCCGTACATAACGCCCACTCGATGTCCGCGTCAACCTCCCATATCACCGGTGCCACCAGGCAAGAAGCCGGAAGTATGGGAGTGGGATCCGTGGACCGCTCCTCTGTGTCATACATCCGGGATAGTGCGTCTGCCTTAGCGTTCAGGGAACCGGGTCTGTAGGATAGGGTGAAAACAAAACAGGTGAAAAACATTGCCCACCTTGCCTGGCGAGGATTCAGTCTCCTCGCTGCCCGGATGTACTCCAGATTGCGGTGGTCAGTCCAAATGAGGAAAGGGTGTTTAGACCCCTCAAGCCAATGCCTCCACGCCTTCAGAGCCTTGACAACAGCTAACAGCTCCCGGTCCCCCAGATCATAGTTTCGCTCCGCCGGGCTGAGCTTCTTCGAAAAGAAAGCACAGGGGCGGAGCTTTGGTGGCGTACCCGAGCGCTGAGAGAGCACAGCTCCTATCCCAGCCTCGGATGCGTCCACCTCTACTATGAATGCCAATGAGGGATCAGGATAAGCCAGCACGGGAGCTGAGGTAAACAGAGCCTTCAGGTGACCAAAAGCCCTGTCCGCCCCAGCTGACCACTGCAGTCGCACCGGTCCCCCCTTCAGCAAGGAGGTAATGGGAGCCGCTACCTGACCAAAGCCCTGGATAAACCTCCGGTAGTAGTTGGCAAACCCTAAGAAACCGCTGCACCTCCTTTACCGTACGGCTGAAATGCAGTCATTCTCCATCTCCACCCCTGACGTGGACAGGCGGTACCCTAGGAAGGAGACGGACTGTTGGAAGAACAGACATTTCTCAGCCTTGATGTACAGGTCATGCTCCAACAGTCGACCAAGCACCTTGTGCACCAGGGACACATGCTCGTCGCAAAATAGTGGGGTCATGAGAGGCTAACCAGGGAAGCCCCAACACCACAGGAAACGCAGGAGCATCGATCAGGAAGAGACTAATTCTCTCCTCATGACCCTCCTGCGTTTTCATACATAGTGGAGCTGTGACCTCCCTAATCAGGCCCGACCCTAAAGGACGACTATCTAAAGCATGTACAGGGAAGAGCACATCAACAGGAACAATAGGGATCCCTAATCTACGTGCAAATGAACGGTCAATAAAGTTCCCAGCTGCGCCTGAATCTACTAGCGCCTTATGCTGGGAATGCGGGGAAAACTCAGGAAATTCTATGCATACCCACATGTGTACAACAGGGAGCTCTGGGTGAGTCGGGTGCCTACTCACCTGGGATGATCCACCAGTGCTGGGAACTTCCCCAGCACCGACCAGCAGTGTGCCCTCTGCGGCCTCAGTTGGTGCAGAAAACGGCCCCCCCTCCAGTCACCCTTCGAGCAGCACCTCCAAGCTCCATAGTGGTAGGGTCGGAGGTGCTGGCGGATGGAATGGACGGACCCTGACCCGGACGTCCGCGGGTGGCCAACAGGTTATCCAGCCGTATAGATACATCCACCAGCTGGTCGAGGGTAAGTGCAGTGTCCCTGCATGCCAGCTCCAGACGAACGTCCCCACGTAGACTACACCGGTAATGGTCGATCAGGGCCCTCTCATTCCATCCCGAGCTGGCAGCCAAGGTCCTGAAGTCCAGTGCGAAGTCCTGTGCGCTCCTCTTCCCCTGTCTGAGCTGGAACAAGCATTCCCCCGCCACTCTCCCCTCAGGTGGATGATCGAAGACCGCCCGGAAGCGGCGGGTGAAATCCTCATAGCGAACCAACGCTGTGTCTATTCCTCCCCATTCGGCGTTGGCCCACTCAAGCGCTCTCCCCGACAGACAGGAGATGAGGGCGGACACGCTCTCGTATCCCGAGGGAGCCGGGTGGATGGTCGCCAGGTAGAGCTCCACCTGGAGCAGGAACCCCTGGCACCCGGCAGCCGTCCCATCATATGCCCTCGGGAGCGAGAGCCGAATCCCACTTGGTCCAGGTGACGGAGTGGTGGACATCGGTGTGGGTTGATCTGAAGTTGATGGTCAATGTGCAGCGGTAGGACGGAGTCAGGCGCAGGACACAGAACTGAGTAAACTACGTACTTTACTCGAAAATTAAACAACACTAATTTCCACGCAGGGAAAACACACCAGCTCACATAAGTCTTAGACACAAAACAAAGAACAAACACGCACAAAACCATGTGGGAACCAGAGGGTAAAATAGGGAAATAATATAATGTAATGGGAACCAGGTGTGTACAATCAAGACAAAACAAATGGAAAAAGAAACGTAGATCGGTGGCAGCTAGAAAGCCAGTAACGACGAAGTTGTGACAATGTCCCCACAAAGTTAGCTGCGCAAGACTGTGTGTGTGTGTGTGTAGACATGACTGTATATGTCAGTATTCTGATGACTATATATTGGTAAGTCAGACAGCTCAGACTGCATACTGTATGTTCAGAAATTACAACTTATGATATGGTCATATTGTGATAAATGCTGATCAACATTATTTTACATTCTAAGTTGTGTGATTGTATTTATTGTCTGTGGTGTGTCTGTACAGAGAGACCTGTGGCTGTTCTGACCCTCCAACCCAACTGGCCTCAGATATTCAGTGGAGAGACTGTCACACTCAGATGTGACATACAGGGAGGAGAAGAGATTGAGTATGCTTTTTATAACAGTGGGAAGTCGGTCTACACGAATACAGAGCCTGAGTACAGAATCAGTCCTGCAAAGAATGGTCTATATACCTGTGAAGATCTTCAAAAAAAACAATTGCTTAAAACACTCCGAGTCAACTAATGCTATACAATTGACCGTGTTAGGTAAGTCTGTTTTTATGGGATTGCAAGAGAAAGAGACAGAATAGTGAGGAAAATACAAAAGGGATGAGGTCAAATAGCAGACAGTGAGATCAATGATGGAACTAAATCATTGTTTGATTTTGGGGTAAGGTACAATATCATGATAACAAATGGGGTAAATATTTTATTCTAAAATAATTTAATTAAAGAACAAACATTTTAATTGTGTCATCTCCTTTATAACAAATAAACCCCAAGCTGTCCTGAGTGTCTCTCCTCGGTGGCTGAACCCTGGAGACTCAGTTACTCTGAGCTGTGGGGTTAAAGAGTCATCTACAGGCTGGAGGTTCTTCTGGTACCGAACTGTTCCCTACAGAGCTGGGTTACCCTCCCTATTGGACAAGTCCTACTCTGTAGAGCCTCTATCTGGCAATTGGACTACTGAAGACTCCTACACTCTGATCCCTGCTGGTCCTAATCACAAAGGAGGATATGTGTGTAGAGCTGGGAGAGGAGACCCAGTCTATGACACACTCTACAGTGAACATCAGTTTCTCTGGTCAGGAGGTAACTAACTGCATTGAAACTGCATTTATCCACATTTAAGTCATCCTCATGTGTATATATAACTATAAGTTTGAGTCTTTATGTTTGTGTCAGACCTGCATCCTTCAGTGTCTCTCAGAATAAGACCCAACAGAACTCAACACTTTACATCAAAGTCTCTCTCACTGAGCTGTGAGGAGAAGGGGAACTCTACTGGATGGAGACTGAAGAGATACAGAGAGAGAGGAGTGGAGTCAGGGTGTGGCTCTAACTGGGGATCAATAGCAGGGTCCACATGTACCATCAGGTCCACACTTGAAAAGGACAGTGGAGTGTACTGGTGTGAGTCTGCATCAGGAGAGTACAGTAATGCTGTCAACATCACAGTGGATGGTACGTTGTCACGTTCGTTTAATGACGGGACAGACCAATGTGCAGCGTGATATACGTACATGTTTATCAAACCAATAAACACTCGACAAAACAATAAACAAAACAAAACGTGAAGTCCAAGGTAGCACACACAACATACCTTACAAGGAACAAGATCCCACAACCCACTAGTGCCAATAGGCTGCCTAAGTATGATCCCCAATCAGAGACAACGAGCTACAGCTGCCTCTGATTGGGAACCACACCGGCCAACATAGATCTACACATAATAGCTCAAAACATAGAAAACAGCACAAAGAATATACACACCCTGACTCAACATATAAGAGTCCCCTGAGTCAGGGCGTGACATACGTCTATTGTACAATATTCACCAACCTTTTTTACATTTCAATGTATGATAATGATGTTCAATTCTGAAACTGAATGAATGTATCTCATGTAAAATGCAAGCTCATAAGACATTAATATATTGTGTGTGATTACTCCTGATTTACAGTTTTATTTATATATTATGTTACACAGCTGGTGCTGTGATCCTGGAGAGCCCTGCCTATACCATGACTGAGGGAGACTCTGTGACTCTGCTCTGTACAAATAGATATCAGGAAACAAACCCAAACCCCAAGGTTGATTTCTACAAAGATGGAGAACTCATCAGGAATGAGACCACGGGAGGGACGACCATCCCTGCAGTATCCAAGTCAGATGAAGACTTCTATAAGTGTAAATCTAATGAAGGAGAATCACCAGAGAGCTGGGTGACAGTGAGAGGTGAGAAGAGCAGTATGTGTGTGTGTGTGTGTGTGTGTGTGTGTGTGTGTGATGTGTGTGTGTGTGTGTGTGTGTGTGTTGATGGTAAAACATATGTTTTGATAGACCCTCCAGGTTCTATTGTCTCCATCTCTCTGCTGTCCAGGCTGCTGTGTGGTCTACTGGTGGTGTCTCCCTTTCTACTGGTGTCTATCATGCTGATGGTGAAATGCTGCAGGGCTCAAGGTGACCACTTTATTTCAGTGTGTATCTACAAGAAGCTTATCCAGCTTGATATTCTCCTTCTTTATGTCATGCTCTTGTATTACTGTTATCAAGTAATGTTGACTCAAATTGTTCATTTCAAATGTAAATAGACAAAGTGCCCAGTGGCAGCTATTTCTGTTAAATGTCTTATATGGAAATGTTCTTCCCCCAGAAAAGGCAAACTAACATTTTCATTACTTCTGAAGGATTACATTTTAGTGCTGTGCAGTTGAACGAGCAGTTGAATCAGTTTAACTCTAATGCTACTCTCTGTCCGTTATATTCCTATAGGCATGTGTTCAACAACCAAATCTCCTCAAGATGAGTTACGATCTGATGATATCATCGAACAGACCGAATCATCCGTGTGATCATTACAGTATGAACTGTAAGCTGAATGACCATTTTTATGATTTTAAGTTTACAAAGTTTTTGCCATTGCCTTACCATTGATTTATGATAGCGTTTACTGAATCAAATATCATTGAATGAAATTTTACAAATACTAAATGCTATGATTTAGCAAGTTGACGTTTTCAGCTTTTGGGATCTTGTATGCTTTGTTATTGTTGATTGTTGTTAATATTCTTGAAATATTACACTTACCCCTCTTTGATTTCAGTTTGTTGATTGAAAAAGAGTGTAGTGCCTGTTTTGTTTAAAAGTAGAATTTGTTGTATTTTTTTAATATGTTGTATTTTAGATAATGTCATGCTTTTTACATGCAGGTGCATATATGCTGTATGTGAATATTTTCTGGGACTAAAAGTGGGTTTATACTTGGTTGGCCGACCTACTATAACAACTTTAACAGTTATGTTGGAACATGTATAATTTGTTTTTAATTCAATGAATGCTTATTTTCATTTACATTTTCCATACTTTCTACTTCTATGTCTATATGTTTTTTATAAAATGTTATTTCTTCAGTAGTTGTTATAGGAGCCAGATGAGTGTTCCACTATTGAACTTGAATAAAGAGGGTGTGCATTGTCTTACATCAGATAGCATGACGATTCTGCCTGACGAGAGTCGCATAGGAGTGATGCCACCTGACGTAAGACAATGGAGGTTGTGTTGCATTTTGTATTTTGTATTAATTCTCATTTGTCAAATAAAAAGTGATGATTCCCCACATCGTTGTATTGCTTTGAAATATAATTTAATTTAAGGACATATTCCTTTTACTCTCTGTATTGCTGAGTTGAAACAATGCATTTACATCTTGAACATTCCTATACATTTCTTATTATGTAAACAACACTTTTTATCAAAATCTCTATACACCATATTGCTGTCAGTCTTCTTAAACCACTTTCAGATTTGACTTCTACTGATATGAACCCATACAGAAGTGGTCCATGTCTGTACTAATATGATGACATAGAGAGAGGAAGGAATAAGAGGGCAGACCCAGTAGACTGAGGGGTTATGTTGTTGCTATGTGACCAATGACCATATTAGTTTCTATATTGTAGTCCCCAAGGATGTGTAGTAGTTACAGGCCTGTCCTGAAGGGGGCGATAAGAAACCCCAGATGTTTACATTAGTATACACACTAAAGGTGAAGTCTCTAACTGCTTTCACCTGTAACCTTTCTCTCCACATGTTTGTTTCTTCACACATGTTGTACGTGTCCCACACTCTACACTCTACAACATATTTTTAGAGGTAAATAGTTGACAAAAATGGATTCATGTATTCAACATGTAATGATGTGAAGCAAAATGAAACTATACACTTTAACCTGGAAACCCGGTTACCCAGTTCCAGCTTTGAAACTCCTCCAATCTCTGGTCAGTGGTAATACATTCCACACGCTCTGCCTCTGATGTACACATACACACAAACAAATGTGTGTGTGTGTGTGTGTGTCTGTATGAAGTTCTGTCTGTGTGAAGAAGTCAATTTCCATTGTGGCACAACTGAGGTTAGCTGGCTAGGCTTGCCACCTGACAGCTGAGCACAGGTTTGAGAGGAGGCCTACACTATCTATCTATCTATCTATCTATCTATCTATCTATCTATCTATCTATCTATCTATCTATCTATCTATCTATCTATCTATCTATCTATCTATCTATCTATCTATCTATCTATCTATCTATCTATCTATCTATCTATCTATCTATCTATCTATCTATCTATCTATCTATCTATCTATCTATCTATCTATCTATCTAATATAATATGAATAGACTATAAACCACTACTCTTTTTTCTCAGACTTTTTACATTCCTCTTGAATCTTTCTGTGTGACTGTGAAGAGGCCTGATCTAAGCAGACTGTCATCATATAGGAAGTAGAGGGGTTTGTCAGAAGGACTATAGTTCTAGAGAAAGTCACTTGTCAGTGGGGACAGAATGGAGAGCACCTTGCTCTGTTTGCTACTAGGTAAGTACTGAGTTAGTGTGTGTTTGTGTGAACACTAATTACCTGATTTACTAAGCCCTTAAGGTAAAAAGGAATAAGAAGTTCATGGAAATGAAGACAGTTTCAAGCTTTAACTTTGTTTTTTGTATCCCTTATTGAGAAAACATTAGTAAATGGCACTAAAAGGAAATTGCAGCAAAATATGGTGTAGATATTGTGACCATACTACATTGATGTTGCATCACGGTGAGAACCTGAGCTTATAGAGATGATGCCATGCAGACATGGTTAGTGTGGTGGTGTGCGTTTAGCCTAGGTCATACCTCAGGAATTAAAGATTGACGCTAACTCAGTGCTTGCAAAATGTGCTGTCAATGACAATGAATACAAAATGCAATATTTGTTGTATGTGTTGTAGTATCAAGTTGTGATTATTGTAAATGGTTGTGGGTTCCTTTGCTACAGTTATAGTAAACTGTGTTAAGAGATGAATGAGTGGTGTTTTGGTGTTTTTGGTCTCTGTACTCTCACTGTGTGCAGAACATGGGAAGTCAGTGGCCATTTATAGCTGCAGTCTGTAATTCAAACTACCTTAAAATGGCCACCCTGCCACTTGTTGTGGTATACGGCTGAGGGAAGGGGCTAAGGAAATTCATTAATCTACATTGTTCACAATAATTGTCATAAAATAAACATACATTTTGGGTTATGATGGAATAAGACTTGAATTGCTGTGATCCATTTAGTATTGTAGAAATCTATGTAGAAAACGTAGATTGCATCTTTAAAATAAAGCACAGGATGGATTTGGTAAACAGTAACATGAATATGGAATGTTGTTATTTATTTCAAACTAATATTGGAGCAATGTGACTTTCTTTGTTGTAGTGCTGAGTATACACATCTACTCTGGACACTCTGAAGATGATGATGGTAGATATTTGTACACTTGATCAATCCTTCATCTCTTAATGCTTCATTTTATTTCTTTGTGATGTTTAAAGCTGCTTTTGGATAGACATATTTTGTGTTTTGAGTGTCTCAAAATATCATTTGTAAAGCAATTTTATCATGCTGGTTTTATTTTGTGCAGGACAGGCAAAGGCTGATCTGACCATACACCCCAAATCCTCACAGATATTGCAAGAGCCCCGTTTTTCCTCTAAACATAACAATGGTCATTATGGCCAAACAGTTCTATTTTTGTTTCATCAGACCTGAGGACATTTCTCCAAAAAGTATGATCTTTGTCCCTATGTGCAGTTGCAAACCTTAGTCTGGCTTTTTTATGGCGGTTTTGGAGCAGTGGCTTCTTCCTTGCTGAGCGGCCTTTCAGGTTATGTCGAAATAGGACTTGTTTTACTGTGGATATAGAAACTTTTGTACCTGTTTCTTCCAGTACCTTCACAAGGTCCTTTGCTGTTATCCTGGGATTGATTTGCACTTTTCGCACCAAAGTACATTAATCTCTAGGAGACCGAACGCGTCTCCTTCCTGAGCGGTATGACGGCAGCGTGGTCCTATGGTGTTTATACTATTGTTTGTACAGATGAACGTGGTACCTTCAGGCGTTTGGAAATTGCTCCCAAGGATCAACCAGACTTGTGGAGGTCTACATTTTTTTTCTGAGGGCTTGGCTGATTTCTTTTGATTTTCCCATG
This sequence comes from Coregonus clupeaformis, assembly GCF_020615455.1. Classification (NCBI taxonomy): domain Eukaryota; kingdom Metazoa; phylum Chordata; class Actinopteri; order Salmoniformes; family Salmonidae; genus Coregonus; species Coregonus clupeaformis. Next base: position 52,299,945 of record NC_059199.1, on the reverse strand, counting down.
ATGTCAAGCAACGAGGCACTGGGTTTGAAGGTAGGCCTTGAAATTCATCCACAGGTAGACCTCAAATTGACTCAAATTATGTCAATTAGCCTACCTTGACATCATTTTCTGGAATTTTCCGTGCTGTTTAAAGGCACAGTCAACTTAGTGTATGTAAACTTCTGACCCACTGGAATTGTGATACAGTGAATTATAAGTGAAATGATCTGTCTGTAAACAATTGTTGGAGAAAATACTTGTGTCATGCACAAAGTAGATGTCCTAACCGACTTGCCAAAACTATAGTTTGTTAACAAGAAATGTGTGTAGTGGTTGAAAAACGAGTTTTAATGAATCCAACCTAAGTGTATGTAAACTTCCGACTTCAACTGTATAAATGAATAGTTATTCTGTGAAAGTCTTTTTTTAAACAACATTTTTAGGAAAAAAACAGAATCATATTTTCAATTCACACCAAATCAAGGCAACATACACCCATAATGGACTTTTATAGTATGAAAAAGTTCCAACAACAACTAAATCTTTGGATATTGCTAAGTATGTATCCAGATCTTTAAATTATGCTCTTTTCTCACAGCCCTGCCCAAAGCTACACTGACCATAAATCCAAACCCTATGTACACTTGAGAGACAGTAACTCTGACGTGTTCAGTGGGGTCTGACAATGCCTGGAGCTATACATGGTACAAAGACAACACTAAGAAAGTTGTGCCCCAGTCTGACAGACACACTACAACAGGAGCCACTTTCACCATCAGTAGACCTACTGTGTCTGACCAGGGCCTCTACTGGTGTCAGGGAGAGATCCTGTCCAGATCCATATCATCAATCATCAGTGATCCTGTCACTATCACTGTGAAATGTGAGTTACTTTGTTGTGTGTTTTTTTATCATACAAATGGACGCTATTTATATTGAGTCAATGATGTAGACATGATCCATGTACAGTTGAAGTCGGAAGTTTACATACACCTAAGCGATATACATTTAAACTCAGTTTTTCACAATTCCTGACATTTAATCATATTAAAAATTCCCTGTCTTAGGTCAGTTAGGATCACCACTTTATTTTAAGAATGTGAAATGTCAGAATAATAGAAGAGAGAATGATTTATTTCAGCTTTTATTTCTTTCATCACATTCCCAGTGGGTCAGAAGTTTACATACACTCAATTAGTATTTGGTAGCATTGTTCTGTCCACACATTTTCTATAGGATTGAGGTCAGGGCTTTGTGATGGCCACTCCAATACCTTGACTTTGTTGTCCTTAAGCCATTTGCCACAACTTTGGAAGTATGCTTGGGGTCATTGTCCATTTGGAAGACCCATTTGCGACTAAGCTTTAACTTCCTGACTGATGTCTTGAGATGTTGCTTCAATATATCCACATACTTTTCCTTCCTCATGATGCCATCTATTTTCTGAAGTGCACCAGTCCCTCCTGCAGCAAAGCACCCCCACAGCATGATGCTGCCACCCCCGTGCTTCACGGTTGGGATGGTGTTCTTCGGCTTGCAAGTGCCCCCATTTTCCTACAAACATAACGATGGTCATTATGGCCAAACAGTTCTATTTTTGTTTCATCAGACCTGAGGACATTTCTCCAAAAAGTATGATCTTTGTCCCTATGTGCAGTTGCAAACCGTAGTCTGGCTTTTTAATGGCGGTTTTGGAGCAGTGGCTTCTTCCTTTCAGGTTATGTCGATATAGGACTCGTTTTACTGTGGATATAGATACTTTTGTACCTGTTTCCTCCAGCATCTTCACAAGGTCCTTTGCTGTTGTTCTGGCATTGATTTGCACTTTTCGCACCAAAGTATGTTAATCTCTAGAAGACAGAACGCGTCTCCTTCCTGAGCGGTATGACGGCTGCGTGGTCCCATGGTGTTTATACTTTGTACAGATGAACATGGTACCTTCAGGCGTTTGCAAATTGCTCCCATGGATGAACCAGACTTGTGGAGGTCTACAATTTTTTTTCTGACGTCTTGGCTAATTTCTTTTCATTTTCCCATGATGTCAAGCAAAGAGGCATTGAGTTTGAAGGTAGGCCTTGAAATACATCCACAGGTACACCTCCAATGGACTCAAATTATGTCAATTAACCAACATACATCCATAATGGACTTTTATAGTATGAAAACGTTCCAACAACAGCTAAATCTTTGGATATTGCTAAGCATGTATCCAGATCATTAAATTATGCTCTTTTCTCACAGCCCTGCCCAAAGCTACACTGACCATAAATCCAAACCCTGTGTACACTGGAGAGACAGTAACTCTGACGTGTTCAGTGGGGTCTGACAATGCCTGGAGCTATACATGGTACAAAGACAACACTAAGAAAGTAGTGACCTTGACTGGCAGACACACTACAACAGGAGCCACCTTCACCATCAGTAGACCTGCTGTGTCTGACCAGAGCCTCTACTGGTGTCAGGGAGAGATCCAGTCCAGATCCATATCATCAATCATCAGTGATCCTGTCAATATCACTGTGATATCACATTCCATCCAAGATGGCGTAGTAGTGCAGTCCTGTTTTTGTCGTGTGTCTGTAAATAGCCTGTAAATACCCTGTTTTTTTGTATTTTTTGTACATATTTCCCTTTCAGACTTTTCATCCTTCTACAAAATATACTTTCCTGCAACCCGCCTCACTCAATGTGGAACGGATTCTATTATTGACTTACCTTTTCTCTAGAATCTCCAGTTGAAACTAGCTAGCCAGCTAACTAGCTACTTGCTATTAGCCACAGTTGCTATTTCACCCAGAACATTGGATTTTTCTGCCGGAATAATTTAATCACTGGACATTAATCACCGGATCGCAACTAGCTAGCCGCAACCGAATGGATGTTGCTGTTTGGCTAATCACCACTGCCCCCGATGCAAGCACCAGTTAGCCTCGAGCTAGCCTAGAGCCAGGCTCATATCCCGAATATCTACCTCTAGGTCTACCGGACGGGAGTAGCCAGCAAACTAGCTACTTGCTATCAGCTACCGTTAGCGGTTTTTCACCATTGTCTGTGGCCTGCACCACCTTCCAGCCAGCTCTAGTCTGGACTATTATTCGGCCAGTCTGCACTGTCTGCACAGCGCGTTATCGACCCAGAACATATCAGTTTTTCTGCCGGAATCACTGAATCACTGGACCTTTAACTCCGGATTCATCGCTACCAGCTAGCTGCAACAAAATGGACGTTGAGGTCTGGCTAATCATCCTGAGCTAGGCCCATCTCCCATCTCCCATCTCCCGGCTATCTACCTCTCTGTCAACCGGACGGGACCACCTAGTGTTGACACTGAGCCCAGCCGATCCTACACGACTGGTCTGCCGACGAAATCGTCTGATGTGGTTACAACAGGCTTCCCGTTACGACGTTGACCACGAAGATTCCATCTGCTAGCCCCGGCCTGCTAGCACACGCTAGCCGTGCCCTCTTGCTCGCTAGTGCTTTAGCAGCCCCCGAACTACCTCTGAACTATCCTATTGCTGTTCACCGGACCTTATGATAACTCAGCTATACAGCTGATGTCTGCTGGACTGTTCCTTTTTACGGTACTGCATCCTGTTTATGTTTAGCCTCAGCCCAAACTGTGTCGTCATTACCAGCTGTTGTCTTAGCTCTCTCAAATTACACCTGTGATTGCTTTATGCCTCTCTCCCTTGTCAATATGGTTAGCTTATTGTTGTTTCGGTTATTTCTAATTGTACTATTTCACTGTAGATCCCCCAGCCCATCTAAACCTGCCTTAGATAGCTCCTTTGTCCCACCCCCCATACACGCGGAGACCGACTCAATTGGTGCCTCCAGTGATGCTATCTCTTTCATTGTTACCCAACGCTTAGGTTTACCTCCACTTTACTCAGATCCTTCCATATCCTTGTCTGTACATAATGCCCTGAATCTTTTCTACAACGCCCAGAAATCTGCCCCCTTTATTCTATGTACCCAACGCACTAGAAGACCAGTTCTTAAAGCCTTTAGCCGTATCCTTATTCTAGTCCTCCTCTGTTCCTCTGGTGATGTAGAGGCTAACCCAGGCCCTGCAGCCCTCAGTATCACTCCTACTCCCCAGGCGCTATCATTTGCTGACTTCTGTAATCGCAAAAGTCTTGGTTTCTTGCACGTAAATATCAGAAGTCTACTTCCTAAGTTTGAGTTATTCACTGCATTAGCACACTCCGCCAACCCTGATGTTCTAGCAGTGTCTGAATCATGGCTTAGGAAGGCCACCAAAAATTCTGAAATTTCCATCCCCAACTATAACATTTTCCGTCTAGATAGAACTGCCAAAGGGGGTGGAGTTGCAATCTACTGTAGAGATAACCTGCAGAGCTCTATCATACTATCCAGGTCTGTGCCCAAACAGTTTGAGCTTCTACTTCTAAAAATCCACCTTTCCAGAAATAGGTCTCTCACTGTTGCCGCTTGCTACAGACCCCCCTCAGCCCCCAGCTGTGCCCTGGATACCATATGTGAATTGATTGCCCCCCATATATCCTCAGAGTTCGTACTGCTTGGTGACCTAAATTGGGATATGCTTAACACCCCGGCCATCCTACAATCCAAACTAGATGCCCTCAATCTCACACAAATTGTCAACGAACCTACCAGGTACAACCCTAAATCCGTAAACATGGGTACCCTCATAGATATCATCCTGACTAACTTACCCTCTAAATACACCTCCGCTGTCTTCAACCAGGATCTCAGCGATCACTGCCTTATTGCCTGCGTCCGTAACGGGTCCGCGGTCAAACGACCACCCCTCATCACTGTCAAACGCTCCCTAAAACACTTTAGCGAGCAGGCCTTCCTAATTGACCTGGCCCAGGTATCCTGGATGGATATAGATCTCATTCCGTCAGTAGAGGATGCCTGGTTGTTCTTTAAAAGTAATTTCCTCTCAATCTTAAATAAACATGCCCCATTCAAAAAATACAGAACTAAGAACAGATATAGCCCCTTGTTCTCCTCAGACTTGACTGCCCTTGACCAGCACAAAAACATCCTGCGGCGTACTGCATTAGCATCAAATAGCCCCCGCGATATGCAACTTTTCAGGGAAGTTAGGAACCAATATACACAAGCAGTCAGGAAAGCAAAGGCTAACTTTTTTCAAACAGAAATTTGCATCCTGTAGCACTAACTCCAAAAAGTTTTGGGACACTGTAAAGTCCATGGAGAATAAGAGCACTTCCTCCCAGCTGCCCACTGCACTGAGGCTAGGAAACACTATCACCACCGATAAATCTACAATAATCGAGAATTTCAACAAGCATTTTGCTACGGCTGGCCATGCTTTCCACCTGGCTACCACTACCCCGGCCACCAACTCTGCACCCTCCGCTGCAACTTGCCCATGCCCCCACCGCTTCTCCTTCACACAAATTCAGACAGCTGATGTTCTGAAAGAGCTGCAAAATCTGGACCCCTACAAATCAGCTGGGCTAGACAATCTGGACCCTTTCTTTCTAAAACTAGCCGCCGAAATTGTCGCAACCCCTATTACTGGCCTGTTCAACCTCTCTTTCATAACGTCTGAGATCCCCAGAGATTGGAAAGCTGCCGCGGTCATCCCCCTCTTCAAAGGGGGTTACACTCTAGATCCAAACTGTTACAGACCTATATACATCCTGCCCCGCCTTTCGAAAGTATTTGAAAGCCAAGTTAACAAACAGATCACCAACCATTTCGAATCCCACCGTACCTTCTCCGCTATGCAATCCGGTTTCCGAGCTGGTCATGGGTGCACTTCAGCCACGCTCAAGGTCCTAAACGATATTATAACCGCGATCGATAATAGACAGTACTGTGCAGCCGTCTTCATCGACCTGGCCAAGGCTTTCGACTCTGTCAACCACCGCATTCTTATTGGCAGACTAAATAGCCTTGGTTTCTCAAATGACTGCCTCGCCTGGTTCACCAACTACTTCTCAGATAGAGTTCAATGTGTGAAATCGGAGGGCCTGTTGTCTGGACCTATGGCAGTCTCTATGGGGGTGCCACAGGGTTCAATTCTTGGGCCGACTCTTTTCTCCGTGTATATCAATGATGTCGCTCTTGCTGCTGGTGACTCTCAGATCCACCTCTACGCAGACGACACCATTTTGTATACATCTGGCCCTTCATTGGACACTGTGTTAACAAACCTCCAAACGAGCTTCAATGCCATACAACACTCCTTCAGTAGCCTCCAACTGCTCTTAAACACTAGTAAAACTAAATGCATGCTCTTCAATCGAACACTGCTGGCACCCGCCCACCTGACTAGAATCACCACTCTCGACGGGTCTGACCTAGAGTATGTGGACAACTACAAATACCTAGGTGTCTAGTTAGACTGTAAACTCTCCTTCCAGACTCACATTAAGAATCTCCAATCCAAAGTTAAATCTAGAATTGGCTTCCTATTTCGCAACAAAGCCTCCTTCACTCATGCTGCCAAACATGCCCTCGTAAAACTGACTATCCTACCAATCCTTGACTTCGGCGATGTCATTTACAAAATAGCCTCCAACACTCTACTCAGCAAATTGGATGTAGTCTATCACAGTGCCATCCGTTTTGTCTCCAAAGCCCCATACACTACCCACCATTGTGACCTGTACGCTCTTGTTGGCTGGTCCTCACTACATGTTCGTCGTCAAACCCACTGGCTCCAGGCCATCTATCAATCACTGCTAGGCAAATCCCCGCCTTATCTTAGCTCATTGGTCACCATAGCAGCACCCACCCGTAGTCTGCGCTCCAGCAGGCATATCTCACTGGTCATTCCCAAAGCCAACACCTCCTTTGGCCGCCATTCCTTCCAGTTCTCTGCTGCCAATGACTGAAACGAATTGCAAAAATCTCTGAAGCTGGACACTCTTATCTCCCCCACTAACTTTAAGCATCAGTTGTCAGAGCACCTCACCGATCACTGCACATGTACACAGCCCATCTGAAATTAGCCCACCCAACTACCTCATCCCTATATTGTTATTTATTTTGCTCTTTTGCACCCCAGTATCTCTATTTGCACATAATCTCTTGCACATCTAGCATTCCAGTGTTGATACTAATTGTAATTATTTTGCACTATAGCCTATTTATTGCCTTACCTCCATAACTTGCTACATTTGCACACACTGTATATATATTTTCTGTTGTATTTTATGACCTTATGTTTTTTTTACCCCATATGTAACTCTGTGTTGTTGTTTTTATCGCACTGCTTTGCTTTATCTTGGCCAGGTCGCAGTTGTAAATGAGAACTTGTTCTCAACTGGCTTACCTGGTTAAATAAAGGTGAAATAAAAAAATAAAAAATTGGTGAGGAATTGTGTGTGTGTGTGTGTGTGTGTGTGTGTGTGTATCTGTGTGTGTGTAGACATCACTGTATATGTCAATATTCTGATGACTAGATCTTGGTAAGTCAGACAGTTCAGACTGCATACTGTATGTTCAGAAAAGACAACTTATGATGTGGTCATGTTGTGATAAATGCTGATCAACATTATTTTACATTCTAAGGTGTGTGATAATATTTATTTTATGTGGTGTGTCTGTACAGAGAGACCTGTGGCTGTTCTGACCCTCCAACCCAACTGGCCTCAGATATTCAGTGGAGAGACTGTCACTCTCAGATGTAACATACAGGGAGGAGAAGAGATTGAGTATGCTTTTTATAGCAGTGGGAAGTCAGTCTACTCGAAAACAGAACCTGAATACAGAATCAGTCCTGCAAAGAATGGTCTATATACCTGTGAAGGTCTTCAGAAAATCAATGGCTTAAAACACTCCGAGACAAGTAATGCTTTACAATTGACCGTGTTAGGTAAGTCTGTTTTTATGGGATTGCAAGAGAAAGAGACAGAATAGTGAGAAGAATACAAAAGGGATGAGGTCAAATAGCAGACAGTGAGATCAATGATGGAACTAAACTTATTTTGATTTTGGGGTAAGGTACAATACCATGATAACAAAATGGGTAAACATTTTATACTAAAATGATTTAATTAAAGAACAAACATTTTAATTGTGTCATCTCCTTTATAACAGATAAACCCCAAGCTGTCCTGAGTGTCTCTCCTCAGTGGCTGAACCCTGGAGACTCAGTTACTCTGAGCTGTGGGGTTAAAGAGTCATCTACAGGCTGGAGGTTCTTCTGGTACCAAACTGTTCCCTACAGAGCTGGGTTACTCTCCCTATTGGACAAGTCCTACTCTGTAGAGCCTCTATCTGGCAATGGGACTACTGAAGACTCCTACACTCTGATCCCTGCTGGTCCTAATCACACAGGAGGATATGTGTGTAGAGCTGGGAGAGGAGAACCAGTCTATGACACACTCTACAGTGAACCTCCGTTTCTCTGGTCAGGAGGTAACTAACTGCATTGAAACTGCATTTAACCACATTTAAGTCATCCTCATGTGTATATATAACTATGTTTGACTTTTCCTCTTTGTTTCAGACCTGCATCCTTCAGTGTCTCTCAGAATAAGACCCAACAGAACTCAACACTTTACATCAAAGTCTCTCTCACTGAGCTGTGAGGAGAAGGGGAACTCTACTGGATGGAGACTGAAGAGATACAGAGAGAGAGGAGTGGAGTCAGGGTGTGGCTCTAACTGGGGATCAATAGCAGGGTCCACATGTACCATCAGGTCCACACTTGAAAAGGACAGTGGAGTGTACTGGTGTGAGTCTGCATCAGGAGAGTACAGTAATGCTGTCAACATCACAGTGGATGGTATGTCTATTGTACAACATTCACTAACCTTTTTTACATTTCAATGTATGATAATGATGTTCATTTCTGAAACTGAATGAATGTATCTCATATAAAATGCAAGCTCATAAGACGTTAATATATTGTGAGGGATTACTCCTGATTTACAGTTTTATTTATATATTATGTTACACAGCTGGTGCTGTGATCCTGGAAAACCCTGCCTATCCCATGACTGAGGGAGACTCTGTGACTCTGCTCTGTACAAATAGATATCAGGAAACAAACCCAAACCCCAAGGTTGATTTCTACAAAGATGGAGAACTCATCAGGAATGAGACCACAGGAGAGATGACCATCCCTGCAGTATCCAAGTCAGATGAAGGCTTCTATAAGTGTAAATCTAATGAAGGAGAATCACCAGAGAGCTGGGTGACTATGAGAGGTGAGAAGAGCAGTGTGTGTGTGTGTGTGTGTGTGTGTGTGTGTGTGTGTGTGTGTGTGTGTGTGTGTGTGTGTGTGTGTGTGTGTGTGTGTGTGTGTGTGTGTGTGTGTGTGTGTGTGTGTTGATGGTAAAACACATGTTTTGATAGTCCCTCCAGGTTCGGTTGTCTCCATCTCTCTGCTGTCCAGGCTGCTCTGTGGTCTACTGGTGTTGTCTCCCTTTCTACTGGTGTCTATCATTCTGATGGTGAAATGCTGCAGGGCTCAAGGTGACCACTTTATTTCAGTGTGTATCTACAAGAAGCTTATCCAGCTTGATATTTTCCTTCTTTATGTCATGCTCTTGTATTACTGTTATCAAGTAATGTTGACTCAAATTGTTCATTTCAAATGTAAATAGACAAAGTGCCCAGTGGCAGCTATTTCTGTTAAATGTCTTCTACGGAAATGTTCTTCCCCCAGAAAAGGCAAACTAACATTTTCATTACTTCTGAAGGATTACATTTTAGTGCTGTGCAGTTGAACGAGCAGTTGAATCAGTTTAACTCTAATGCTACTCTCTGTCCGTTATATTCCTATAGGCATGTGTTCAACAACCAAATCTCCTCAAGACGAGTTACGATCTGATGATGTCATCGAACAGACCGAATCATCCGTGTGATCATTACAGTATGAACTGTAAGCTGATTGACCATTTTTATGATTTTAAAGTTTTTGCCATTGCCTTCCCATTGATTTATGATAGCGTTTACTGAGTCAAATATCATTGAATGAAACTTTACAAATACTAAATGCTATGATTTAGCAAGTTGACGTTTTCAGCTTATCACACCCTGGCTCTGGGACTCTATATGTTGAGCCAGGGTGTGGATAGTCTATATGTTGTATTTCTATGTTGGCCTGAGTGACTCCCAATCAGAGGCAACGAGTGTCAGCTGGTTGTCTCTGATTGGGAGCCATATTTAACTGTCTGTCTTTCACTTTGTGTTTGTGGTTTCTTGTTCTTATTTGGTTTGTGTTAAACCGTAGACATCACGTTATCGTCTGTTGTTTTGATCGTGTGATCATTAATTAAAATAATATGTTCACCTTCAACACTGCGCATTGGTCTCTCCCTGACGATCGTGACACAGCTTTTGGGATCTTGTATGCTTTGTTATTGTTGTTAATATTCTTGAAATATTACACTTACCCCTCTTTGATTTCAGTTTGTTGATTGAAAAAGAGTGTAGTGCCTGTTTTGTTTAAAAGTAGAATTTGTTGTATTTTTTTAATATGCTGTATTTTTGATAATGTCATGCTTTTTACATGCAGGTGCATATCTGTTTTATGTGAATATTTTCTGGGACTAAAGGTGGGTTTATACTTGGTTGGCCAACCTACTATAACAATTGCATTTTGTATTTTGTATTAATTCTCATTTGTCAAATAAAAAGTGATGATTCCCCACATCATTGTATTGCTTTGAAATATAATTTAATTTAAGGACATATTCCTTTTACTCTCTGTATTGCTGAGTTGAAACAATGCATTTACATTCCTATACATTTCTTATTATGTAAAGCAACACTTTTTAACAAAATCTCTATACACCATATTGCTGTCAGTCTTCTTAAACCACATTCAGATTTGACTTCTACTGATATGAACCCATACAGAAGTGGTCCATGTCTGTACTAATATGATGACATAGAGAGAGGAAGGAATAAGAGGGCAGACCCAGTAGACTGAGGGGTTATGTTGTTGCTGTGTGACCAATGACCATATTAGTTTCTATATTGTGGTCCACAAGGATGTGGAGTAGTTCCAGGCCTGTCATGAAGGGGGCGATAAGAAACCCCAGATGTTTACATTAGTATACCCGCTAAAGGTGAAGTCTCTAACTGCTTTCACCTGTAACCTTTCTCTCCACATGTTTGTTTCTTCACACATGTTGTACATGTCCCACACTCTACACTCTACAACATATTTTTAGAGGTAAATAGTTGACAAAAATGGATTCATGTATTCAACATGTAATGATGTGAAGCAAAATGAAACTATACACTTTAACCTGGAAATCCAGTTACCCAGTTACAGCTTTGAAACTCTTTCCATCTCTGGTCTGTGGTAATACATTCCGCTTAGCTCTGCCTCTGATGTACACACACACACACACACAAACCACACAACACACAGACACAAAACACACACAGACAAAAAAACACGATACAGTACACGATATGGGCGGCAGGTAGCTTAGTGGTTAAGAGCGTTGTGCCAGTAACCGAAAGGTCGCTGGTTCTAATCCCCGAGCCGACTAGGTGAAAAATCTGTCGACGTGCCCTTGAGCAAGGCACTTAACCCTAATTGCTCCTGTAAGTCGCTCTGGATAAGAGCGTCTGCTAAATGACTAAAAAAAAAAAAAAAAAAAAACATGAACAATAACCCTCAGGCACTTCACATAAACAGACAAATTGAAATACAACCATAAACAACACAATAACAAACATATCTATGTAGACAGTATCTAACTAAACGAATTCCTCATAATTGAGGGGGAGGCAGAAGATGTCCATTTTCATTGTGGAACAACTGAGGTTAGCTGGCTAGGCTTGCCACCAGACAACTGAGCAAAGGTTTGAGGGGAGTCCTACACTTATCTATCTATCTATCTATCTATCTGTGCATGGTGCAGCATAAAACAAACATCTACACATTCTGATATAAAACCACAAGCTCTGATCTCATCAATTCAGGTCTCTAAGGAGCGAGTGTGAGACCATGTAGCCAACCATAAGGAGAAGTTGGTCAGAATATAAACACGCTATCAACTGCTACTATTTTTTCTCACAGTCTTTTGACATTTCACTTGAATCTTTCTCTCTCTGTTTTTCTGTGTGACGGTGAAGAGGTGTGATCTAAGCAGACTGTAGAGTGGTTTGTCAGAAGGACTGTAGTTGTATTGTCTCCTGAGTGTCGCAGTGGTCTGAGTGGCGCAGTGGTCTAAGGCAGTGCCACTAGAGATCCTGGTTCGAATCCAGGCTCTGTCGCAGCCGGCCGCGACCGGGAGACTCATGGGCGGCGCAAAATCGGCCCAGTGTTGTCCAGGGTAGGGGAGGGAATGGCCGGCAGGGATGTAGCTCAGTTGATAGAGCATGGCGTTTGCAACGCCAGGGTTGTGGGTTCGATTCCCACGGGGGGCCAGTATAAAAAAATAAAAAAGGTATTCACTAACTGTAAGTCGCTCTGGATAAGAGCGTCTGCTAAATGACTAAACATTTTTTTTTAAATGTATAGAAAGTCACTTGTCTGTGGGGACAGAATGGAGCACACCTTGCTCTGTTTGCTACTATGTACAGCGCATTCGGAAAGTATTCGGACCCCTTGACTTTTTCATATTTTGTTACGTTACAGCCTTATTCTAAAATTGATTATATTCTTGTTTTTTCCTCATCAATACCCCATAATGACAAAGCAAAAACAGGTTTAGACACATAAAAAACGGACATATCACATTTACATAAGTATTCAGACCCTTTACTCAGTACTTTGTTGAATCACCTTTGGCAGCGATTACAGCCTCGAGTCTTCTTGGGTAAGACGCTACAAGCTTGGCACACCTGTATTTGGGGAGTTTCTCCCATTTTTCTCTGCGGATCTTCTCTAGCTCTGTCAGGTTGGATGGGGAGCGTCGCTGCACAGCTATTTTCAGGTCTCTCCAGATAAGTTTGATCAGGTTCAAGTCCGGGCTCTGGCTGGGCCACTCAAGGACATTCAGAGACTTGTCCTGAAGCCACTCCTGCGTTGTCTTGGTTGTGTGCTTAGGGTCGTTGTCCTGTTGGAAGGTGAACCTTCGCAGGTTTTCAACAAGGATCTCTCAGTACTTTTCTCCGATCATCTTTCACTCAATCCTGACTAGTCTCCCAGTCCCTGCAGCTGAAAAACATCCCCACAGCATGATGCTGCCACCACCATGCTTCACCGTAGGGATGGTGCCACTTTTCCTCCAGACATGACACTTGGCATTCAGGCCAAAAAGTTCAATCTTGGTTTCATCAGACCAGAGAATCTTGTTTCTCACGGTCTGAGAGTCTTTAGGTGCCTTTTGGCAAACTCTAAGCTGGCTGTCATGTGCCTTTTACTGAGGAGAGGCTTCCGTCTGGCCACTACCATAAAGGTCTGATTGGTGTAGTGCTGTCAGAGTGACCATTGGGTTCTTGGTCTCCTCCCTGACCAAGGCTTTTGTCCCCTGATTGCTCAGTTTGGCCGGGCGGCAAGCGCTAGGAAGAGTCTTGGTGGCTCCAAACTTATTCCATTTAAGAATGATGGAGGCCAAAGTGTTTTTGGGGACCTTCAATGCTGCAGAAATGTTTTGGAACCCTTCCACAGATCTGTGCCTCAACGCAATCCTGTCTTGGAGCTCTACGGACAATTCCTTCGACCTCATGGCTTGTTTTGCTCTGACATGCAGTGTCAACTCTGGGACCTTATATAGACAGGTGTGTGCCTTTCCAAATCATGTCCAATCAATTGAATTACAACAGGTGGACTCCAATCAAGTTGTACAAACATCTCAAGGATAATCAATGGAAACAGGATGCACCTGAGCTCAATTTCGAGTCTCATAGCAAAGGGTCTGAATACTTATGTAAATAAAGTATTAATGTTTATGTTTATTTTTAATACATTTGCAAAAGTATCTAAACCTGTTTTCACTTTGTCATTATGGGGTATTGTGTGTAGATTGATGAGGATTATTATTTTTTCATCAATTTTAGAATAAATAAACTGAGTTAGTGTGTTTGTTTATGAACACTAATTACCTGATTTACTAAGCCTTTAAGAGAAAAAGGAATAAGACATTGTTTTCTGTCCCTTGTTGAGAAAACAGTGTAAAAGGAAGTTGCCGCAAGTATGGTTTAGATATGAAGTAAGAATGTGACAACCCTACATTGATGTTGTGTCTCTGTGAGAACCTGAGCTTGTTTAGCCGATGCAATGCAGACATGGTTAGTGTGGTGGTTTGCATTTAACCATGTCATCACTCAGTAACTAAAGATTGACGCTAACTCAGTGCTTGCAAAATGTGCTGTCAATGACAATGAATACAAAATGAAATATTTGTTGTATGTGTTGTAGTATCAAGTTGTGATTATTGTAAATGGTTGAGGCTTCCTTTGCTACAGTTATAATAAACTGTGTTGATAGATTAATTAGTGGTGTTTTGGTGTTTTTGGTCTCTGTACTCTCACTGTGTGCAGAACATGGGAAGTCAGTGGCCATTTAAAGCTGCAGTCCGTAATTCAAACTACCACAAAAAGCTCACAATGCCACTTGTTGTAGTATACGGCTGAGGGATGGGTCTAAGGAAATTCATTCATCTACATTGTTTACAATAATTGTCATAGAATAACTGTATGTTTTGGGTTATGATGGAATAAGTGTAATTTCTGTAATTCATTTAGTAGTGTAGAAATCTATGTAGAAAATGCAGATTGCACCTTTAACATAAAGTACAGGATGGATTTGGTCATCAGTAACATGAATATGGCATGTTGTTATTTATTTAAAGCTAATATTGGAGCAATGTGACTTTTTGTTGTTGTAGTGCTGAGTACACACATCTACTCTGGACACTCTGAAGATGATGATGGTAGATATCTGTACACTTGATCAAGTCTTCATCTCTTAATGCTTCATCATATTTCTTTGTTTGTGATTTTTAAAGCTGCTTTTGGATAGACATATTTTGTGTTTTGAGTGTCTCAAAATAACATGTGTAAAGCAATTGTATCATGCCAGTTGTTATTTTGTGCAGGACAGGCAAAGACTGTTCTGACCATACACCCCAAATCTTCCCAGATTTTCAGTAGAGAGTCTGTCACTCTCAGATGTAACATACAGAGAGAAGAAGTCACTGACTGGGAATACACATGGCGCAAGGATGTCATAGACTCCCTCAGTAGGAAGCATGAATATGAGATCAGTGAGGTTAAGATTTCAGACAGTGGTGACTACTGGTGTCTGGGTACACATATTGATCAGAAGAAGCATTCTAAGTGGAGTGATGCAGTCAGACTGACGGTGACAGGTAAGTCATCTTATCTCTCGTTCAGAACAGTGCCTCCATGCCCATAAACACTTGACATTGGGCCCCATTTTAAGGAGGCTATTTAGTCGTTTTAAAAAGGTCTACCATTGTTGTTCAGATTCCTCCATTAATTCATTCTCATTTCATGTAATAATTGAAGAAATATGGTGTACGGTACTAAGATAGTACTTTTTGTCACGACTTCCGCCGATGTTGGTGCCTCTCCTTGTGCAGGAGGCTATCAGCGGTCGTCGTCACCGGCATTCTAGTTGCCACTGTTCCTTTTTCTATGTTTTTGTCTTGATTGTACACACCTGGTTCCCATCACGTTGTGGTTATTTCCCTATTTAACCCTCTGGTTCCCTCATGGTTTTGTGCGTGATTGTTCTTTGTTTGGTGTTGTATAATGCTGTGAGCTGTTTTATTTTCCTGCATGGAAATTAGATTTGTTGTTTTCCCAGTAAAGTTAATTATTTACTCAGTTCTGTGTCCTTCGCTTGACTCTGTCCTACCGCTGCACACTGACACCTGACAGAATCACGCACCACCTATGGAGTCAGCAGGTGCACCCAGTCCTCCGGTACCGGTGGAGGAGCGCGTCCAGCAGCACGCGACTATGCTCCACAATCTGCGCACAGCAATGGATCGCGTGCTGCACACCATGGAGCAATGAGAGAGAGAGGGTTTTTCCACACCCCCATCAACTTCACCTCAACCCCCACCGCAGTCCACCCCTCCGTCACCTGGAACCAGTGGGATTCGGCTCTCGCTTCCGAAGGCCTATGATAGGACGGCTGCCGGGTGCCAGGGGTTCCTGCTCCAGGTGGAGCTCTACCTGGCGACCATCCACCCGGCTCCCTCGGGATACGAGAGTGTCTGCCCTCATCTCCTGTTTGTCAGGGAAAGCGCTGGAATGGGCCAACGCCGAATGGGGAGAGATAGACGCTACGTTGGTCCGTTACGAGGATTTCACCCGACGCTTCCGGGCGGTTTTCGATCATCCGCCTGAGGGGAGAGCGGCGGGGGAATGCTTGGTCCATCTCAGACAGGGGAAGAGGAGCGCACAGGACTTTGCACTGGACTTCAGGACCTTGGCTGCCAGCGCGGGATGGAATGAGAGGGCCCTGATCGACCATTACCGGTGTAATCTACGGGAGGACATCCGTCGGGAGCTGGCCTGCAGGGACACCATTCTTAACCTCGACCAGCTGGTGGATTAATCCATCTGGCTGGATAACCTGTTGACCACCCGCCAACGCTCGGATTGGGGTCCGTCCGTTAGATCCCCCAGCACTTCCGAGTCTATACCTATGGAGCTCGGAAGTGCTGCTCATAGGGTGACCGGAGGGGGGGCCCTTTCCTTCACCACCTGTGGCCGCAGAGGGTACACTGCTGGTCGGTGCTGGGGAGGTTCCCCAGGGAGTCGAGGCAGCAGGCAGGGCACTGGTGGATCATCCCAGGTGAGTAGGCACCCGACTCACACAGAGCTCCCTGTTGCGCACATGTATGTCTGTGTAAAGTTTCCTGTGTTTTCCCTGCATTCCAAGCATAAAGCGCTAGTATATTCAGACGCAGCTGGGAACTTTATTGACCGTGCATTTGCACTTAGATTAGGGATCCCTATTGTTCCTGTTGATGTGCCCTTCCCTGTACATGCCTTAGATAGTCATCCTTTAGGATCGGGCCTGATTAGGGAGGTCACAGCTCACTAGGTATGATAACGCAGGAGGGTCATGAGGAGAGTATTAGTCTCCTCCTGATAGATTCTCCTGCATTTCCTGTGGTGTTGGGGCTTCCCTGGTTGGCCCATCATGACCCCACTATTTCGTGGCAACAGAGGGCTCTGAAGGGATGGTCACGTCAGTGCTCAGGGGGGTGTGTAGGTGTTTCCATAGGTGCAACTACGGTGGAGAGTCCAAAACAGGCCTCCCCCATGCACATCCCCCCCGAATACGCCGATTTGGCTCTCACCTTCTGTAAAAAGAAGGCGACTCAATTACCACCCAATCGACGGGGGGATTGTACGATAAATCTCCAGGTAGACGCAGCACTTCCCAGGAGTCACGTGTATCCTCAGTCACAGGAGGAGACGGCGGCTATGGGAACATATGTCTCCGAATCTCTAGGACAGGGATACATTCGGCCTTCCACTTCACCTGCCTCCTCAAGTTTGTTTTTTGTGAAGAAGAAATATGGAGGTTTACGCCCGTGCATTGACTATCGGGGTTTCAATCAGATCACGGTGAAGTACAGTTACCCGTTGCCTCTCATAGCCAGTGTCACCGAGTCATTGCACGGGCGCGCTTCTTCACAAAATTGGATCTCAGGAGCGCGTACAACCTGGTGCGTATCCGGGAGGGGGATGAGTGGAAGACTGCATTTAGTACCACCTCTGGGCACTATGAGTACCTCGTCATGCCCTACGGGTTGACGAATGCTCCATCAGTCTTCCAATCCTTTGTAGACAAGATCTTCAGGGACCTGCACGGGCAGGGTGTAGTGGTGTATATAGATGACATTCTCATATACTCCGCAACACGTGCCGAGCATGTGTCCCTGGTGCGCAAGGTGCTTGGTCGACTGTTGGAGCATGACCTGTACGTCAAGGCTGAGAAATGTCTGTTCTTCCAACAGTCCGTCTCCTTCCTAGGGTACCGCCTGTCCGCGTCAGGGGTGGAGATGGAAAATGACCGCATTTCAGCCGTGCATAATTGGCCGACTACAACCACGGTAAAGGAAGTGCAGCGGTTCTTAGGGTTTGCCAACTACTACCGGAGGTTTATCCAGGGCTTTGGTCAGGTAACGGCTCCCATTACCTCCTTGCTGAAGGGGGGACCGGTGCGACTGCAGTGGTCAGCTGGGGCGGACAGGGCTTTTGGTCACCTGAAGGCTTTGTTTACCTCGGCTCCCGTGCTGACTCATCCGGATCCCTCCTTAGCATTCATAGTAGAGTTGGACGCGTCCGAGGCTGGGATAGGAGCTGTGCTGTCTCAGCGCTCGGGTACGCCACCAGAGCTCCGCCCCTGTGCTTTCTTTTCGAAGAAGCTCTGCCCTGCAGAGCGAAACTATGATGTGGGGGACCGGGACCTGTTAGCTGTGGTCAAGGCTCTGAAGGCGTGGAGACATTGGCTTGAGGGGGCTAAACACCCTTTCCTCATTTAGACTGACCACCACAATCTGGAGTACATCCGGGCGGCGAGGAGACTGAACCCTCGTCAGGCAAGGTGGGCCATGTTTTTCACCCGTTTTGTTTTCACCCTGTCCTACAGACCAGGTTCCCAGAACGCTAAGGCAGATGCTCTGTCCCGGAAGTATGACAAAGAGGAGCGGTCCACGGATCCCACTCCCATACTTCCGGCTTCTTGCCTGGTGGCACCGGTGGCATGGGAGGTTGACGCGGACATCAGCCGGGCTTTATGTACGGAGCCCACTCCCACCCAGTGTCCAGTTGGGCGTATGTACGTTCCGTCTGATGTCCGCGATCGACTGATCTGTTGGGCTAACATGTCACCCACCTCTGGTCATCCTGGCATCGGTCGGACAATGCGCTGTCTTAGTGGAATGTACTGGTGGCCCACTTTAGCTAAGGACGTGAAGGTTTATGTTTCCTCCTGCTCGGTGTGCGCTCAGTGCAAGGCACCTAGACACCTGCCCAGAGGTTAATTACAACTCCTACCCGTTCCACAACGGCCGCGGTAACACCTATCGGTGGATTTTGTGATGGATCTTCCTCCATCACAAGGTAACACCACGATCCTGGTCGTTGTGGATCGGTTTTCTAAGTCCTGCCAACTCCTTCCTTTCCCTACAGACTGCGGAGGCTCTGTTTACACACGTCTTCCGGCACTACGGGGTGCCTGAGGATATAGTGTCTGATCGGGGTCCCCAGTTCACATCGAGGGTCTGGAGGGCGTTCATGGAACTTCTGGGGGTCTCGGTCAGCCTGACCTCAGGGTTTCACCCAGAGAGTAATGGGCAAGTGGAGAGAGTAAACCAGGATGTGGGTAGGTTTCTGCGGTCCTATTGCCAGGACGGACCAGGGGGAGTGGGCGGCTTTCATCCCCTGGGCAGAGATGGCCCAAAACTCCCTCCGCCACTCCTCCACTAACCTGTCTCCGTTTCAGTGTGTACTAGGTTATCAGCCGGTCCTGGCACCGTGGCATCAGAGCCAGATCGAGGCACCTGCGATGGATGAATGGTTTCGGCGCTAGGAGGAGACATGGGATGCTGCCCATGTGCGCCTGCAACGGGCCATCAGGCGACAGAAGGCAAGCGCCGACCGCCACCGCAGTGAGGCCCCGGTGTATGCACCGGGGGACCGGGTCTGGCTCTCGACCCGAAACCTGCCCCTTTGCCTGCCCTGCCGGAAGCTGGGTCCGCGGTTTGTGGGGCCATTTAAAGTCCTGAGGAGGTATGTTATAGGTTACAGCTCCCCCCTGATTACCGTATTAACCCCTCGTTCCATGTGTCTCTCCTCAGGCCGGTGGTGGCTGGTCCGCTCCAGCAGTCTGAGGTACGGGAGGTTCCTCCACCCCCGCTTGACATCGAGGGGGCCCTGGCGTATACTGTGCGAGCCATCATGGACTCAAGACGTCGGGGCCTTCAGTACCTCGTGGAGTGGGAGGGGTACGGTTTCGGAGGAGAGATACTGGGTGCCGGTGGAGGACATCCTGGACCCTTCCTTACTGCAGGAATTTCACCGTCTCCACCCGGATCGTCCTGCGCCTCGTCCTCCGGCTGGGGCCGTGCGTCACGGGGGGGGGGGTACTGTCACGACTTTCGCCGAAGTTGGTGCCTCTCCTTGTGCAGGAGGCTATCAGCGGTCGTCGTCACCGGCTTTCTAGCTGCCACTGATCTACGTTTCTTTTTCTATGTTTTGTCTTGATTGTACACACCTGGTTCCCATCACGTTATGATTATATCCCTATTTAACCCTCTGCTTCCCTCATGGTTTTGTGCGTGATTGTTCTTTGTTTGGTGTTGTATAATGCTGTGAGCTGTTTTATTTCCCTGCGTGGAATTTAGATTTGTTTTTTTCCGAGTAAAGTTCGTTATTTACTCAGTTCTGTGTCCTGCGCCTGACTCCGTCCTACCGCTGCACACTGACACCTGACACTTTTAACTGATTGGTACACTAATTTCATTAGTCTTCATTTAACTTAATAACTAAATTATATATATATATATATATAAGTTACCAAGCATGTATCCAGATGTTTTGATATTCTGCTTTCTGTTTTCTTAGCTGTTCCTGGAACTACACTGACCTTAATCCAAACCCTGTGTACACTGGAGAGACAGTAACTCTGACGTGTTCATTCTGGCCTTACATTTACTGGAGCTATACGTGGTTCAAAGACAACACTGAAAAACTAGTGCCCCAGTCTGACAGACACACTACAACAGGAGCCACCTTCACCATCAGTAGAGCTGCTGAGTCTGACCAGGGCCTCTACTGGTGTTAGGGAGAGATCCAGTCCAGATCCATATCATCAATCATCAGTGATCCTGTCACTATCACTGTGATTGGTGAATAATTGTGTGTGTGTGTGGACGTGTTTAACTATACTTGTGGGGACCAGAAGTCCCATCAAGAATAGTAAACCAAGAAACATGTGATCAACTGAGGACATTTTGGTGGTCCACACATGGTCAAATGCTATTTCTAGGGGGTTTAGAGTTAAGGTTAGAATTAGTGTTAGGGTTAGAATTAGGTTTAAGGTTAAGGTTAGGTTTTTTGGGTAGGGGTAATGGTATGGATTAGGGTTAGATTTAGGTTAGGGGTTAGGGAAAATAGGATTTTGAATGGGACTGTATTGAATGTCGCCACAAAGTTAGCTGCGCAAGACTGTGTGTGTGTAGACATGACTGTATATGTCAGTATTCTGATGACTATATCTTGGTAAGTCAGACAGTTCAGACTGCATACTGTATGTTCAGAAATGACAACTTATGATATGGTCATATTGTGATAAATGCTGATCAACATTATTTTACATTCTAAGGTGTATGATAATATTTATTTACTGTGGTGTGTCTGTGCAGAGAGACCTGTGGCTGTTCTGAACCTCCAACCCAACTGGCCCCACGTATTCAGCGGAGAGACTGTCACTCTCAGATGTGACTTACAGGGAGTAGAAGAGATTGAGTTTTTAAAACAGTGTTCGGAAGTTGGTCTACGCGAATACAGAGCCTGAGTACAGACTCAGTCCTGCAAAGGTCTATATACAGTGGGGGAAAAAAGTATTTAGTCAGCCACCAATTGTGCAAGTTCTCCCACTTAAAAAGATGAGAGAGGCCTGTAATTTTCATCATAGGTACACGTCAACTATGACAGACAAATTGAGAAAAAAAAATCAAGAAAATCACATTGTAGGATTTTTTATGAATTTATTTGCAAATTATGGTGGAAAATAAGTATTTGGTCACCTACAAACAAGCAAGATTTCTGGCTCTCACAGACCTGTAACTTCTTCTTTAAGACGCTCCTCTGTCCTCCACTCGTTACCTGTATTTTATGGCACCTGTTTGAACTTGTTATCAGTATAAAAGACACCTGTCCACAACCTCAAACAGTCACACTCCAAACTCCACTATGGCCAAGGACAAAGAGCTGTCAAAGGACACCAGAAACAAAATTGTAGACCTGCACCAGGCTGGGAAGACTGAATCTGCAATAGGTAAGCAGCTTGGTTTGAAGAAATCAACTGTGGGAGCAATTATTAGGAAATGGAAGACATACAAGACCACTGATAATCTCCCTCGATCTGGGGCTCCATGCAAGATCTCACCCCGTGGGGTCAAAATGATCACAAGAACGGTGAGTAAAATTCCCAGAACCACACGGGGGGACCTAGTGAATGACCTGCAGAGAGCTGGGACCAAAGTAACAAAGCCTACCATCAGTAACACTACGCCGCCAGGGACTCAAATCCTGCAGTGCCAGACGTGTCCCCCTGCTTAAGCCAGTACATGTCCAGGCCCGTCTGAAGTTTGCTAGAGTGCATTTGGATGATCCAGAAGAAGATTGGGAGAATGTCATATGGTCAGATGAAACCAAAATATAACTTTTTGGTAAAAACTCAACTCGTCGTGTTTGGAGGACAAAGAATGCTGAGTTGCATCCAAAGAACACCATACCTACTGTGAAGCATGGGGGTGGAAACATCATGCTTTGGGGCAGTTTTTCTGCAAAGGGACCAGGACGACTGATCCGTGTAAAGGAAAGAATGAATGGGGCCATGTATCGTGAGATTTTGAGTGAAAACCTCCTTCCATTAGCAAGGGCATTGAAGATGAAACGTGGCTGGGTCTTTCAGCATGACAATGATCCCAAACACAACAAAGGAGTGTAAGAAGCATTTCAAGGTCCTGGAGTGGCCTAGCCAGTCTCCAGATCTCAACCCCATAGAAAATCTTTGGAGGGAGTTGAAAGTCTGTGTTGCCCAGCGACAGCCCCAAAACATCACTGCTCTAGAGGAGATCTGCATGGAGGAATGGGCCAAAATACCAGCAACAGTGTGTGAAAACCTTGTGAAGACTTACAGAAAACGTTTGACCTTTGTCATTGCCAACAAAGGGTATATCAAAAAGTATTGAGAAACCTTTGTTATTGACCAAATACTTATTTTCCACCATAATTTGAAAATAAATTCCTTAAAAATCCTACAATATGATTTTCTGGAGAAAAAAATTCTCATTTTGTCTGTCATAGTTGATGTGTACCTATGATGAAAATTACAGCCCTCTCTCATCTTTTTAAGTGGGAGAACTTTCACAATTGGTGGCTGACTATATACTTTTTTTCCCCCACTGTACCTGTGAAGGTCTTCAGAAAAACAATGGTTTAAAACACTCAGAGTCATCTAATGCTATACTATTGACCGTGTTAGGTAAGTCTGTTTTTATGGGATTGCAAGAGAAAGAGACAGATTAGTGAGGAAAAGACAAAAGGGATGAGGTCAAATAGCAGACAGTGAGATCAATGATGGAACTAAATTATTGTTTGATTTTGGGGTAAGGTACAATATCATGATAACAAATGGGGTAAATATTTTATTCTAAAATAATTTAATTAAAGAACAAACATTTTAATTGTGTCATCTCCTTTATAACAAATAAACCCCAAGCTGTCCTGAGTGTCTATCCTCGGTGGCTGAACCCTGGAGACTCAGTTACTCTGAGCTGTGGGGTTAAAGAGTCATCTACAGGCTGGAGGATCTTCTGGTACCGAACTGTTCCCTACAGAGCTGGTTTACCCTCCCTATTGGACAAGTCCTACTCTGTAGAGCCTCTATCTGGCAATGGGACTACTGAAGACTCCTACACTCTGATCCCTGCTGGTCCTAATCACACAGGAGGATATGTGTGTAGAGCTGGGAGAGGAGACCCAGTCTATGACACACTCTACAGTGAACCTCAGTTTCTCTGGTCAGGAGGTAACTAACTGCATTGAAACTGCATTTATCCACATTTAAGTCATCCTCATGTGTATATATAACTATAAGTTTGAGTCTTTCTCTTTGTGTCAGACCTGCATCCTTTAGTGTCTCTCAGAATAAGACCCAACAGAACTCAACACTTTACATCAAAGTCTCTCTCACTGAGCTGTGAGGAGAAGGGGAACTCTACTGGATGGAGACTGATGAGATACAGAGAGAGAGAGGAGTGGAGTCAGGGTGTGGCTTTAACTGGGGATCAATGGCAGGGTCCACATGTACCATCAGGTCCACACTTGAAAAGGACAGTGGAGTGTACTGGTGTGAGTCTGCATCAGGAGAGTACAGTAATGCTGTCAACATCACAGTGGATGGTACGTTGTCACGTTCGTTTAATGACGGGACAGACCAAGGTGCAGCGTGATATACGTACATGTTTATTAAACCTATAAACACTCGACAAAACAATAAACAAAACGAAACGTGAAGTCCAAGGTAGCACACACAACATACCTTACAAGGAACAAGATCCCACAACCCACTAGTGCCAATAGGCTGCCTAATATACACACCCTGACTCAACATATAAGAGTCCCCTTAGTCAGGGCGTGACAGTACCCCCCCAAAGGTGCGGACTCCTACCGCACCAACCTGACATGACAGGGAAGGGTCCGGGTCGGAATTCCGCCTCGGAGACGGATCCGTCTCCGGGCGTGACGACCACAATCTCTCCTCCCCCCATTACGCCCCTGGTCTGGTCTGGACCTCAGCGCGCTGCTTCCCCTCTCCTTCCTCCCACGATACACCAGACCCTGTCTGGACCCTGGTGTGAGAGACCCTGAACCTGGAGAGGGGCTGACGTCAGGCTCTGGACTGGAGCCGCTGACCGGAGCTGGACTGGGCACCGGTGGAGCGGACTACTCTGGCTCCGGAGTGGAGCCACTGACCGGAGCTGAATCAGGCACCGGTGGAGCGGACTGCTCTGGCTCCGGAGTGGAGCCGCTGACCGGAGCAGAATCAGGCACCGGTGGAGCGGACTGCTCTGGTTCCGGAGTGGAACAGCTGACCGGAACTGGATCAGGCACCGGTGGAGCGGACTGCTCTGGCTCCGGAGTGGAGCAGCTGACTGGTGCCGGACCAGGCACCGGTGGAACGGGCATGGGCCGTGCCGGACTGGACAAACGCACCACTGGTTTGGTGCGAGGAGCAGGAACAGGCCGGGCCGGACTGGCGATGTGCACCACTGGCTTGGTGCGAGGAGCAGGAACAGGCCGGGCCGGACTGGCGACGCGCACCACTACCTAGGTGCGAGGAGCAGGAACAGGCCGGGCCGGACTGGCGACGCGCACCACTGGCTTTGTGCGAGGAGCAGGAACGGGCCGGACCGGACTGTGAAGGCAGACTGGAGGTCTGGAGCGGAGAGCTGGCAAAAACCCGTCCTGGCTGGCTGCCCACATTTGCACTACACGTGCGGGCGCTGGCACAGGAAGCACTGGGCTGTGCAAGCGCACTGGTGATACCGTTCGTAGAACTGCCGCAGGATATGCGGGACTGAGGAGGCGTACTGGAGACCAGGAGCGTTGAGCCGGCACACCCCGTACTGGCTGGATGCCCATCTTCGCACGGCACGTACAGGACTGTGCCGGCGCACTGGCGACACAGTACGTAGCTCCGCATAACACGGAGCTTGCCCAGTCATACGCTTCCTCGCGTGAGTACGGGGAGTTGGCTCTGCTCTAACCCTAGGCTCCGCCAACCACCCCGTGTGCCCCCCACAAAAATGTTATTGGGGCTGCTTCTTGGACTTCCTCCTTGACCGGACTCCTCCGTGTTGCCGTTGCTCCTCTCCTGCCTGGGCATCTACCTTAGCCCATGGTCCTTTCCCCGTGAATATCTCCTCCCATGACCACAAATTGGCCACCTGTGACATGGCCATCCGCTCCGCCTGAACACGCTGCTTGGTCCTCGTTTGGTGGGATCTTCTGTCACGTTCGTTTAATGAAGACCAAGGCACAGCGTGATATACGTACATGTTTATTAAACCAATAAACACTCAACAAAACAATAAACGAAACGAAACGTGAAGTCCAAGGTAGCACACACAACATACCTTACATGGAACAAGATCCCACAACCCACTAGTGCCAATAGGCTGCCTAAGTATGATCCCCAATCAGAGACAACAAGCTACAGCTGCCTCTGATTGGGAACCACACCGGCCAACATAGATCTACACATAATAGATCAAAACATAGAAAACAGCACAAAGAATATACACACCCTGACTCAACATATAAGAGTCCCCTGAGTCAGGGCGTGACATACGTCTATTGTACAATATTCACTAACCTTTTTTACATTTCAATGTATGATAATGATGTTCAATTCTGAAACTGAATGAATGAATCTCATATAAAATGCAAGCTCATAAGACGTTAGTATATTGTGAGTGATTACTCCTGATTTACAGTTTAATTTATATATTATGTTACACAGCTGGTGCTCCGGAGTGGAGCCACTGACCGGAGCTGAATCAGGTCCGGTCAGAGATTTGGTCTGTTCGATGACATACAGATCGTAACTCCGTCCGTTATATTCCTATAGGCATGTGTTCAACAACCAAATCTCCTCAAGACGAGTTACGATCTGATGATGTCATCGAACAGTCCAAATCTATCTATCTATCTATCAATCAATCAATCAATCAATTTTATTTTATATAGCCCTTCTTACATCAGCTAATATCTCGAAGTGCTGTACAGAAACCCAGCCTAAAACCCCAAACAGCTAGTAATGCAGGTGTAGAAGCACGGTGGCTAGGAAAAACTCCCTAGAAAGGCGAAAGCCTAGGAAGAAACCTAGAGAGGAACCAGGCTATGAGGGGTGGCCAGTCCTCTTCTGGCTGTGCCGGGTGGAGATTATAACAGAACCATGCCAAGATGTTCAAAAATGTTCATAAGTGACAAGCATGGTCAAATAATAATCAGGAATAAATCTCAGTTGGCTTTTCATAGCCGATCATTAAGAGTTGAAAACAGCAGGTCTGGGACAGGTAGGGGTTCCATAACCGCAGGCAGAACAGTTGAAACTGGAATAGCAGCAAGGCCAGGCGGACTGGGGACAGCAAGGAGTCACCACGGACGGTAGTCCCGACGTATGGTCCTAGGGCTCAGGTCTCTCAGTTGGCTTTTCATAG
This sequence comes from Coregonus clupeaformis, assembly GCF_020615455.1. Taxonomy (NCBI): domain Eukaryota; kingdom Metazoa; phylum Chordata; class Actinopteri; order Salmoniformes; family Salmonidae; genus Coregonus; species Coregonus clupeaformis. Next base: position 52,273,072 of record NC_059199.1, on the reverse strand, counting down.
CCGATCATTAAAGAGTTGAAAACAGCAGGTCTGGGACAGGTAGGGGTTTCGTAGCCGCAGGCAGAACAGTTGAAACTGGAATAGCAGCAAGGCCAGGCGGACTGGGGACAGCAAGGTGTCATCATGCCCGGTAGTCCTGACGTATGGTCCTAGGGCTCAGGTTCTCAGAGAGAAAGAGAGAACGAGAGAATTAGAGAGAGCATACTTAAATTCACACAGGACACTGGATAAGACAGGAGAAGTACTCCAGGTATAACCAACTAACCCCAGCCCCCCGACACATAAACTACTGCAGCATAAATACTGGAGGCTGAGACAGGAGCGGTCCGGAGACACTGTGGCCCCATCCGAAGAAACCCCGGACAGGGCCAAACAGGAAGGATATAACCCCACCCACTCCGCCAAAGCACAGCCCCCGCACCACTAGAGGGATATCCCCAACCACCAACTTACAATCCTGAGACAAGGCCGAGTATAGCCCACAGAGGTCTCCACCACAGCACAAACCAAGGGGGGGGCGCCAACCCAGAGAACGGCACCTCTATCTATCTATCTATCTATCTATCTATCTATCTATCTATCTATCTATCTATCTATCTATCTATCTATCTATCTATCTATCTATCTATCTATCTATCTATCTATCTATCTATCTATCTATCTATCTATCTATCTATCTATCTATCTATCTATCTATCTATCTATCTATCTATCTATCTATCTATCTATCTATCTATCTATCTATCTATCTATCTATCTAATCTATCTATTTACATTTTACATTTACATTTACGTCATTTAGCAGACACTCTTATCCAGAGCGACTTACAAATAGGTGCATTCACCTTATAGCCAGTGGGATAACCACTTTACATTGTTTTTGTTTTTTTGTTTTTTTTGGGGGGTGGGGGAGGGGAGGGGGTTGGAGTAAAGGGGGGTAGAAGGATGACTTTATCCTATCCCAGGTATTCCTTAAAGAGGTGGGGTTTCAAATGTCTCCGGAAGGTGGTGAGTGACTCCGCTGTCCTGGCGTCGTGAGGGAGCTTGTTCCACCATTGGGGTGCCAGAGCAGCGAACAGTTTTGACTGGGCTGAGCGGGAACTATGCTTCCACAGAGGTAGGGGAGCCAGCAGGCCAGAGGTGGATGAACGCAGTGCCCTCGTTTGGGTGTAGGGACTGATCAGAGCCTGAAGGTACGGAGGTGCCGTTCCCCTCACAGCTCCGTAGGCAAGCACCATGGTCTTGTTGCAGATGCGAGCTTCAACTGGAAGCCAGTGGAGTGTGCGGAGGAGCGGGGTAACGTGAGAGAACTTGGGAAGGTTGAACACCAGACAGGCTGCGGCATTCTAGATGAGTTGTAGGGGTTTAATGGCACAGGCAGGGAGCCCGGCCAACAGCGAGTTGCAGTAATCCAGACGGGAGATGACAAGTGCCTGGATTAGGACCTGTGCTGCTTCCTGTGTAAGGCAGGGTTGTACTCTCCGAATGTTGTAGAGCATGAACCTACAGGATCGGGTCACCGCCTTGATGTTAGCGGAGAATGACAGGGTGTTGTCCAGGGTCACGCCAAGGCTCTTCGCACTCTGGGAGGAGGACACAACGGAGTTGTCAACCGTGATGGCGAGATCATGGAACGGGCAGTCCTTCCCCGGGAGGAAGAGCAGCTCCGTCTTGCCGAGGTTCAGCTTGAGGTGGTGATCCGTCATCCATACTGATATGTCTGCCAGACATGCAGAGATGTGATTCGCCACCTGGTTATCAGAAGGGGGAAAGGAGATGATTAGTTGTGTGTCATCAGCGTAGCAATGATAGGAGAGGCCATGTGAGGATATGACAGAGCCAAGTGACTTGGTGTATAGCGAGAATAGGAGAGGGCCTAGAACTGAGCCCTGGGGGACACCAGTGGTGAGAGCACGTGGTGCGGAGACAGCTTCTCGCCACGCCACTTGGTAGGAGCGACCGGTCTGGTAGGACGCAATCCAAGAGTGAGCCGCGCCGGAGATGCCCAGCTCGGAGAGGGTGGAGAGGAGGATCTGATGGTGCACAGTATCAAAGGCAGCAGACAGGTCTAGAAGGACAAGAGCAGAGGAGAGAGAGTTAGCTTTAGCAGTGCGGAGAGCCTCTGTGACACAGAGAAGAGCAGTCTCAGTTGAATGACCAGTCTTGAAACCTGACTGGTTTGGATCAAGAAGGTCATTCTGAGAGAGATAGCAAGAGAGTTGGCTAAAGACGGCACGCTCAATAGTTTTGGAGAGAAAAGAAAGAAGGGATACTGGTCTGTAGTTGTTGACATCGGAGGGATCGAGTGTTGGTTTTTTGAGAAGGGGTGCAACTCTCGCTCTCTTGAAGACGGAAGGGACATAGCCAGCGGTCAAGGATGAGTTGATCAGCGAGGTGAGGTAAGGGAGAAGGTCACCGGAGATGGTCTGGAGAAGAGAGGAGGGGATAGGGTCAAGCGGGCAGGTTGTTGGGCGGCCTGCCGTCACAAGTCGCAAGATTTTATCTGGAGAGAGAGGGGAGAAAGAAGTCAAAGCATAGGTTAGGGCAGTGTGAGCAGGACCAGCAGTGTCATTTGACTTAACTAACGAGGATCGGATGTCGTCAACCTTCTTTTCAAAATGGTTGACGAAGTCATCCACAGAGAGGGAGGAGGGGGGGAATCAGCAGGGAGGAGAATGTGGCAAAGAGCTTCCTAGGGTTGGAGGCGGATGCTTGGAATTTAGAGTGGTAGAAAGTGGCCTTAGCAGCAGAAACAGATGAAGAAAATGTAGAGAGGAGGGAGTGAAAAGATGCCAGGTCTGCAGGGAGTCTAGTTTTCTTCCATTTCCGCTCAGCTACCCGGAGCTCTGTTCTGTGAGCTCGCAATGAGTCATCAAGCCACGGAGCTGGAGGGGAGGACCGAGCCGGCCGGGAGGATAGGGGACATAGAGGGTCAAAGGATGCAGAAAGGGAGGAGAGGAGGGTTGAGGAGGCAGAATCAGGAGATTGGAAGGAGAAGGATTGAGCAGAGGGAAGAGATGATAGGATGGAAGAGGAGAGAGTAGCGGGAGAGAGAGAGCGAAGGTTGCGACAGCGCATTACCATCTGTGTAGGGGCAGAGTGAGTAGTGTTGGAGGAGAGGGAGAGAGAAAAGGATACAAAGTAGTGGTCGGAGACTTGGAGGGGAGTTGCAGTGAGATTAATAGAAGAACAGCATCTAGTAAAGATGAGGTCAAGCGTATTGCCTGCCTTGTGAGTAGGGGGGGATGGTGAGAGGGTGAGGTCAAAAGAGGAGAGGAGTGGAAAGAAGGAGGCAGAGAGAAATGAGTCAAATGTAGACGTAGGGAGGTTGAAATCCCCCAGAACTGTGAGGGGTGAGCCATCCTCAGGAAAGGAACTTATCAAGTCGTCAAGTTCATTGATGAACTCTCCAAGGGAACCTGGAGGGCGATAGATGACAAGGATATTAAGCTTAAATGGGCTAGTGACTGTGACAGCATGGAATTCAAATGAGGAGATAGACAGATGGGTCAGGGGAAAAATTTTGAATGTCCACTTGGGAGAGATGAGGATTCCTGTGCCACCACCTCGCTGACCAGATGCTCTCGGGGAATGCGAGAACACATGGTCAGACGAGGAGAGAGCAGCAGGAGTAGCAGTGTTTTCAGTGGTAATCCATGTTTCCGTCAGCGCCAAGAAGTCGAGGGACTGGAGGGTAGCATAGGCTGGGATGAAGTCTGCCTTGTTGGCAGCAGAACGGCAGTTCCAGAGGCTGCCTGAGACCTGGAACTCCACGTGGGTCGTGCGTGCAGGGACCACCAGGTTAGAGAGGCTGCAGCCACGCGGTGTGAGGCGTTTGTGTAGCCTGTGTGGAGAGGAGAGAACAGGGATAGGCAGAGGCATAGTTGACAGGCTGCAGCAGATGGCTACAATAATGCAGAGGAGATCGGAATAAAATGAACTAAACATCTGGGAAAGGAGAGAGCGGGGCCTCCCTCACCACAACTCCCAAATATAACTCTCCCAACTTCCACCTCAGAAACTATAATTGTTGTAAACTACAGCGGTTCAATGTTTTCTAGGAATAGACTAACCTAGTTTATTCAGCTAGCTAACTAGGTGCAGTATTATTCCGTGAAAAACGTCCGGGCACCTCGTCATAAGACGCCACAGCCAGCTAGCATGCCGGTCTCCAGCAGCAGGGTTTAGCGCCAATACTCAGCCACAACAACCACCAGTGTATCAACACACAAGCAGATCGTTCGTGTCCGTGTCTAACGTTGTGGGTTAGTCCCGACAGCTTGAGCGAGTGCGTCGTCAACTTATTCAGCCAGTTAGTTAGCTAGAATAGTTAGCAAACTAGCTAGCCATTGCTTTCAGACAAAGAAGAACCCCTCCTTTCACGGCACGAACACACAGAGAGAGCCAAACTAACGTTAACTAGTCACCCATGTCCCGAATTCCTTGAGCGACTCGGGCTATCAATATGTAAAAAACAAAACACAAGTGTAGGTTATGACTTACCCCTATCTATCTATCTATCTATCTATCTATCTATCTATCTATCTATCTATCTATCTATCTATCTATCTATCTATCTATCTATCTATCTATCTATCTATCTATCTATCTATCTATCTATCTATCTATCTATCTATCTATCTATCTATCTATCTATCTATCTATCTATCTATCTATCTATCTATCTAATATAATATGAATAGACTATAAACCGCTACTCTTTTTTCTCAGACTTTTTACATTCCTCTTGAATCTTTCTCTCTCAGTTTTTCTGTGTGACTGTGAAGAGGCGTGATCTAAGCAGACTGTCATCATATAGGAAGTAGAGGTGTTTGTCAGAAGGACTATAGTTCTAGAGAAAGTCACTTGTCAGTGGGGACAGAATGGAGAGCACCTTGCTCTGTTTGCTACTAGGTAAGTACTGAGTTAGTGTGTGTGTGTGTATGAACACTAATTACCTGATTTACTAAGCCCTTAAGGTAAAAAGGAATAAGACATTCATGGAAATAAAGACAGTTTCAAGCTTTAACTTTGTTTTTTTTAATCTCTTATTGAGAAAACATTAGTAAACGGCACTAAAAGGAAATTGCAGCAAAATATGGTGTAGATATGGAGTAAGACTGTGACCATACTACATTGATGTTGCATCACGGTGAGAACCTGAGCTTATAGAGATGATGCCATGCAGACATGGTTAGTGTGGTGGTGTGCATTTAGCCAGGTCATACCTCAGGAACTAAAGACTGGTGTTAACTCAGTGGATGCAAAATGTGCTGTCAATGACAATGAATACAAAATGCAATATTTGTTGGATGTGTTGTAGTATCAAGTTGTGATTATTGTAAATGGTTGAGGGTTCCTTCGCTACAGTTATAGTAAACTGTGTTAAGAGATGAATGAGTGGTGTTTTGGTGTTTTTGGTCTCTGTACTCTCACTGTGTGCAGAACATGGGAAGTCAGTGGCCATGTATAGCTGCAGTCTGTAATTCAAACTACCTTGAAATGGCCAACCTGTCACTTGTTGTGGTATACGGCTGAGGGAAGGGGCTAAGGAAATTCATTCATCTACATTGTTCACAATAATTGTCATAAAATAAACATATATTTTGGGTTATGATGGAATAAGACTTGAATTGCTGTGATTCATTTAGTAGTGTAGAAATCTATGTAGAAAACGCAGATTGCATCTTTAAAATAAAGCACAGGATGGATTTGGTAAACAGTAACATGAATATGGAATGTTGTTATTTATTTCAAAACTAATATTGGAGCAATGTGACTTTCTTTGTTGTAGTGCTGAGTACACACATCTACTCTGGTCACTCTGAAGATGATGATGGTAGATATTTGTACACTTGATCAAGCCTTCATCTCTTAATGCTTCATTATATTTCTTTGTAATGTTTAAAGCTGCTTTTGGATAGACATATTTTGTGTTTTGAGTGTCTCAAAATAACATTTGTAAAGCAATTTTATCATGCTGGTTTTATTTTGAGCAGGACAGGCAAAGGCTGATCTGACCATACACCCCAAATCCTCACAGATATTCAGTGGAGAGTCAGTTACTCTCATATGTAACATACAGAGAGGAGAAGTCACTGACTGGAAATACACATGGCGCAAGGATGTTGTAGATTTCCTCAGTAAGAAGCATGAATATGAGATCAGTGAGGTTAAGATGTCAGACAGTGGTGACTACTGGTGTTTCGGTACACATATTGATCAGAAGAAGCATTCTGAGTGGAGTGATAAAGTCAGACTGACGGTGAAAGGTACGTCATCTTATCTCTCATTCACATCAGTGCCTCCATGCCCATAACCACTTTTAATGACTCCAACCTAAGTGTATGTAAACTTCCGACTTCAACTGTATAAATGAATAGTTATTCTGTGAAAGTATTTTTTTAAACAACAGTTTTAGGAAAAAAACAGAATCATATTTTCAATTCACACCAAATCAAGTCAACATACACCCATAATGGACTTTTATAGTATGAAAACGTTCCAACAACAACTACATCTTTGGATATTGCTAAGCATGTATCCAGATCTTTAAATTATGCTCTTTTCTCACAGCCCTGCCCTATGGAGGACTAAAAGTGCCACAATTAAATAAATAAATACACCATTAAATAATTACTTAAATTTGTCATTAATTAATTAAAATTAGAATTAAATACATAAATGTGTAATTAAATGTATCATTAATTAATTCAAATACCGATTCATTTTATATAAAATACATATATAATTATTTCACTATTTACATTTACATTTCATGATCCTGCATTGCAGTGATTCATGAATTACTTAAAACTGTCAAACTGACCCATCAAAGTCAGTGGGCGGGGCTAACGCGAATCTAGTCTGATCCATTGCTTTGGTCTGAAGTAGAGTAGGCCAACCTGGATAGAGACAATGGAGGATCTCCGTGAACTTTCCAGGGAGTTGGTTAGAGACATTTTAAACTTAGCAGAGGATGTAGAAGCAGGACCTGCTGACCCAGAGCATGTAGCTAGTAAAGCAGAGGAACTTATTGAAGGTGAATAGCGCCACCCAGTGTATTGGAATGTGTTCAGTAGCTCTGCATCAATCCATTATCCGGAATTGATTTGTCTTGGCTTGATGCAGAGGGTAACCAATCAGGCGTTAGGTTCCGCCTACCAACTTTTGATGGGTCAGTTTGACAGTTTTAAGTAATTCATGAATCACTGCAATGCAGGATCATGAAATGTAAACGTAAATAGTGAAATAATTATATATGTATTTTACATAAAATGAATCGGTATTTGAATTAATTAATGATACATTTAATTACACATTTATGTATTTAATTCTAATTTTAATTAATTAATGACACATTTAAGTAATTATTTAATGGTGTATTTATTTATTTAATTGTGGCACTTTTAGTCCTCCATACTGCCCAAAGCTACACTGACCATAAATCCAAACCCTGTGTACACTGGAGAGACAGTAACTGTGACGTGTTCAGTGGGGTATGACAATGCCTGGAGCTATACATGGTACAAAGACAACACTAAGAAAGTAGTGCCCCAGTCTGACAGACACACTACAACAGGAGCCACTTTCACCATCAGTAGACCTGCTGTGTCTGACCAGAGCCTCTACTGGTGTCAGGGAGAGATCCAGTCCAGATCCATATCATCAATCATCAATGATCCTGTCAATATCACTGTGATTGGTGAGGAATTGTGTGTGTGTGTGTGTGTGTGTATCTGTGTGTGTGTAGACATCACTGTATATGTCAGTATTCTGATGACTAGATCTTCGTAAGTCAGACAGCTCAGACTGCATACTGTATGTTCAGAAATGGCAACTTGTGATATGGTCATATTGTGATGAATGCTGATCAACATTATTTTACATTCTAAGTTGTGTGATTGTATTTATTGTCTGTGGTGTGTCTGTACAGATAGACCTGTGGCTGTTCTGACCCTCCAACCCAACTGGCCTCAGATATTCAGTGGAGAGACTGTCACACTCAGATGTAACATACAGGGAGGAAAAGGGATTGAGTATGCTTTTTATAACAGAGGGAAGTCGTTCTACTGGAAAACAGAGCCTGAGTACAGAATCAGTCCTGCAAAGAATGGTCTATATACCTGTGAAGGTCTTCAGAAAATCAATGGCTTAAAACACTCCGAGACAAGTAATGCTATACAATTGACCGTGTTAGGTAAGTCTGTTTTTATGGGATTGCAAGAGAAAGAGACAGAATAGTGAGAAAAATACAAAAGGGATGAGGTCAAATAGCAGACAGTGAGATCAATGATGGAACTAAACTTATTTTGATTTTGGTTTAAGGTACAATACCATGATTAAAAAAATGGGTAAACATTTTATACTAAAATTATTTAATTAAAGAACAAACATTTTAATTGTGACATCTCCTTTATAACAGATAAACCCCAAGCTGTCCTGAGTGTCTCTCCTCAGTGGCTGAACCCTGGAGACTCAGTTACTCTGAGCTGTGGGGTTAAAGAGTCATCTATAGGCTGGAGGTTCTTCTGGTACCGAACTTTTCCCTACAGAGCTGGGTTACCCTCCCTATTGGACAAGTCCTACTCTGTAGAGCCTCTATCTGGCAATGGGACTACTGAAGACTCCTACACTCTGATCCCTGCTGGTCCTAATCACACAGGAGGATATGTGTGTAGAGCTGGGAGAGGAGACCCAGTCTATGACACACTCTACAGTGAACCTCAGTTTCTCTGGTCAGGAGGTAACTAACTGCATTGAAACTGCATTTAACCACATTTAAGTCATCCTCATGTGTATATATAACTATAAGTTTGACTTTTCCTCTTTGTTTCAGACCTGCATCCTTCAGTGTCTCTCAGAATAAGACCCAACAGAACTCAACACTTTACATCAAAGTCTCTCTCACTAAGCTGTGAGGAGAAGGGGAACTCTACTAGATGGAGACTGAAGAGATACAGAGAGAGAGGAGTGGAGTCAGGGTGTGGCTCTAACTGGGGATCAATATCAGGTTCCACATGTAACATCAGGTCCACACTTGAAAAGGACAGTGGAGTGTACTGGTGTGAGTCTGCATCAGGAGAGTACAGTAATGCTGTCAACATCACAGTGGATGGTACGTCTATTGTGTAACATTCACTAACCTTTTTTACATTTCAATGTATGATAATGATGTTCAATTCTGAAACTGAATGAATGTATCTCATATAAAATGCAAGCTCATTAGACATTAAAATATTGTGAGTGATTACTCCAGATTTACAGGTTTATTTATATATTTTGTTACACAGCTGGTGCTGTTATCCTGGAGAGCCCTGCCTATCCCATGACTGAGGGAGACTCTGTGACTCTGCTCTGTACAAATATACATCAGGAAACAAACCCAAACCCCAAGGTTGATTTCTACAAAGATGGAGAACTCATCAAGAATGAGACCACAGGAGAGATGACCATCCCTGCAGTATCCAAGTCAGATGAAGGCTTCTATAAGTGTAAATCTACTGAAGGAGAATCACCAGAGAGCTGGGTGACAGTGAGAGGTGAGAAATCGGTTTTGATCACATTATCTTTTCATAATATCTGTGGTCATCGGTGATTTGTATTGTTAAAAAGCATACTGTAGGTTTGGAGTTGCAAGCTCAGGCTGGTCATCTGATCTCAAGTTAGATGTCAAATTTATAATGTATCTACATAATTGTTTCACTTTGTCCACTACTTTATTTATTTTCTATAACTACCTCAGAGTCTGATGGTGATTTGCTGTTCTCTCTCCAGGCATAACTCCTGGACCCTCTACATCAGTCCTAGTAGTAGTGGTTGTGGGCCTGGTTGTTGCTGGTGTTCTACTGGCCATTCTCCTGGTACTGCTGTGTCGATATAAAAACGCCAAAGGTGAGACTTTTATCAATTCTCATTTAACTTGTTTAAGAGACAAATGTCTCATTTCAAAAGTTCAAAACAATAATGTCCTGATATAATTATATGCATTTTTCATTACAGGTTCCTGTTGTAACAGGATATTCTCGTGAGTACACCTGTCTTTCAACTACGTTCCTTTTCATACAGTAAAATATCATCTGTGTGTTTCATGAGTATCTCTCTCCATGTAGGCCCCCCCAGCCACACAGCACCAACCTGGACCCCAAACAGGACCAAGGATCTACCCAGGGCCAGGCTCCTGATGCTGGGTATACACGTCCGCAGCATGGTCAGTCTCTCAGCCCAGATCACTATCACTCTCCTCTCTCTGTAACTTCATCCAGTGACTTTTCACCATCCACTTTGTGTTAAACATGTTAATGTACTCTGCCCCTGAGGGATAACTAACCAATTAATCTTTCTCTCTCTTCTTTGACCAATTGGTGGCGCTAACATCTACGGTACAATCACTCCCTCAGACAATAATGACAATGGTACTGTTAATGTATGTTAAGTTTAGCATGAATACAGTATAGAGTTGTTGTTGCAGTTGTTCTTCATATGTTTAATATGACTAGCATACTAAGACTAAGTAGAGATATTAGTGTATTACCTGTATGTTTCAGATGCTGCTGCTGCTACTGCTGGACCAAGTGATGTGATGTACGCCCAGATTCAACTCAAAAAGTTGGACAAGAAAAAGAAAAGTAATTCTTAACTGTCACATAAATTACTACAAAATGTAGCAGTGTTTTTTACTCATCAAATTTGATACAAACTTACAAATTCTCTCCTCCTCCTCCTTAGAAAAGCCAGCTGTTCCAAAAGAAAATCCAGTCTATTCTGAGGTCAAGACAGGGAAGGCCACAGGTAAGACCCATTCTACAGGTCGGCAGTCAGTGAAATCTAAATGTACAATTTTGGAATTTCAATGAAGATACAGAATATGCAATAAGCTATTTCCTTAATTTGTTGACTGGATATTTCCATTTTCAGCAGCAACTGGACATGCTGAGGTTGACCTTAAACAGAAGGCCAAAGCCAAGAAGAAGAAAGGTAAGACTAGAAATCCCTCCTTCCATATTCCCCCTATAATAACCTCACACCTCTTTGACCCCATATTGACTAGCTGTATATTATTATGTATATAACTGTTATATTATTCTGATGTTTATCCTCCCCCCTTACAGAAACAGAAACCCCACCTGAGGCAGATTCGGTCTATTCTCAAGTGAAGCCAGTCACAGCCCCAGGTAAGACTAATAGCCATATGCTATTGATACTTAATATGATACTAATATGGAACTATTTCTCTGAAGTATAATGTATGTATTTAAAGTATGTATTTTTGTTTGATTCTTAAGAGTTTGTTTGACTGCATGTCCTAAACAACTTTGTGTGGTGATATGTTGCAGGACCTTGAGGGGGGCAGGGATGGAGGAATGGAGGGATGGAGGGATTGAGGGATAGAGGGATGGAGTGATGGCGGGATGGAAGGATGGAGGGATGGAGGGATGGAAGGATGGAGGGATGGAGTGATGGAAGGATGGAAGGATGGAAGGATGGAGTGATGGACGAATGGAGGGATGGATGGGTGGAAGGATGGAGGGATGGAGGGAGGAATGGAGGGACACACCATCAGAGGAGGAGCGGAAGGAAACGCGGGAACATGGATTATGCATGCTCAATGCACACAAGAAAACAGACACACACACAATAACACCTTGTACTTTAAGGATTTTTTTTTGTATTTTATTTACCAACAGATATATTTTACTTAAGCATGGTTTAATTGTGTTTTACTGTTACAGCTTTATAAAAAATATAAGGTGTAATGATAACGGATCTTATCTGCAGCTATTGGAATTATCTGCCTTGTATTGTGTATTGAGTATTATTGTTTTGTTGTAAATGTGTTAAAATGTATTATCTTTAATGTATTATATCTGTCATTCAGATGATACAATAACATATTTGTATATGAATTTCCAAAATATTATAGGTATTATTCACATTTTCTTCTAATGAGCTGTACTTTTACAATAGCTTTGTATTGTGCTTTTTTAATAAACCATTTTTTATCCACCAGATGACATGAGTGCTTTCTTACAGTAAATGGATATTCTCATCATCATCAACTTTTCCATATAACGTGCTTTGGTCAAACCTCCTTCCAGCCTAATATAGATCTTAGGCTCCTAAATGTGTGAGTTAAAAAGTAAAACTGCCGTACCCCATCAGTGGAAGACCCATTGAGATTTTCAGAATGACTTTTTGGGGAAGTGTGCCTTCTCAGTTTTATGATGTCATATTCAAACAGACCACCATAGTCCCTGTGCCCAAGAAAGCGAAGGTAACCTTCCTAAATGATTAGTCCTCTCCTGTACTCCTTGTTCACCCACGACTGCGTGGCCAAGCACGACTCAACACCATCATTAAGTTTGCTGACGACACAACAGTGGTAGGCCTGATCACAGACAACGATGAGACAGCCTATAGGGAGGAGGTCAGAGACCTGGCAGTGTGGTGCCAGGACAACAACCTCTCCCTCAATGTGAGCAAGACAAAGGAGCTCATCGTGGACTGTAGGAAAAGGATGGCCGAACAGGCCCTCATTAGCATCGACAGGGCTGTAGTGGAGTGGGTCGAGAGTTTCAAGTTCATTGGTGTCCACATCACCAACAAACTATCATGGTCCAAACACACCAAGACAGTCGTGAAGAGGGCACGACATCACCTTTTCCCCCTCAGGAGACTGAAAAGATTTGGCAGGGGTCCCCAGATCCTCAAAAGGTTCTACAGCTGCACCATCGAGAGCATCCTGACCGGTTGCATCACCACCTGGTATGGCAACTGCTTGGCATCTAACCGTAAGGCGTTACAGAGGGTAGTGCGTACGTCCCAGTACATCACTGGGGCCAACCTTCCTGCCATCCAGGACCTATATACTAGGTGGTGTCAGAGGAAGGCCCAAATAATTTTCAAATACTCCAGTCATCCAAGTCATTGAGTGTTCTCTCTGCTACTGCACGGCAAGCGGTACCAGAGCGCCAAGTCTAGGTCCTAAAGGCTCCTTAACAGCTTCTACCCCCAAGCCATAAGACCGCTGAACAATTGATCAAATGGCCATCTGGACTGTTTACATTGACACCCCCATCCCCCTTTATTTTTACACTGCTGCTACTCGCTGTTTATTATTTATGCATGTTCACAATGTACAAATGATCTTGACTAACCTGTACCCCCGCACATTGACTCGGTACCAGTACCCCCTGTATATATCCTTGTTATTGTTATATAATTTTATTGTGTTACTTAATTTTTTACTTAATTTTATTTAGTAAATATTTTCTTAACTCTATTTTCTGAACTGCATTGTTGGGTAAGGGCTTGTAAGTAAGCATTTCACAGTAAGGTCTACACCTGTTGTATTTGCGCATGTGAAAATGTATGTATTCACTAACTGTAAGTCGCTCTGGATAAGAGCGTCTTCTAAATGACTAAAATGTAAAATGTAATGTGACAAATACAATTTGATTTGATATAATTTGATATCCTGTCTGCAGGAGTTCTGAGGAGCTGGTCAGTACTGGTACTGTGTATCACTTCCTCTTTAATATTGAAATGTGGACATGCAAGTCTATGATGGCAAAGGGATCTTCCAAGTAAGCAAAGGTCAGGCTCATGGGCCAGGGTCTGGTATTTACATGGAAACAATACTGAATATTTGTATTACTGTGTTGAATTCCAGGTAGTAACCTACGGATGCATGATTACCAGTTCTCCCATATTGCCTCCTCATCCTAAAGATAGGTCATGCCAAATAATTACATTAGTGGTGTATGACTATTTTCAGTATCCCTGCATGGTCTGGAAGGTCACTGTTCCAGTTAGGGGGTTTCTGTATCTATGTGTTTATGTCTATGTGGTCAGACAGACAGCCAGCAGCCAGGTCATTGTCACTGCTCCTGAGAAACAGAAACTGGAAATGACATCATCAAAAGATGTTACCTGAAACGTAGAAGTGGGGCCTTTGTCAGAAACCTGGGACCCAATATCTTCTGGAAAAGTTGGCAGGTATTTCATATCCCTCAGCCACATTGACCTATGAGCATGCAGAAGAAGTCATGCAAACACTTCTCCAGACATATGAAGCCTAGATGAAAATGCACACACACTGTTATGATATTTTCTCTCTCGCTCGCTCTCTCTCTCTAACCCCTCCTCTCTCGCTCTCTCTACCCCTCTCTCTCTCTCTCTCTCTCTCTCTCTCTCTCTCTCTCTCTCTCTCTCTCTCTCTCTCTCTCTTTCTTTCTCTTTCTTTCTCTTTCGTTCTCTCTCGCTCCTCCCCCGAACCCTCCTTCTATCTTTCTCTGCAACACTTGTGGAAAATAACCACCATACTTTATTACAAATAAGGTCTTACAGAGTTTTTGTTGCATTAATAAATTACTTTATTAAAGTTTTCAACAAAGCTGATACCCATCTGCAGAGGGGCACCCATTCTTAAGGACCCCCTTCATCTTATATGGTCCTCTTCCGTTTTCCCGCTCTTTTATTGCTCCGCCCACTTCCTTTGTCCCTGAGGACGGCTGAACTATTACTCCAACCAATCACCCGCGCCTCTGTACCTCACCCCCTCAAGCTGTAATCAATCAAGAAGATACCAAGGAGACAAAGGTCTAGCCCAAACTCTATTCAACCCTGGTGCCGCTCCCTTCACTGTGTTTGAAGAGAGAGACAAAAGGCAGCCATGGATTCAAGTAAGAGAAAGCACCTTGACCCTAGGGCAGTTTTTCTCTACTCCCCCACACACACAGTGAAATGCCCCAATAAAATTCCTAGCCCAGTAACAAACAATTCTAACTCAATGTTCGTGATTAACCCAGTTCTATCTTCTAATTTATTAAAGAATATACATCATATCCCTCCTAATGGGATTACTAATCCCATAAACTTACAAAAGTATATCATGTTTATGCTATCAATCACAATCTTTGCATTTAAGGTTATACTCATCACTATTTCTACTCAAAACAATTCCAACATAAGTGTTAGTCTCCTAACACATTAAAACTAACGTAGCATTGTTTTAACCATACTACCTAGGACATGTTTAAGAATAGTGTCAACATCTTTAGCTCACATATCTTCATTCAGATCAATCAGTCAGCTTACAATTCATAATCATACTCAAATTAATTACCCAAAACAAATTTAGAATGACAATTCTGAGTCAGTCACCTTGGTTCCATCATTCAAAGTTAAAACTCTTACCTTGGCACATATTGACACTAACAGAATGTACCTTTATATTATCCATAATTTTAGCATTACCTTGCTCACAACGAGAATTACAAAAGATCAGTATCTTAATGCATTCCTAGTCTAAATTACTATCAATTTAGCAGTGTATAATAACTCCTCAATCCAACATACTACCTCAACTAACACTCCCTTCCTCTACCGGCACTCAATCTTCTGGCGTCCTCCTTATGTCCTTCAGATAGCTTCATAGTTCATCTTGGATTGCCCATGGCATTGCCCCAATTCCAATGTCACACCTGAGCCAACCCACCTCCACCATCATTCTGTTTTGTCCATTTTGCCAACTAGTAACTATGAAGAACATTGTATTGGCATAGATCTCTCTCTTCCTGCTCACTCCACATGGACTCCTGTCACATTCTTGAGAGAAAAGGCACAAAAGAGAAGGCAATTGATTGCTTTGATTTAATGCTGGATTCAGGTCTCCTGGCAGAGGTGGTGTCGGACAGGAACGTCTTCAACGCCTTTGTTGCTCCTCTTCAGCCGGGTAGAGGGTTTTTGGTTTTTATTGAGGTTTATACCGTTCTGGACCGAATTATCTCTGCTATGCATTACAACACCATCCGTAGTAACCTCAGGAAAGGACAGATCACAACAGTTCAGTTGAGTTAATTTCCAATCCAAAACATCCCTTGAATTCTCCCAAATTATATAACCCAATTGTTTTATTGAAACATTCCTATATTTCCTCATAATCTATTTGATATTACTCTGGTGTTTCCCTTTTCCTTGTTCCTATTCTAACAATTGCTTACACTTCTCTCCTCATCCTGGTTGATCATAAAATTGTTTATAGTTAGAAATCCCTAAATATTACAAAAGTTGTGATTGAATCCTAGCACACAGTCCTGGTAACTGTGAAGATTTTGAACTACTGTTAATTCTTTAAACGGAGATGTGGTGCATATTAGACTGTCTTCTTTATTTACTTGTAATGTAATATATTGTACTCATCTATACCAATCATTGTTTAACGCTTCCTTCCATTCCCTTTCTTCTGCATTTGGCATGGCTCTAACATGTAAAGGGTTTAATGCACTTTCCCAAGGAATAATTACTTCAACACCCCTACCCCCTGGAAATGTAGCATTTATAAGTACTACATCGAATTGTTTATCTATGTCCTGGGCTGTTATTCTTATGTCTATGATCCATCTGTCTTTTTCTTTTATTATCTTAAGGTCACAGTTACCCCATGTGATTTCCCCATAATCCTTGTGTTGGTTCCTCCCACACCAATAACCAGTTGACCCTCATACTTTAATAGCGATCCCTTTCTGTATTTGAGTTATGCTTCCTGCCTGTGCAGGAATATACATTTTAATCCTATCTGCTTCCCTTCTCTGCCTTATTATTTTGCTCTTTACTATTGTCAGTATGCCATTCCCCTTATCCTCAGGGAAATTAGTCAAGGGCAGAGAAATCAATGATGGGGATATCTGGTGCATCTTGGAGGTCTGGAATCTCTCTGTGGTCTCGAAGGTCTTGGAGGTCTGGAATCTCTTGGCGGTCTGGAATGTCTTGGAGGTCTGGAATCTCTTGGAGGTCTGGAATCTCGCGGCGGTCTCTTAGTCATCAGTTCCCTCACTCTGGTACAATGGTTTAGATGATACCCGATCGCGCTCCCCTCTATCCGTACCGCCGTTGGTGTAACCGGGACGATGATGTATGGTCACTTTAGCTGTTAACCTTCTCCCGTCACTAGGGTCTCCGAATCAGCCAGAGTCCCTCTCAATCTATCGACATCGGTCTGCGAAGAGTGTCCTTCTACCAGCCTACCCATAAGGAAGCTCTGAGTTACTGCTGCAAGGACACACAAGCACAGACACACACAAAAGACAACAATGCTACCCAATTGCTGGGGTTGGAACACTCCTATAGTGGGAAACATGGATCTAAGTATCTGTCTCCGCCACTTTTACCATCATTGAGGTAGCCAACAACACCTGGTACAGGCCCCTCCACATAGGGTCTTTCCAACTCTTTCTTCCGTAGTCTTTTACCATCACATAGTCTCCAGGGCGCAGAAAACACTCAGATTCTCCTACTCCGTTGGGCAGAGTTCACTTCACCCATGGGGGAAAAAATCTTAAGAACATTGTTAGGTTAGGTAAGACACAGTATGCTACTTATGTCCTCTCATCCATCAGGAGAAGCCTTGAGATTATGAAGCGCACCTCCTTCCAGCTCATTGTAGTCCCCTCAATTTATAGACAGACCTCTACACCCTGCCTCCTATCACAAAAACAAAAAAGATTTAACCTAACCATAACACATTATTACTACTGCTCATATCCTTAATACAATTTGCATATCTTACCACAAAAACATTAAAAATATTAAACCATTAAAAACCATTAAAACTCCTGTAAGCCCAAAAATCATTAAAACACCTTTAAAACCCCTGTAAGCCCAAAATCAAAATTGTTAACACCTTCCCCCCTTTGGACACATGCATCACATCGTGATTCATGTGTTAAAAAAACAAAACAACAACATTGCTTGTTAAACCAAAAATAATAACTGAACTTAAAATGACAACCCTTGATGATATCTTAACCCAATTGCATTCGTTATTCAAGGATATCTCTCCTTCAAGACTAACTCTCCCACTTCATCTTTGTCCTGTTTGGGATGATATATAGGATTAATGCCAAATTATATACTTCTTTACAATTGCTTATTATAATGAACCCCTAATTAAGCATGCCTCCAAGATTTATAGTGTGGATGATCAGATCACACTATAAAGCCAGGATAGATTGCAGAGGTCATTGAAATCATTCAATTAATTGTTCCATCAAATAGTATACTACTCATTAACAACCGTCAAAACATTTAATAAATGTTGTATCCCAAGTGTACAGTATGTCTTTAGTACAGCTCTTTTCAAAATAAATCACACGTATTTACTTATCCCTCAGTAAATAAAAGCCCAAATTACATGTGTTTGCCCCTTTAAGGTATTTGATCCCAAGTATCTATTAAAATGTTGTTTGAGACGTGGTCTCCTACATCTCCCTCATCATTCATAATGTAGGGGATTTCCATCAATCCGTGAAGAAAGACTCCCAATCAAGACACATCAGACATTTTAATGTTTCATTAAGTGGAATACACCTATATCATAACAAACCCATAACCACTTTCCAGTATTCTAATCATTTCAATCTGCTGCCTTGATTTTAGTAAAAATATAAATAGTTGTGTAATCAATCCAGAACCTACAAAAAGTTAGTCCTGTCCCCTAGTCCAAAATAAATGCTTTTCTAGCTACCCTGTAGTGGTCCTGCCCATGAGTTCTAAGACTGCTGCCATTCATCTTAGCTGGTTCCATTTCTTTGCCAATTTTCCTGTTGTGGTTGCCTAGGCAGCCATGGGTTGGTAGGACAATCCCTTCTCACATGTCCTAATTGATTGCACCTCCAGCAGACACCTGGTATTCTTGGTCCACCACTCTGGTGTGTTTGATGCTGTGGTTGGTACCATTGATTCTTGGGTCCATTTTCATTATTCTTGTTTTGCCACTGCCCAGGGGATTGGTGTGTATACACATTCACTACTGGTAAGGCAGGAGCTCTTTGGCTTTGCTGCTGAGGCAGTGGTTGTTGACCTCCCTGGATGACAGGTGCCATGCCACCCTCCTGCGGCGATGCCGGAGTAATCACTGGAGCTTGTGTTCTCTTTTTGTCCTTTCTTGACAGCTCTTCCAGCTGCATTTGTGTCAGTTTTCTTTGAATGTCTCTCCCTTGATCTGTCAGTTTCTGTTCATCCTTCCTGTATTTCTCCACTGCGTGGATAACATGGTCACAGAACTCTTTGTGTGACTTTGACGTTAGTCCCACCACATCTTCTAGTCTGCTTCTGACAGGCGTTGGCATTCCTTCCATCAATGATGTCCTAAACAGTGTTGTCATCAGTGGATCCCCCTCCGGATCCCTTTCTGTTTCTTGTCGCCACCTCTTGAGCTGATCCTCCAGATAACCTGCTGGGTTTTCTTTATCTCCCAATGGCTCCCCTTTTAGTGCTTTAGGGTCTATTTTGGCTGGATACTCTATTCTCAGAGTGTGCCACAGTCCTGGCCTATAATTGTCAAAGGCCACTCCATCCAGTACCGTTCTCCGCACCGCCTGTATGAGGCCATCCGCCTGCATCAAGTTCTCCATTTTGGCCACTCCCACCACCCTGGCCAGCAATGCCTTCAAGTCTCCCACCGCCAGTAGCTTCCCCATTGTTTGTTCTTCAAATGTTCTAATCCATTTCCCTGCTCCTTCATGCAGGTTAGGCAGTCTAGTCACCAGATCTTCCAGGTCCTGCGTTCCCCAAGGCACATAGTGAACCTGTGTCTCCTTTACCAAAATGGGACATTGAGCTCCACATTTTTCTGGCTTTTTTATTGTCCTTCTGTTTCTTAAATTTGCTTTTTCCAGATGAGCGTATAGTGCCTTACCTAATTCTGTTACTATAGATACTGTCTAAGTTCTTCACCTTCCTCATCATTTTGTATTCCCCCCATCTCTTTGCCCATCATACTCTTGTTCATCTATCCCTCAGTCCTCCATAACAGTCTATATCTAAATGTGATTTGTCTCCTCTTTTAGGCGTGGAACCTGTTGTTTCCCATTTTCTTCCTCTTCTATCTCTATATTCCCTGTTATTTAGACTACACATGTAACCTGTGAATACTGCCCCCCTTCTGCGTATGGTGGTGGTATAGTTGAACCAGCATTTTTTTGGTTCACTCCCTCTCTCTTCAAATTTTCTTGTGATTCTTTGTTCCCTTATCTTATCCATTCTTACACCAAATGTTTTCTCCTTTGGCCATTTAGTTACTATTTTCCTGGTCCTTTTTTCCCCATTTGTCAGAGATATTACCAATATTACTATTTTCTGGGAACCTTCTCTTCATGATTGCTACTGGTGTTCCTGCCATCTCTACTTCTTGTGTGGTTCAGTGTCTATATTAGGGTGTAAGGTAAATTATTCCTGTTGTCTTTCTCAGCTAAACGTTTTATATCCCTCAGCTAATGGTATTTAACTCCCTAATATATCTTCATACTCTTCTGCTTTCCCTAAATGAGATTTTATCCCTTGCCTTTCCTTTACTATCCTTCTATCATTACTGGATCAATGACACTTGTAATAACTATTTCGTATTAAATTGTGCCTTTTTCTGATAATGTTATAATTGTAGCCTATTGCATTACTTTAGTTTAAAATGTAAGTTTGTTTGTTCAACAAATCTACAACCCACTATAAGTTGGTGCTATTCCCTCAGCACAATAGCCAAAGCTACTTGCATCCCCTGGTCCCCGTAACGAAAATAAATTATCGTTCAAGAATTCACCAACTATTTGCATACCTCACTTGTGTTAAGCAACCTATCGAATAAAGTAATAACAATTAGAATTTGTCAAAGAACTGTCTTCCAGTCAAGTATTTAGACCTGAAATCTTACAGCTCAATCCAACTCGCTGGACTGTCTCTATTTTACCCGGGAACCAGAGCCATAAATTATTCTCCTTTGTTATCAATCCAAACCATTACCACAGCCAGCCCGCTATTCAATTTCTGTAACTGTCCTTTCTGATTACGCTCTAATTAGTAAAACAACACTGGCTACAATTTACAAGCATACATTTAATTCACATCCATATAAAATTGTATTCTCAGTAGCTTTCAAATGATCCACTCATTCGGGTGGCGGGTAGCCTAGTGGTCAAGAGTGCCGTGCCAGCGACGGAAAGGTCGCCGGTTCTAATCCCCGAGCCGACCAGGCAAAAATCTGTCGATGTGCCCCCAAGCAAGACACCCAACCCTAACCGCTCATCTAAATCGCTCTGGATAAGAGCGTCTGCCAACTGACCACAATGTAATTCCGCGCCACGGAAAATAACTAACTATCTTTCTCCCCGTCTCCTATTCCAGTTGAATACCGGAGTCGTTCAATTTGAAATCAGCCAGCTGCTAACTCGTTCAGTCTTATAACACAAAATGAACATTGGCTGTTCTATCAATCTAAGCAACCCATAAACGTAATTGGAAAATATAATGCAGAATCTATGCTTTATATGAATGAAAACTAAATCCTCCGTTATTCCAATTCTAAATTGTCTGTATTTCTAGTATCTTGCACATACCACATTTATCACAAAATAGCTTTGAAGGACACAGATCTCACACGCTCAACGTAAATACCTAAGCAGTCAACGAGTCAAACCCACATTCATTGATTTGAAAACAGATTTAACCAGATGAATTATATTTTCCCCCTAATATACAAAAATTCCTTGACTATATCACCTCTGCTTCTGAAATGATAGATAACTACACTCCATGTACTGTCTCTCACCCCTCACGTACGTCTACGTGTTTGGGCGCTCAAGCCAGCACTTATATATTATTCCACTTTTATCCACTCTCCATTAATCAATTACCCACACATAACATAAATCATATGTCAATATTATTCATCATCCACCGCATTCGTATTTTTAATGATTCTTTATCGCCACATGTTAATTTCCCCTAATTCAGTCCCAGCGGAACATCACTTTAACAACCTAGACACCCGTACACGTAACCTGTTCCTCCAACTGGATTTGTCCTACCCCTCCGAGAAAAGACACACACACACACACCTTCTGATTTCCTTTTAATCAGGACACACACACACTCTTTCTGATTTCATTTTAATAATAATAATCAGGGCACACACACTCCTTCTGATTTCCTTTTAATCAGGACACACACACTCCTTCTGATTTCCTTTTAATAATATTAATCAGGGCACACACACTCCTTCTGATTTCCTTTTAATCAGGGCACACACACTCCTTCTGATTTCCTTTTAATCAGGACACACACCTTGTCTACTAGCCTGCTTGTCTTATTTACCTTATCTATAATCACATTGCATGCATGCTTATTTCTCATTCCAACCAAAAACTCTGTACTTATGCTAAATTTGGTCCTTATTTTGGAGATAACCCTTCTGTGTACCCCACCTTCAGATTCAGCCTGATAGAAACACACAGTTTAAGTAAGAACATAGCTTATCTTTTAAACAGCGGCCACCATACTTTATTACAAATAAGGTCTTACAGAGTTTTTGTTGCATCAAGAAATGACTTTATTAAAGTTTTCAACAAAGCCGATACCCATCTGCAGACGGGCACCCATTCTTAAGGACCCCTTCATCTTATATAGTCCTCTTCAGTTTTCCCGATCTTTTATTGATCCGCCCACTTCCTTTGTCCCTGAGGATGGCTGAACTATTACTCCAACCAATCACCCGCTCCCCTGTACCTCACCCCCTCAAGCTGTAATCAATCAAGAAGATACCAAGGAGACAAAGGTCTAGCCCAAACTCTATTCAACCCTGGTGCCGCTCCCTTCACTGTGTTTGAAGAGAGAGACAAAAGGAAGCCATGGATTCAAGTAAGAGCAAGCACCTTAACCCTAGGGCAGTTTCTCTCTACTCCCCCCCACACACAGTGAAATGCCCCAATAAAATCCTAGCCCAGTAACAAACAATTCTAACTCAATGTTCGCGATTAACCCAGTTCTATCTTCTAATTTATTAAAGAATATACATCACAACATTGAGTGGTCTGCTCATAAAGTGAAAAAGCTACCGGTATCTGTGAAACACCATGTCCATTAACCACACAACCAGCAGCAGCTAGGAAACACATGCTCCAAAACCACCACCACCAGACTGAACAACACAGTGACAGACCCCAAACACACCCACACCTCATCTACTAACTCTCAAACTGAGTGAAGGGTTATTTTCAGAGAGCAACTATAGAATGTGACTTATTTTTCAACTAACATACAGGATTTTTTTAATAGAACAGCAGCCCTCATCAAAAGGAAGTCTCTGCTCTTTCTCTACTCTTTCTTCTCTGTGTGTTTTGGTTTGTCAACTGCTAGCTACCAGTGACAGTGATAGATGAGGACATACAGCCAGAGGAAACAGTCATACAACGCCTTAAATAGATGTCTGGTGGTCCCTTCTCCTGCTTCTATTAACAGGGAATACTCCTTCTCCTACTCTCCAACCTAAAAAGGTTTATCTTAAAACTCCCTTGCGTATTGATGGATTTTATATGGTTTGGTACACTATTCCATTCCACAAGTGTTTTAAGGAGAGAGCTTTTTCCAGCCATGCTCCTACAGTGCAGCAGTCTGATATTGGCAACATTAGCTCTGGTGTGATGGCTATGAGATTCTACTGAAATTAAAATAACTAGACAGGTAACAGGGGGCAAGGTCATGTATCACTTTAAAACCCATCAACAGTTTAATCTGCACCACCACCAGATCAACTGGAAGCCAGCTCAGTTCCCTGAAATGATTAGGACCAATGTGCGTCCCGGTGGCTGAGCTTCAGTATAATTCTCATTACTTTGTTTTGGGTCGTTTTAAGTTTGTCCTTCAAATTTTGTGATACGCCACTGAACCATGAGATAGAAGCATAGCCATAGTGGCACCGTATCAGAGATGTTTCCAGGGTCCTCATAGTCTCTGTATACAGGAACTTGGCTACCCTTGCCAGGAACTTTGTCCTGGAGTGAACCTACCCAATGACCTTCAGAACCATAAGTTCCCATGTCATGTGTTGGTCCAGTTCACATCCCAGTGTATGTAACAGAGCATTTTTCCTTCACCGCTACACCATTAAACTTGACAGAGAAGTTGGAAGAGTTTCTCACTTTGTGTTAGGAACAAAAAAGGATACTTTCTGTCTTGCCTAAATGGATAACCACTTACTGACTTTAGTCAGTTGGCTGCTTAGGGTCTTTTCAACGGTCTCCTTAGTCTAATGTGAAACCAAGAGGGTAGAATAATTCTCATGTGCATGTGTTTGATGGTATGATAAAGTTTGGAAAACCGTTAGCTTTCTCTAAATTCATTGTTGGTCTTTGCATGGTGTGTGTTGACTGTAGAATGCCTAGTCATCAGTGATTGGTTGGATATCTCGAAACGTTTGCTTTATTACTGTGTGATAACACCTACATAATACCTATATTCAGCAACATATCATGATGTATTGATTCTGCAGTTTTGAATGTGCCAATGGTGTGGTTGGTTCAGCAGCTGTTGCAGTGCTTCTAGAACGGAAAAGAAATTAAGACCCTGTGCTAGATGCATGTCACTCTTTACATTTAAGGCAATACGGGACTGTATGGAATGATTGTTTCTATTACATAATAAGATAAACTGCAGGACTAGGACAACTGCAGTTATGCCCTAAATACCACACTTCATTGAGCTGTAACTTTATTTTGTCTTAATTCATGACAGAGCTGTTTTTGTGTAAGGGTTTATAATACCTTATTTCAGACTGACATGTATTTATAATGTATTTATAATGTATTTATAATGTCGCCCATGCAGTATATGATGCATTGGTGGTGAGTAATTACACAGTAACCACAGTGTGATTTGTACTTGAGCTGAGGAGGAGTTATCAGATCCACCCCCACTTCTCTTTTCCTGTCATCTCATCCTGTTCTGCTGAATGTGGGGGAGGAGCTGACTTTAATGAAGTAAAATAGGACCCACACACTCAGATACGTACAGATAGAAAGTGCAAATATGTGTAGTGCCATTTACAGTATAAATGAAACCTGGAAAAGCACTGTATAAATCCAATCCATTATTATCTATTAATTAATTGTGTAACACTTTGCATTGCAGTGTATTATTGTGTAATTATTCATGTAGGCACACTGTAACAAATATTACAACTTAACAATGAGCAATTAGAATACTTGCTACACAATACTTACATTAATAATTATACAGTGAAAAGATCATTGTAATATAGTATGCAACCATTGATTGATGTCAGAATAACATATATATTTGTGTGTTTCAGGTGTGGGTGTTCCTCTGTTCATCAACAAGACAGTGGGGGACTCCGTGGAGCTGCTGGCAGGCTTAGAGAGAGGACATTACAAATCATTGCAGTGGAAGTATAGAGGAAAGGATATTGTAGAAGTCAACTCAGAAGGTGTATATTAACCTGGATCCCAGTTCGAGGGGAGACTAAAGATGAACAACAAAAACTTTATTTTAACGGTCAGAGAACTGCCACTGCAAGACTCAGGGGATTTTCTAGTTACAGGCGAAGGGGACAAAGGTCAGATTGGCAGTAAGACCATCACTCTGAAGGTCCACGGTAAGCTGTTATCACCTTTTTGCATCCTATTTTGATATCATTATAATTTATATCCATGACCACGGCTGATGATCTTTAAACTATAATGAAGATTTGTTGGTTTTATACTGACCTTACTCACCATGCTTTGATACATTTCCATCACATTAACAAGTTTTATCCTCTGTCGTCTTTCTCCTGGTGGTATGGCTATGGTAGGGTACATTTAGAAGACTGATTATGTGTCTCTATCTCTCTCCTGGTTGGTCAGAGCCTATATCCAAAGTGGTGATCCAGACAGACATCACACTATTAGCCAACCACTCCTGTACGGTGCGGTTGATGTGCAACGTGTCCTGCTACTCCAACCTTACATACACCTGGGAGAGAGACAATGAGATGTACGGGGACACCCAGCAGATTCACTTCTCTCTCTCTCCTGCAGAGAGAGACATCAGTGTAACGTGCAACGCCTCCAACCTAGTTAGTTGGAAAACTGTCTTTGCGACAGTAAAGGGTGGTAATGACAAAACCGCCCCAGGTACCTAGATATCATAATAATCCCTTCCATACATTTTTCAGTGTGATTATACGCTTATGTTGTCAAATATAATATATAATGCTTGTGATTACATTGGAAGTGTATGATATAGAGCCATTTAGTCTTTATCATATTGTATAGTCTAATCATGTGTGTTGTACAATATGTGACAGGGATGGCATGGTATACCATCTACATCAGAGTATCAGTAGGAGGCACTGTGGTGCTGATCCTCACTGTAGCTGTGGCAGTGTGCTACTGCAGGGGCCGCAGTAACCCAGATATGTACTGCTTAGGGCCCTTAACTATACTTAAAGTTAAATTTCAGGTGGATCTAGAAATATTCTTCAGATGATATTATTGATTTGTTTTTGAATATTGAATTTGAAAATCTGTTATTGAATGGAAGACTATGTAGTCTACTTTGATAATTGTCTATACCTTTCTTGATGCTGAAACAGTTTTTTCTTGATTATCTGTCACATGTACTGGCTTCCTGTTAAGGCAAGGGCTGATTTCAAGGTTTTACTGTTAACCTATAAAGCGTTACATGGGCTTGCTCCTACCTATCTTTCCGAGTTGGTCCTGCCGTACATACCAATACGTACGCTACGGTCACAAGACGCAGGCCTCCTAATTGTCCCTAGAATTTCTAAGCAAACAGCGGGAGGCAGGGCTTTCTCCTATAGATCTCCATTTTTATGGAACAGTCTGCCTACCCATGTGAGAGACGGAGACTCGGTCTCAACCTTTAAGTCTTTACTGAAGACTTATCTCTTCAGTAGGTCATATGATTGAGTGTAGTCTGGCCCAGGAGTGTGAAGGTGAACGGAAAGGCTCTGGAGCAACGAACAGCCCTTGCTGTCTCTGCCGGGCCGGTTCCCCTCTCCACTGGGGTTCTCTGCCTCTAACCCTGTTGCAGGGGCTGAGTCACTGGCTTGCTGGTGCTCTTTCATGCCGTCCCTGGGAGGGGGTGCGTCACTTGAGTGGGTTGAGTTACTGACGTGATCTTCCTGTCTGGGTTGGCGCCCCCCTTGGTTTGTGCTGTGGTGGAGACCTCTGTGGGCTATACTCGGCCTTGTCTCAGGATTGTAAGTTGGTGGTTGAGGATATCCCTCTAGTGGTGCGGGGGCTGTGCTTTGGCAGAGTGGGTGGGGTTATATCCTTCCTGTTTGGCCCTGTCCGGGGGTTTCTTCGGATGGGGCCACAGTGTCTCCGGACCGCTCCTGTCTCAGCCTCCAGTATTTATGCTGCAGTAGTTTATGTGTCGGGGGGCTGGGGTTAGTTGGTTATACCTGGAGTACTTCTCCTGTCTTATCCAGTGTCCTGTGTGAATTTAAGTATGCTCTCTCTAATTCTCTCGTTCTCTCTTTCTCTCTGAGAACCTGAGCCCTAGGACCATACGTCAGGACTACCGGGCATGATGACACCTTGCTGTCCCCAGTCCGCCTGGCCTTGCTGCTATTCCAGTTTCAACTGTTCTGCCTGCGGTTACGAAACCCCTACCTGTCCCAGACCTGCTGTTTTCAACTCTTAATGATCGGCTATGAAAAGCCAACTGAGAGACCTGAGCCCTAGGACCATACGTCGGGACTACCGGCCGTGGTGACTCCTTGCTGTCCCCAGTCCGCCTGGCCTTGCTGCTATTCCAGTTTCAACTGTTCTGCCTGCGGTTATGGAACCCCTACCTGTCCCAGACCTGCTGTTTTCAACTCTTAATGATCGGCTATGAAAAGCCAACTGAGATTTATTCCTGATTATTATTTGACCATGCTTGTCACTTATGAACATTTTTGAACATCTTGGCATGGTTCTGTTATAATCTTCACCCGGCACAGCCAGAAGAGGACTGGCCACCCCTCATAGCCTGGTTCCTCTCTAGGTTTCTTCCTAGGTTTTCGCCTTTCTAGGAAGTTTTTCCTAGCCACCGTGCTTCTACACCTGCATTACTAGCTGTTTGGGGTTTTAGGCTGGGTTTCTGTACAGCACTTCGAGATATTAGCTGATGTAAGAAGGGCTATATAAAATAAAATTGATTGATTGAAATTGATTGATGTAGCCGCAGACTCTGTATGACAAGATCGCATTTGGACGCCCAGAGCCCCCCACCTCTCCCTACCAGAAAGTACTGTGAGCTGAACAGGATGTGGTCAAAGGCTGGGCCTTTCATAGATATAGAACACTCTGCTTCCTCTGCATCTTGCATGTGAATATTCTGTAGTTAGGCCAAGATGTTACTGGTTAATTTCATCACGACCTACACTATTTGATTACTTTTTCATGACTGTAATCTTCTCCCTTTGTTGATTCTCATATATACAGTGTATTAGAAGGCCTTATGTCTTTCTTTGAGGGCCTAGTTACAATTAGGAGATTCTGAAGTGTGTAACATGACGTTGTAGGAGTGGTGATCAAACAAGCTCATATGTCGGATTTCTATTTTCTTGATTAAAGAGAAGAGTTAAAAATTGATTTGTGAGAATGATTTATGCCTGTGAGTAGAAAGTATACTCTTTTGCATTAGGATTAAGTGCTTGCCAGGCATCAATGAGGTTGTAATCACAGAGTATATGCTGGAGAGCCTTGGTTGCGTGTGGATTGTTGTTGGTCTTATTTGATTTGTCCGCATGTCCAAAATGGCATGCATGTCTGTCCCAATATCCAGATGGAATTCAGTTAATTCTAAAAAAAAAAAAATATGCTGTTCACAGAATAAAGAAAATATTCTACCTTTTTGCATAGCTTGAGTGCCTTGTATTTAGAGTGCATTGTAGTTACCT
The DNA here is from genome assembly GCF_020615455.1 of Coregonus clupeaformis. Taxonomy (NCBI): domain Eukaryota; kingdom Metazoa; phylum Chordata; class Actinopteri; order Salmoniformes; family Salmonidae; genus Coregonus; species Coregonus clupeaformis. The sequence continues at coordinate 52,244,331 of NC_059199.1, read as the reverse complement.
CCCATGACTGTATTTGTTAGCCACAGAGACATGGTTGTTGTATTGAATAGTTTTCAGTACTGTAGCCTTCACCAAGTGAGTGTCTAAGTGAATGTTATCTTTAAAATTAAACTCATTATGACAACACATTACATATATCATAAAACCTTTGAGGGCCTAGTTACACCCTAACACACTGGTCTGAAACTCCTGGTTTACAGAGCACATCAAGCCTGCAAGTCACATTATACTGGCTTGGAAAGCGATGTGTAATTCCTATTGGAATCCAGCCAGAGTTAGGATATCCAACTATTTGAACTTTTAATCACACGCAACTGTGACACTCTGGCTCCACGGACCTTGATATTTGAGCCAGGGTTGTTTAGTTTCATTGTTTGGGTGTATTTCTATGTTGGGGATTTCTGGTTGTGCATTTTCTATGTTTGGTTAATTGTTCTTGATTAGTCGTATGACTCCCAATCGGAGGTAACGAGTGTCAGCTGTCGGCTCGTTATCTCTGATTGGGAGCCATATTTATACTGTGTGAGTTCACTTTGTGTTGTGGGTTATTGTTTCTTTGTTGCTGTTAGTAGTATTCAGTATAGAACTTCACGGATCGTCATTTGTTGTTTTCTTCGTGGTTGCTTTAAGTAAATAAAGTCATCATGTTCACTCGCAACGCTGCGCATTGGTCTCCTCCTTCAGACGATCGTGACAGAATAACCCACCAAAAAAGGACCAAGCAGCGCGTCCAGGAGCAAGGGGTCTGGACACAGGAGTTATGGATGCCTCCTAAGGACTTTTGGACATGGGAGGAGATTCGGGCTGGAAAGGGTCCTTGGGCACAACCGGGAGGAACATCATCGCCCTCGTGAAGAGCTGGAGGCAGCTGCAGCCGAGAGGAGGTGGTCTGAGGAGGAATATCACCGCCCTCGTGAAGAGCTGGAGGCAGCTGCAGCCGAGAGGAGGTGGTATGAAGAGGAAGCGCGGAGTCGAGGCTGGAAGCCAGTGGTTACTCCCCCAAAAAATTTTTTGGGGGGGCACATGGCTTGGGCGCCTGGGCAGCAGGAGGCTGCCACAGGGAGAAAAAGGAGAGAAGGCTATCGGATTACGGGAGCCATTGGCGAGTAGAGGGAGGGGAAGTTGTTGTGGCACGGCATGAGAGACTGAAGTGTGTTCCCAGTCTGGTCCGGTCCGTTCTTGATCCCCAGTTAAGGCCAGTGGTGGGTGTTCCCGGCACGGTCCGGCCTGTTCCTACTCCACGCACCAGGTCCACGATGTGCGTCGCCAGCCGGCCTGAACTGGCCGTCTGCCCAACGGCGCCTGAACTGCCCGTCTGCCCAACGCCGTCTGAACTGCCCGTCTGCCCAACGCCGTCTGAACTGCCCGTCTGCCCAACGGCGCCTGAACTGCCCGTCTGCCCAACGCCGTCTGAACTGTCCGTCTGCCCAACGCCGTCTGAACTGCCCGTCTGTACTGAGCCTGCAAAGCCGCCCGTCTGCCATGAGCCTTCAGAGCCGTCCGCCAGACCGGAGCCGCTAGAGCTCTCCGCCAGACCGGATCAGCCAGAGCCTTCCGCCAGACAGGATCAGCCAGAGCCTTCCGCCAGACAGGATCAGCCAGAGCCTTCCGCCAGACAGGATCAGCCAGAGCCTTCCGCCAGACAGGAGCAGCCAGAGCCTTCCGCCAGACAGGAGCAGCCAGAGCCTTCCGCCAGACAGGAGCAGCCAGAGCCTTCCGTCAGACCGGATCAGCCAGAGCCTTCCGCCAGACAGGATCAGCCAGAGCCTTCCGCCAGCCATGAGCAGCCAGACCCGTCAGCCAGCCATGAGCAGCCAGATCCGTCAGCCAGCTATGAGCAGCCAGATCCGTCAGCCAGCCATGAGCAGCCAGATCCGTCAGCCAGCCATGAGCAGCCAGATCCGTCAGCCAGCCATGAGCAGCCAGATCCGTCCAGCCAGCCACGAGCAGCCAGATCCGTCAGCCAGCCACGAGCAACCAGATCCGTCAGCCAGCCATGAGCAGCCAGATCCGTCAGCCAGCCACGAGCAACCAGATCCGTCAGCCAGCCACGAGCAGCCAGACCCGTCAGCCAGCCATGAGCAGCCAGACCCGTCAGCCAGCCATGAGCAGCCAGATCCGTCAGCCAGCCATGAGCAGCCAGATCCGTCAGCCAGCCATGAGCAGCCAGATCCGTCAGCCAGCCATGAGCAGCCAGATCCGTCAGCCCGCCAGGATCCGCCAGATCCGTCAGCCAGCCAGGATCCGCCAGAGCCGTCCTGCCAGGATCCGCCAGAGCCGTCCAGCCAGGATCCGCCAGAGCTGTCCAGCCAGGATCCGCCAGAACCGTCTAGCCAGGATCCGCCAGAGCCGTCCCGCCAGGATCCGCCAGAGCCAGCCAGCCAGGATCCGCCATCTAGTCAGGTACTGCCCCTTAGTCCGGTACTGCCCCGTAGTCCGGTGCCGCCCCTTAATCCAGTGGGGTTTAGTTGGGGGGTGGTCATGAGGAAGGGAATACGGAAGCGGATAGTGACTAAGGTGGGGTGGGGACCACGACCTGGGCCAGAGCCGCCACCAGGGACAGACGCCCACCCAGACCCTCCCCGAGACTGTATGCTGAGTGCGCCCGGAGGTCGCACCTTTAGGGGGGTAATGTGACACTCTGGCTCCACGGACCTTGATATTTGAGCCAGGGTTGTTTAGTTTCATTGTTTGGGTGTATTTCTATGTTGGGGATTTCTGGTTGTGCATTTTCTATGTTTGGTTAATTGTTCTTGATTAGTCGTATGACTCCCAATCGGAGGTAACGAGTGTCAGCTGTCGGCTCGTTATCTCTGATTGGGAGCCATATTTATACTGTGTGAGTTCACTTTGTGTTGTGGGTTATTGTTTCTTTGTTGCTGTTAGTAGTATTCAGTATAGAACTTCACGGATCGTCATTTGTTGTTTTCTTCGTGGTTGCTTTAAGTAAATAAAGTCATCATGTTCACTCGCAACGCTGCGCATTGGTCTCCTCCTTCAGACGATCGTGACAGCAACCTGCATTCAGAATGACTGTTGGGGTAGGGAAGATTGATTACTGAGCCTGCCTAAATTATATAAACTGGAACAGCCATATCTGTAATGTGTGAAATAAATCGAACTACTAACATATTGGATTAGTTTGATTGGTTGATTAATCTTATGCTACACAAACATAGATAACATACATTTTTCTAAAGTACATGCAAATACACAGGTATTGAGACAAACCATTCTGAAAATCAACCTGCAAGAGAGCATGCTGGAATAATGATCATGATAATGATTGGCGTGGTTTTGAGTTGTTTTCAGCAAACAGGAATTTGTAATTTTACTCAACAAGCTTATTCAAATACAACTGTCTTCAAGCAGAGTTTGTTGATTGAAGACACTAACACATTGGCTCAAATTCTTGTCCTTTTTAAGTTAATCAGTTGGTTAAGTTTGATTTTATCTAGAGCGCAGTGAATGAAATTAAAAGGCTGAGGAACTTTACATTAGGTCACCTGTTTGTCATAGTTGAGTGGTCATGGTTTGCTGTCTTCGTCTTTAGCAGTGTGGGTTTGTGAAGGAAGGCTCTGTGTGAAGCTGTCTTTTCCCTCTGTGATCAGAGAGAGACAAATAGAGAATGGTTGTAGTCATATGCAAAACCCTGTGAAAACCTAGTTGCTGGGATGATAAGTACACATGAAAAGGTGTGCAGGGATTTATGTCCTTTTCAGAGAGAAGAATGACAATGTTCTTTCATCATACAAATTCTGTAGTTCACTTATTAATTTCTCTTTTACATTCAATCTATCACTGTGATCACTACTTTCTTGGGTTATTACTTTGAACAGTTGACAGACCTACCTTGTTTGTGCTGTAACTCAAGAACATCTACATGCAGTTGACCTCCAAATAGCTACAACATAAACCACATGATAAATATGCCATGAAGTCAAACCTTTGACACCTCTCCTAGTGACATTAAAGATTGGACTGAAAATGTCAACATGACCAGGTATGGTATATGCAATATTGACTTCACTTTTTGCACACATATGTTATTATCCACAAAATTCCTTCCTCAGATATATACAATAGTTCTCTCTTCCACCCACAGAAAGACCACAGTGTTGATTTGTCAATTTATTTTACAGTAAGAGGAAGTTGTGTAAAGATGAACATGACATCAGATTCTATTTTTTTCTGTTTCTCTTTAAGCATCTGTACCTTTCTAATTCGGTCAAAGCCCCTTTAACAAAATCTCTATGCACCATAGTGCTGTCAGTCTTCTGTAAAACACATACAGATTGGACTTCTACTGATATGAACCCATACAGAAGTGGTCCATGTCTGTACTAATATGATGACATAGAGAGAGGAAGGAATAAGAGGGCAGACCCAGTAGACTGAGGGGTTATGTTGTTGCTATGTGACCAATGACCATATTAGCTTCAATATTGTGATCCACAAGTATGTGGAGTAGTTACAGGCCTGTCATGAAGAGGGCGATAAGAAACCCCAGATGTTTACCTTGTTTCTTCACGCAGAGTGTCTCAATCTACACTCTACAACAAACCACTTAGATATTTTTAAAGGTAAATCGTTTAAATATATATATTCATGTATTCAACAGGTAATGATTTGAAGCAAAATGAAACTCTACACATTAACCTGGAAATCCAGTTCCCCAGTTACAGCTTTGAAACTCCTCCCATCTCTGGTCAGTGGTAATAAATTCCGCTTAGCTCTGCCACTGATGTACACACACACAAACCACACAACACACACAAACCACACACACACACAAAAACACGATACAGTACATGAACAATAACCCTGAGGCACATCACATAAACAGACAAATTGAAATACAACCATAAACAACACAATAACAAACATATCTATGTAGACAGTATCTAACTAAATGTATACCTCATAATCGAGGGGGTGGCAGAAGATGTCCATTTCCATTGTGGAACAACTGATGTTAGCTGGCTAGGCTTGCCACCTGACAGCTGAGCAAAGATTTGAGGGGAGGCCTACACTATCTATCTATCTATCTATCTATCTATCTATCTATCTATCTATCTATCTATCTATCTATCTATCTATCTATCTAGCTAGCTAGCTAGCTAGCTAGCTATCTAGCTATCTAGCTATCTATCTATCTGTGCATGGTGCAGCATAAAACAAACATCTACACATTCTGATATAAAACCACAAGCTCAGATTTCATCAATTCAGGTCTCTAAGGAGCGAGTGTGAGACCATGTAGCCAACCATAAGGAGAAGTTGGTCAGAATATAAACACGCTATCAACTGCTACTATTTTTTCTCACAATCTTTTGACATTTCTCTTGAATCTTTCTCTCTCTGTTTTTCTGTGTGACGGTGAAGAGGTGTGATCTAAGCAGACTGTCATCATATAGGAAATAGAGTGGTTTGTCAGAAGGACTGTAGTTGTATAGAAAGTAACTTGTCTGTGGGGACAGAATGGAGCACACCTTGCTCTGTTTGCTACTATGTACAGCGCATTCAGAAAGTATTCAGACCCTTTGACTTTTTCACATTTTGTTACGTTACAGCCTTATTCTAAAATTGATTATATTGTTGTTTTTTCCTCATCAATACCCCTTAATGACAAAGCAAAAACAGGTTTAGACATTTTTACACATTTATTAAAAATAGAAAACGGAAATATCACATTTACATAAGTATTCAGACACTTTACTCAGTACTTTGTTGAAGCACATTTACATTTTAGTCATTTAGCAGACGCTCTTATCCAGAGCGACTTACAGTTAGTGAATACATATATATATATATTTTTCATACTAGCCCCCCATGGGAATCGAACCCACAACCCTGGCGTTGCAAATGCCATGCTCTATCAACTGAGCTACATCCCTGCCAGCCATTCCCTCCCCTACCCTGGACGATGCTGGGCCAATTGTGCGCCGCCCATGAGTCTCCCGGTCACGGCCAGCTGCGACAGAGCCTGGATTCGAACCAGGATCTCTAGTGGCACAGCTAGCACTGCGATGCAGTGCCTTAGACCACTGCGCCACTCAGGAGACACCTTTGGCAGCAATTACAGCCTCGAGTCTTCTTGTGTAAGACGCTACAAGCTTGGCAAACCTGTATTTGGGGAGTTTCTCCCATTTTCTCTGCGGATCCTCTCAAGCTCTGTCAGGTTGGATGGGGAGCGTCGCTGCACAGCTATTTTCAGGTCTCTCCAGATATGTTAGATCGGGTTCAAGTCCGGGCTCTGGCTGGGCCACTCAAGGACATTCAGAGACTTGTCCTGAAGCCACTCCTGCGTAGTCTTGGTTGTGTGCTCAGGGTCATTGTCCTTTGGAAGGTGAACCTTCGATCTGGAACAGGTTTTCATCAAGGATCTCTCGGTACTTTGCTCCGATCATCTTTCACTCGATCCTGACTAGTCTCCCAGTCCCTGCCGCTGAAAAACCAGGCCAGTAACATTAAGGCCTGATTGGTGGAGAGCTGCAGAGATGGTTGTTGCTTGGTGCGAGGAGCAGGAACAGGCCGGGCCGGACTGGCGACGCGCACCACCGGCTTGGTGCGGGGAGCAGGAACAGGCCGGGCCGGACTGGCGACGCGCACCTCCGGCTTGGTGCGGGGAGCAGGAACAGGCCGGGCCGGACTGGCGACGCGCACCACCGGCTTGGTGCGGGGAGCAGGAACAGGCCGGGCCAGACTGGCGACGCGCACCACCGGCTTGGTGCGGGGAGCAGTAACAGGCCGGGCAAACCTGGCGACGCGCACCACCGGCTTGGTGTGGAGAGCAGGAACAGGCCGGGCCAGACTGGGAACACGCACCACACGACACAGTAACCAAAATAACAAAACTTAACCGTGACGGTCCAAAGGCTAACACACAAGCCTAACACAGGAACACAACAAAAACCCACAACACCGGCAGGAAAACTGGCTGCCTGAGTATGATCCCCAATCAGAGACAACGAGCGACCGCTGCCTCTGATTGGGAACCACACCAGGCCAAACATAGAAATACAAACCTAGAATATATTCACACCCTGACCAAACTAGCTAGAGTTCTATAGGCCAGGGCGTGATAATATACCTGTGAAGGTCTTCAGAAAAGCAATGGCTTAAAACACTCAGTCAAGTAATGCTCTACAATTGACCGTGTTAGGTAAGTCTGTTTTTATGGGATTGCAAGAGATGAGGTCAAATTGCAGACAGTGAGATCAATGATGGAACTAAACTATAGTTTGATTTTGGGGTAAGGTACAATACCATGATAACAAAATGGGTAAACATTTTATACTAAAATGATTTAATTAAAGAACAAACATTTTAATTGTGTCATCTCCTTTATAACAGATAAACCCCAAGCTGTCCTGAGTGTCTCTCCTCAGTGGCTGAACCCTGGAGACTCAGTTACTCTGAGCTGTGGGGTTAAAGAGTAATCTACAGGCTGGAGGTTCTTCTGGTACCGAACTGTTCCCTACAGAGCTGGGTTACCCTCCCTATTGGACAGGTCCTACTCTGTAGAGCCTCTATCTGGCAATGGGACTACTGAAGACTCCTACACTCTGATCCCTGCTGGTCCTAATCACACAGGAGGATATGTGTGTAGAGCTGGGAGAGGAGACCCAGTCTATGACACACTCTACAGTGAACCTCAGTTTCTCTGGTCAGGAGGTAACTAACTGCATTGAAACTGCATTTCACCACATTTAAGTCATCCTCATGTGTATATATAACTATAAGTTTGAGTCTTTCTCTTTGTTTCAGACCTGCATCCTTCAGTGTCTCTCAGAATAAGACCCAACAGAACTCAACACTTTACATCAAAGTCTCTCTCACTGAGCTGTGAGGAGAAGGGGAACTCTACTGGATGGAGACTGAAGAGATATAGAGAGAGAGGAGTGGAGTCAGGGTGTGGCTCTAACTGGGGATCAATGGCAGGGTCCACATGTACCATCAGGTTCACACTTGAAAAGGACAGTGGAGTGTACTGGTGTGAGTCTGCATCAGGAGAGTACAGTAATGCTGTCAACATCACAGTGGATGGTACGTTGTCACGTTCATTTAATGACGGGACAGACCAAGGTGCAGTGTGATATACAGTGAGGGAAAAAAGTATTTGATCCCCTGCTGATTTTGTACGTTTGCCCACTGACAAAGAAATGATCAGTCTATAATTTTAATGGAAGGTTTATTTGAACAGTGAGAGACAGAATAACAACAAAAAAATCCAGAAAAACGCATGTCAAAAATGTTATAAATTGATTTGCATTTTAATGAGGGGAACATGTATAATTTGTTTTTAACTCAATTAATGCTTATTTTCATTTACATTTTCCATACTTTCCACTTCTATGTCTATATGTTTTTTATAAAATGTTATTTCTTCAGTAGTTGTTATAGGAGCCAGATGAGTGTTCCACTATTGAACTTGAATAAAGAGGGTGTGCATTGTCTTACATCAGATAGCACGACGATTCCGCCTGACGAGAGTCACATAGGAGTGACGCCACCTGACGTAAGACAATGGAGGTTGTGTTGCATTTTGTATTTTGTATTAATTCTCATTTGTCAAATAAAAAGTGATGATTCCCCACATCATTGTATTGCTTTGAAATATAATTTAATTTAAGGACATATTCCTTTTACTCTCTGTATTGCTGAGTTGAAACAATGCATTTACATCTTGAACATTCCTATACATTTCTTATTATGTAAAGCAACACTTTTTAACAAAATCTCTATACACCATATTGCTGTCAGTCTTCTTAAACCACATTCAGATTTGACTACTACTGATATGAACCCATACAGAAGTGGTCCATGTCTGTACTAATATGATGACATAGAGAGAGGAAGGAATAAGAGGGCAGACCCAGTAGACTGAGGGGTTATGTTGTTGCTATGTGACCAATGACCATATTAGCTTCTATATTGTGATCCACAAGAATGTGTAGTAGTTACAGGCCTGTCCTGAAGGGGGCGATAAGAAACCCCAGATGTTTCCCTTAGTAAATCCACTAAAGGTGAAGTCTCTAACTGCTTTCCCCCTGTAACATTTCTCTCCCCATATTTGTTTCTTCACATATGTTGTACATGTGTCCCACACTCTACACCCTACAACAAACCACACATTTTTAGAGGTTAAAAGTTTTAAAAAATGTATTAATGTATTCAACATGTATTTAAACTCTACACTTAAACCTGGAAACCCAGTTCCCCAGTTACAGCTTTGAAACTCCCATCTCTGGTCAGTGGTACTAAATTACACACAGCTCTGT